>NC_142008.1:34542453-35742453 GCF_049901715.1 Pseudonaja textilis | reverse complement strand
TCTTTGTAGAGCATTCTTCTACTTGATGATGGGGCAGTAGCTGTAGGTTCTTGTCTTTCATGGTACAATAATTTTTTTCTTGGTTTCTCTGACTTCCCATAATTTAGTTACCTCTCAAGGAAGATAGATAGAAGATTGTATTAACTCCTGAGACTCCTGCCATTGGGAAATTGTTGGAGAATTCCTTCTCCTGAATTTTTCTGAAAAATTCAGAAAAAATGACCACCCAATTCTTTCCTCACAAATTTATATATTTTTAGAAAGCCATTTGTTCCCAGCCTCCTCAATATTTGTCTAAGAAATGTTTACTTTGAGTTGAATGTCCTAAAAGTCTATTTATCAATACCCAAAGAAAACTCATTGTAAAAAAAGTTTCTATTTTAAATCAGTTACAATAAGACATCATTGGCCACCAATCCGATGCTTTGTAATGAGTTGAACTGTAACTCCTATAATTCACATGACATGCTGATTGAGGTGTTACTATATATAGTCTAATAATCCGGAAGATATTATGTTGTGGAATACTAAGACTGGTGCACTTACAAAATTCATGTGTGCATTTAATTTTAACACAGGGCAATGAAAAATGTTTTAAATAATTAATAATATAAAATTTTGTTTTTGTTAGGTACAATATTGGGGAAATGTTGTAATATAATTTAAGGCATACAGAATTAAATTTTGTCTTGTAATCTGCTGTACATGACAGTATGCTCTACCAGCTATTTTTGGTCCAATATGTTTCAAATAAAATGAAAGTGGAGATAATATGAACTGAATGTTGATAACTGCAAAATAAATCACACTTGTAAATCAACCCTTCCTAATTCTTTTTGTCCTTTTCAAATCATTGTAACTTCCTGAAAAACTACTTTTGTGAGCTGGAAGATCTGAATGATATCAATGAAGGAGGAAATAGGCATTCACAAGTACCATTATGACTAAAGAAAAGGGAGTTAGCTTCTACAGATTTAGAAATATATGAATTTGGGCATGCCCATATAATTTTCTTGTCTGCATCATGAAGTGATTTGCCATTGATTTAAAGTTTTTAGAAGGACCTATCTAGGTTCTAATCAGATACAACACGGCGGCAGCTCCAAATGCGGAAGTGGCAGCTCCAAACATGATGGTAGTGCTCCAAATGGCGGCAGGACTCCAAATGGCAGCGGCACTCCAAACATGGAAGCGGCAGCTCCAAATTTGGCGGCGGAATGGGCAGAAGGGAAAGCAACAGTGGTGGGTGCCAAAGGTCTTGGGTCTGCAGCAAAGGTGTTTGGTGGGAGTAGGGAGCTCTCTGCACTTCGCCATGATCACCCACTAGGAGCGGCTGGTGGCGAGGCTGCCCATGGGGCGCTCTAGATGAGGATGCAAGGGAGGGAATTAAGTCACTCCCGAAAAGACGGCCTAGCCGTTTTTTCGGGGCTCAAAAAAATATAAGACCCGGCCTTATTCTCCCTCAAGCCGCTCGGAGCATCCAGAGAGTGGGAGGTGCTTCTGAGTCCTCTTCTCACAGGCTGAGCTTCAATTGAGGAATGCTCCGCCCCCTCACGTGGCTCCATGCAGCGTTCCCCAGTTTTTGCTCAGCCTCTGAGAAAGCAGGCTGTTTTGCAGAAGGCTCCTTGGCTAATCCAGGTTTCTTCTCTCCTCATTTCATCTTTCTATAAGAAATCAGGTTTGCTTCGCTTCCTAGCCCCTGCTCAAAGAGTATTGACCCAATGGGAGGTGTTTCCCTCACCCCAGGGGCTTGAGTGGGCAGGATCGCAGCGCTTTGGCGCTGCCCCCATTGCCACTTCAGTCTCTGCCTCCGTGCCGCCTCAGTGGCTTGTTAAATTTTCTCCCGAGGGCAACGCTGGTTTTCCCCCCACTGGAACGCCGACGTTAAGGGAAGGGCTAAATTCCTCCTTACAGCCCTCTAGGCACGCTGAGCTAGCCGGAGGAGCCCTCCCTTCCATCCCGAGAGGCCCCAACGATAGCTCAGCTCGCGGCCGCCATCTTGGCGCCGCCTCGTGGTCAGGCGCCTTTTTTGTCTTTATTCTTGCTTGCTGCGGTTGACTCTGCTCCCTTCTGACCCCCTGGGTCTCGAGCTCTATTTTAGGGTGCCACTCTGACCAACCTGGTCTGGCACGTTGTTGGCTTCCCGCAGCTCCACTCGGGACAAAGTCCAGCAGTCCCCACCCCCTTCAGTCTTCGTCTGGAGCTAGGCCTCTCTGTTCCGGGCCTCAGGCGTTCATTTGGCAAATTCAGTCATTACTTTAGCCAACCTTTGTTTTCTGGCTGCATAGTGGTACAGTCCAATTAATTAACCTTTTATCAAAAAAAAAAAAAGTAAAGAAGAAAGAATCTTGTGATTAATCTTCAATCATATAATCATATCTACTATCAGATAAGAAAGATTATATATATATATATATATATATATATATATATATATATATATATATATATATATAAATAATATCATATATATCAATACCTTTTTGTATATTTATATCCTTTGACTGTCTTCAAGTAATTCCCTCTGGCTTCATAGTTCATACTAAATTCCAAAAGGGGGTGTGGGCCAACTCGGAGATCACCTGGCCTTGGTCGTAGGCTGAACTCTAGGTGAGCCAACTGCCTCTAGTGAACTTTATACACTTTCATTTATTAAAATGGCAGGTGACAATTCCTCTAAACGCCCTTCTTTGAAGGCTAAATCAAAGTCTTACCACTTGCGCAGGCAGGCTACGGAACCTTCCAAGGCCTCAGCAAGACGCCTTAAGGCACCATAAGGCCTTGGAAAAGGAGTTTGATAGGCATTCCAGGCAGTCACCACAGGTGCCTCCAGCCTCCACTTCTACTCAACTTCCCCCTCTAGACCTTTCTTCCCAATCCAGGCACAGCTCCCCTTAGGGTCATCAGGCCCTGGGACCACTGACCAGACGGACTCCTGAAGCCACCTTCACGCCTACGACCGCTGGTCTGCGCCAGAGGATCCCTCCACAATGGAGGTTCCAGCTCACATCAAAGCTTGGATGGAACTGGCTATCCGCCAAAGTATTACGGAGGGGCTGCAACAGATGTCCAGACCCGGCACCTCCCCAAGAGCCCCCGGACATGAGTCTCTGTCCATCAGATCCCTTCCAGGATCGGATCCTCCTAATGGTCAGGTACTCTTACAGAGGGATAGCCCTCTTCTGGAAAGGGACCAGGAGGAGGAGGAAGGGGCCCTTGACTATCCCAGGGAGGAGGAAGAAGAATCCCGGATGGGATCTTCCTGCTACAGCGAGCCCCTCCTAGAGGGAGAACTGACTGAGTGGGAGATGTCGGAGGATGAGGGGCTTTCCCCTGACCAACCCCCACTCGTGGGTCTGTTCAAGCCTCACATGTTTAAATCCCTTTTGTTTAAAGCCAAAAACGTTTCTGGCCTACTTCCTCAGTCTCCATCCCCCCTCCCACTTCAGAGGCCCCAGAGGACTCCATATTCAAGCAGCCCGTGGTGGAGGCCGAGGTCATTCTGGCCCCACCCATTTTCTCCGACCTTGTGGCGAAGCAGCTGGCTTCCACCACCCCTCCCCCCGGCGCCTTCCAGTCAGGACAAGAGATTCTTTAATCTTGACCCGGACTTTGCTAACCTACTGGACATCCCGGGGTAGATCAGCCCATTGTGGCCCTAGCGTCCTCCTCTTCCCCTAGTGAGGCCCTGGAGGCGCTGAAGCCCAAGAACAAATGAGAGGAACTGGCCTTACGCTGTGCCCACCTATCCGATGCTTGGGCCATTAGATCAGCCATGGCCGCCTCTTTCTTCACAATCCGGTGGCTTCGCCAATTGAAGCAGCACGTTCCCACCTCCAACGTACGTGCACATCAGGATATAGCCAAGCTTGTGGTGGCAGTGGAATTCTCAGCCGACGCCACTTACCAATCAGTGAAATTCTCCTCTAGGGCTATAACCTCACACGTTACGGCCCGCCGCCTGCTCTGGCTCAAACACTGGCAGGCGGACGTTAAAAATAAAGTTAAACTAGCCTCCACTCCCATTAAGGGAGACAAACTGTTCGGCCCAGCCTTAGATCCCCTGTTGGTCGAGGGCCGCAGTAAGAAAAAGTTTCTTCCCTCCCTCTTCCAGAGGTCAGAATCCAGAGGCCCTCAGCCCTTTCAAAGAGGCTCCCCCTGTCCCTTCTATCAGCCCCCCTTTCCGCCCAGATACCCGAGACCCCTTCCTTCCGATCCCAACCCCAAGATCGCAACAGAAGCAGAAGGGGAGGCAGCTATAGGAAACCCTATAGGGGATCAGGGGGAAGACTCTTCTGTCATCCCAGATAGAGTACGTTCTCTCCCCATTGGCAGCTGCCTGAGACACTTCGCCGCCCAGTGGGATGCATCCACCACCGATGCCTGGGTTAGAGACACCATCAGGTTTGGTCTCGCCCTTGAGTTTCATTCAGCCCCCTCTGACTTCTTCATGGCATCCCTCCCCTCAAGGGATCCCGCCAAACGCCAACTGATGGATGCCGCCATCCAACACCTTCTCAACATTCAGGCCATCCAACCCATTTCCCCAGCCCAGCGAGGACGGGGATTTTACTCCCACCTCTTTGTGGTCCCCAAACATTCCGGGGGATGGAGGGCCATTTTAGATTTAAAATGACTTAACTGTCACTTAATTCAGCGCAAATTCAGGATGCACACTTTGCAATCTATCCTCTTGGGTACCAGGCAGGGAGACTGACTATCCTCTATAGACCTCTCTGAAGCCTATCTACATATCCCAATCCGGCCCTCCCACCAAAAATTCCTTAGATTCTGTTATAACAACCTTCACTTTCAATATGTGGCCCTCCCCTTTGGCCTAGCATCAGCTCCGAGGACCTCCACTAAGGTCCTCGCGGCCCTAGCGGCTCACCTCAGAAGCCTTCCCCTACGACTTCATTGCTATCTGGACGATATTCTCATCCTGTCTTCCTCCAAACACCAGGCAGAAAGGGACACCAGGGCTACCCTTTCCGCCCTCCAAGCCCACGGGTTCCTTATCAATTGGAAAAAGAGCCAGCTGGCTCCCTCCACCCGAATCACTCACCTGGGGGCCGTAATCGATTCGGTTTCAGAAAAGGTCTTCCTCTCCTCAGACAGGTTCCTCAGTATCCAAAGTCTGGTCAAACAAATTAGGCGCTCTAGGAGGGCATCCTTACTTGACCTTTCCAAATTGTTAGGTAAGATGGTCTCATGCATTTCCATTGTTCCCTGTGCCCGTTTACACAGCAGGTCCCTGCAGTGGTTCCTGCTCCCTTTCCAAAGATCCGGAAGAAGCAACTCGAAGTCCAGGGTCCAGGTACCTCCACAGGTCCTCACGTCCCTCCTCTGGTGGACCAACCCCGCCATCAACAAGGGCCATCTCTTCAAAGAGCCCAGAGGCTTACCCTTACCACAGACACCAGCTTATCCGGTTGGGGCGCTCACATCAACTCGCTCGCGGCACAGGGCAGATGGTCGAGGATAGAACAAGGGTGCAGCATCAACTGGCTGGAGCTTCACGCCGTCCATCTGGCTCTGTGAAGCTTCCTCCCTCAGGTGCACAAACGTCATGTCCTCATCCTCATGGACAACGTCACGGCCAAGGCTCATATCAACAGGCAAGGGGGCACTCAGTCTATTCAGTTGATGAGGGAGGCCGAACGTCTCTGTCATTGGGCAGAGTCCAACCTCCTCTCATTAAGAGCCATTAGCCATTTGGAGGTTGAGCGGAACTGTTTAAAGAAGTTCTCCAGTAAGGTAATTGACACCACCCTAGCCGCCAGGCAGCCCTCAACCACTCGGATTTATGATGCCACTTGGAATGGCTTCTGTAAGTGGTGTCATAAGTCCCAAGTCAACCCCCTTTCCCCCTCTATTGCCCAGGTTCTGGATTTCCTCCAGGAGGGCCTGCTCAAGGGGCTTTCTCCTAACATCCTGAGGCGGCAAGTCGCAGCCCTGTCAACCATTGTCTCTTGTGACAGCTTCAGTTCCCTCTCCCACCACCCTCGGGTCAGGGCCTTCCTCAGGGGTGCCACCAACCTGTGCGCTCCAACCGTCCACAGATACCCTACCTGGGACCTCAACAAGGTCCTTGTCTCGCTCACGAGACCCCCGTTTGAACCCCTAAGGGAGTCCTCTCTTCAATTTTTAACGTTTAAGGTAGTTTTTCTGGTGGCCATTACATCCGCACGGCGAGTTTCAGAGATCGCAGCCTTGTCGGTCAGGAAGGACCTCTGCGTGTTCCACACCGACCGGGTGGTCCTCCGTCCCGACCCCACTTTCCTGCCCAAATCAACTCACCCTTCCACAGGTCCCAGGAATTGGTCCTACCAAACTTTTGCCCCAGACCCTTGAGGGACAGGGAAGTTCTTTGGCACACTTTAGATGTGAGACGGGCCTTGCGCATTTACATCAAGCGCACCCAACCTCTGAGAAGATCGAATCCCTTTTCCTTTCCTTTCAGTCCAGGTCATTGGGGCTCAGGGTACCCCCCTCAACCATCAGCCGCTGGATTAGGGCAACTATCTCCAAATGTTACCTATCACAATCCCTCCCCGCACCCAGTGGAATCACCACTCATTCCACTAGGAGTGCAGCTACTTCAGCGGCCTGGGCCACCCAAGCTCCAATCACTGACATATGCCGGGCGGCCACCTTGGCCTCCCCGTCTCCTTTCATTAGGCATTACAAGATAGACGTATATGCCTCAGCGGAGGCCTCGTTTGGCTGACGAGTCCTACAGAGGGTCATCAGTGACCCGGAGGGGCTTCCGGCCCAGACGGAGTCCCTCCCGTAGGACTGCCAAGCTTTGGTATGTCCCACTCTCTGGATGCTCTGAGCGGCTCGAGGGAGAATGGGCGTTGGTTCTTACCTGATACGCCCCTTCTCGGTGAACCACGAGGAGCATCCAGCCCCACCCTAATTTCTCTGTCTGGTGAGGGAACTTGTTTCAGCCAAGGATCCACTAGTGTTGCTAGGATGAGCACATAGTCTTTCCTTCTCGTCCTCGCAAAAACTGGGGAACGCTGCATGGAGCCACGTGAGGGTGCGGAGCGTTCCTCAATTGAAGCTCAGCCTGTGAGAAGAGGACTCAGAAGCACCTCCCACTCTCTGGATGCTCCTCGCAGCTCGCCGAGAAGGGGCATATCAGGTAAGAACCAACACCTATTTTATGAGAAACACGGTAGATACTTGTAAATTTCCTGATGAGAACTGTTCGGCCAATATCCTGTCATTGCTCTTAGGAGCTAAAAGAAAAATCCAGTATTTGAAATAGTTGTAAAAACTATGTGACAGTCATAATTTAAATACAATAGGCATTTATGAAGCCTGTTTCTCAATTCCTATATAAATTAGCTAAATAATTTGGCTTTGGTAGTTGAACATTTTTGGCTATCTCTTATATTTTTGGCTATACCTTACTGATTTTTGGTTGCTAATCCCAAAAGAAGCCTGTAATTTAACCTACCACATACCATTTTATAGAAATTTTATGTTGTTAATAATATTATATATTGCTGCACACATGAAAAAAACATGAAATTGTTGATGCATGTCCAATACACAAAGTACAGCTGAAAGATCCAAAAGTAGTAGTTTTATGCTTGGAATACAGTTTGGATATACCAACTATTGTTTTACATAAGTGAATGGGACAGCCAAGTGAGACCATCACATTACATTAAAAAAAAAAACACTCTGAAAAAATTTTGATTCCAGGATAGAAAAACGTGAGCCACTTTAACAGATTAACAGAGTTGGAAGTGACTTCGTAGTTCATCTAGTCCAAAATCCCCCCTCCTTGCTCAAGGAGGAGAATATCTGACAAATGGCAGTCCAATTTCTTCTTGAAAGCCTCCAGTGATGAAAACTTGAAGGCAAGATGTTCCATTGGTTGATTGTTCCAATGTCCCACAAAATTTATCCTTGTTTCTAGGTTGAATTTCTCCTTGATCAGTTTCTATCTTGGAACATAGCCTGACCTCTTCTCTGCAGGAGCCCCTCAAATATTGGAACACTGCTATCATGTCTGTCTTGGTCTTTCTCTTCACTAGACTAGCCATGCCCAGTACCTATAACGGTTCTTCATGTGTTTTAGTCATTTGTTGACCTAATTGGTATTTTTAACTTTGCTTCACATAAAATTTGTAATAATGGCATATTTTGTGAAAGCAATGAATAAGGAAGTTTTAGTTACTGGAGACAAATGTTTCCAAGAATAACTGATACTTAAGATCAAGGAAGCATCTTTGTTGATCCACAGATCAGATGGGTCATCAATGACAAGCAGTTCGAAGATGTGTTAGTGGGGCCAGTGAAAATTGCTTGGAAAGCAATGGGTTTCATTGAGTTTTCTTGGAATCCATCTACAGAGCACCAATTCCATTCAGCTGGTTGACAAGCTTATAGCATACAAGACCAGTGCAAGATGTAACTGAAGATTCATATTCTGCATTCACACTTGGAATTCTTTCCCAAAGGGTTAGGGGCAATCAGTTTACCCAGAACATTGCCATAATGGAAAAACAGTATCAAGGCCACTGGAAATCATCAATGCCGACTGACTGTTGTTTGGATACTGCAGCTAGAAAAATCTGACTACAAATGAAAATAGGCAGCAAATCACTTTTGGTTCTGTTGGACTCACTCAGCATGTTAGAAACATAATGTGAATAAATACATTGTAGTTATTAAAAGTGAATGTCATTTTTTTTAAAATTCCTGTGACATGGTCATTCTGAAATTAGATTCCTTTATACTAAATGCAAATATAATCTCCAATGCTTTTTCAGGAAGCAAAACTTTTGAAAAAAAATTGTCTCCAGAGATATTCCAAGAGAATAAACAGCCTGATTAGCACAATCAATATGCGTATTTTTCAGTGTATAAGACATATTTTCCCCCTAAAAGTGAGTGAAAATGTCTGTGCATCATACAGTGAATGTTGCGGAAGCCCCCTTGCCGCCACTTCACTCTTTGGCTTCTGCCTCCCAGCAATTTGCCTCCTTGCAGCAAACAGCCTGGTCAGCTTCAGCACAGCCTGATTAGCACAAGCAGCTGGTTGTTAGTAGGATCGGCCTCCTGACAATCAGCTGTTTCAGGCTACAGGGATTGCCATCACCTATTGCCATCTTTGTGTGCCCCATTTTCGGTTTCTGCATCCTGTTTTCAGCTTCCACGCCGTTTTCAGCCTTTGCATGCCCTGTTTTCAGCCTGTTTTGGGCAGCGGGAATCGGAATGGGTGGAAAATGGGATGCGCAGAGGATGGATGTGGAGGTGAAAATGAAACACGTAGCAGCGGTAATAGGCGATGGCTGTTTTCTGCAGGGAGGCAAAATTGCGGGGAGGCAGAGGCAGGTTTTTTTTCTTTGGTTTCCTTCCCAAAAGCTAAGTTTGTCTTATACTTCGGAGCGTCTTGGACTCCAAAAAAATACAGTAATTCTCCATTTGATCTAATAGAGGAGAATTAATATTAAGTGAATTAAAGAATGATAAATAAGAGAATTTGAGATTCACATCAGTTTTGTGGCATTGATATATATACACAGCAATTTCATGTATAGGCTTACTTCAAAAGACTTTATTTTTCTGTGTAATCCAAACTTGGCAACTTTAAGACTTGTGGACTTCAACTCCCAGAATTCTCCAGCCAGCATAGTTCACAAGCCCACAAGTCTTAAAGTTGCCAAATTTGGAGACCCCTTGTATAACACGTTATATCAATTGAAAAGGGTATTTTATCAAGCATGTTATACATCATTTTGGACTTAAAATCCTTTTAAAAAGAAAAAAGAAGGTCTTTTGTCTGATGTGAAAATGGTGTGTGTCTGATGTGACTCTACTGGTAGTCAACAATAGAAAGGGATTTTGGTTTATTTTTCTAGCTAATTGATTAATAGCTCTCAGTGTTTAGAATAGATATTTCCAACCTGGGGCTACGTGCGTCTCTGGACAGCTAGTCTTGTAGCACACAAGATTGTAAACTTTAATATTGTTATTGTGATTTATATATATTAACTATATTATATGTATATTTTATAAGTGGCCCAAGACAATTCCTCTTCACTTCTGCCCAAGCAAACCAAAAGTTTGGACATCCATGATTTAGACTATCTACAAACCTTTTTATAAGTGTTCTTTTTTAAAGTCTGCATTTATTCATTTAATCTCATACTGAAATTATTTATATTCAGATAAATATATTATCAAACTGGCAATAAATATTTTAAAGGGATTTGCTGACTAAATTTGTGTCACTGGCATTGTATACAAACATGTTTTCTGTCTTGTTATATCCCTACTCTAGAAATGCTGTTTTTTTTTTCTTACAGAGTCTCATAAACTTTTTAAGATGTGTGCAAAATTTGCATCATTTAACAGCTGTGTACTGTCTTTGCTCTTTCTTTGCCCTCTCTGTTTTAAATCATGTCAATTGGGCTAAGTATTGCTCAACTGTGCTTTTGTTTTCTCTATATAGAGAACCCACTATTCTTCATTACTGGAATGTATAATAAGTAGCATTTTGTAGAAATTACTGTACTATTCTAAATGTGATTTAAAAATAAATAACAGAAACTTTTTTTTAGTCCGTATATTTTCAGTTTAGCAAGACCACGCTGAAATGCTATTCTTCTGTTTCAGTTTTGCTATCCACCTATGGTTCATCATATTGAGTTTTAGAAAACTATTTTTAAAAATTATTAATTATTTAATTTATTTAAAATTATTTTAATTATTTTAAATATTTAATTTTAATATTTTAGTTTTTAATTATTAGTTTTCATTTCTCCTGATCTCCAATCTGAAGAGGTACAAAGGTGCAGAGAATGAAATCAAATAGCAAGTGAAAGTCTTCTTTGAGAAGAGCTGGTCTTTCAATGACAGGAATAAGGGGGTTAAAACTGAGAAAGGTTACATCCGCAGATGGGAAAAGTTGTTACAGGTAGTCCTTGATTTATGACTACAACTGAGCTCCAAATTTCTGTTTCTAAGCAGTTACTGAGTTTTGCCCCATTTTATGACCTTTCTTGCCACATGTGTTAAGTGAATCACTGCAGTTGTTAAGTTAATAACATGGTTATTAAGTGAATCTGACTTCCCCATTGTGGAACACAGCAACCATCATAAGTATGAATCAGTTGTCGAGCAACTGAATTTTGATCACATGACTATCGGGATGCTGCAATGCCCGTAAGTGTGAAAATCATAATTCACTTTTTTCAGTGCAGTTGTAACTTCAGAGGGTCACTGAGGACTACCTATATAGATTTTTTTAAAAAAATGATTCTTAGCTTTTTATGAAACCAAACTGGGGAAAAGACATTGAAAAGTGTCAAAGAATTCCCCCGCCTTAATAACTTCATTAATAAAGGAGGGTTATCTATTGTCAAGATTGTCTTTTAATCCTTAATTCTTGACCTTAATACCAGCTAAAATCCATATGAATCTTGCTTCCTAAATCATACTCTTCAGTTAAAGGAGTTGACAAATAGAGCAGGGGTTTTCCATTGCCACCTTCTGCGAAGTCACCATCATCAGGCCTGTTTAGTTTCAGATAATGTCGGGCAGATGCCGCCACCTGCTGGGGTGAAGTGAAAGCACAGGGTATCAGTTGAAGTATTGGCAGTGGAAAGCAGAATTTTTTTTAAGGATTAACACTAAAAAAATTGTTGGAAGATTTAATTGTTAGTAGCATTTTTTATAAAATAAGCTAATACTGTAGTCAGAAAATAATATTTTGTTCATGACCACTAACTTAATTAAAAGTAGTTTTATATTGATGAGGCAATTGTTGAAAATCAGAAACAAAAATAATTTGCATAGTTAATAGCACATCATCAATTTTTAAACCTTCCTATTTTTTTAATATTCATGTCAATATTAATGTAATACATTAATATTATTCAGTGTATAAAGATTTCAAATGTCACCAACTTTTTTTTCCCACTAGGGGACACATTTGGAATTTTGAGAATATTTTATGGACCTTCAC
The DNA here is from genome assembly GCF_049901715.1 of Pseudonaja textilis. Classification (NCBI taxonomy): domain Eukaryota; kingdom Metazoa; phylum Chordata; class Lepidosauria; order Squamata; family Elapidae; genus Pseudonaja; species Pseudonaja textilis. The sequence continues at coordinate 35,730,461 of NC_142008.1, read as the reverse complement.
AAAATAATTGGTGTGGTAGAATGGCCAATTTCCAAATGCCCATAGAGCAGAGAGCAACACTCTAGTTATCAGACATTTTATTTTCTGTGAATCTTTTTAGGTTCATTATGGGGCTTAGAGGCACTAGGCAGCCAGAGAGTTTGCCAAGGAATTTGTAGATACACAAATGGCATCTGGATATCAGAGCACTTGGTTTTAGAGATAGGAGAAATCTCTCTATTAACTTCCATACTTAAGGGCAGCTTTGAATCCAAGACTTTAATTTTTGTCAATTATGCTAACATAACTATGGAATTTCAACTAATAGCTACACATCTATTCTTAGCTTTGAGCAATTCTGTGCATTACCCATCAAAACAAATCCTATTACATTCATTTGTATAATATAATATACATGATTTTTTTTCTAGTAACTATATAATAATTACAAATAATAAACTAATTAATAGTATCCAGTTATTTTGAATTTCATGTTTTATTATCTCTTAATATAACAAAGTATATTTAAAAACTGTATTACCTATACCTATCTGAAGGAACAAGTTCTTTCTTGCTGTTTTATTTACTGTAAAAATAAAAGTTTTTTATTGTTATTTTTTTTTGTCTATCTTATATACAACATTGTATAGCTTTGCTTTGTCACATGAACAAAGTTTTGGACATTTATGCCAGAAGAACATCCAGCTTATTAGAACAGACCATATGCAATATTTTAATATTACATGTGGACAGAATATTAAAAAAAAACAATTTAATTTTAATTGGATTCTTTGTTCTTTGCACACAAAAGATTGCCTTAATAAAGAGGGTGGTTTGTTTGAAAACCTATGTGGGCACATATATGCCTGAAAAATTCTTTAGATACTGATTCCCATGCCACATTTTAAATGATGTTTGCAGCTTTAAGTAGTTCTCCATTTGTTTACAAATTTATCTTAAATCATCTAGGAAGAAAAATGTCTGTTTCCTGTCATTTAAAGGAATTTTCATGGAGTAAATCAGAGGGATCTTTGGTTGACTTGGAGGATGGAAGCCTTACAAGAAATGATTTGTATGGTATGTAATTAACAACTGTACTGTTTGTGGTATATAATTGACAGCTGTACTATTTGTGCAGGAAATGTAATTTGCTGTTGAATTTTAAAAAAATGGAAAAGAGTGGAATTCCTTATATGTGATTTTGTTCTATATATTGCTTTTTAAAAAAATGTTAAATGTGGTTCTAGGGAAAAGTATTTATCACAATATCACATTCTGAGGGACAATGGTTTGATTTTCTGAAGATACATTATATAAGTACCGTGTTTCTCATATAATAAGGCCGGGACTTTTTTTTTTTTTGAGCCCCGAAAAAATGGCTAGGCCGTCTTTTGCGGGGTGACTTAATTCCCCCCCCCTTGCATCTTCAGGCGGGCAGGTGGCGACGGCTTGGATGTTGACCTCAGCATTGGTGGGGCACTTTGTATTGGGGTCAACGCAGGCAGCACCATATCCGGGTGTGCAACAAAAGTACTTCCTAACGGCAAGCTCCCCCCCATTTCTCCCCCATTTCGCATGTTTTAATATAGGCCTTAATTTGGGGGGAGGGGCTTAATTTCATTTCATGCCTATAAAACATGCTGGGACTTCCTATTGGGAGAGGCCGTATTGTGGGAGAAACAGGGTAGTAATGGTGGTAAAGTTGATGTTTTAGCTAGATTTTTCAGTATTGGTGAGAATTTTGGATAACTTCTCCTTTGGCATGAATCTTTTGACCAGAGTGAAGAGAGACAAATATAATTCATGGTTTTTTTTTCTTTTAAAATACAAACAAATAAAAATTGTCAAGAGTATTTAGAAAATAAATGTATAGAGAAGGATCAAAATGAATAATTCCACTATGAAGAACAAATGTAATAGTTTGGAGCTTTTAGTATTAAAAATGATAAAAATAAAAATTTTATTATTTAGTATTTTAAAAAAATAATGTTAAAAAGCCTCCTATATATTCATTTCACTTTCTGGTGATTTCATGGATACATCAATGTAGCTTTCTTGGCAGAAGTACACAAGGTGATTGCAACTACCTTTTGGATTTTTTGAATTTCCTAATCTTTCTGGTAGTCTCTTATTCATATTATTACCAGTAGTACATTTATGATTATAATGGAGTATAGCAGTTGAAGCACTCTTGTAACCAGATATAACTTTATGACTATTTCTAGCAGCAGTTGTTCAGCAAACACTATAGTCATTAAGTGAATGTCATGGCCATTAAGGAAACCAATGCATTCCTATGGACTTTTTTTTTTTTGCCAGAAACTAGCAAAAAATATCATAAATTATATTCATGCGACAGCAGAATGCTGTAACCAGCCATAAAGGTGAACCAAGCATCCAAAATGTGGTCATGTGACTCTGGTAAGGTGTGCAGATGTCAAAACTTCAGAACATGGTCATAAGTGTCGCTGGAGATTCTCAATCATCCAGTTCATGGTTGTCCCAATGGTACTTTTTCCAATGGTCCTTCCTTCCTTCCTTCCTTCCTTCCTTCCTTCCTTCCTTCCTTCCTTCCTTCCTTCCTTCCTTCCTTCCTTCCTTCCTTCCTTCCAGTCTGGTCTGTGGTCTGGTATGTCCATCCAAGAAGCCTCTTCTTCAGTTCTAACTCTAAGTTAGAAATGAAAAATCTTGGATGAGAAGCAAAATATTTTTTGAACAAAAAAAGGAAGTCCAATTATCTTTTGGGATAAGCACTTTTGGGACAACAGGGCCATAAGTAGCTTTGAGGGGCAAATCTGTTACAACACTGAGTTGTTACTAAGTGAAGAGTCGTAAGTTGAGGACTACCTGTTGTCTCTTATTCAAGCTATTTACCAGAGCTAGTATTCTGAACTTTTAAATACAGACAAATTCAAACAGCTCCTATTGAGACTAAAATATTATATTATAAATGGGGTGGTAAAAGTGGTAAGTTCACCCACTTTGGTTTTATAATTTGAAAATTTGGAATCATTCCATGAAGCTAGTCAATTCCATTATATAAAATAGAATATTAAGCAATATCAGTGGGTTATTCTCCATTCCAAAGTCAACAAAGCAAGTAACATGATTACAAACTCTAATTTCTGGAAAAATTCACTAATTCATAAGATTATATGTCTGGGGAGAGAACATCTTAATAGGGATCCCATCCCTGCAAGAGAAGAATAGTGAATTGAAAACAGATATATTTGTAAACCTTCTCTAGAAATTCCAAGGCAAAAGCTAAATTCAAGTTAGGCTCTGTCATTTATCTTATAGGACATAGAAATTTAAGACAGGTGCATGGCTATATAAAAAAAGTGAAATTATGAGCTGGTATTATTAGTATTATCTCACATGAGTAATATATATCCCAAGGGCTACAACAGTGCATTTTTATACTAACCTACAGCTTTGCTCAGTGGTACCTGGTCAGATAAACTGTTAGGCATCAGGATAAATAACATCCATCAGTATTTATAGACTGTCTCATTGACCATTGAAGAACTTGAAGCCTACACCAATTTGAAGAAGATAACAATTTCATCTTAAAAATATTAACTATTTACTCTAATTTAGCCCAATTGTACTCTAGGGAATTTTACTCCAAGGAAAATGTAGAACTACATTCTATACTTTCTCAGTTGCTATTTTGCAGTCAGTCTGGGAGTAGTAAGTTCTTTTAAAATAACTTCTGAACAATGGCCACACTACATTTAATATATTTAAATTTTAAATAGAACCTGAAGTAAATCATAATGTTCCAGATGGACACAAATTCTTAGTTAAAATGAGTTAGATGGATAAATGTATACTTGTTTTCTTTCACTTTATTCTAGATATATTTAAATGAATTGAGATGAGAATTTACATTTCACTTTTTCTCTCTCTTTCCAAAAAAACAGACAATCAGGAAAATGGATTGCATCTTAAATCACACTGGACTAGAGAATTTAAGCAAGATGCCCCTGGTGGATTTAAGACAAATCCGTTTTGGAAGGAACTGTCAGCATCTAATCCATTTTTAGATGACATAGCTGAATCATGCAACAAAGAAAAAAACAATAGACGGGTATCTATCTTGAAAGAAGATCGAGATTTATTTTTTAGAGATTCAAATGGTAGGGATTCTGCTGCTTCATCAGGAGATGAATTAAATATTGAATACCTTTTTTGTCGCAAACCTTCTAAAAGATCTGCAAAATCTAGGAGTGTTTCAGATCTTTTGGATATTATAGATGTAAGATGTGAATTTTCTAATACAGAACCATCCAATTATATCTTACCTCCAGAAAATGAAGCATTTCAGAATCAACGTGAAGCCTATAAGACAGCTTGGTTGAACCAGCGACAACTGGCCCGATCTTGCCTGGATTTGAATGTGATAAATCAGGGTCCTGGATGGGCACAGACCCAATCTATAGAAACCCACATAGTCTGCAAAGTGAATTGTGAGGGTGGTTCAGTGCAGCTTCCTGACTCAGATATTGCTATTCATTTCCCTGAAGGTCATGTGGCACTTGGAGAATTCCAAGAAGTTGGCCTGCAGGCAATCCTTGATTCTCCACCGACACTTAATTATGAGTTTTCAACCACCTTGACTCCTTTGATTAAACTTACTTTGAGCAACCTTAATACTACTGAAGCTATTTTACTAGAGATGAAAATTGCAGCTGAAATAAAAAAGGATCCTTTTAGTCAGGTAATGACTGAAATTGTTTGTCTGTGTAGTTGCAATAAGGAAGGGCCATTTGAAAAAATAAACAATTGTTACATTTATAAAGATACTGTACAAGTGAAACTAACAGACCTTAGTCACTTGATGTATATTGTTGTTGTAGCTCAAACAAATACAGTTAATTCTCTTGTAAGTGTTTGGGAATATATCCACAGAAAACTTTCAGTTGGGATTTATGGGCCAAAACATATCCATCCATCTTTCACTGTTGTGTTTGCTTTGTTTTATCACAACTATGTTCCTGAGAAGCTAACAGTATGTGACATTAAAAGGGGAGGAAAGAGCTTGCCCCCAGTTATTTTCCAGCTCTGGGGGAAACACACATTTTTACTGGAGAAACCGCAAGATCTCAGCATTTCTGTTGTCTCCTGTGACCCAGATTTTGAAGTGAAGGAAGAAGAACAAAGGAAAGAAATTAAAGAAGAAAAATTGAAAGGAGGTGGTGGAGTAATTCACCGACACTTTCCATTTTCTATAATCTGCAATAGGAAAATACATATTTTTGTCTTCCGTGTTCAAATCAAAGCCCCAGAAAATAACCTGGCATGCCAGTTTTACATTACAACACCTGAACCACCACCTAAGTTATTAATGAGCATAGCTAACAAGCCAAACCGAATTGAAAAACGCAAGGAAATAAAATCTGCACCATTATTATTATTACCCACCATAAAATATCCTACTTTTCAAGACAAGGTTTTAAATATTACCCGCTATGGTACAGCACTCAAAACAGTGTTACGTCAAAGTAAAATTGACTATTTGTTAGAATATTTTAAAGGCGATACAATAGGAATACTTGGAGAAGATAAGGTCAAAGCCATTGGACAAACAAAAATTAAGGAATGGTATGTAGGTGTTCTTAGAAGAAAAGTTGGCCTTGTACACTGCAAAAATATCAAAGTCATAACTGAAAATCAAATTATCGATGTTGAGGATAGTGAAATCATGACCAGTAATCTCCTTGAACAAATTGCATTGCCTTTTAAAAAATTGACTTACATCTATTCAACAATCTTATCCACAGTATCAGAGAACTTAAATGATTGGAAAGCTTTGGCTGATGCTCTTCAATTTTCAGATTTGTCCCAATATGATCTAAATGCATTACAAGTTGAAAAGGAGTTTGAAAAAGTAGCGTATATTATGAAGAAGCTTAAAGAAATTTGCCATACTCAGAGAAGCACAAGACGATTCCTATATGAACTCTCTGTGGTAAGTACTCTTGGGATGGGCTGTCAGATATGAAGCAAATAAGACATAAGTCTTTAACATAACTTGTTATGATATTGACCTTCCTATTTTAGCTCAGAACCTGTGAGTTGATGGCAGTGATGGTTTTAAATTTGAAAGATTGTCTTGGATGAGCAGCAGCTGGAATGCAACTTAAAAGAAACTTCTGGCTTGGTACTTCATTTTCACCATCTGTGTTTATAGGTTTGTTTGGATTATAATGAAGTCGTTTTAAACAAAGCTGAATGTGAAAATACTAGTATTTTGAAACTCTTGTCCTTTTAATCCCCTTTCTTCCAATACACACATTCACATCCAGCATTAAATCAAATTGGACTTCCTGCTAATCAGGTGATGATAATGGGTATATAGTATCAAATGGTGAACGTAGCGTCTTCTTGCAGTGGCTTAAAGCAGCTGCATTTCAAAACCGAAATAAAAGAAATAGCTACTATAAGGAATTACAGGCAGGTACTGAGTTTGCACTTCAGTATCTTTTGAACTCATGGTCACTCATGTTTTGGTCACTTCCTAGTTGGACTATTACAACACACACTGCAATACACAGTAACAGCCTTAAAGATCACCCAGAAGTTACAGCTGGTCCAGAATGAGGTAGCATGTTCCCATAGATCTGCCCAGCTCTGTGTCATGAGCTGCACTGCTTCCCAGTTTATTTCCAGGTGCAATTTAAGCAGCTGCTTATTACCTTTAAAACCTGCAAGAAAAATGGGGTTCTGTAATATCCCTAATATTTTGTAACTATAAGAAAGACAGAAGGAAAAAATCAGGAAGGCAGGAAGAAGAAATGAAGAGTGCCAAGTTTTACAAAAGAAATAAAAAATCTTCTGTGCTTGTTAGCAAAGTTACACAAGCCATATAGCTTAAAAGTAACAAGCACCACTTTTGTCAACGTCAAGGGATACCAAAGGAATTCTCATTAATTCTCTACAGATATAAGCAATTGCTTAACAGGAAACACATTTTATCTCATAACTTTCATTCTTTAAGAATATGTCATCCTTTTAATTAGATGAACAATCAAACTAAATCATATTTATTTTAAAAACGGAGTATTTTAAGATAGTACATTTCTAATAAATATAACGGAATGTTTTCATATCATAATTGGTAAGGTTCAATTGCTTCTACTTTTTCTCTCAACCCATAGGAATGAATAAGCAGAACACAGTTAATCATGGCATACAAGCCATAATCCATGGCATCTGTCTGTCAAATAAGATGTGACATGGATATAAACCATGGTATTCAACTCTTTGGAGGACAGGACAGGATATTTAGATGCAAACAATACACTAAACTATGAAAATACCTTCCCCAATCTGTTTAACCCAATTCCGAGGTCAATAAGAACCAAGCAAGATATCTGAGTCAATTTGGCCAAGATGTTGGACTGTGAACGGGAAGATTCAGATTGGAGTCTGCCTCTGGCTACTTAACCTTACTTTATTACTTTGATCTTCTTTTCTGCTCAATCTATCTTGTAGGGTTATATTGAAGGGAAAAAGGGGACTTAGGGTACACAGTTTTCCCTGCACATCTGTGGATAATATAGAACTAACACAAATGAATTTTAATTAATCATAATGCATAAGTTATGTCTATGTAACTAACAGTGCTATTTTCTGTGTTAATGTAGTAGTAATATTGGAAATCATTTGGCCTGGGGCTTTCCAATATGTCCCGAAAATGGAAAGGGAGACAGAGAGAAACTCTTATATTTCTGTTGTCTGAAATCTCACAAAAATTGTTTGCAATCTCTAGACCTGTTTTCTATTTTAAAAATACCAGATTCATAAATAGTATGAGAAAAATAACTATTTTATATGGTAAAAAAAAATACAATTCTTCCTTAGTTATGCTTCCGAACAGTTACATTATAATTGTACTATAATTATTTGTTATTAAAAACTGTTTGAAAACATAGGCATCACATTTATGCTTCCAGGCACTTTTAAAGCTAGACTGCCAAGGATTAGTAGCCCGTATTATCCAGGATACAGTTATTTTTACTGCAGCGGTAAAACTTGGGAAGAACTGGAGAGAGTTAGCAGAAAAATTAGCACGACTTACAAAACAACAAATTGATGCTTATGAAACTCCCCATCATAGCAAAAGTGGAGAAGTTGCTCCAGAGGTAAGTCTCACAATATTTCTATTGTATGCATTTCCTATAAAAGGTACAATCCATCTTTAAACTAAACATTCTCACTGTAAGAGAAACTTGAGTAAAGGAGTCAACTTTCCATGGTAAATTCACAGATTTCCTTGATCCCTTTATTACAGTATCTACAATACAGTAAATTTTTGATCTCACTATTAACAGTATCTGTGGTTAAATAAAAAACAAGTGTTGAAAAGAGATAAAAACTGTCCAGCACTTTTGATAGAGGTAAGAAAGTCCATTGTGTATACAGTGAGCATACCCTTTCTTTCAGAATGCTTTTCTTCCACCGTAAACAGCTATCAAATACTCCTGAATTTTTACTTTAGAAATTACTAGGCAATACTAGGCTGTTGGGTCATCCTTTCCATTTATATTTATATGTATCCCATATATTTTCTTTTCTAAAGAGATAAATACAAAGACCATAAGAGGGCAAAAAAGCAGTGGGTGCCCTCGTGACTTCAGATTTCCTGCTCAACTTCCCTGTTGACCTTATTTGTGGGAAGCTGGCAGGGAGCACCAGAAATCATGATCATGTGACTGCAGTTAATTGTGGTGAACTGCAGCAGCCACAATTTTATGAGTGTTGTGGAAATTGAAATTTCAGTTACACAGGACTTAATGTGTCCTGGATTTTGTAAACATTCTTTAACTTGAATTTGAGGTACCTTGATTCAAAAAATGTTGCACTTTTATGTACTGCCTGGCCTAATTGAAGGTTACAAACAGACAAGAGAGTTTTAATACTTTTTAGATAACATGATTTGGAATGCTACTGCTCATCACCCTGATTGAAGGGATTGACAACCCATACAAATCCTAGGTGACTGACAAAATGGATGGTTTAACATTGGTTAAATTTCAACAATATGGTTATTTTTAATTTTGATAACCCAGTTATTTTTCTTTTTTCTCCATGTAAAATACCTCTTGTCTTCTCATTTAATTCTTAGAATATAGTGTATCATTTCTTCTCTTTACAGTTTTCTATATCTGTAGAAATTCCTAAAATTCTTCAGCTTTAGTATAAATTTAAGATAATTCTTTGCATTCAAATTTTTACTGTGGTAAATCTTTTTGTAAAATCATAGAGTTGAGGTGGCATGTAAATATTGAATCCAATCCTTTGCTCTGTCATGGAAATTAAAGCATCAGTGACAGCTATAATTTAAATTAGAATAATGCATGAATAAAAAAATTGTTTTGTTCCTAGTTTGCTTGGATCCAGATTAAGGCTGGAGACTCATATTAAATATGTATTGGATTGAATCTTAAGCTGTCAGTTTCTGCAGATATAATATGTGCATAATTCTGTTATTTGAATCAATGTGTAAAAAGCATTATGGCTTAATTTTAAGAATGCTTGAAGTATACATTCCACCCACTTTCCACTCATAATAATTTCATACCTTTGATAATTGTAGTTAACAATAAATAATTATTCTGTAAAATATACTAGATATTAGTGTAGTATTATGTATAAAGAATTTTTATTTTGGATCTGGTATATTTTAATGGTTTATCTAAAGTAATAACAATTTTAAAAGGCAGTATAAAACATTGAAAAGCCATGAAATCATAAAAATATAAAGGATCAGCAAAAATACCAGATAGCTTAATCATGGTTAAGTGTCAGGAATTGTGCATGATGCACAATGTACAATGAGAAGCACACACTGCATCCTGCCACATTGTATTCTGATTTAGCCTGTTTTTGTTCTGAAATTGCAATGAATGCAGAATACACTTGCTGGATTTCGTCACTAGAATTAGGGATGCTGATGGGATTATTTATGTAATGTGCTGTCTCTTCTAGCTCCCAGTTTGGGTTTGTGTGTTATTTGCACTGGTTATCCCTATATTTCTGGGTCCAAATAAAAATACCACTTTGATGCTTAAAGCCCTTTTTAGGGTGGGACCATGGTATTTGAAGGCCTGCCTATGTATGAGTATATTCTCTCACATATTTAGCTTATTGTGTGTACATATTTTCAGCTATGTTGTTGCCTATATTTTCCAATAGGGTTATTAAGGTAGTTAAAACACTACAATTGGACTGCTTTTTTAAAAAAATGTTTTTCTATTTGTCTGTGCTATTTTTGGCCAATCTAATATGTAAAAACAAAAATCAATAGTTAATTTCCTTTCTCAAATGTGTATAGATGCTGAAATACTCCTATAACTATATATTTTCAGTTGGGAATGGGTTCATGTGTTTACACTGGGAATAAAGAAAGTACAGTTTTGCATTACCTGTGTCTCCCCTTTTCCATATTTGTCTTTCCTTATTCCTACCTGAACTATTTGGGAAAAAAAATCTTAGTTTTCATTTGTACTGGATCAGGGGTCCTCATCTCCTGATCCATGACCAGCACTGGTCTGTGGCATGCCAGAAACCAGGGTATGCAAACAAGTGAAGCCCCATCTGCAGGATGCAGGCAGCATGCAAAACCAGGCCACTCCGGTCTGCGGAAAAACCTCTCTGCAAGTTATTGGTCCCTGGTTGGGGCCCGATTTACTAGATGTTAATAAATGGGAAGAAAATGAATGGCTAAACTAGAGATTCCTAAAAGGCAGATGAATGGATGACAGATAAAAATCTAGTATATTTTGTTCCATTTACTCATGGATTTTAGGTCTTTTGTTCAAAAAAATAGTCACAGTTTCCTTTGAATAGTCCTTTTTGCTTCTCATAATAGCTTTGCATAAACAAGAATAATATTCTATTCAATGTTAAATTGATATTAGTCTAGCAGATGATGTTCACACTTTTTAAAGAAAGATTAGGGTTACAGGTATAAAAACATTCAATATATACTACAAAAAATGCTTTCTCAGATAATTTGCAAATATTTTTAAAGTCTCATATAAATTTTAAAAAAATTAAAATAAAATAAGTATTTCTTAGAAATGACAAAATTTGAGATATACAGTTAATTTTAAAGCTGTTTGACTAAGTTAATAGCACACTAAACGGTTTGGGAGGATAAAAATTTAGGTATCAAGATGAAATTGTTATGTATCCCTCTCTAGGGAGCTGAAAACAGATCCTGATCTCATTTTGGAGAAATTCTCTAATTGAATTGTGTAGGAAAATTTTTAACATACATTGATCAGTGATCATATTTGGAACTAAGATGCTTTAATATCCATGATTCATGGAGTTGTAAAAATCTTGGTTATATAGCTGACTGTAATTTAGTATAAAAGCAAGATAGTTGATTGTGGTTTTTGATATTCTGCACAGAAGACCAGATGTATATATGAAAGACAGTGGGCAGACACAATTCAGTATCTGACTGCAAGTGTTTGTATGCAATTTTATCCATTTGTTATTGAACTGTTTTGCATCTAAACATGATTTTGTTAAATTTCAGATGATGTGGAAACCAGCTTATGATTTTCTCTATACCTGGAGTGCTCATTATGGAGACAGCTATAGAGATATGTTGCAAGACCTGCATTTAGCTTTGGATAAAATGAAAAACCCTATGACCAAACAATGGAGAGAAATAACTGGAGCTCTGATCCTGGTCAATTGCATGGAGATTCTCCGGGCCAGTGCTTTCTCTACGTTGGATGAAGAATAAAATTCATTTACAAATTTAGAAAGATATTCTACAACCAGTTTTCTTGGAATATTAAACAGGAACATTTTCACCAAGGAACATTTAGAATCTTTGTGAAAATTAATTCCTATAATGTATTCCTTTAACTTGAAAAAAATGGAGTCATTAATTTTCAAGCACCACCAATCTTACCTCATTTTTATTTAAAGTGATTTAGTAAACATTTGCTGCATGATTTGAGCAGAATTCTGAAAGAGTGCAGAATACTGTATTCAGGGGAGGAAACACAATACTGAAGCAAGTTATGTTGCTAGAGAAAAACTACTTTTTTCTAGAAATTGAGTCATAGAGCTGTATTGTCAATTCTATCAATAATACATACATTCGTGCATATATGTTTCTCTATTATAGACAATGTATTTATAGTTCTATATAAATATATTTAAGATTGCAGCTCCCAGGATTCCCAGTCCCCATAATCAACCGCATTGAAAAGTGTTTCTCAACCATGGGAAATTTAAGTTGTGTGGATTTGAACTTTCAGCCATGCTAGCTGGGGAATTCTGAGAGTTCAAGTCCACACATCTTAAAAGTTGTCAAGTTTAAGAAACTCAGATATAGAACCAGGAGACAAATTTGGGAAAGGTGCTTTATGATAATCAAACACACTATTTCATTATATGTATTAATTGAATATATTCCCTTGGATACAGTATTAACTTGGCTATTGATTTCCAGTAGAAGTTAGGCACTGAGCCATGTATCTCTATAAACTGACTCATGATTTTCTTAATGGGAGCTAAGCATAAGATACTGTAAAGACCATGTAAATTCAAGAAAGCCTTCACTAATTCAACTATTTGTAATCTGCCTGCAGAAAAAACAACTCCTTCTGTAATTATGTACAGGTTTATCTTGATTTAGAGCATTTAATGACACTTGTTTTCCTATCAACCTGCATGTGGGCTTTTTTGGGAATTTTCATTCCTAGAAAATTAGAAATGTATCATCATATCTTTGTGGTTATCCCATCTGTTATTTAGGTATAACATCAGTGTTGTGTAAGATTGGTCATTTTTCTAGGTAGTTTTTTTTTTCTTGTTCATGGGCAAGATGATTCTTCTAATGAAAGCTGCTTTTTGGCAGAAAAATCATGACATAAATGCTTGTTTTTTTTAAATTTGAAACATAGGAATTCCAAAATTCATATTATATACCACTGTTTTTTCATAGTTTTCATTAATTAATGCAAATATATTGTGACAAAAAAGTTTGAATTCCTCTGTTTCCAAACTAGCTATTGTTGCATAAAGGCGTTTATTTGTTATAATTTACTCCAAGTTTAATTTACTCTGTAAATTAGTATTTTTCAGTATTTTTTATTTATGCTTGAATCTTAAATTCAAGTGAAATCAAAAAGATGAATGCCCATTAACTTATCAATGGTTGTTACATTAGTTACTATTTTTTCTTTCATGTTTAAAAATTACACAGTAACATAATAGATAGAGACTGAATTTACTTGCCATTTCAATTAATATTGTTATGTTTGTCAAACTGTGGCTACTACTGACAATATTAAAGTCAAATGCATCTTAAGAAAAAGACTTCTTTTGGAATTCATAGAGGCTTTCATTATTTACCTCTATTAGCTTTTTTTAAAAGTGGGACATATACTAAAATAAATGGAAAACTAATCTGAAATTTCAATGTATGAATGACAATCTTACCTCACTTAACATTTTATTAAAAATAATTAATACTGCCAGGAATGTGCTAATTATGCTCTAGTAGTTCTTGTCATTTTTAATATTACAAGGAGGGCTTGCATTCAGCTTGGTGAATTATTAGACATATCCACGAGTGGATTCAACACTGTGAAATGATTTTCTACTGCATTCTTTCAGGACCTCCCAGTAGAGCATGTTAGCATTTCTGGTAATCTGCTATTTCCTAACTTGATAAGATCAACCAGATTCTGTCATCTGCTGTAGTTTATATTATCACAAGATTGAACCCTGTGTTTATCTTTTTGTTGATTCAGTTGACATAGCATAATTAATCATAGGTAAGTTAAAAATTCTCTTTGTTGTATTTATATAATTAAACTTGGTTACAGCTTGGGTACGGGTTGGTGACTTTAAATCAGTTGCTTACTCCTAGCGATTCCTTGGACTAATCCCTACAGTTTTCTAGATAAAATGTCAGAAGTGGTGTGGTTTGCCATTGCTTATTTTGTTTTTAACCTTAGTTATTTTATATAGCACAAACTAAGCTGTTTAATTAAAAATGCAGTGTATTATGAGTACACAGAAAAAGTTGATTTGGAATTAAGGTAAGCACGTTGTATGAACCCTATTGCTGAGAAATAGAAGGGAAAATTTGAAAAATGGTGAAATAAAATGAAACAATAGGATTTTTTTCCCTTGCTATTTGCATTTCAGGTTTTCCAGCCATATTTGCTTACTATAGCCTCATGTTACAAAGCATTTGAGATATAACATGGTTTGATTCTGTCAGAAATATCAAGCTATAATTCTAAATAAAAAATTTTTTTAATGAAGTTTATTTTTTATCTCTGGATTTGTGCAAGCACATGGGTAATCTAAGCATTAGGTATTATTATGTTAATACATGCACAAAGAATAGCAATGTGAAGTTAATATATGTACAAAGGGGATAATCATAATTTGTTTAGCATTTTACATATTTCAAATAATTTCACTGTAGTGTACATATTACATATAAAAATTTGGGTGATGGTTAAATATCTTGTTGGGAAAAGCCTAATTTGGTGATGAAATATTGGAAATAATAACCAAAGAATTATCCTTATCTAGACTTATTAAAGAGATTCTTCCATTTGTTAATGTATCACAATTGCTAATACAAGCAGTACATGATTGTGTTAATTGCTTCTATGAGGAATTCCAACTATAATATTTCAAATTCTGGATGAGATGAAAATTGCACTGATGTGTGCACTTAAGCTGGGGAAAGAAAAATAAACAATCCTTTCTGAAGGAATATCTGATTAAAGAAAGATACAATGTTTGAAACGTTTGCTAATATTGTTCTTAAATTGTTTTTTAAAAGTTTGTGCATTTTGATTGCATTGATTTGGTCCATACTGATTTTTAGTATATTGATACTATAAATAGCACCCTTTCTTGTGTATTTTTCTTCATTTTCTCTTATGTTGAAATATAACTGTAGGCTGCATACCAATGCCTGTATTGAATGCAAGGGGCTTTCTTCAGTGTAAATATGCATCAGGTTGGATTGATAATGATATGCTGTTTTTGAAGATATATTAATGTAGAACAGGTTTGCTATTTTTCTGAAACTTGTGCATAGCATAGCAAGCAAATTGTTCATACTGGGCAGGGAGAACAAGTAAATATGTAGAAGTTCCAGTTCAAGAGATTACACCTTTCTAAGCAGAAATATTATATTAAAAAGCTATTGGGCTCAAATTGCAAACTTCAGGAGATAAAATGACACATGAACTGGGAAAATATTTTGTTTACCTCATCTTGTATAATATAAAGTGGAAACCAAACCCCCTCCCCCTGTCTTTGATGATTCACATTTGTCTATTTAGATTTAATTAACAGCAATCCAATAATGAGTGATAGAATTGGGGATTAACATCTGAAATACTGAAGTTAGTGGTCACCGTGAGTTGAGGTGTTATCAGCTCTACAGCTCTACATATGGCTTATCTGAATAATGCTGTCTCTGCCCCTCATGATCCCTGGAGGCTGTAGGTATCTGAATAAGGGACCAGACTTAGATGAATCCTGGCAATACTGGGCGCATCAAGCATCAGGATTTGAGTTGTCATCCCTAGTTGGACAGGGCTGTACTATCCCCAGTTGGACAGGGTTGCACGATCCCATGAAGACCCAGTTCGCAACCTAGTGGTTCTCCTGGACTCACATCTGTTGCTCAAAGTGCAGATGGCGGTCATGACTAGAAGAGCTTATACACAACTCTGGTTTGTGCACAAGTCCTGACCATTCCTGGATCATGACTTCCTGCACTGATCTACTCAAGTCCTGTTTATATCACCTGGATTGTTGCAATGTGCTCCACATGGGGCTACCCTTGAAGTTCAGTCAGAAGCTTCAGCTTGTGTAAAGTGCAGAAGTGAAAGTAGTCTTTGGCACCCTCTAGGATGGCCCATATTACACCTCTGTTTCACGAACTTTACTGGCTATGGGTCTTCTTCCGAGTGTAGTTCAAGGTGTTGATTATGACCTTTAAATCCCTTAATGACATAGGTCCAGGCTACCTGATGTACTCCTCATACTGTCAGGACAAGCCCATCCTACTCGTGCCAACAAAAAGACCCTACTTTGGATGCCATTAGTCAAAGAACTCAAGAAGAGCTTTCTCTGTTGCTGTTTCTGCCCTTTGGAACACCTTACCTTCTAAAGTAAGGTCTGCCCCTACCCTCCTACACTTCTGCAAGAGCTGAAGATCTGACCACCAGTTGCCTGGCAACCAAACAGAATTCCACACCAGTGATGGCTGCAGGATTGATGGCAAACTCCACCTTCCATCCTTGTTCTTTCCTCTTCACCCATCCATCTTTTTGGTTATCATATTGATGTATTCCCATTGTGTTCCTTTTTCATTGTTTATTTTATTATATTTCACTTCTGTTTATACTCCTTTCATTTTCTTTTTATTATTGTAAGCTGCCTAGAGTAACCCCATGGCAAAATAGGCACCAAATGAATTGAACAAATAAAATAAATAAACTTAGATAAAGTCTAATCTGTGTAATCTGGTCATTAACAGCATTGGGAAATCTTAATTCCACCACTACAAATGCACAGTAAAAATCAAGGATTTTACTGTTCATTTTTGGATCACTTATGAATCTATATGAGACAAAGAATAGAATAGAATTCTTTATTGGCCAAGTGTGATTGGAAGGAATTTGTCTAGGTGCTCTCAATGTACATAAAAATAAGAGTCAAGAATCATAAGGTACAACAATAATAGTCATAGGGTACAATAAGCAATCAAATCATATTAGGAAATAGTCTATAAATCGTAAGGATACAAGTGACAAAGTTACAGTCATACAGTCACAAATGGGAAGGGATGGGTGATAAGTGATGAGAAGATTAATAGTAATGCTGACTTTGTAAATAGTTGGACAGTGTTGAGGGAATTATTTGTTTAGCAGACTGATGGCATGAAAAAACTTGTGCCTAGTTCTGATCTGCAGTTCTATAGTGTCATTTTGAGGGTAGGAATTTACATACAATTTAGTTAATATAATTTACCCATAAGTACATACTTTTGTACCATGAATATCAATTGGAAATAAGTCGTTGAACTCTGTGTTAGGCTCAATCCTACATAACTGAAGTCAATGCGAACACAATGCCTATAAACTTTATTATTTACATCCCGCTTTTACTCAATGGGGTGTACCCAGATCCCTCCTTATTTTGTTCCAGCTGTGGCAATTCTTTGAAATAGGGCTGAAAGTGACTGAAATTGGGCAAAACAGTCATTCATTGTACTAAGTGGTCAAATAGACAGTTGTGCCAGTTTCCTCCTGATTTAAGACAATTACAATGCAGTAGCTCTGTATTCACTGAATTGCCCTGGAATGAGTGGATAGCTACATTGCTACCATTAACTCCTATTGAAGGCTAAAGTTATCCAGAATGATGAAGTGCTTTTAGTATGATGTAAACTTACTGTGGAACAGGAATATCAGCTTAAGGAAATATATGAGGGCAGAAGGAGAAGAAGATTGTAGACATATTTCATGTTACCACGAACTTTTCATTTTAATCAATACAGTTTTGCTGAGCCATCATGGAATGACTACTATTAAACACCCAAAGTTACTATGTTGGCTTTAAGGTAGATTATCAGTTTATTTGGGGGAGAAAAGATGGAACTTCTTATAGGAGCAGTACCCTTATCCTCAAAATAAGCAAACACATCATGAATCTTACTGTCATGGATTATTTAGCTAATAAGTCTTCAGAGAGAATAGAGATGCGGGAGACAAGTGATGGAAGATGACAGACATGCTATATTTGCAATCACAGAATGTCAGAAACATAGCTTCCTTTCCAACTAGCTTGAAGGAACTTAGTTGGAAAGGAAGCTACCCTATATTTCTGATATTCTAACAGCTATAAAATGCTTTTGATTATGTGATTTCAGCTTTTATGTCCTATTGTCTTCTAATTATAAATCAAAATTATTTTTAGCAAAGGTGTAACTACAGCAAATCAATATAATTATTTTTGAGGGGAGGATGTGTAATAGAAGAGCAACAAAGATGATTAGGGGACTGGAGGCTAAAACATAAGACAGGAACTGGGCATGGGTTACAGGAGCTGGGCATGGCTAGTCTAGTGAAGAGAAGGACCAGTGGAGACCTGATGGCAGTGTTTCAATATTTGAGGTTCTGTCATAGAGAGGAGCAGATCAACCTGTTTTCCAAAGAACCTGAAGGCCAGACAAGGCATAATGGATAGAAACCGGTAAAGAAGAAATTTAACCTAGAAATAAGAAATTTTCTGACAGTGAGAACAATCAACCAATGAAACAGCTTGCCTCCAGAAGTTGTGGGAGCTTCATCACCGGAGGCTTTCAAGAAAAGACTGGATTGCCACCTGTCAGAAATGGTATAGGCAGGGTGTCCTACTTGGGTAGGGGGTTGGACTAGATGACCTATATGGTCCCTTCCAACTCTTTTAATCTGTTAATCTGCAGGAGTAGATGCCTTGAGCAGTCTAACATCTAAAAGATCTGGTGATGGTGATTAAAAAAATTTATAGCTCACCATTTAGATTTATGTTTCATATATTCTTATAAATCAAATTTTTGTCATTCACAATCTCTGGTTTAATGTGGTTGACAGAACATGTCAGAATTGTGACAGAATGGCTACATATATCTTTCCCAAGGAATATGGATTTCACTGCTAATTTTCCAGCTAATACAAAATGGATGTTGTAGTACTTTTTTGTCCAAGCTTCCCGATTTATACTATATTCAAAAAGAATTCTGCATGTTACACCTAATAACTTGTTTTACATCAAAATTAATGGTTTCAAATTAAACTAGAATTAAATTTGGGACAGATATTGGCCAGAAACCAATTTTCAAAAATATTTCTTATTATCTATCAGATAATATACTACTTGAGAATTTTAGAAAAATAGTAAGAAAACCTGAACTACTCTAAAGGGAGTTACATGAATGATATCAATGACATCAAAATCTTTGTGTCATGCTTAAAAATTGATACGTACCTCATAGAAAGAAGTAGATACTTTTTATTTCAAAACCTTACACTTGCACTTTTATTTATATATAAAAGGAATTATTCAGATGGTTAAGAGGATGAAACCTTTGAATGTCATAACCCAGATTTAATTACAGAATTCAAAAGGTATTCATTTTATCATTAGAGTATGGCTTGTTGATTTTATTAACTTAATTTTGGCATAGTTAGATGATTCACTCCTAATAAGTCAGTAGTTAAATACAAGCTCTTCATTTGGGATGAAGGAAGATTGCGGATTTGAAGCACACACTTTTCCACCAATCATATATGTATGCACACACATTTCAAAAGTCTGCTTGTGCAGATGCATGAAACTCATTACACTTTATGTTAAGGTATCCATATTTTATAATGACAGGAGCTTCAGTATTAGTTAACACCTCATCGTCCCTAGAAAGGAATGCAGAGCTGGTTTTTTATGTTATTTCCTTGAGCAAGAAATATAAAGAAGGTGGCAACTTGCCACCCATTCAAGATTTGTTACTTGAACAATCCAGGAATAAATGAGGTGTATATGAACAGTGGCTTCCCATTTCTAAATGTGGGTAAGGTGGAGTGGGAGGATGTTACACGATTCAATTCTTTCTGCTAATATTATTGGGCAGAAGCCAAAAAAATTCAGGGAATAATGGTTGTTTCATGATATTGGTAGGAAATGTGGTTTTCTGTAGTATGCAATAAGTAGGTACAACAAGAATTGAAGACCTGAAAATATTATTTCTATGCTGCCTTTATTTTTGTATTCTTTATCTTTTCTTAATATATCTATTTACCAATGTATGTATGTTTGTTGTTCCAGATTGATTCTATTCTCATCTTAGTACTCTCCAAACATTACTAAGCTTAGAACATCTGTTATAAATTGACTGGGAACTTTTGGGAATTGAAACCCAACTTTATGTTAAAGTTGATAAATTTGAGGCACACTAAGTGATTAATACACCTGTTAACAGTGCTAGAAACCAAAGCCTAGGAAATAAAACAAGGAAATTTCAAGATGCAGCCCATAATAGTGCTCAGTAGTATAATACCTCATCCTGCGGATGCCATGAATCTGTCCAACTTGTTATCCAAATATGGATCCTTTTAGCCAAAATACAACAATATAGAAGATAAAAGTATCAATAGGTTTAATAGACTCAGCTTTGAAAAGGTGTACCAAATTTAGAGCAAGAAAATTTTTTAGTGAACTATAGATTTGAAATAATAGCTAAATACAGTTTATTCAACAACCCTCAAGTCAAAGGTGGAGAAGCATCACATGTAGCCCTTGATTATAAAGTTAAGGCTAATGGGAGTTTGGAGAAAGACTGATCCAGTGATGGGGATTCAAATAATTTAACAACCGGTTCTCTGCCCTAATGATTTCTTCCAACAATTAGTTCACCAAACTCCTCAGAAAGTTAACAACTGATTCTCCCGAACCTGGTGAGAACTTGCTGAATCCCACCCCTGGACTGATCCTTCTAGAGCTGTGATGGTGAATATATGCCAGACATGCCGGAAGTGGCATGCAAAGCCATTTTTCCAGCATGCCAGCTGTTGCCTGTTGCTCTTCTGGGTTCCAGTGTGTGTGTGCTCACCAGTCAGCTGCTCTTTGCATGTGCTGGAGCACCAGAAACTGGAAAAGCAGTTCTCCCAGCATGCATGGTCTTCGCACATGCATACATTAGAAACCAGAAGATCAATTAACCAGTGCACATGCTCACGCTGGGAAACTAAGCTTCCAGTTTCCAGTGCTCCCATGCATGTGCACATTGGGGAGCTGCTCTTCTGGTTTCTTGTGTGCATACACATGCACACACTCATGTTTTGGCACTCGGTGCTGAAATGGTTAGCCACCACTGCTCCAGAGAAAGTTTTTATTCCTGTGATCTATTGAAATTGTCAACAGAAATGAAATTTCTGAACTGATAGAGACACGCACATTATATTAAATGGATGTTTTAATACAACCAAAACCCATTTCCATCCATTTAATACAAATGTGTAAAATGTTTATTTACCTCATTATTTTTAGATTTTCAGTACAACTTGTGTGAGAATATATCAATTTCTAAACAAAGGAAGAAAAGATTACAAATGTAGCACAGTTAAGACAGCTCACTGAAATGATTGAATGTCGATAAAAGTAGTTATATAAATAAAGCACTTTCAAAATGATTGCATAGTTCAATTATTCAAATAATCAGTTCAGAATGACTAATGACATTTCCCCAAAATGTCAGAAGTTTCCTATCAGGTCCATCATAATCCATTAAATTTCATAAAGTTAAATTGTCCTTCATAGCACAGGACAAATATAAAATTGGATTGTATGAATTATTTCTGAAATAATAGGTTTCAAAGATTAGTTAATTCATTTTTTTTAAATGTATGGTGAAATCTAATTAAGTGATGTAATCCCCTTTGGTTAATCAAATGATGTAATTATCTTTGGTTAAATCTAGTCAATGGAGATTGCCAATTCTATTTTTCAGTTTCTGGCACTTCTATAAAAGAAGCTAGTTGAAAGGCTGCCATAGGGATCATTGTTCACTAGAAAACAGTACTTAGCACCTATATGAGCCCTATTGCTCTGATTGAAACGTCCCCAACATCTTGCTTATAGTTATATGTAAATACTGCTATAGTTGGGCATCATTTTTATTTTCTACAACAGCTTATTGGAATCATTTGACCCAATTTCTTTTGTTTTCAGCCAACCTTTGTATCAATGTAAAATATGTGGTGGGGCAAAGAACTTGATATCTACTACACACTGGTACCCACAGATCCCATGATAGAAAAGCTAGGCCTGAAAAGTGTGTATGGCTAGTATGAAAAGCCATAATAATCCCTGGTCAATTTGCCTTGGCTATTTGTTTATTTACTTCTTAAATTTGCTTCAGTAGCTAGAGCAACTTTAGGCAGCTTACATAATGCATTCCTGGAAAATTGTGTGGGCTCTTGAAATATCACAAAGCCCAAATGTATAACCTGGCAATTCATTCAAAATGGGAGTCTATTGTTTTTTTCATAAATACTACATGCTAACTCATGGTAGTTAGTTGCACTGTGATTAACATAACATACCACTTGCACAGTAAATAGAACCATAAATTAAGTGGATTCTCAAAATACTTTCTGCTAAAATTGGTCATGTTACGATTCAGTATGTGTCATATGATCTTGGCTGAACAGTCATCATTTGCCATACTAGTATTAGCAGTTAGTATTTTTATGCCTTTTAAAATAAATTTTCACCCAGAATTTAACTGACTGACTAAAGTTAAATTTAATCTGTTAAATTCAACTGACTACATTCCTAATATTGTATTTGCCTAATTTTGATACAAACTACGAGCAGCTAATTATCTGGAACTGAAAAGAAAATAAGATCTTAAATTTCTTGGCTTATTCTTTAAAGCTAAAGTGAAATAAAAGAGGAGAGGAATGTCCAAAGGAACAAAGTTCATCTGAAGACCATGAAAGTTAAAATAGCTTCGAGTAGAAGAATATCTCCACAATGGTTTTCTCCTCACCTTAACTTCTGGAAAAATTATAAAGGGGTCACTGAATGAAAAGTAATGCTTCAATGTTATGTTACCAACAGATGGCAGTGCTGATGTATAAGCTCTGATGTTTAATATCTGTTCTTTTGTTCTGACATGCCATGTACTGTGGTACTATTATTTTAAAATGGAAGTTTGCTATAAGTACTTATCAGTGAGCTTTAAGTTATATGCTGTGATTGATTTTGCTGATTTGAGTATTGTATATAACTGCGCCAAAAATGTAAACTTGGCAAATTGGTTTGATTCGTTTCATCAACAATGAAGTAGACAATATGTGAAAGAATAAAATATATAATCTTTGAGAAGTAACAATAAATAGGGATAGACAGCATCACCATGAGATGGCTTTATAACTGGCTGACAAGCCATACTCAATGAGTCATCCTTAACGGTACTATATTGACATGGAGGGAAGTGAGCAGTGGGGTGCCACAGGGTTCTGTCTTAGGTCCAATATTTTTCAATATTTTCATAAATGATTCAGATAAGGGAATAGAAAGGGAACTCATCAAATTTGCAGGTGATAGTAAACTGGCCAGAACAAGTAACACCCCTGAAGTCAAGCTCAGGATCCAAAAAGATCTTGACAGATTTGAACAATAGACCCTATCCAACAACATGGAATTTAATGTAGAGAAAATCAAGGTTTTACACTTAGACAGGAAAAACCAAAGATACAAGTACAGATTTGTACAGATTAGGTGTAACCTAGCTCAAAAACAGTAACTGTGAGACTGATCTTGGAGTCCTAGTAGACGAGCATTTAAATATGAGCCAGCAGTGCGCAGCAGCAGCCAAAAATGCTATACAATCTTTGGCTGTATAAATAGAAGCATAAAATCAAATTCATGTGAAGTATTAGTATTGCTTTATAAAGCCTTAGTAAGGCCACATCTGGAACACTACATCCAGTTTTGGTCACCACATTACAAAAAAGATGTTGAAAAAGTACAAAGAGCAGCAACCAAGATATTCATCTTAGGCCTGAAGATTAAAAGATATGAAGAATGGTTGCAGGATTTGGGTTTGGCTAGTCTAGAGAAAAGAAGGAGTAGGATAACATAGTAGCAGCATTCTAGTATTTGAAAGGTCTTTCAAAGAGGAAGGGGTCAACTTATTTACAAAGTACTCTTAGGCAGGACGAAAAACAATGGATGGAAACTAATCAAGGACGGAGCAACTAAGAAGCAACTGGAACTAAGGAGAAATTTCTTAACAGGACAATTAACAGCTTGCTCTCAGAAGTTGTAAGTGCTTCATCACTGGAGGTTTTTAAGAAGAAACTGGACAGTTACTTGTCTGTCTAGGATCTCCTGCTTGAGCAGGAGGTTGAACTAGAAGACCTCCAAGGTCCCTTCCAGCTTTATTCTGATTAAATTTTACATGAAAATGTTGGTGGATAATTAAGAACAATCAGCGCATTACTCAAAGGGAAATTGTTCTAAAGCTTGGTGTTTCACAGAAATATGTAGATCATTTTAGTGATGTTCTTCAATGGTGAAAATTTTGTGCAACATGGGTTTCTTGCAGGCTGTTAGCAGAAATAAAGTTACAACAGTTGAAATTTGCCCACAAATTTATTATGATATAAAGATAAAGATTAGGAATTTCTTCATAACGTTGTGATTGATGACAAAACTTTGGTTATCATTATGATCCAGAAATGAATCTTTACTTCATAGAATGTCAATACAAACATTTTTATTTCAGAAAATAATTCAAAATCCAGGCTTCAACAACAACCAAAAAACCCTCTTTGTTATAGGTTGGGGTGATACAGGTGGCATTATTTATGTGAATTTCCTTGACTCCTGGTACTGATATCAACTCAGATAACTATATTGAAAACTTTAAAACTATGATTAAAGAGATTTTAGAAGCACAAGAAGGGAATTTTAATGTAACACAACAATGCTAGGCCTTATATCTCACAACTTATAAGCAGGGGTGGGATTCAAAATTTTTAACAACTGGTTCTGTGGGCATGGCTTAGGTGGTGGGCGTGGCTTGGTAGTCATGTTATTGGCCAACTCCATATCACATCGAGGCATGTGTCTCCTTGCCTTGCTTCTCATGACTATGGGGATGCTGCAACAGTCATGTGAAAAATGGTCACAAGTCACTTTTTTCAGTGCCATTGTAACTTTGAATGGTCACTCCACTCAAGCAAAGTACCAGCAAAGGAGGGAAAAATAATCCAGAGAAGTTCTTGACTATACAGTAGTCCTGCCAAGAATGTAATAAGGGTTAATGGAGAGGCAGTTTCTATAAGCAACACCAGAATGTTTCCTTCCTGCCTTCCTTACAGGATTAGGCCAGTAATTTCTTCTAACAACCGGTTCTCTGAACTGCTTAGAATGTTAACAACTGATTCTAGCGAAAAGGTGCAAACTAGTAGAATCCCACCCCTGCTTATAAGCCACCCTAAAGGCAATTGTCAGTTGGATTTCATTGTTTATCCATTTGCCATTGATTGTTGGCACTAAGCTATTTCCATCTTTCCCCCAAAATTGAAGAAATACTTTTGTAGGCATCTCTTTGACTTGGATCAAGAGGTGAAAATAGCCATCAGTATCTGGTTGAGCATTTAAAATGAAGAGTTCTTTCCTGATGGTTTTCAGAAGCTTGTTTATCATTGCAAAAAAGGGCATAGTGAATGGTAGTGATTATGTGGAGAAATAATACATAGATAAAGGATCTTACTTGAGTAATTGTTTTCCTGTTTAGTTTTTTAAAACATCCCTATTTAAACTAAAGCTATGGTGGTGAAGGCATTAACTTTGTTTCAGTCTTTATAACCCAGTTGGTTATACAGCTTATAATCTCTAAACAATGTCTGGAATTAAATGCAACTAAGATATTTTAGGGTACACGTATAGGATTAAATTAATGTAATAGAATTACTCTAGCTAGCAATTTATTTTTAAATTGAGATGTGTATTGAACGGAATTTCACTTTTCCCCCCTGGAGTCTATATTTTGAGCACATAGCAAATAGTCTAATTTGAAGAATACGCACACTTCAAAAGGAATGAATGTATATCTTTGAGATTCCCCCCTAATAACTTTCACTTATACATTTGGAACTTTTGATTTGATTGAATAGAAAACACAACTCACATTGTATAAGTTAAACCCTGCCCATATCCACTTGCATTCATCTGTCCCAAACACATTTGAGACAATGAGTCACAACAATGATTGGAACCATTTCACAACTAATGGACTAAGTCTCTCTTGCTGTTTTTTGTTGAAGCTAATGTTCTCAGTTTTATTACCAGCTATTGAGTTGTAATGATAATGGGTTTGGTTAGATCTCTATATTCTGATTTTAATTTTTTTAAAGTTATTAAGATAGGAGCTTTTCCCCCTGAAACTGGATCTATAAAGAAAAATATGTGGGGAGCAGAAAAGCAAGTGGCAGCTATCTTTGTGTGACATATGCACAATATATCCACTCTTTCATGTACTTTCAAAGATCTTTTGAACTATTAATATAATTAATGATATCATATAAATGGCATATTTATTAATTAAATGGATTTATAAGGCTCAACTCAAACAATGTGACACTTTATTTAATTAGTTTTAATCAACAAGTCAATCTGAATATCAAACAATATTAAAATTACAATAACAAATACAAAAATTAAAATACAGCTGCTGCAAAAAATTATCCCAATCTTTAACACATTGGATGGTTTCTTCACACTCTTGGACCTTAAGCCTTGGCAAAGAAGCAAGAGAAAAGGAAAGCAGGGTCAGGACCAACTTGATCACTGGAGGGACAATTTATTTCTTATTTTTTATGAGTATAATTTATTTACATTTATTGGCATAGGTCAAGTGAGCAGGGCCTTCTGTTGAGCAGGGCCAGCTGTCTATTTACTAGAAGTCAGACAGCATATATATTTGATAAATTATTATTATCTCAACACCTGTGGTGTTTTCTCTTTTAAAGACAAGCAGAGTTGGGACATTTTGTATCTCTGGTGGTGGATGAGGGTGAAATCATTCTAGAGAACAGGGGCAGCCACTGAAAAGACAAGCTTCCCACATTGCATTAGATGGCCATGTATGGAGAAAACCTAGAGCACGCTTTCCCGATGGGAGTATGTGAATCAGGCAGATCTTCTTGAAATTGCACACCAAGTCTAAAGAGGACAGTGCCACTCTGCCCAGGACCAGGTGGTAACAATTTAGCTCTCAGATCTGAGGGACCTAGAATCTGTAGTTATTCAGTTTTGGCAAAAGAGCAATACAACTTGTTCTTCACAATCAAGACCTTCATAGTGTCCAGATACTGGGACAGAAATTCAATAGTTTCATTTGGGTAGCCAAGGACAAAGATATATCATTTGGTAACATGAAAATATTGAAAATATTTGTCCTCATAACAACAAGTTATTTCATGCAGTGGCCTTATATAATAATAAAAAAGGAGAGATCAGGTAAAGGCACCCTACAAAAAGGAGATTGATTGAAAGTTGGGATTAAAAAAAATAGAAAATCTGAGTGATTTTACCCACCAGACTAGCCTTACAGAACCGCTGTAAATGCTTCATTAGTCGCTCCTTATGTAGAAGAACTGGATTGCTCCAAATGGGATGCGCAGGGAGGACACAATAAGTATGGAGAAGTAGGCTTTCTCTAAGAAAAGCTATGCCCTTGTCCAATTGGGTTTATTCCTAATTTTCCATCAGTGATGCACTAGACATCTCTTCTGTCACCTTTTCTTTTGAATATTCTTTAAAACCAAGGGCATCTATAACATATCTTCCTTCCATATACAATTCAAGAGTCCTAATATTGTTCCAGATTCCATCCAAATGGTATGAAAGTTTCCTCACTGGTCTATTCCAACTACAGATGGATCTCGCCACAGAAGATAAATATTTCTAAATTTCTTTAGTCCTTGAAAGAAAAGTTCAGAATGTTTGAATTTTGAACTATATCCATAATCCAGGAGCCAACTGTGTAGACAAGGCCTAATTTTAATGGAAATTTATATTACCTCAATCATATTTAAATTATTTGTACAATCTGAAAACTGGTTACATTTTTGTACAGTAGCATTGCAGCCTTTTTCAACCCAGGTGTGTATGACTTCCTTCCCCAGCTGTAGTGACTTTTTAAAAATTTGAAGAGAATTTTTCATGAGTAGGACTAGTCCAAAGGAGATTTGGTCAGTAAAGATACTACATGACCAGTCTGTTTTGATTATATGACCCCATTACTAAGGGAAATCTTCAATTGTTTTTGCTCTGAAAGCAGGATTTCTGTTCTCTTGGTACTTATGATCTATGGGTTGAATTCTCAAACATTCATAGACTTTTTAGAATGGGAGTTGTGCTCCTATGTCTTCTAAAATATCCCCTTATCCGAAAGGAAGAAAGCACATTTTAAAAAAATTACATTGAAAGAATTTTGTGGGGGAGAGAAGCCTTGAAAAAGCTGTACTTCAGAATCATAATTCACCCTTTCTTGGCAAAGTAGACCACCATGATAGCATCTCTTAAAACAAATTGTGAACCTGCCAGAGGAATAGATAGTTACTGAGAATCAATCTCCAGATTTTCAATGCATTTTAGTATATACAGGCCTAACTATGGGTTTTTCTGGCTGAGCAGTTAACACAGTTGCTTAAACTCTTTTAGTTTATGTAGCAGAGACAGTTTTTTTCTTCTCTTTAAATTTCTTCCTAGTCACAGCTGTAAGAACGCAAATGTCACACTGGCAGAACAAAGATCTTTTGAGAAGGCACACTACATTCAAAAGGTTGACTGGATAAGAGTGAGAAAGAGCAACATTTTTCCTTTAACTACAATTACATTAAGTTAAACATGGATAATAAAGACTATCATCCCACTGTATACTCTTTCCCCTTTTTCACACTAACCTCTACAATTTGGTGGAAATCGTTGACGGAATACTAGTACTGCATTCACATTTTTTTGAAGAAACAGCAACATCTTGGCTTACTCAAAGCCACACAATATGCCAACTCCCGAGTTGGGCTAGTTTAAAAAAAATATTTTTGGGGTGCTTTGGGAATTGATGCTCCTTTGAACCTGCAAATCTCCTTAATCTATCGCCTTCCTAAAATGCCTCACATAATAGAAGTGAAAACTGTAGCCAGAGCGTAAGGTAGGAGAATATCCTTTTAAGGATAAAACAGCTGCTTCAGCTTCTAAGAGATGCAGTTCCATATCGTTTCAGCCATTGGAAACCAGCAGGAACACAATTACATAGGAGTGTGACTTTCACAGTTCCTGTTCATCTAAGTTTTACTACCCACACTTCCATATTTCCACATTTTTCAACTGTCTTCTAAAAAGTTATAGATAGCACTTTTAAAAAGCTAATACTGAAGCTTGAGACCCAGAGGAGGCTCTAATAAATAATTGATAATCCATGCTTTCTGCCAAAACATCTGCCAATCCCACCATATTATTTGAAAACTATGATTATAAAATATATGACATCAAGTAAGGCTGATATGAATAGTAATTTAGATCAGCCAGGCAAAGAGTAAGTTGCAAAAGGAGCCAAAAAGTTCTAAATATAGAATTTGCTGCACCAAGCCAAAATAATGCTGATGTTTCAAAAAGTTGCATATCTCAACTTTTTCCCATAAATTTGCCATGTCAATCCCACCCTACTTATTTTTATACATACTAAAATATATTTGAGAAATCATTTTAATATTTACTCTGATTTAAGTGATAATTTATGTAAACTATTTTGAAAATAACTGACACATGAGTGAACATCAAGTTTACAATGATTAATATTTTGGGGGTGTTATATGGTATTTATAGCACCCTGCTGTCTTCTTATTTTCTTGAAAGGGCAAGAAATAGAAACAATAGACATAGAAGATTCAAAAATAATACAGTGGAGAAGGAACCATTATTTATTTACAACATTGAGTATGTGCTTAACAAGAAAGTATTACCCCGAACAATGGGAAAACAAAGGGGGTTTTTTGTGGGGGGAGTTAAGGGCTATAAGGCATGATATGATACCCTAGGGATATATTGGCTGACATATTTTGAGGAAACTAGGCATCTCCTTGTTCCTTGTTATTAGAGTGCAGAAATGTTATAAATCCCCTATTAAGGAGGGGAGAAATTTAATAATCAAGCATCTCTATTGCAGATGGAGTGTTGAGCTACTCCCTGTGCAATTCCCTTGATAGTGTTGACCTGGGACTGACTATGAACTGGTGAGTGAGGCTTCTATTCCTCAATTTAGGTGGCTTGATAATATAGGAGGCTTTATCTGAGACAGGGAAGGTCAATTTGTGTATGATAGGATTAGGCAAAGAGAAGATTTGAATTTTATCCTGGTCATATTCAAAAGACAGAAAAGGGATACACCCTCTATTTTGTTTCTTATTTTTATTTATTTATTTGTCAAGCAAGTGTTAGATAACAGGTATAAGTATAAACATGGTTATGAATACATGAAATGAATACAAATAAAAAGAAACAATAGGACAGGGATGGTATTTTATTATATTTGTTTTCTCCACAAAACTATGCCATACTTATCAGAGAATGAGATGAATCATCCCACAATCTTTTTAGTGCCATTTTTCAATTACTACATTCCAAGGAAGAACTAGTAGATAAAACCAGAATAGTTGTCAGGTGGTGCTCCATTCAAAATCCAAGAAAGAAACACTTTTTTCTCTAATATAGAGAAATATAGAGAAAAACATTTTTTACTGGAAATCAAGTGGTTGCATCAAAAGAATTTTGAATCTGAGGAATTGAGCACGAAAATCACATATACAAAGTGATGGCAACGCTCCCACCCACAATAGTTCAAACTGTCCATCCAATTAAAGTTGTAGATAATGCCATGTGGGGCATCTTCAGATGGTGATGCAGACATCTGTCTGCTGACCTTCGCCTATTTTGATAAAGAGTTGCACCTGCGCATTGCATAGCAAGTACGCATAAACAATAAAATTTCTCCCCCAAGTTATACAGTTCTTTTCTCCAAACGTCCAACACATTTCCCAAATTCACAAAACCCAATTATTTCACCCCTCCTGTTACTATGGCAGCTGAAAGATGCTAAGCAAAGTAAAGGATATTGAAGGCTGACAATAGTGGTTTAGCATGAAAAGAAAATATTGCAGCAAGCGGTTAAAGCATCACAATGAGTAGTATTTAATCCTTGCTCTTGACAGATATGTACAACACTCAGCTAAATGAATGATTATGTGGCATCAAGTTGTTTTCAAATCTTAACAAACACATAGATAAATATCCTACATAATTATCTTTCTCTAACGTGGTCTTAATTTCATCAGTGAATCAAACCAAACCTCAGGAAGTTAGTTACAGTTCTGTACAGTATCATTCACTTTCTTCATAGAAAGTAGAAGAAAAATATAAACAAGCTTTTAAAATAATCTTTGGTCTTCTGCATTTATTTTCTCAGATAGCAAATTATCACTGGAAATGTCAGTTTTCAGTAAATCAGCCAGAAGAACATCATGTTTTTGTTCAACAAGTTCCTGCATTAGAGATTATGTGTCGGTTGCATAAAGTACTCCATTACCTAAAATTCTAATAGGAGTTTGCAAAAAGTGTTCTTCAAGGTCATTCATTCATCTCTCACTAATAGACTGGGCTTGTTAAAATTAATTTCTTTACAGAAATGAAAGCATATTAGAAGTGCCCACTTCATTTTCCTCCACTTTGTTTCTTACAAGTAGGTGAACAAGTCCTTGATGCTGGCAGTTACTAAATGTCCAGTACTGAAATTATGGCAGATTATCCTTGAGTATCAATATGGTCATATTTATAAGGCAAAATGGAACAGATGGATTTGTACTGTAGGATTTGGGTGCATACAATGAATTGTTTGTTTAACATTAAGTGAAAGCTAGAAATATGTGCATGTACACAACAGAAGTGAGTAAGTTTCTGACATAAGATGATGTATGTATGCATGCAGGTAAACTAAACATAAATTACAATCTAAAAGACAATTGCTAGATTAAGTTGAAATGTAAGAATTTGTATCCCAAACTGTCAACTGTTTCATATGCTATCTGAAAATTACTATTTTGAGTGGGGTATAATCAGAAATGGAATCTGATGTGGAAGAAACTAAACCAATTTTAGATGTGCTTGTCAAGAGACAGGCCTAGAAACCACTGTCATGCAAAAAGAGTTGCATCAGAACACTATATAGCAAAGTGAGGATCCACCGTAGCACTTGGCAAGCTAAACAACTGTAGAGAAGGTACCTGGGTGAACAATTCAGGCAGAATGGATACCCACAAGCATTTATTACAAGATGCTTATGCAACATGTAAGAAAGAGAAGGGAAGAAAAAAGATATAAGACCAGCTAGCACAACCTGCCATATAGCAAAAACATTTGGGAAGCAATAGAATGCAACTTCTGAAATCCGCAAGTGGTTATCACACACTACCCAAGAGACTTCCATACAAGGACAAATCATGCATTGCAAAAATTGTTTGGAAGTAGGAGTTATTTTTAATGTAAGAGGGAGAAGAAGCTAGCCACCAGATTGCAAGAACACAAGCAAGCAGTCAGACAAAGAGACTGAACTCATTGGTAGCCTTACATTGCAATGAACACAGATATAAATTTGATTTCACAGTTACTATGATTGTTTGCTGAGCAGGTACAAAGATAGTCAATGAAGTGATTGAAGCCTTTCCGGAGCCTTTTGTCAGTCAACGTGAGTGCTGATTTACCACCAGTTTATCAGGTACTTAGGAGCCAAAGACTTGGCAGCACAAGGAAACAACAGCCAACAACTTAATAGCTGGCCATCAACAATCCAATCAACCAATAGAAACCATACCCAACCAGGCACCAAATAACTACTATGTATAGAATAGCCAAAGCACATATTCCATTAGAGAGAGGCTCCAGCATGAATCTGAAAGATCGTAAGAGTAAATCTTCCAAGAGATTGACCTAGATTGGATGTTGCAACATTATCCTGGAATGTGTATATTTGCCTCCATCTGCAATAAACTTTAAGCACAATTCAATTCCTATATCCAAAACAATTTCCTAGGTTTAGAAGAAATATTTTAAATCTTGAACTAGATTCTGGTTGATGAATCTTAGATTTCTAATAAAAGCAACAATAACCTAAAACCTAAAACCTTCTCCCTGCCTCATCTAAAGCTCAGATGTTCTAAATAAATGGGATATTAATAAATTTCTTGAGTTATTTCATCAGTAAATCCAAATACTAAATACCTTATAGTATTTCTTAATTAGAGGGGAAAAAATAAACTTTGGTTAAAATGATGCATTTTGTGTATCATTGTTCTGTGTGACTCCTGAAAATGTTGGCATATAGTGGACGTGCATTCTTTCCTGGCCTAAAGTAATTGCAAATTCAGTGTGACAGTTTGAAAGCCAAATGTACTGTATCAGCTTTAAATTTAATATTTTTATTAGCATGGAGGCTAATACTAAGAATCTCATCTCTTATTCAGTGATGGTTGCTATTCTTCTAAAGCTAGAAATAGTATAAAAATTCAAACTTCTACCCTAAGATATACTTCAAAATATTCTTGTTCTTTCTATTGCAACAGCTGAATCCTATTTATTGTTCCAGTGATTCCTTTTCAAGTTTTCTTTTAGCCAACATAAACAAAGGTTAATTTTATTTTTCATTTTACATGACATTATGTTCAAAATACATGCTGGCAATAGTACAGCATATGTAATTTATCTCTTAAATATACTTCCTGCTTTGTAACTCCTCACATTCAAAGATATATCATTCAGTAGCACACACAGATAATGCATTTTATGGCTTATTATATCCTAGGAAAACAGAAATGGAAACACAGAGTAAGTAAATTCAGTTATAAGTGCCTTGTTTCCCCAAAAATACAATCTACCCCCAAAGTAAGTCCTAGCTTGATTTTACATGTGCATGCAATATAAGCACTGCCCCCAAAATAAGCCCTAATTAAGACTCCACTCATTCTAGAGTGCATGGGTAAAAATTAAGCTAGGGTGAGGATGGGTGGTTGTGGAACATGCTAGTACTTACCTTTGGAAAGTTGTAGCCAGGCTTTGCACATCCGAACATCTGCCTTGCTGGTCCAATTCTTCTGCAGCTGGCAAGGCTGGCAAGGCTTTTCTGAAGGCCTCTGTAGCTGATAACAAAGCTCCGGATCAATCTGGAGCTCTGTTATCGGCTGCAGAGGCCTTCAGGAAAACCTTTTCTGTTGCAGAAGAAGAAATTCCCTTCTTCCCTTTCTCTCTCTCATGCTCCCATTCTCTTTTGTTTCTTATGCCTGCCTGTTTCGCTAGTCCACTTTTTAAGTGTGCCCTGAAACATGAAGCTTTTTGTTGTTGTTGATAACTGAACTTAATAGCATATGTGTTTGTTCTGGTCAGAATACAGAGATTAATTGTGAGTGTGTTGAATGCAAATTAACTTTTATAGTTTGAGGGTAAGAGCTGAGCAGCAGCAGCAGCAATCAAAAAGATGGTGCCCAGCCCATCAATTGCCTGACAGTACAATCTAATATGTCACAAATACACTTGAAGACCAGAGGCTTTTAAAGATTTATTTCTCCCATCTTGGTTAGTTTTATAAGTAGTCCAAAGCAATAAATATACCTAATACTCCTTCCTTATCTTTTTTTTCCATAAGGATCTAGTTAAATTTGGAATATTGACTTTTATTATGGCTTTTATTATTGGAAATAATTATAATTATTACAAAATTTAACTATTTACTAGTTTATGCTTGATTCTATGATTTTAGAAATTAGCACTAAATGAGACTAAAAATTCTAAATAAAAGAGAAAAAGAAATACAGTCAAGTTTTGGTGTCAGTTAATTGACACTTAAAACTGACAAAAATATTATCATAATAGAAATATTAAAGGAGATCTTTGTAGAGCCAGAAATTAGTACCTATAACATCAACTGTGTCAGTATTGATGTCTGATTCAATGGATAGATTATATCCAAAAGATCTCAATGAGTTAATGACAGATGTGGAGCATATTTTGTCTGAAAAGACAAAGTACCAAAAATGGAACTATAAATGACAGGCCACAAGAATCTTTTGGAAAATGAATACAAAAGAATCTGCTTGAAGTTGTAACAATTAAAAAAGAAACACAAGTGACAGATAAAGAGAATGACCTGAAAAATATTTTCTTATGGAAACTACAAAACAGTCTTGAAGAAGTCTGTGCAATGGAAGAATTGAAAAAGAATTGAAGATAAATCAAACCTTATTGAATATTTAAATAAACTAAAGATTAAGACTATTGGAAGTAAAAGAATGAATACAAAAAAGATTTATTTGATCTAAGTTAAAATAAGATATTTATTGGAAAGTTCTGGCAACCCTTTATGGACTTTTTTGTAAAACTAGAATTGAAAGTTGATGTTTTATAGATTTACTAATATATAAAGGATGAGTTATGGGATCAAGGGATTGTTGGCAATGTTGGCAATGTTACAGTAGGTGAATTTGTTTGTACTAGTAATGAAGCCACTTCTTTATATATTCCTTTTCACCGTTCACCTTTTCTTTTTTTGCATTTGTTGTTCTTTATTAGTATTCTTTCTTCTTTAAGTTTAGTTTGTACTAGTTTTTACTATTGTAATTGTCAGAGTATATGAATAGAGAACTGATATGGTAACAAGGTCAGCCAATGAATCGGCATAGCAACTAAGTCAGCCAATGAGGACTGTTTTGGAAACTGAAACTAGTGGCTCTATATTAAGCTTTGCAGCTCTGAAGCTATGTTGAGCTCTGAATCTGTCTATTGAAAATGAAACTGCTTCTCTCCTGTTGCTTGCCTACTGAACTAAAATAAAAGAGAAACTAACTTGCTTGCTCAAGACTGGAGCTCTCCTCTGAAGTTACTTGCAACATGTTTCTGTCTGAGTTTGCTCCATGTTGAAGAAATCTACAACTGGTTTGTAAAATCTACTTATTCTGTTTATAAAGATGTTAAATGAAGCATCAGCCATCTGTGTTTATTTTTCTGGTACTGAATTAATGCTGCAAAACTCCAAATAGTAATAAAAATTCATTAAATAAAAATATATATGTGAAAAAGGCTATTGGGAAGTTGGGATGTGGTGCCATGTACTGCTGAAGATAGACTGGGGGAAATTGTTTTAGTGAAAGGGAGATGAAAACCATGCTTGGCCTTTAGGCAGTATTCAAACTATGCTTGGCAGTAGTCCAATAAGAAAAAATAAGTGGCCAGACCAAAACAAAATTGTATTTTATAATATATTTAGTGCCATTATTTCTCAGATATTTAACAATGCTTCCTTCCTAGTGCATTACAAATTCCAATTTGGTAATAACCAAAGGTATGAAGGACATGTCTATTTTTAAGCTACCATATGATTCTGATACTTTGGATTGTGTGTCTCTAAAATAGGGAATATAAATTTCCAGTGTTTATATTTCATGACTCATTTCCCACTCTAAACATCACAAAACTTCTTAATTATGGAAGATTTATGCTTGCAATTATCTTAATAACTAAGCTGCATATGGATTTAGCTTGAAGTCTGAAAAATTAAATTAAATCAACCTAAGTGATTTACATAAAAGTGAAAAGAAAAAAAGCGATTACTACGAAGCAGTAGGCTATAAAGAATCTATGAATTTCTTTTTGTTTCATAGATATGAGTGCCATCTGTTGTATTTTCAGTTTTAACAGTTCAAATTCCTTGTTTGAGATAAAGGACCAATTCAAATCAAACTTATGATTCTTGTTTTTTTTTTCCTAAGGTTCAGATTTAATAATTTCTCAACAAGCAAGAAATAATTACACCTGATTATTATGTTTTATATGTAAAATTTATATGCATGTCCCAAGTGGTGAATATGAACAGCCAGGTTTGGCATTTCTTGGAGATGTCCCCTTTCCAACTCAATGGGAAAAGCATCTTCAGACATCTTCTGCTGGAAGCATTCCCAGGTTGTACTCTGGGTAACTGAGACATAGAAGCCAATGCTCCAAATTGACACTTGGATTGAAATACTATAACTTAAATACTATAATTTAGTTATGGGGTGGGGGAACCCAGTCCATGATCACATGCTACTTGGCAGCCTGTCTCTTAGATTTTTGCAGGTTTGAGAAACCTCAAGGGAAAATCAGGTGCCATAAGCCTTGCAAGTATTTAATGAGCCCATGATCCAACAGAAAGTCAAAAGTAGGGTTTCCGGGTTGTTCCTCATTGGAGCAGAATCCGCAGTCGTGCATGGTTTCACCCAAGCTCACTTGCTGGAGGGTCCCAATCGAGACCAGAACCACCCTAGTGGGGTGGTGAAGAAGGGGGAAATCACCTGGAGGGCCGAGGGGAGTCGCAACTCCCCTCCCTGACAGGAAAATCCCTCCCAAAGGCAAGCTGCAGTGGTGGTCCTAAAATGGCCACCGGAGAAAGTGAGAAAGAAATTGGATCTTATAAAATTTGGATTGGATTAATTTGGAGGAGAAAATTTAAAGGAAAATACTTTAACACAACAAAGGTTTAGAAATTAAACTGGATAACTATTGAATTATGGGCACTTAAGAGGCATAATTAAATGCTGAAATTGAGTGTTTTGGAAAAAAAAGAAATACTAGCTAATGATTGAAATTAGCGAACTTAGTAAAAGTATTATATTCAATAAAGAAAGTTAAAGGTAAAAAGACTCAAAAGTGCCACCTGATGGTACAGGAAAACTTCAGTACGTTTAAAAAGTGTCTGGTCTTCTCAAGAGTTTGGATTTTGGAACTTAAAAGAAAATAAAAGAAACTTTATTATTGTTATAGAACTATCTGAACAAAGACTCGAGTATGGATTGTTGAAAATAAATTCAAAAGATATTGGTTGAAATAATATCCTGAACTCTATTAAAGAAGAGAATTTTAACTATTAAGGAACAGGAAAGAAAAGGAAAAAAGGAGAAGATATAATGGAGAAACTATTTGTTGATATAAGATTGGACTTACAAGAGTCAAGACTGGATTTGCAAGATATAAGGGACGTGATAAAAATTAAACTTGAAATATGCAATTATGTACTACAGAAATTAGAAATGGTGACTCAGCATACACAAGAACAAAATAAACCAGAGGGGGGGGGAGTTCTATAAAGAAGAAGCCAACATTCTTCTATAAAGAAGAAGCCAACATTGAAGGACAAAACAAACAACAAGAAAAAGGAAGGGCAAAAGAAAAATCAAAAGAAGGAGAGAGAAAAGCTTAATAACTGGAATGAGAAATGGGGGGGAATAAGAATGGGAAAAAAGGGAATTAAGAGAAAGGACCAGAAAACAAAGAGGAATAGGAAAAAAACAAGGATTAAAAGAAAGTACATTGTTCAAAGAGGAGAGAGAACAGGTGGGAAAAAAAGGATAAGGAAGGAGATTCTGCAAGGTAATATGTTGTGATGTAC
This sequence comes from Pseudonaja textilis, assembly GCF_049901715.1. Lineage (NCBI taxonomy): Eukaryota > Metazoa > Chordata > Lepidosauria > Squamata > Elapidae > Pseudonaja > Pseudonaja textilis. The sequence goes on along the minus strand of NC_142008.1, from coordinate 35,692,384 downwards.
AAGAATATATTGAAAATATTTTGTAATGTATAGATGATTCACAAGGTGTTTGAGAAAATATAATGCGGAATCTGAGAAAAATATATATATATTTGTGTTATATACTAGATAGTGATATTGATATTAAGGTAGAATGAAGTTGGTTTGCTCAAATTATTAACCAGAGCGGACAATTATATTTATAGATAAAGACTGATAAAATGACAAATGTGACAGAAAAAAGTAATATGAGAAATGACAACAGAAATGAGATGAGAATTTTAGATAACATTGAAAAATAAGACATGAGAATGTATTAATATGACATGAATTGGATAAGCTTAATATTTAACAATAATAAGGATGATGCAATATGAAACTAAACAAATATAATGAACAGGTAACTATGGTCATGTTTGTATTGAGATGTGAAACCTGAAACCACACTGCTTGCCAGATGAGAAAAAATAAAATAAAAGCAGGGAGAAAATTGAGTAATGGAGTTACTAGGTATGTTTAACTGATATGGTGGAGAGAGTTTTGAAAGGTTGAAAATAAGCATTTAAAGATTATGAATTAATGTGAAATATATGCATTGAGAGATATGAATTTTGCCTATACTAAAATGTATGATATATTGATGCCACACTATTAATGTATTGTTGTGCATATGCAGATTGAAATTAAAAACATTGGGGGGAAAGATAGTCAAAAGTAAATTTAAAGGGAAATGAATCACATTACCTTTCATTTGCAAGAATCATAACATTCTTTCAGATGTTAGTACTGAATTGGGCTACGCATGCATTCCAACCTGTTCCATGTGCCATGGGAGATGATCTGGCCAGGATTGAAGCTGTGTTGCTTCATCTCACCTTATATCCCTAATAAGGATGGTGCTTCAATGAGTTCTTATTGGCAGACATATTCGTTAGGTTCTTCTTACAGTAGGTGGGTTGCATGACTATTGTTTGGATTCCAACTTCCTGCATCTGGAACTCAGCATGATCTGCACCATGATTAGGAACCCGGATTCAAGTCCCCACTAATTCTTGGAACTCAGTAAATGTCTTTGAACTGATCACTTTGTCTCAGCCAGACTCTTTGTCTCAGCCAGATTCTTGTTATGGAAATAAAATGAATAAAGCCAAGGGACGAGCCACTATATTTTAAAATAGGTGAACCAACAGTAACATAAAATACAGATACATCTTCTAACATCTAGATTAACAGATAAAAATATCTACTAGTCATTCAACCAATTTTTAATTTCAAGACCATCTGGCATTAATAATATTTGAACTGTATTTATATTCTTATGAACTAAAAAATCTTTTGTAACTGCTTTTTAGCTAATTTCATTCCTAAGCATACTTGACTGCAAACTAAGCTTTCTTATTATATATAAATAGTTAATATGCCTGATCAGCTGATCTCATTAAGTTTGCTCAGGATAGAACTAACCAACCCAATTATGTTGGAAACATCAGAAGTCAAATGTCAGTAGTAAACCAATCATAGTTTTATTCATTTAAGCTGTGATGCTAGTCTTTGGAAATGTTGCTTGGAAATTGTAGTAACAATGCAATATGTGGGTTGCACAGCCCACGCAAAAACATTGCTCTTTACGGTCTGTGTGGTCATCTTTTCTAATTGTTACTGGAAAGTATGACAATATTTTCCTGCTTGCCTCCCCAAAATAATTACGTGATTTCATTGTACAATATAGTAATTGATGTCAACATAACTCTTGCTGGAGCTTGTAAAAGAAGAAGGGGAAAAAAATCCCCTACCCTAATAATGAAATGTTAACAAATTAATGCCAGATTTGATTTAACTTTTGCCAATAAACTTTTTAGAAAGAGAACACCCATTAATTTCCTACCAGTAAAAGAGGATTTATCTTTCTGTACTGCCAGAGCTTTTAATTGAAAATTTTTAAAACAAGTCATTTTATATATACAATTTTCTGTACATCTTTTTTAAAAAAACATTAGGAAACATCTGTCAGCTAACAGTCTAAAATTAAAAGGCAAACAGATGGGCTTTATTAGTAATTTTCTTTTTCTCACCTATCTGCCCTTCTATTCCAAAACTTCATATTAGAAGCCAAAGTTATTTGGGGGGATTGTCAAGTCTGGGCGGTGGGTCCCAAGGAGAGATGAGACTCGTAGTAGTGAACAACAGCTCTTTATTAAGCAACCAGATACTGAGACAAAAACCCTAGCCACGGCTGCTCTTTTTATAGAGCTGGCCGCGGCTAGGCAGCCAATGACAAGTTTTTGAGCTTGCCGCGCTTGGTGTTAGCCAATCGCGGCAAGCTCTATATGAGCCAATCAGAGTGTCCCATAACGACCAATCATGGCCCGGCTTTTCCGGACCAATAGGAACGCAGGCCTTCAAGCCTGCTAGTACAGAACACCCCTCCCCTCTTGGTTCCATCCGAGGGGCGGGGAAACGTAGTCGCGCAAGTAGGTGGGTCTTTGGACCTGTCTACTTGACTTGCGCAGTTCACAATGTCTTTGGTTATCGTCAGGTTCGGACGGGCTCTGTGTCACTCTCAAGCTTTTCGAAGGAACCGCCTGGAAGGGTGAACCGGGCCTATAGCTGCGACTCCCACCTGGTGTATCCTGGTCGGTTGAGTCGTTTGCTCTGTTGCTCCCACCTGGATTCTCTGGGCTGGTAGAGCTTGTCCGGCTGCTGCTTCCAGGTGAAAAACCCATCTGCCACGGCTCCCTGTCAACTGGTAAATCTAGTTGGTTAAATGTTTGGTTTTCTGTTTAATGGGGATTGTTCTGCATGTTCAGAACCCGGTTCTTGTTCAGAGTTTGCAGTTTCTCCCCCACACCTCTGATTTATTGGTTGGAGTCTGTGAGGGGAGAAATGGCCAGCCTGGACCTTAGCTGGTCAATATGGCATTTCCAACACCTGCCATCAGTGGTTTCGATCTGGTAGGATCGAGGGCCAGTGATCTGGGTTATTTTCGCAGGAAGCCATAGTGGGTGCCCAGTAAAGTTCTTGGCAAAAACAGTGTCCCCTATCTTAAAGGCACGGATTTTACTAGAGGATCCCAGGGGTTTCTCTGGTGTGTAAGCAGGGTGCAGATGATCTAGGGGTGATGGGAGTCTTCTGCCCATGAGTAGTTCTGCTGGGCTCTTGTTGGTCGTGGTGTTGGGTGTGATGTGTTGGATCAGAAGCATTTTAGTGATTTTTTTCGTGGATGTCACCATGTTCAATTCTTTGAATAGTTTTTTTGTGTGAATTGAACCATGCGTTCAGCCCTCCCATTCGCTGCCAGGTGAACGGGCGATGTCAATGCGTGTCGGATGCCATGGTCTGCCAAGTATTGCTCGAATGCCAATGCAGTAACTGGGGTCCATTGTCTGAGACTATCACATCAGGTAGACCGTGTGTGGCAAAAAGTTTGTTTAGTTTTTTTATGACAGCTTCCATGGTGGTGGTTTTCATTTTGCTTACTTCGAGCCAATTCGAGTAAGCATAAACAGTAATTAAAAAGGTATGCCCTTTTGTTGGTCCAGTGAAATCAATATGGATGTGTGCCTCTGGGGGTTTCCCATTCTAACGGTGGGGCTTTTGGGGGAGCTGAGAGAGTCTCTTGGCATCTGTTACAGGCGGCGACCCAGGTTTCAATTTGCTTGTCCATGCCTGGCCACCAAGCATAGCTCCTGGCCAGGGCTTTCATACGTACGATGCCTGGGTGCCATCATGCAGCATGTTTAAAACTGTTTTTTGGAGCGTTTCTGGTATGATTACCCCGTCTCCCCACAGGATACATCCTCTCTGAGAAAAGAGTTCAGTTTGCCGGTTTTTAAATGGTTTAAGGAGTTTGTTTGTCCCGCTTTCTGGCCAACCCCTCTTCACCCAGCTGAGAACTCGCGCTAATCGTTTATCCCGTCGTGTTTCGTGAGCAATGTCCTGCATGGTCAACGGTGACATGGATGCAGTTTCAATTTTCAAGATTGATAATGTGGGTGCTGGGTCATCTTGCACGTCTGGCAGGGGGGATCGGCTTAAAGCATCGGCGTGCGAGATGGATTTGCCAGGTCGATGTATTAATTGATAATTATAAGCGGCAAGAAATTCAGACCATCTTGTCATTCTAGGTGACAGGATGTGTGGAGTGGGTTTGTTACCAGCCAGAATGCCGAGTAGGGGTTTATGGTCGGTAATAATTGAAAATGTCCTACCATAAATGTACTCGTGGAATCTTTTGACTGCGGAGACGATAGCGAGGGTTTCTTTATCCAGCTGACTGTAGTTCCACTCTGGCTTGGACAGGGTTCTTGAGAAAAATGCAATGGGAGCCTCTGTTCCATTAGGCAATGTGTGGCTTAGGATTGTTCCCACGCCAAAAGGTGAAGCGTCACAAGTAATAATCAGTGGTAGGGTCTTGTTGTATTGCATGAGGACTGTGTCGGAAGTCAGAAGATCTTTTATCTGTTGAATGCGCGTTCCTCTCGTCGTCCCCAAATCCATGGTGCCTTTTTATCCAGGGGTCTATGCAAGGGGTCCGCGACAGTGGCTTTCTGGGGTAGGAAAATATTATAGAAGTTAATGAGTCCAAGGAATGCTTGGAGGTCCATTTTGTTTTTTGGCCTGGGGGCTTCTTTGATGGCCCTTAATTTCTTGTTGGTAGCGTGAATTCCCTCTTCGTCAAGGAGGCACCCGAGGAATTCAACCCTTTCAGTACATAACTGGCACTTTTCTTTCTTTACCTTGAGGCCAGAGTCTTTAAATTTTTGTAGCACTGCTCTCAGTCTCTTTTCCAATTCTCACTTGTTGGGGGCTGCTACTAAGACGTCGTCGAAATAGGGCACGACTCCTTTAATTCCTTGTAGCAGTCTTTCCATTAGGCTTTGGAAAACCCCAGGTGCGACGCTGACTCCAAACTGGAGTCAGTTGCATTTAAATGCCCCTCGATGTGTTACGATTGTTTGAGCCTCGGCAGTTTCAGCATCGACTGGCAGTTGTTGATAAGCTTGAGCCAGGTCGAGCTTTGCAAAAATTCTGCCACCACCCAGTGAGTGTAGGAGATGTTGGACTACTGGCACCGGGTAGGCACTCTGCTGCAATGCATTGTTGAGGGTGGCCTTGTAGTCACTACAAATTCTTAGGGAGCCATCTGGTTTGATAGGGGTGACAATTAGTGTTTCCCAGCGGGCATGATCAATGGGTTCTAATACGCCTTGTGCTATTAGTTTGTCTAATTGTTCGTCTATTTTAGGCTTGAGTACAAAAGGCACTCGGCGCGGTTTGAGGCGGATGGGAATGATGTCAGGGCTAAGATTAAAGGAGATTGGGGACCCCTTGTACTTGCCTAGGGTATCACTGAAGACTTCTTGGAAGTCCCAAACGAGCGTTGCTTCCCAGTCTTCATCCTCTGTGTGGTTGATGCCTGCCATCTCGATCCCCAACGGTGCGAACCATTGCAACCCGAGTAGACTGGGGCGGTCCTTGTCAATGATTGTGAGTGGTAGGATGTTGGTACGGTCTTTGAAAGAGATTTTGAAATGTCCTACTCCCGCTACCAGAATGAGGTTTCCCTGATAGTCTTTCAAAATCAATTTCTGGTCGCTCAGTTCTTGGCGGCGTATGCTGGGTATTATACGCTTAATAGTCCACCAGGAGACCATAGAGAGGTAGGAGCCAGAATCTACCTCCATGGTGTATGGTTGGTTTTCGATACCAACCGCAATATGAATTTTTTGTGCGTCGATTGGTGAAGCGTGGCCGATAATGACTGGTGCGTTTCCTCTCTTCGTGGTCCTTGCTGAATTTCTTGATTCTGTTGTCCTGGCTCCATCGATTGTCGGACAGGCGGTCCCGGTTTTTGGTAGTGTTGCCATCTTGCCTTCTCGGGCTGTTTCCCCAGCTCCGAGGGCTGAAGTTTCTTTTGTTGCGGCATACTTTAGCGATATGCCCTCGCTTCTCGCAAAAACTGCAAACAGCATCCAGGAACTTACATTTGGAAAGTGGGTGATCTCCTCCACAGCCAGCACATTGGTACCCCGACTTGCGACCCCGCCGGTCTTGCCGCTCGCGCTCTGACTGAAGTCTGTGAACTTCTTCCTCTTCACTGTCAGAGGGGGATTCGATGTCGCCATGGTGGGTGGAGGCTGCGAGTTTCTCTGGTGTCGCGGTAGTTGCAAGTACTTGGCATGGCTAATCTAGTGAAGAAAAGGCACCAGGGGAGACATGATAGCAGTGTTCCAATATTTGAGAGGTTGTCACAAAGAGAAGGGGGTCAACCTGTTTTCAAAGCACCTGGAGGCCAGACAAAGAATAATAGATGGAAACTAATCAAGGAGACATTCAACCTAGAAATAAGGAGGAATTTTCTGACAGTGAAAAAAATCAACCAATGGAACAGAAGTTATGGGAGCTTCATCACTGGAGGCTGTCAAGAAAAGACTGGACTGCCATCTGTCAGAAATGGTGTAGGGTCTCCTGCTTGGGTACGGGTTTGGACTAAATGACCTACAAGACCCCTTCCAACTCTGTTAATTTGTTAATAATATGGAAGCATCCAATTTTGAGTTGGATCAAGCATAATTTACAAAGATTCATAATAAGAGTAGGACAATCATAAATAGTTTAAATCTGGTTAAGACGACAACCTAGATCAGGGGTCGCCAACCTTTTGAACCTCAGGGACCACCAAACTCATAATTTTAAATCCCAGGGACCACTAATATGAATTTTGACTGACGATGGCTTGTTGATGTTGGTGGGAGAGAGAGAGAGAGAGAGATCTGATCTAATCTCTCTCTCCCTCTCTCTCTCTCTCACACACACACACATACACAGACACACAGAGGCAGGGGTGGGATTCAAATTTCTTAACAGCAGAATCAGGTAATTTGTGGGTGTGGCTTGGTGGTCATGTGACTGGCTGGGCATGGCTTGTATGTAAATATTATAAATATTTATATAAATATTGAATTTCTTTATAAAAAAAGAGCAACTTTTACCCAAAATCAGGCAAAGCAGGCAGATTGAGTTACTCACAGAATCACAGATTCATTCAGAGATCTGTGAGATTAGCTACCTGAGCCTGTCACATAAAATTTGCTTGTAAGCAAACCCATAAAATTTGCTAACAAGAAAACTCACAAAATTAACTCACAACACACCATGTATGTAAATATTGAATTTTTTATTTAAAAAAGAGCAACTTTTACCCAAAATCAGGCAGAGCAGGCAGGCAGATTGAGTTGCTCACAGAATCACAGATTCAGAGATCTATCTTTCTGCCATTGGCTAGCTGAGTCTGTCACATAAAATTTGCTTGCAAGCAAACCCACAAAATTAACTCACAACACACCATGTATGTAAATATTGAATTTTTTATTTTAAAAAAAGAGCAACTTTTACCCAAAATCAGGCAAAGCAGGCAGGCAGATTGAGTTGCTCACAGAATCACAGATTCACTTAGAGATCTGTGTTTCTGCCATTGGCTAGCTGGGTCTGCACTGCTTCAGTCCTAAGGAAGTTTCGGCTCTGCTTAAATAGCCGAAGATCTAAATATTAACTAGAAAGCAAGAAATCCAGTGATTTTCTGCTTTCTAGCTAATCTAAATCTCCCAGCACAGCAGAACAGCTGAAGGTCAGGAAAAAGAAAAATAGCAACTTATCAGGCAAGTTTGCCAGGTAAGGAGTGAGTGGGTGGGGAGGGAGGGCCATGTGGGCAGCACAGCCTTGTGTTTCTGAACAGCCTGGATTAATTGCTTTGGAGAGTGCTCTGGGAGTGACATTTCTCTGTGGACCACTAACGTTTTCTTGAGGACCACCAGTGGGCTGCGGCCCACCAGTTGGTGACCACTGACCTAGATAATTTAAGTTCAGCATTCCCCAATACAAGATAATACATATAGTATTTCTACATAAATTTCTATCTTTACACCCCTATATAAACACAAACATAGTTTTTCTTTTCAAAAGGTATTATTGATAAGGATGAGGGTGCATAAGAAATCATGCTAATTTAGAGCTAACTTTCTAGGTCTATGATTTTGGCTATAAATTATTCCTAAACAGTATTCAAGAAATGTTGCAATAGCTCAAACTTACTGTATATTTTTACCAATGTTTTTCATTCAACTTTTCATTTCAATATTTGAGAGGGTAAAAGCATAACATTTCTCAACTGTTTTGCCCTGCCCCTAAATCTGAACTTTCAATAGCTATAAAATGTCTCCTGCCTTATCTTTTGCCCTAATTTGTTCATACTTGTTTCATGTACTCATTGACTGGTATTTAGGCAGAAACCAGATGTTTAAGTCCTGAGACAGGAAATGCTAAGTGATAGCATGTACCTGACCTTTGATGAACTTGAAAAGCTAGTGTGTAGCTATATGTGTAGAGACTAAGCATGTTAACATTAATGGAAATTTGCAAGTACCATTATGAAAGCAAGAATGCTGAAATATTTTTTAAGTCCAGAGCAATGACCAATTGAAAGTGGGCTCAGGAAAAGTATAAGAAGAGTGAGATGGAACAGCAGATTCAAACTTGAAATTCTATTACTATAGCCAATCTCAATTAAAAAAAATTTTTTCCCCTATAGCATTGATTTATCTAACACATTTTGTATTGATTTTCTTTATAGACCACTAATTTTGTTACTTTATAATTTTGCTTCCAAATTTTTTCCCAGTCTTCCACATTAAAGTTATGCCCTACATTCCTAGTCCATGAGATCATGGGGCCCTTCACTATTTCTTCTGCCATTTCAAATTCTCCATATCTCTAACAGATGGACTCATTAAAGAAAGGATACCAAAAAAAGCTTTGATTGAAGCTGCTGAGGAATATAAAAAATAAGCAGACAAACCTAGATCCCTCCAACCACAAAGTGTTTTTGTCAACTAAATATTTCAAATTGAAACTGCCCAGTAGAAAGTTGGGCCCTAAATTGTTAGGTTCATCCTCCATATCAAAAATAATTAATCCAGTGACAGTCCAATTAAGGTTCCCTCAGCTATTGGGGAAAATACATCCAGTGTTCCATAGTACTTTATTGAAACCTGCTGTAGGATTGAATCTAAGGCCGATACCAGCAGCTCTCCCCAAACCTTTAATCATACATGGTGAGAGACATTATGAAATAAAGAAAATCCTCAATTCTAGATTACACTGTGGGAGATTACAATATTTGGTATTATGAGAAGGTTACCCTTTGTCAGATGTGTTCCGGACTAGCAGGCTCGAAAGCCTGCAACTCTGATTGGCCCGCTGATAGCGGATCGTGATTGGTCACCTCAGACTGATCCGATTGGCTAGTAAACGGGCTGCCGCAATTGGTCTAGCCAAGCATGACAAACTCAAATCACCGTCATTGGCTGCCTAGCCACAGCCAGCCCTATATAAGGGGCTGCTGCGGCTGGGATATTACGCTCAGATCTGAAGTCACTAATAAAGAGCTGTTGTTGCTATTTGAGTCTTGTCTCCATCCTTGGACCTATCCTCCCAGATCTAACAAGATGCTACTTGGGTAAAAAGTTGGGATGTACATGCAGATAGATTGGTTAACCAATTCCATGAAGAATTCCCTGACAAACTGAAGGGTCCCCTTGGGGGTGGGTGGGAGAGGGGGGTTAAGGGCATCACATTAACCCCCTGGTTATGTTTTGTTTATTATATCTTTTAGGAGGTGAATTTCTCAAGAGGGGATGCCTGTCAGCTTTGGAAGCCATATTTCATGCTGCCACATAGCCTGAGAAAGTGGGAGGGGGTGATTTCAATTAAGTTGCTCAAAGTAGACAAAATAAAATTCTTCTGTTAGTTCAAGGTCATTTAGTATAGCGCAGGATGAAATAAGGATCTTACTTTTGGATGGATCATGATTGGGCCATGTGGTGTGATGATGTCTAAGGTGGGATAGATTTGTAGTTTGGGAATTTGTGGAAAGCCTGAAAACTTTTAGATTTGGGATTCCACAGATGTGCCAGGTGCTATTCTAATAAAGGTACTTTTGAGGTATGTTTGTCTCGGAGTTACTGATTGGAGTGGAGTTTTGCTGGAATGCTGCCACATGTACTGATTCAGGTGGTCTGGATCCACCTGGCCTAAGAAGAGACATACCTTATCCAAACTGCCACTGAATGTTACTCGCAGTGCTGGTGGGCCTCATGATTGAAAGGGTCCTTGCCTGATACTTACCGTTAAGCATGTGCTGATGGTAAGCTGGCAACACTGAGAGGTAACCACTACTCTTCCCCTTTGTTGTTTCCCCTAGGTAGTAACTTGGGTGTCCAGCAGTGAAGACAAGCTCTGGTGGCGGTCACCTCATGGGCTTCCTAGCGCGTCCTTGATCTGCGTCCACATGCAACTGTGGGCTAGTCAAGCAGGAACATCCAGGTAGAATGGTCGGTTGTTGGGTTGCCAATGATGGCTGCCTTGGTGAAATGCTCTCTAATGGTTTCTTTATTCCTTATTATTATCTGCAATTCACTATGGATTTCATACTCACGAGACCATCTGCTAAAAATTAGGCAATGTTTCCTTAAGGAGCAGCTTTCTGATTCTTCACCCCTACCTGTCTTTGCAAACGCGGAAGAGATTTTAACTATTTCCCTGGTGCTATGGATTACAACAAACAAAGGAGGAAAGCAGCAACACAGAAAAAGAAGATGAGGTAAATGAGCGGGAATTTTAAACAGACTAAGGAATATGGGGGAAAAAACTGCACTCCCTTCAATCTTTCTGACTAATTCACACTCACTTGCTAACAAGATGAATGAAATTCATCTCTTAAATAGATGGAATTCTGATTTCTATAATTCTGCAGTTCTTTGTTTTACTGAAACCTGGCTTAATCCACAAATTTATGTACATATATGTTGTGGCTCCAGGCTTGGATTCAGCTCCTGTGACTGATATGAGTTCAAGTGAGGAGGTCATGGCAGAAAAATATGAGCCGGCATGGCTCAGTGATTGGACTGGTAACCAGGATGAGGAGATGGACGTGACAAAGGACGACAGACCTGATGTATTAGAATTGTCAGGACCTTTGACCTCCTCTGGTTCCTTATCTGATCAACAGCCGGGAATGGCTGACAGGGAAGTTTTGAGAGAGTCTTCTAGTGGAGATGAGAACTTGGAAAATTTGTGGTTAAATGTAAAAAACAGAAGACGGTTGAGAAGGCAAAATCAGCTGGAGCGAATGAGGAGAGCGAGTCAGTAAATTAGCACGTTGCCTCAATGAGTATAAAAGGAGCTGGGCTGGTACATTTTGCCAGGAACAAAGTGACTATTTGAGTGAGGACGTTACAGCAAGAAGCTCTGAGACTGGAGATTTATTGCCAGGACTGGTTTGCCGGACAGAGTAAAGATTTATGCTGTGGTTTCTGCCAGCCGTTATCTTGTAAGACTTCTTTCCGTTTGATTTAATTGTGAAACGGCTGCTTTCTGTTTTGTTCGTTTGAATTTTGAAGGGGAGTCATAACATTATTGTTCCTGGCCACAAACAAACCATCTTTTAAGCAAGATGGATTCAAATCAACTGCAGCGTTTGGTAGAGCAGCAACAACAACAAATTAATCAGCTACTGCAAAGCAATGTGACGCTTCAGAATCAGGTAACACAAGTGCTGAATTATGTTTCCAGCTTACCAAGCCCTGCTGCTGTTCCCCCTGCCCCTCCTGTGAGGAAAAGCCCAGTATCCATGCCGGAGAAATTTTCTGGGCAAATGGACAGGTTCCCGGCATTTATGGGTCAATGCCAATTGTTTATCTCTCTGAGGCCTGAAGACTTCCCAACCGACCGGTCTAAAGTAGGATTTATGACCAGTTTATTAACTGGGCAGGCTGCTAATTGGGCAACTCCCTTGTTAGTTCAAGATAGCTCGTTGTTGAACAATTTCCAGGGTTTTCTCCAACAAATGAGAGTGATGTTTGAGAACCCAATTAAGATACAAACTGTGGACAGACAGTTACGGGACATTAATCAGGGGAAACGTTCCCTGCAGGAATACGTTGCAGAATTTCATTTGCTTTGTATGGACTCTAAATGGAACGAACCGGCTCATATGGCTGCACTCCAGGAAGGCTTGTCTGATGCCATCAAAGATGAGCTGGTCCATGCAGAGCGGGCTTTAACTTTGGATGCATTGATAGTTCAGTGCTTATGAATTGAAGCTCGTTTACAGCAACGTGGACGCAAACGGCTCATTATGGAACCTTCTTCGTTTTCTCGTGCACAACCCACGCCACCGAGAGTTTTCCAACCCATGGTTAATGCTGAGGAGCTGATGGAGTTAGGCACATTCCGCCCTTGCTTAACGGTGTGAGAACGTTCGAGAAGGTTCCAGGAAGGCTTGTGCCTTTATTGCGGGGGTCCGGGACATTTTGCAAATTCCTGCACTCGGAGAAGGACTCGCAGACCTGTGCCTGAAACCACTCCTGGCCTGTCGGGAAACGGGGTAGGCCCGACCTCGGGGAAACCCTAGGTCGGGCACATCCTCTACCCCCATCCCAAATTGCTGAAGTAAATCCTGGTCCTCCTCAGCATTTACTTTTGGACACTTGTATCTTCTTACAGTCCCAGAAGGAAGGAATTCCTGCCGTTGCGCTGGTGGATTCAGGGGCTACAACCAGCTTTATGGACTGTGCTTTTGTTAAACTTTTTGGAATTCCTTTGATTCCTGTGAATCCACCCATTAAGGTGGAAACCATAGATGGGCGTGAACTCAAGTCGGGACCTATTCGCTGCACTACTCAGCCAGTGCGTATGCTTATTGGGGATCATGAGGAGGCAATAAGTTTTTATGTCACCTCGACCTCCATCTCCCTTTGGTGCTCAGAATGTCCTGGTTGCGTTTGCACGATCCATTGGTGGCTTGGTCGCAGAACGCCATTTCTTTTCCAAGCCTACAATGTGTGGACCACCTGAGGCATGTTTGCGCTGGCCAAGATATCGCCGCTCCTGCTGTCTCAATTCCTTCGGAGCTGTCGGACTTCTCTGATGTTTTCAGTGAACAGGAGGCAGACCGATAACCCCCACATCATGCTTATGATTGTCCCGTGGACCTGATACCGGACGCTCCATTGCCAAAGGGGAGATTATACTCCATGTTGGAGCCCAAGTTGGTCGCACTCCGAGAGTTTTTGGATAAAAACTTAGCTCAGGGATTTATTCGACCCTCGTCGTCCCCTCTTCGGCTCCCTTTCTTTTTGTTAAGAAGAAGTCGGGAGAACTGCATCTCAGTTGTGATTATAGACGACTAAACTCTATCACCATGAGGAATAGCTATCCCTTACCGCTCATTCCGGAATTGATGGAGCGGTTGCGGGAGGCTACTATCTTCACTAAACTCGATCTGCGTGGGGCTTACAACCTGGTTCGGATGTGCAAGGGGGATGAGTGGAAGACAGCGTTTGGCACTCGTTATGGTCATTTCGAGTACACCGTCATGCCATTTGGTCTAACCAACGCTCCCGCTGTATTCCAGCATTTGATGAACGACATTTTTTGGGACATGCTGGATCGGTTTGTCGTGGTGTATCTGGATGATATTTTAATCTACTCTCAGTCCAGGGATCACCACCTTCATCAGGTCCGTCAAGTGCTGCAACGTCTTCGGGAGCATAAGCTCTATGCAAAACTGGAGAAGTGTTTCTTTTTTCAGTCATCGATAGAGTTTTTAGGGCACATCATTTCTCCCGAGGGCATTGCTATGGACCCTAAAAAGGTTGAGGCATTGTGTAGTTGGGAAGCCCCTCATCGAGTCAAGGACGTCCAACGTCTTTTGGGATTCGCCAACTACTATCGGACTTTTATCCCGGACTTTGCTAAAGTAATGGACCCCATAACTCAGCTCCTCCGTAAAAAGGTCCCGTTTGTGTGGGCCCCCCGCAACAACAGGCTTTTGACATTTAAAAGAAAGCGTTTGTAGCCGAGCCGATATTGAGGCATCCTGATTCGAATCGTCCATTTGTGGTCGAGACAGATGCCTCTAATGTCGCTATCAGAGCGGTACTGTTACAAGCTTCGAAGGATGGCATGCCTCTTTTCCCATGCGCATACTATTCTAGGAAGCTCACAGCTTCAGAGCGCAACTACACCATCTGGGAAAAGGAGTTGTTGTCAATATAACTGAAATACTCTTTACTGCAATGTTTTACTTTATCTTATATAAACATCAGTGTTTTTACTCTCTACATGACAAGTTGAGCTAAAATTCTACCCCTTAGTTGAACACTGGCCAGTATTAAAAACAGGAAAAGTAGTGCTACTTTGGATCCTTAATATTGATAGCATTTCCATAATTATCTAGAAATTCTTATCTTTGTTAATGCTATAAATTATATTGGAAGAATCTTGAATATTACTTCTATGGGCAAACATATTAAATGTCAGCTTTCTGAAATTCACCCATGAAACATAGAATATTAAAAACAAAAAGATGATAGTAACTGGCTGTTCTCCATTTATTGGCACATCAGCATCGATCTCAATCTTCATCTTCTTTACTTCCTCTTTTACTCCTTCCTCCTTCCCTTCCTTTTCTCATGCTTTCTTAGATAAAAAGTAAGCATGACCAAGCTTTTTGTTTATTTCATCCAAAATTCAGTTATGCTGATTAAGTATTCTGATTTTTTTAAAAATCTATTCATTCTGAATGCTTGGGATGATTTCTTGCATTCTCTACCTTGCTTGAAGCCTTTCTTAATGAATATATCCTTGGATATTTCTGTAAAGATGTCTCTATGCATCTGCCATATCAAATGCCATTGTCGGCGGCAGTTGAAAAGTTTATTTCTAATTCAGGTGCTACATATTCCAAGTTGCATTGAACACAAGTTCCCTCTTACAATAATAAAGCTTTTGAGCCTGGAGGGTGATGTGATTTCCCTTTGAAGAGACTTCAAACATTGCTTTATTTCCCAAGCCTTGGCCTGTACCCAAACTCCCTACTCCCAGTATTCAATTGTCATTGTGTTTCCCAGCTATTACGTCATAAAATCAGGAATGGAATTCAGGAAGTTGGAAGCCCAATTTTTGCCATTCAATTTTTTAAATGTATTTTCTTTCTTTCTTTCTTTGCAAGTCTAGTTTTCTGTTACTCAGCTAAAGAGAATATTATTTGGCTTGTATTTTCTAGTCTTTTGAAGCTGGCAATAGCTTAGAAGAGTGCAGTACAGTTTCTAATTGCTTTTGAAGAATCCCAGAAGTGGAACTCTTGTGGTTTGGAGTGCCTTTCATTTTGATTAATACTCTGACACTTTCAAAAGATTGGTTAAATCAAAACAGACATTTTCAACAAAGATTGACTTCAGAATATTTTAGTACAATTTTCTAAACAGTTTCATTTTTTGATAGTTCTGAATTTTCTTTTAGTGATAGAGGTTCATGAATTGTTTAGGTGCTTGTGTATAATTAGGAGATATCACTCCCTCCAGCAATTGCCTGATAATATAGAGAATGAAAAAGAGAGAAATAAAATAAGAGAGAGAGAGAGAGATAATATTTTCCCCAACATTAAAAGAACTATTTAGAATTTAATCAAGAATTACTTTCTGCCTTTGAGAAAATAGTAAACATGAAATGTGTAATATTTTACACATAAAATATGTAAATTTTCAAAGTACATTAATGGCAAATGCCATTGCTTTCAAATAATTTTGAATACATTTTGCTGTGGGTTTGCAAAGGAAAAAGTTCTATGCTGTAAAAAGAAAAAACTGTTATGACTTTATTTAGAACTGGAACCTAACATTTGAACCCTAAAAAAAACCCTTTATCTTAATGAGACAGACTGTATTATTTAATTATTCTTTTGTCTTTAGAATAATAACATTCAACACATCTTGTGATGCATATGATAAGGAGTAGGGCTGTGCAGTTCTTTAAATTGGAAGAGAGAGAAAAGTGCTTTGGAGCATGCCAGAATACAAATGAGACATCTGCGTGTACATCCTTAAATGAGCTGTACCTTTCTTAGATTTGTACTGCTATTCTCTACAGATCAGATTCTAGGGCAAAACAGTTACAAACAAGGTCTATGTGATACCTTTTGATCTTCAAATTCAAACCATTGAACATTCCTAGTTAGGGTTCAGAATAACTAAAGAGACTTTTTTTTCATACACATACATTATATTATATAGTTACTGTATAACCTATGGCTTAGTCTCAGTTTATATACTTAGTATGAGCTGTTTTGCAGTACTATGGCCTAAGATTTATGGTTTACACCAAAAATGGGTGGAAACCACATTATTCAGTTGAGGGACTAAATCTTCTATTGGTTGCTGGATCAGTCCTATTTGAAATAGGAATGAATGAACTACAGTTCTTTTCAGGCACAGCCACTAAAGTATTAGCTTGGAGGAATAACTAAGGGGGCAAATCTGCTCAGGATTTTGCTGATAGTAAGCATTTTAAATAGAGCACAAGCTGTTTCTATTTCTATTCTTAGGAGTTCTAAAATTGGAGTGTATTATACTTGGCTGAATGATCAGCTTGACAAATGAGAGAGAGGAAATAATGTGCAGCAAGAGTGAGCAACTTAAAGGCTGCATATAGGCTCCCCATTCCATGTTTAGGGTCACATAAGATACCAATTACCTATAATATGTCATTTTGTGTGTGTGTGTGTGTGTGTAGGTGTGTGTGTAGATGTGTTCAGGTCTTTTCTCGTGTAAGATTAAGAGTATCTTGGTGACGTTTTGGCGAGGTCCCACTTGCCATCCTCAGGCTGATGCTTTCGGCTTCATGCCAGTGCAAGCAGTGTGTAATCGGAGCTGCCGTCTTTCTATAAATACTGGTGGGGGGTGGGGGTGTGCTGGGCTGGTTGGCTGCGCTGCTGCCTCTTGATTGGTTGATGGAGTTGGTATAATGGGCTGTGTGATGGCCTTGTGAGTTTTGTTGTGGAGATATCCTGGACCTTGTGCTGTAATCTCCTGGGTCGTTTGTTTTGTAGTGATCTTTTTTTCCATTAGCCTCTCGTGTTTTAACAGCTTGGGTAAAGGGTTGTGTGATGGGCTTGCGAGTTCTTTTGTTGTGGTATCCTGGGTCCTGCATTGTAATCTCCTGGGTTATTTGTGTTTTGATCTCTTTTCCATTAGCCTCCTGGGTAGTAACGGCTTGGGTAATGGGTTGTGTGATGACCTTCTGAGATTTATTGCTGTGTTATCCTTGGTCTTGTGCTGTGATATCCTGGGTCATTTGCTGTGTTGCAACGTCTTGAGTTCTTGTGGTGTAATTTCCTGAGTTTTCTGATGTGATGTCCTGAGCGGGTGGCTGTGATGTAGTATTCTAGGTTTTAGTCTGGTTTCAAGTTTGGGGTCTGGGTCTGTGTTCAAGGCACTTGCTGCCTTGGCCAGAGCTCCACCGCCGGGCAGGAGGGCCCGCCTGTCAATTGTGCTGGGCGCCCCAGGTGAAGCTCTTCGCACTCTGCCTGGTGCCTGGGGTGGGCCAATCTTGTGCTGCGGCCATGGGAGATTCACCTCCCCATGTGGGGTTGGGTTGCCCTCTCAGGCAGGGGAGGCTTTGTCATACCGGTAGTAGGGCGTTGTTTCTAAAAGAATGGGCTTTGCCTTCAAACAATGCTCGGGAAGACGGCAACAGAAGTGCCTGAAGCCGAGTGTCCCCGCTGGGCTCTGGTTGCAGGGAGGAGCCCTGGCTGGCCCTGCATGGTTGTGCCAAATGCCATGTGGCTGTGCCAAATGCTGCGGCATTGCTCCAAATGTCATGGCAGCACAGGGAGAAGGGAAAGCAACGGTGGCAGAAGGTCTCCTGATACGAAGTTCCCCACCAATGATGAGGTCAACATCCAAGCCATCGCCGCCCGCCCGCCTTTGGATGCAAGGGGGGAATTAAGTCACCCCCAAAAAGACGGCCTAGCCATTTTTTCGGGGCTCAAAAAAAAAAAAAGACCCGGCCTTATTAAATGAGAAACATGGTATATATTTATCCAGCCATTCACCAGAAGCCAAGCTGTGCTAAAAGCCCCCAATACATGAAACACAATTTTGCCAGCTAATCAAGACAAAAAAATGCTACAAAACAGGCAGAAGATATGAGAAACACCAACCAAGCAGAACACAACAAACTCTAAGACCAATAAACACAGACCAAGACTCCCAACCAATCAGAATGAAGAAAAAAAACATTCTAACAAAGCACTAGGCTAGCACCAAATTTAAAACAAACAGCACCAAATTTAAAACAAACAGCTGCAAAAGCCTGACACACAGACAAACCCAATACACAAGCCTGATGATGGCAGATGAGATTCTGCCAAACGTCGCTACGACTTTAAAAGCACAACTATAATGATGTGGGAAAATACCCAAACAAAGCGGAATATCATGCATATACACACATACATACATATATACATACAAACACACACATACACACACACACACATCCCCATACACTCAAATTACACAAAATTTGTCTAGCCTACTTTTAATAACTATGTATTTAAATTCTGCTTAATTATCTTAGATATATCTAGATAGCCCTAAGCTCAGATAAAGTATTGCCTCCAGAAACCATCAAATGCACTGAGAAAACACTGCTATTTATAACATGTAAGCTTCCAAAAGCATCAGTTCTGATTCAGATTGATTTATCTTGCACCAAATAGACATATAAATCTTTATATATTCCTAGAATATATTTTATGTACTCCTAAACATGCTTTCAAAAATTAATGCATTATTTTGTAGCCTGTAATCAGCTTTAATGGCAGAGAAGGAAGATTTGATTTCTCAGTTGTTAAATGTATTGTTTTACTTGGATCAGTGACTGGCAGATTTTGTCAGTCTATACTCTTCTACAGTCAATTTACTTGGCACCCTCTGTAAATTGGAAGATATTAGAATGCAATTGTATAAATATGGAATTCTTGCTACTATTAACCTAGAAGGGAAGTGCTACAGAAGAAGTGAAATAACAAACAAAGTTCAACCCACATCAACATGCTAAAATGTTATGGAGGAACCCAAACTTGAAAATAGCAGGACAATATCACTCTGTCTGGACAAAGTGAAGTACTGTACATATGTAAAGAATTGCCCTAGGAATAAAAATAATCCCAAACTGCAAAATGACAATAACATCTGTTGAAACATTTTTACCTACTAGATACAAGTCTGCAGACTTGCTGGCCTTCCTGAAGAAGTCTATGAATGGTTCTCCAGAATTTCTTTAAGAGTATTAGAATGCACAGCATAATAATTACATAAGAAACACCTGGAGGTTTAAGCAGAAATGGGCAACTTGAATAAATAATAGCGATGAATTGGCATTTATATGCCTTCTTTCTGGGACATACCATATTGTCTTAATAAACTGGCTTTCAATGTAGTACACTTTATTCCTGAAGATCTTTTTAGAGATTCAGTCTTTTAATCAGTCTTAGAATTACTAAAGCCCTCAGCCCATTGCAAGATTCCTAGTTGATTCCTACATTGCCAATTATACATGTACATGCACAAACTTCAATTGATCCAACAAATAATTCTAGTCTCCTAAACATCAGATCTGATGTAATCACATTTTTTTAAAAAAACCTACCTACCTTGTCATTTACTACTAATATATCTTTATTTAAAGGAAGAAATTACAGAAAAATGTAGAAGATGTTATTTAATTATGCTAAATGCTGTATTAAAGAAAAATTGTTTAGACTAAATTGCACAACTTTCCCACTAAGTAAATCAAATCCAGAGGAAAAAAATATGAAGCCATATCCTAGCTATTTTGCCTTTACAACAGTCCTTGACCCTCTGCCAATGTTATAACAAAACTGTAACATCCCAATGCTACTCATCCCTGGTTTATAATTATCCAGAAGAAAGGCGATGATGAAACTCAACAAAACTTACTTATTATTAATAATGGACTTCACAATACATGTTCGTATCTATCTTTCAGACAATGGGTTTTTTTTCCTTCTCATTTACTTTTAAATTATTTTTTCAGGCCATTACAGCTTTCTTGTTTTGCCAAGTGCGCTATCTTTCAAAGTTGTGACATTAACAATTTTACTTATAGGTACTATGGTGAGAGACGCATGTCAGTCTGTGCTCCATTCAAAATCCAAGAAAGAAACACTCAGACTCCAATGGTTAGAGCAAAGGCATTCTTTTACTAAATTTCAAAGTGGAAGCTATAGAGAAGATTCTGAATCTAAAGATTTTGGTGCGCAGATCACATATACAAAGGGATGGAATTGTTCCCACCCCCCAGAGTTCAAAAGACTCTTCCAATTAAAAGTTCTGCATATGATCATGTGGGCATCTTCAGGTGGTGATGAGGCCTCTGTCCGTTGACCTTGACATATTTTGATAAAACTTCGCAGCTGCGCAGAGGATAGGAAAAGTAGGCAAGGAAATAGAAACTTAAAAAGAGGAATTTATACTCCCCCTCCTCCTTCCCATTTACAGGAAAGTAACACCTCCAGCTTTCTGCCCTTCCAATTCCCCACTCCCCCCTTTGCTAATGACAGCTGAAAGATGGAGCAGTAAGAAAGATGCAAAGTAAGGTAAGATGCAAAGTAAGGAAGAAATAAGGCAGCACATAAGATGCAGAAGGGATCATCTTGAAGGCTGACATTCGGACCCCCTAGAAAAAGTACAATTGTCCCTGTAAAAGAGAACAACACAAAATGCATGTTACCAACTGCATACATTTCTATGGTTTATCAGGATACTTTATACGTAAGTCTTTGACTAGTTCAGGAGCCCTAATGTCTTTCTCATTTACCTACTCGGCTTGGGATGAAGGAAAGTGTTTCCACGCTACAAGATATTGGAGACGACCCCTCCACCTCCGAGAATCCAAAATCTCTTTAATCTCAAAATTGCTGTTCACCCTCAATCAACAATGGTACAGGGGGATCAGTTTGGGTCGGTCTCAGTGTAGAGGTATGCTAAGGTTTCAACAAGCTAACATGGAAAACCGGATGAATGCGACGAAGAGTTTTTGGCAAAGTCAGTTGAACTGTCACAGGGTTCACAATTCGTTCAATTGGGAAAGGGCTCACATACTTAGGGCCTAATTTCTTCGACTTTTGGGTGGTCTGTAAATATTTGGTTGAGAGAAAAACTTTGTCGCCTACTTGATAAGACTTCTGTGGAGTACTCTTTCTGTCGGCAAATTTCTTATGGGACTGATGTGCATTGTCCAATGCTTTATGAGCAACCGGCCAATTGAGTTGGAGATATCCATTCGTCCAACGACTGGACATTGGGTCTTTCACGAGGAAGCTCAGGTATGGGCACAAAATCTTGCCCCTTGGCCACTTTGAACAGCGTAAAACCAGTACTGCTGTGGACAGAGTTGTTGTATGCCACCTCCGCAAAAGGCAGCAGATCAGCCCAGTTGTCCTGCTGATAGTTTATGTAACACCTGAGGTATTGCTCTAACACTGCATTAGTTCTCTCACAGGCCCCATTGGTCTGAGGATGGCGGGCAGAGCTTAAACCCTGGGTGGAGCCTATTAATTTCAAAAATTCCCTCCAAAAGTTCAAGGTGAATTGGACCCCTCGATCTGAAACTATACACTCAGGGACACCATGCAGTCTATAAATATGTACGATGAAAAGTTTAGCCAACGATTTTGCTGAGGGAATCTTGGAGCAAGGTATGAAATGTGCCTGCTTGGAGAACAAATCGGTTACCACCCAGATAACCGTGTGCCCAGTACTCTCGGGTAAGTCTACTATAAAATCCATGGAGATTTCCTTCCAAGGAGAAGTCAGTCTGGCTACATTCTGTAATAGACCTGGCGGCTTACCAGGAGGCCTCTTGGCTGAGGCGCAAACTGGGCAGCTAGCTACATAAGTCTCAATGTCCTTTTTTAATGAGGGCCACCAGAACTGCTGCTTAACCAGGTGTAGGGTCTTCATGAAACCAAAATGACCAGCCACCTTGGAATCATGGGTCTGTTGTAACACTTGGCTTCTCAAAGTCTGTGGTACATACAATTTCGCTCCCACCCAGGCCAAACCATCTCTAACGGTGCAGTTATTTGCATTAGCCAGGAACCACTCATTGGTTCTCAATGCTTCCTTAAATCATTCCATCAAGTCATTGGACAGCTCCGCCTCTTGCTTCTTCTTTTGTGCTCTGGTGATCACTGGGGCAGCCAGCTGGGTGGTTGACACGATTGGCCTTATCACTTCTTGACGAACACTATTGTATTGAGGCATTCTAGATAAAGCATCTGCCATAAAAAAATTTCCTCCCGGGATGTACTTCAAAGAGAAGTTGAATCATTTGAAATACTGGGCCCACCTAACTTGCTTAGGAGATAACTTTCGCGGTGTTTTTAAGGCCTCCAGATTCTTGTGGTCGGTCCTTACTTCAAAAGGGTGTTTTGCACCTTCCAGGAAATATCTCCAGGTTAGAAGAGCCCAACGGATCGCAAAAGCCTCCTTCTCCCAGACAGCCCATCTCCTCTCAGTATCTGTCAACTTACGGAGGTGTATGCGCAAGGTTGTAGTGTTCCCTTTTCGTTTAATTGAAGTAAGACTGCCCCAACAGCCACATCACTCGCATCGGCTCAGATCACGAAAGGGGCATCCATATCCAGGTGTTTCAGCACTGGTTCTGCAGTGAACAGCCACTTTAGCTTTTCAAAAGCAGCTTGGCATTCCATGGACCAATTCAATGGTTGGCTGGGCTTTGGTTTTTTTCCCCCTTTGTCTTTAAGAGATTGGTGATAGGCATTGCTATTTTAGTGAAAGATGGGATGAATTGCCGGTAAAAGTTAGCAAATCCTAAGAAACTTTGAAGCTGCTTTCGGGTCCTTGGGGGGGGCAGTCCAATACAGCTCGCACCTTTTCTGGGTCCATCTCGATGCCCTCGTGCGAAATGCGATATCCAAGGTAGTCAATTTTCTCTTGATAGAACTCACATTTGGACAGTTTAGCATACAACTTGGCAGCTCACAGTTTGTGCAGTACTGAGCGCACCAGTTTAACATGTTCGTCTCTAGTCTCCGTGTAGATAAGGATGTCATCAAGGTAAACCAACCCCCCCTTGTATAAATGTTCATGGAGCACTTGATTGATTATTTGCATGAAAACTGCTGGAGCCCCCTGTAGGCCAAAAGGGAGAACATTGAACTGGAAACAACCCATCGGGCAATTAAACACAGTTTTCCACTCGTCTCCTTCTTTGATTCAGATTCGGTAATAGGCCTCCCTCAGGTCCAACTTCGTGAAAATCTTTCCTTTGGCCAGGTGGGCTAACATGTCCTTCATCAGGGGGAGGGGGTACACGTTCTCCACGGAAACTGCGTTTAAGTTTCGGTAGTCGACCACCAAGCATTTGGAGCCATCTTTCTTTTCACAGAACAACACTGGGGCCGCCACTCGAGGTCTAGCGGGTTCGATGAAACCACGTTTCAAATTTTTATCGATAAACGATCTCAACTCCTCCAATTCCCTTGGCGTCATCGAATACAGTTTTGGTTTCAGGAGCGTCACCCCCAGTAGAAATTCAATGCTACAATTGGTTGACCGATGAGGGGGGAGCTCATCAGAAGCCTTTTCGCTAAACACCTCTCTCAAGTCCCAATATTCCTTCGGGATTTTGTCCTCCCCCTCCAAACTCTCGGCACCTGCGGAAGCTGACTCAACCGGGTTCTGAAGCTTCGGATGGGATCGCTCCTCCCCTTCCGGCCACCTATTGGTGCGAATCCATATCGACCCTTTCCTCCAATTCACATGGGGATTCCACTTTCGGAGCCAGGGCAGTCCCAATATTAAAGGCTGTTCCATCCCAGGGGCCACAATAAAGAACAGGGTCTCACCATGGTTACCCATGGTCATCTCTAGGGGTTCCATTATAAAATGTGCAGGGCAACCTCCCGACACTGATCCATCCAGTTGGCAAAAGGATATGGGCATTTTTAAAGTTCTCAGTCTGATGCCCATCTCCTTAACTATTTTCATGCTGATTACGCACCTCGTGCACCCAGAGTCTAGTAAGGCCAACATCTCCCCCTCGGACCCTGAAGTGATTTTTTTGGGATGATCATGGGCCCCTTGTTAGGACTTACCGGGACGTCGTCTTCCGAGTCAGTTTCACTCTCATTGAGGAAAGTCGGAGGTCCCAGCTCCTCTCCTGCCAGAGGGGTGACCTCTACAACCTCCCCTGTCTTTAACCCAGTTTTGCACGGCTTGGTTGGGGGGTTTTCGGGCTTCCTCCCTGCCTTCTGCACTCCCTTTAGATCCAGCTTGACCCTGCAGTCCGTAATCCGGTGGCCCTCCTTCCCGCATCAAAAACAGGCAGTGGATTTGGGTCTTGCCATCACTCCTCCCTTCCGAGGTTTTGGGGCCTCTCAGAGACGTGGGGGGAGTGGTTTGCTCCATACAGGGCCTCCTCTGCGTCTGCTTCGGGTCAGATCTATTTCCACTTCTTCCGCTAGCAAGTACCACAGTTGCAGATCATCTGGATCCCTTCTGGAGATGCACATGTGGTATATATCTTCATTTAGGCCATCTTTGTAGACTTCTATCAGGGCCCCCTGGGACCAGCCTCGGATGTGGCATGCCAGCTGTCGGAACTCTTGGGTGTAGTCAGCAACTGATCTCCCCCCTTGATTTATGGTTTTCATTCTGATCCTAGCCTTTCTCTCCACCAGGGGGTCCTCAAACCTCCTCCTCAATGAAGTCATGAAGACATTGAGATTCCACAGTTGGGGGGAATTGTCATTATACAAAGTCACCATCCACTCTGCCGCTATCCCCTCCAGGGCCCTGGTAACACATCTCACTTTGGCTGCTTCAGAAGTAAATTCCCTCTCATATTCCTCCATATAGCTCCCGACTTGTGCCAGGAAGAAACCCAAATCCTTGGGATTTCCCCCAAACTTCATGTCTAACGGAGGCAAGTTGAGGGCTGTGCGTCTTCCAGGGACCACACCTCCCGCTGGGGGCCCTGGGCCAGCAGCTGGCTGCTGTGCTGGTGTAGGCTGGGCTAGAGGAGTGGGGGCAGCCTGACTTCCCCTGGCTGAACTCGCTCCCCCTTCCCCCTCGTACCTTGGAGCTATGCAAGGCTTCTCAAAGGCATCCTTGAGGAGTTGTCTGGCTTGATCAGCTTGCATTCTATCTCTCCCTTTTCTTGCCACAGCTGCTCCCTCACATGTCTTCGGGTTACAGTGATCCCAGGAGGGGGGGAGGTTTCGGGATCCCTCCATCCAACACCCAACGACCATCTGGGCCTCTCAGCTGGGACTTCTTCCAGAGTAAGGTTGGCTAGCAGGTCGGCGGCTGGCACCTCCCTTAGCAGCATCGACTGCCCCCCCACAGCTCCCTGGTCGTCTTCATCACTAGCTGGAGATGACATGATGTGAAACCCCCTCGGAAGAAAAGTTGATATTTTCTCTGGGTGGGCTGATGGTGAGATTCAGAATGTCTGTGCTCCATTCAAAATCCAAGAAAGAAACACTCAGACTCCAATGGTTAGAGCAAAGGCATTCTTTTACTAAATTTCAAAGTGGAAGCTACAGAGAAGATTCTGAATCTAAAGATTTTGGTGCGCAGATCACATATACAAAGGGATGGAATTGTTCCCACCCCCCAGAGTTCAAAAGACTCTTCCAATTAAAAGTTCAGGTGGTGATGAGGCCTCTGTCCGTTGACCTTGACATATTTTGATAAAACTTCGCAGCTGCGCAGAGGATAGGAAAAGTAGGCAAGGAAATAGAAACTTAAAAAGAGGAATTTATACTCCCCCTCCTCCTTCCCATTTACAGGAATGTAACACCTCCAGCTTTCTTCCCTTCCAATTCCCCACTCCCCCCGTTGCTAATGACAGCTGAAAGATGGAGCAGTAAGAAAGATGCAAAGTAAGGGAAGATGCAAAGTAAGGAAGAAATAAGGCAGCACATAAAATGCAGAAGGGATCATCTTGAAGGCTGACACGCATGTTATTTATCTAAGCAGGAAGAATCATACTGAGAAGTTTTATTGACAGGATTAAACTAATGAAGAGTTTATGGCATGAAATAGAAATGTTCCTCTACTAGTAAAAAGAATTGCATAGATTCTTACTATGTTACAGAGCACCTGATTATGACATCGAACATGCAAACAAGCTAAATACACTACTAACATGGGCAGCATCCGGTCCACACCCTTTTATCTTTCTTGGTGACTTCAATCTACCTCATATTAACTAGACCCTTAATGAATGTACAACTGAACCCCCACACACAACCTTCTACAATGCAGTAACAAAGCTGGGAATAGAACAGCTAGTAACCAACAACACTAGAATTAACAACTGCCTCGATCTCATTTTCTGCAATAGTTTGAATTCAATTTACGGAATACAAATTAAAGAACCTTTTAGTACAAATTAAAGAACCTTTTCCAACAGTGACCACAATATGACTGACTTTTGTCTTTACGTCCACACAAGAATAATCACAATGACAGAATCCCCAATTATAACATCAAAAAAGGCAACTATGATCTTATAAACAACAATCTATCATCCCTTGATTGGCAATTTCTATTCACTGGATGCAATACTGTAGAAAACCATTACAACATATTTTTACTTGAAGTCAAAAGAGTCCCCAAACTATATGTACCAATAACAACTCCCAAAACCAGAAAAAAACAAATTACCCATAACAATAAGGAATCTGCAATCCAAAAAGAAATCACTTTGTGGAAAAACAAATCTGGTCACGTTGCCAACTTCAAAAGCTGATACAAAAATTTATGCCACCAGATAAAGACTGAATACACCAATTATCACATTAAACAAGAAGAAAACCTTCTACCCACCAATTCCACCTGTGCTTTCTACAATTTTGTAAACAACAAACTAAAAGACTCAAGGTCCATCGCACCCCTGAAAGGGCCTAATGGTAAAGACTGCAATGACAACACCATTAAAGCCAACTTATTTAACACATTCTTTGGCTCAGTATTTGTAAACAGCAATGGATCATGCCCAGTATTTCTTAGTTGAACCACAGACAACTACAATGACTAACACATTGATTTTACAGAAGACAATGTTGAAAAAGCACTATGCAATCTAAAACCATCTCTATCTATTGGACCGGAAGGAATATGTGCCTACTTCTTAAAAAAGCTATCCACTGCCATAGCGAACCTCTAAGCATAATCTTTGAAAAATCTTTCAGGACCAGCTCCTTGCCAAAACTATGGTCACAAGCCATGGTCATCTCCATCTTCAAAAAGAGAGACCCCAGCCTAGTTGAAAATTACAGACCAATCTCTGAATGCCGCGTCACCTGTAAAGTCATGGAATCAATTATTAACCAATCCATCATCCTCCACTTAGAAACAACCTACTCTCTAATAAACAATTTGGTTTCAGGAACAAACTATCCTGTAATCTTCAACTCTTACACTGGAAAACCATATGGACTACACCAGTGGCCCCCAACCTTTTTTGAACAAGGGACCGGTTTCACGATTATTTATTCTTCCACAGACCGGTCCCTGAGTAATGCGAGATTCCACCGCCATCGGGATGGCTCTTCGTTCGAAGCCGTGCCCCCCTCTTCAATGAAACTAAGGCGCAAGCACCCAAACGCCCCTTTCCAACCGAAAACCTGGAAGCATCGCCTGGTGGCAAATGCCGCCAACCGCCGCCTTCTACTACTAGTCCCTAAAGCAGCGCAGAGCTGCTTTAGCCGGGCTTCTCTCTCCCTTCTCAGTCTCTCTCACCTTCCTCAGTGACCCATTGCCCTTCTTCTTTCCAGCCTCAGGCAAAAAAAAAAAAAGGAAGAAGACTTGGCACAGCCAGCTAGAAAGCATGCCCGAATTCATCACAGCTTGCCGCCTCCGCCTGCGAGGAAGTGGGCGGTAGGGGGGGCAAGGGGTGCAAGCATGGGCCGGGAAGTGCGACTGGTTAGGGAATGACCTTCCCCGGGAAAGTCGGAGGCGCAGCAGCCACAGCCGCCGCAGCTGCTGCTGCTTCCTTGCTCTCTGGTGACAGACGCCGTGGTGCTCCTTCAGTGCCTGTGCTCAATCTGTTCCTCCGGGTCGTGGTGCAGCAGCAGCAGCAACAGCAACAGCTTTATCTGTGCGTGTGCATGGTTGACGGGGGAGAAGGAGAAGGAGAGGAAAAGGGAGACTAGCGCTGGGCATACCGTAGCGCTCTTTTCTCCCTCTCTCTCCCTCGCGGCGCCCAAGCTTTGCGGCCCAGTAAAAAATGATCCACGGACCGGTACCAGTCTGGGGACTGGTGGTTGGGGACCCCTGGACTACACAACTCGATCGGGGCAAAGCAATAGATGCAATCTACATATACTTCTGTAAAGCCTTTGATTCAGTGGTACATGACAAACTACTCATAAAACTAAAATCTTACGGTATCTCTGGACACCTGCATAACTGGATAGAAGCATTCTCATCAAACAGACAATAAATGGTCAAAATTGGGAGCATCCTATCAAATTCTGTACATGTCAATAGTGATGTCCCCCAAGGCAGTGTTCTAGGACCAACTCTTTTCATACTCTACATACATGACCTCTGTGATCATATCAAGAGCAACTGCATTCTCTTCACTGATGATGTAAAGCTATTCAACACCACAGACAATACTGCTACCCTTCAAAAAGACTTTGACTATATATCAGAATGATCAAACAAATGGCAATGTCAAATCTCAACAAATAAATGCTCTGTCTTACATATTGGCAGAAAAAAAATCAGAAAATAAAATACAAGCTGAATAGTCAAGACCTTGTTGATGATCCAAACTCTGTCAAGGATCTTGGAATACTCAACTCTAATGATCTAAGTGCTAGAGCCCACTGTAACTACATAGCCAAAAAGGCGTTAAGAGTTGTTAACCTAATTGTACATAGCTTTTTCTCTGGTAATATTACACTAATAACTGGAGCATACAAAACATTTGCTAGACCAATACAGCTCATCAGTCTGGAACCCACATTATGTATCTGATATTAACACAGTTGAGAAAAAGTCCAGAAATATTTCACAAGAAGCGTTCTCCACTCCTCTACTCATTGCAGAATACCTTATGCCACCAGTCTCAAAATTCTAGACCTAGAAAACCTACAACTATGCCGCCTTTGGTCCAATCTAAGTATAGTATCTAAAATCATACATTGCAATGAATACTTCAGCTTCAACCATAGCAACACAAGAGCAAACAATAGACACAAACTCAAGGTTAATCGCACCAAACTTGATTGCAGAAATACAACTCCAGCAGCACAGTGGTCAATGTCTGGAATACTCTACCTGACTGTGGTTTCTTCCCCAAACCCCAAAAACTTTAACCTTAGACTGTCTACTATTGACCTCACCCCTTTCCTAAGAGGTCTGTAGGGGGCGTGCATAAGCACACCAACGTGCCTACTTTCCCTGTCCTATTGTATCTTTTGTTTTTTGTTTTTTCTTATATGTATCCATGTATTCATAACTATGTTTTTACTTATACCTATTACCTTGTAAGCAATTGCTAAAAAAAAAAATAGAAATAGAAAAATAGAAATAATAACAAATGCTAATAGGGGAGAGGAAGCAAAAATGCATCTCCTTATTCTGGGTCTCTTATGGACAGGAAAAAATTAATTTCCTTTTATCTAAAAAAAAATAATCACCTTCACACACTGAAAAAAAATATATGATGCAGATCTATTTACAGTCATTTGCAGAGAGTAAATTTGCTATGACAAGGAATTGAAGCATCAAAATCAACGACATCTGTGCTCTCTGTATCAGAAAAGCCAAAATTGAGGTTATGATAGCATTACTGAAACTGCCATTTTGAATTTTTCAACATCCTTGAAGACAGCCCAACTGCATTTGAACACTGAGCATGAAAATACATTTCCAGAATCTAAATCCAACAGAAATTCTAGTTTATTGCTGTGTGTAGTAAGAAAATTTAAAAATTTAAATTTAAAATTAATGCATACATGAAAAGAACTCTAGCATTGATCCCTTGATTTTTGTTCTAAATTTTTAAACAGGGATTATAATCCTAGTAAAATAGTAAAATTTTCTTAGTGTTCATAGTAAAGTACACAGCTATGTAGCATCCTGAAAGTCCTCCCTTCACCTTTTAATTAACTTTTAAAGTAGAATTTTAACTATCCTTGCCTCTATTTTTATGTTTTTAATATTTTATTTTTATACTGTCAAGAATCCCTCTGGGAGAAAGTGGGTTGACTTTTAGATGTGATAAATAAATGTAAAGGTTTCACCTGTCCAGTTGTGTCTGACTCTGGGGTGGTGCTCATCTCCATTTCTTAGCTGATGGAGCCTGCATCATCCAAAGACTCTTCCATTGTCATGTGGCCAGCATGACTATATACTGAGAGTCACAGAATGCTTTTACCTTACTACTGAAGTGATTCCTATCTATCTGCTTGCATTTGCATGCTTTTGAACTGCTAGGTGGGCAGAAGCTGGGGCAAGTAATGGGAGCTCACCCATTGTGCAGCACTTGGGTCTTGAACCCAGGCTGCCAACTTTCTAACTCTCAAGTTCAGCATCTTTAACCACTGAGGCATCACACCTCTAAAAATAGTGATAACTTATGAACTTATAACATTCTATGAAGACTGAATCTTTAGATGAAAGTCTATTAAGTATGAAATGCTGTTCAACATTACAGCACCTATTTGGTGTCGGAAGATTATGTTCCTTTTTATTTTTATTTTTTAATCAAATTTGTATAGTTGTCCATCTCACCAAAAGCAACTTTGGACATGTCACAATAATCAAATAAAAAACACAAATATAAAAACAAGACATGTTGAAATAAAGAAATCTACATTAAAAATAAACACAATAGTATAAAAACAAACACACAAACCCATACACTTCAACAATAGAGTCCTTTAAGAAAACTTTCAGTTTCCTGGCAGCCTTAGGTTTGGCAACATAACCACATCTTGAGGGCCTTCCAAAATGACATAAGGAATGGAGCTAATCTAATCTGAGGTGAAAACTTATGTGTTACAGCAGAGAAGGCCTGTCTCCTGGGGCCCATCAAATGAAGATCCCTTGCTGATGGTCCCTGCAGTGCTCCTTTTCTGTCAGATCTAATGAGTCAAACTGAAATGACCAGGGAAAGGTATTCCATCAGAAACCCAGTTCCATGCCTTGACGAGCTTTAAAAGTTACAAGCAGCATTTGAACTGGACCCAGAAGCAAACTGGATACCAATGCAGCTCTCAAAACATAACATGCAATGTTCTAGAAGCACATACAACTGCCCAATCTGCTGCATTCTGGACACTCCTAACAGATAAACAGATAACCAATAATCAGAGTTGGAAAGGATCTTGTAGGTCATCTAGTCCAACACACACACAGCCATCCAAGCGGGAGACCCTACATCATTTCTGACAAATGGCAGTCCAATCTCTTCTTGAAAGTCTTGAGTGATGACGCTCTCACAACTTCCCAAGGCAAGTTGTTCCATTGGTTGATTGTTCTCATTGTTAGAAAGTCCAAGGGCAGTTATCCATATACAACACATTGCAGTAGTTTTACTATAAGTTTATTTTTCTTATATATAAGCTCAACATTTTCACTGAGCATTCTGTTCCCCTCCTACTTCTTGGTCATTCACCAGGCCCAAAGACTTCCATCTTTGCATACATACAGTTAAAATATATGCTATGTTCACAGACTGATGGCAGTCCTCACTCCGGTCCGCCGCCTGCGCGGGAGCGCCGACCGCTCCCATTGGTTGATGCCATTTGACAGCTGGCTATAAAAGGAGCTGTCAAACGGCATCAGCTATCGCCGCCAGCTGACTGCCAGTTAACCTCGGCAGCCGCGGCAACCCTTTATTCACTTGAATAAAGCCTTGTTAAATGCAAGCCTGTGTCCATCTCAGTCCCTACCGCCGCTCTACAACAATATATATATTTCTATGTGTGCACAACTCTAGAGAAACTTTGCTGCTATCTTGTTGCCAATTCAACTATACCAAATTAACCTCTGTCTACTCTTGGCCCAGAATCTCCATGTTGAGAGCTAAGAGTAGCATCCCAGTATCAAAGTCCAAGTCTGTGGTGGAATGTGGGAAAAATCTTGGAAAACAAGGCAGAGAGACATTGCTAAGGAATGGTCATATAAGAGACAGCATAGAATGCAGCTGGGTGATGAGCAGGGCAAGAGTTTCTTGTGTGCTAAAAGAGATGGAAGGGAGGAGAATTCCACTTTCAGAGTTATTGATGTCATTGATTGATATCAACTACACAGACTCATCCAGACAGGATTTATATTCTGTTAAGCTAATTATATTTTATTGTAAGGCTACCTTGATAGTTTTGCAAGTCTGAAAGTACAATGATATTTTCCTATCATCTCCATTATCACCCAAGAAACAAGGGGAAAGTATTTTTGTTTTATCATTTTAAGTACATTTATTGTTTTGTCATAGAAAAAAAACAGTAAAACTAACAAATCAAAACAAAAACATACATTCAACCCTAAAAACAACAAAAAAGAAAAAACTGTACAAAAAAGGAGGAAAAAATGGTCAATTAAATTTAACATTTAACATATAGGATCCACCCTGGCTAGGTGCTGAAAGAAAAGAAAAAGGCACAATTTTCCTCCCCTTTTACATACATACATACATACATACATACATTCCTTTTATCACGTGGTAATATTGCAAATATGT
Organism: Pseudonaja textilis; assembly: GCF_049901715.1. Classification (NCBI taxonomy): domain Eukaryota; kingdom Metazoa; phylum Chordata; class Lepidosauria; order Squamata; family Elapidae; genus Pseudonaja; species Pseudonaja textilis. The sequence goes on along the minus strand of NC_142008.1, from coordinate 35,659,747 downwards.
GAAAATATATTGGAAAAACAGAACAATAACAATACAAAAATATTTAAGATACAAATATATTAATGAAACCTGGAGCTTTTGTTTTAGGACAAGTCAATTGAAAAACAATTTGGGGTACTATTCCTTCATATGGTGATGGCTGTGAGGATTGTACTTGCCAAACCCTGGGAAGAAAAAGAGTGTTGAGGGAAGGAGGTTTTTTGAACATCTTAATCCACTCATTATCCAGCAGAGAGTTGTGCTGTCTCTTTTCTGACTATTTTCATGGCAGCATTTCTTTGCCCAAACTTCCAAAATATTTCCCATGTTCAATTACAAGTACCAAACAACCCAGTACTAAACAGACTACCAAATCATAAAACCTATTAAATATTGCCAAATACTGAATCACAGTAATTTTATCTTGGAAACAAACAGCCATTTTGTTTCTTTCAACAGCCTTGCTTTGGCATCTACTCTGCCCTGCCATGCGTTAACTGAGACCTGAAAAACAGCTTGACACTTTACAGCTGCCCTATGTTGCTTGTAGATTTATTTGATGCTAAATTTGGAATGCAGCTATTTCACTCCAGACAGCATTATTGAGCTGGATAAAACTAAGAGAAATAATAGATTAGCATATTGTGCTTTCAAGTAAGTAATGTGCCAAATCAGCTTGATTCATGCGCATCCAGACAGAACTTTTTATTTAATCAGTTGAAAAATATGCAGAGCTAACATTTAATAGCCCAAGTATTGCTTTTTCTTGAGAAATTTTTTATATCCTTGCAACAATATTAGCTTAACTCTCAAGGACATGGGCAAACTCATCTAGTCCCATATTCAGGTCTTTGCAACATTCAGTGATCTTAGCTCCTTAAGTACTTGCTATATGATTTTAAATTCAACAAGCAGAATGCAGTTGCTGAATAGTGATATAAGTTTGTGGGGTGTCACTCATCAATTAGTCCTGGATTCTGAGAAGTCCATGCTCAGAGCAAGATGTTGCAAATGTGATTGCTGCCATCATGGTTTCCAAGGAAACACAATGGGTCTCTTTTCAATGGTCTTCTTACTGTCTAGAATTTGGAGATAAGCCAGTTAGGATTGGACATATTAGATGCTTTGGGTATTTGGGTCCTTTGGGTTAATTGCATAGACATTACTGTGTCATTTGTAGCACAAGAAGAAGCCAAAAAGATCTCTGTAGTGCCTGCCTAAGCCTTGTTCTAAACTGGGGACAGGTTTTTAGGTTAGAGATGTGCATAGCCTTTGAGTAGATTGTTAGTGGCTACATTCCAAAATATAAGCAAGAGAAGAACAAAGAAAAAATGGGAATGGAAAATAAAATAACATGTGATTTAAATTACAATTAATCTATTCAGTATGACTTTGTTTCAGTTTCTCTTTCTTTTAGGTTGAAAATTATAATTTAGTTGCATATTTTGGAAGGATTATGGGGCAACAGAAAGCAAGATTATTGGTGACCCACATGACTGTTGCTCAATTAGTTGTGCATCTTGGCTCTAAGAACCCTTCTTCAGAGTAAGATAGTGACCAGTCTTGGCAAAACCAATAACAACTTGCAAACTCTTATAAGATAGTCTCAAAGAGAGGTTAACATTCATCAAGTGCTTTGCAAATCCACTTTTCAAGGTTTATAAGATTTTACTGGAAGATAGGGAACATGGCATGAAATCATTTCCCTAGAATATCAAACAAAGGCAAGGAGAGACATTTGCATGCCTGCTATTTCTGATACAGTGTGTATTAGCCAATTGTGACAGATCACTGGATTTTTTGTGGTCCTTGAAATATGCCAGCTCTGATTGTCTTTGTGAAATTACCAGTAGAGTAATTAAATACAAATGCAATTTGCAATTTGTAAATACAAATGCCAGTTCTGTTAAGGATTACTAGGCATTCTGCATAATAGTGTAAAGTCCAATATCCAGAAGATGCCAGATTGAGGAAGATTTTTTTCTTTTTTTTTGTTCCTCATATTTTGCTAGCAGGATTGTCCATTTGACCCAAACTTTGTGGGTTATTTTGGATCATTATAAGCACAATGTTGTATTTATGAATCAACTCTGAAAGTTTTGATTGTTGCTGACACACACACACAAACCTCCAATGGTACAATTCTCAAATTATTAATTACAACTGAGTTCATAATACCTTGTTGGATGGAAGCTCAAAAGAGATGGAAACTAATTCCTTTCTGAAGTCCTAAGCATTACTTTTATAGGGTAATTGCTATTTATGAGAGCTAATTCCAGCACCTAGTGATGGAAATGATTGTTGTTCCTATTTTAAATAGTGAACCCTTAGCTAACTGCAGAGCAGTGTCCTTTTATGTTAACAAGGTATGTCTAGTAAGATCTTTCCCAATCTCATCCCAATCCCAGTCCTCCATGTTTTGAACTTCAGCAGGGCATGCAAGCTGAATGGGACACGAGAGGGAACATGATACTCTTCCAACCAGCATGTGGGTATGTATAATTTATAATTTGATGTTTATAAAAATGCTCCCTGAAACCGCCCCCAAATTCATTGGTTTTAGATATGTGCATGCTGCTTTGGTCTCCCATAACAGTAGACTGGTGCAAGTTAAAGGGCATTGGGCAAGATTTTTCTAAATGAATCTTAGCAAATTATTCAGTTAAAATAGAAGTGGGAATAACAAGTAGCAATGTTCATAGAATCTACCATTTTTATTTTAAGAAGTTCAAGTTCTATTTTTTTTTCAAAAATTTTTTCCCACCAAGTCAGAAATAGTTCATTCTGAACAATCTATGCAATTGTTGCACTTTAACAGCCTTAAGGCAATAGCAGCCATATTAATGAACCCCTTTTTTATGAGGAACATGACTAGAATTAAAGAGCACTTCCCATAATACTTGTCTCAAGATAAATCCCATGAATGGAAAATATTATTTGTCTTCCTTTGAGAATTCCAATTCAATTCTAACATTTGTTATCTTTTAAAAAAAATATAGCTAAAGTCCTAAATTTTTCAAAGATGGGCATCAGTGAAGCATTAAAAGCAACCCAATAATTTTCCCACTGTGTGACTACATTTTTCTCTCCCGCTAACATCTTTTCCTATTCATACTGAGGTTTGCATGGCTCCATATAAGTTTGAATATCTTTATTTCTTTAGATATCCTAGACTCTATAGGATCTGATGGTTGATACTTGATAACCACTAGCATCAATAAAATCACTATCAGTTGAAAAAGATAATTTTGCAACACTTTACTTTCTTTGATGATACCAAACAACATCTTCTTATACCAGGTGTTTAGGAAGGATTCAGTAGATGCTAAATGTAGCCTGAAAATCTGGCTGACTGCAATGAATCATAATAATAATAACAATCATATTGTGCAAGAAGATTGTGCAAACTGACTATGACATGACACAGTGTGCAGAACAATTCACTGAAACGTCTTTAAAAATTATCACGTTATAATAATGAAAAAAATTATAGATAGATATGAAAAAGTAGTAAAAAATGAAGAGATTAAAATATTGTGGGATTTCTAAATGCAAACTAATTTAGTCTTAGCTCATAACACACCATCTTTTATTGGTTGAAAAGAAGAAGGTATGGATAATTGATGTAGCAATACCAGGAAATAGTAGAATAGAAGACAGAAGATAATAAAGTATCAAGGTATGAAAATGAAAGTTGAAAAAATAAGGCATAAACCAACCATGGAATCCAGCTGTGGTGATCCCCACTGATTACAAGTTTCTATACAAAAAGCTTGGACATCACTTAGAAATTTTTATGCGCTGACAACTTTCCACCTATCAATTAAAAAAGGCCACATCACTTGGATCTGCACATATGCTATGCTCAGGGATGCGATTCAACTGTATAACAACTGGTTCAGTGACTGCATGCTTTGCACGTGCTCTGTACACATGTTCCGCATTTTAAAAAGCTAATATTTACCTTCAACTGCAGCCCCTTTGAATAAAACAGCAGAGGCGCGGCAAACTGCTCTGCCACACGAATCAGCTGTGCTCTAACAAAAAGATATAAAGCACAGGAAAGAACAGGGGCGGGCGGGCAGGCCCACATGCTCATTGAAGTGAACCGGTTCGGAGCCAGCTCTGATTATTGGAACAAGGGGTTTGCCCGAACCAATCCAAACTGGAAGAATCCCAGTCCTGCCTACACTGATACATTTTAATATCCTAAGTTCTTGGGAAGAACTCAATGCTTATCAAGACCAATACAAACTAAAGAATGTGCATCTGTGTTTTTGCATTGTTGTGTGTATAATATAGAGCTTCCTATTCTTGCACATTTTGAATTGATTTACAATAAAACAACTAAAAAATTCCTGCAGAGTGCAGGATGACTCACAGAAAGGAGATTTATCTTTCACAACACCTAAAAGTTACCACAGTAACTACTTCACAAATATCAAGGGGCCGAGCATTCCTGTGTGCAAATGTCTCCACAGAGAAGAACCACCCACAAGCAGCCTTAGGTAAACAGAACTTCAGTTAGTTTCCACAAGAGGAGAAGGCTGGAGAATAGGTTAAAGAGATCACAATGAGTTGTCACAATGTTAAATTGATCGCAATGATCCACATAGTTGAAGAGAGGGATGGTGTTCTAAAAGTCAGAAAAACATCTCATGTTACAATATGGCTATGCATCTACAGAAAGTAATGAGTTGAAAGGACTTCTGCTATATTGCCCCAAGGAAACTCACTGCTCATTGCATTGTCTGCCAAAACCTCCCTGACTGTTCTCAAAAGGCTCATATCTATTAGCTGCAGGCATTACATGGATTCCCTCCCATTTCTGAAAGCATAAAAAGAGAACTTGCACATTTTTTCTTAAATGAAATAAGCAAATACATATAGATATACAACATTTGCTGAACAGAAGAAAAATGAAATTGTAAAAGACATTGTTAACTAGTAGTCATCAGCAATTAAAAAGTAGAAACATAAGCTTAACTTGAAAGCACAGTCCACAGAAGATATTAAATAATGTGTCTTGTTTATTGAAAGAGCTCTGCCCCTTCACCATATCTTTTTTCATGAGAAAAGTCTAAAATCTATGTTGATTTGGTCTCTGTGTGTATGTGTGTTACATACTGTGGTTACATAAGTACAGAAAATAAAATACAGGCTGAATAGTCAAGACCTTGTTGATGATCCAAACTCTGTCAAGGATCTTGGAGTACTCATCTCTAATAATCTAAGTGCTAGAGCCCAATGTAACTATATAGCCAAAAAGGCATTAAGTGTTGTAAACCTAATTCTGCCTAGCAGTAGATAACACTCTAGTAATATCACTTCAGTAATATCACTCTACTAACTAGAGCATGCAAAACATCTCCTTGACAATACTTTGAATATAGCTCATCAGTCTGGAACCTGCATTACATATCTGATATTAATACAATTGAGAAAGTCCAGAAATATTTCACAAGAAGAGTTCTCCACTCCTCTACTCGTATGCCACCAGATTTGAAATTTTAGACCTAGACAACCTAGAACTATGCCACCTTCGGTTCAATCTAAGTATAGTACATAAAATTATATATTACAATGTCCTACCTTTCAATGAATACTTCAGCTTGAACCACAACAATACAAGAGCACACAATAGATATAAACTCAAGATAAACCACACCAAACTTGACTGTAGGAAATACAACTTCAGCAACAGAGTGGTCAATGTCTGGAATACACTATCTGACTCTACCTGACTTCCCCAAACCCCCAAAACTTTAACTTTAGACTATCTACTATTGACCTCACCCCTTTCCTAAGAGGTCTGTAGGGGGTGTGCATCAGCGCATCAATGTGCCTACTGTCCCTGTCCTATTGTTTGTTTCTTTTTTCTTATTCGTATCCATTTCATGTATTCATAACCATGTTTTTACTTATACCTGTTATCTAATAATCGCTTGACAAAATAAATAAATAAATAACTATCTTATTTACTGCTGCTTGAGGCTTTAGGCCCCCAAAGTGAGAACGTGAGAATAAAACCTTTCATATTTTTGCAATTCTTAATGTGTCAACCATTAAGGTTCCAGAATATAAGGAGCCCTAGACACTCCTGTAGCCTTTAAAGTCCTTGCTAACAAAAAAGGAAAAACAATCAGTAAAGTTAGGAATATGAAATAGGTAAAAACTGCATGATAAACTTCAGGGTAGACTTAAAACAGACAAAGGAAACAAATGCCACCTCAGAGGCAGTGGGAAGATGAGGAAACAGACTATCTCCGGGCTGAATCACCCACTGAAGGTCCACAAAAATAAAAAAAGTCAGTCTTTTACATATTGAATAATAGAGCAACAAGACAATTCCCAGAAACAATTTCTGATATGACTAAAGGAAATTATGGTAACCAGTTCAAATTACATATGCACCACTGGGAAAATATGAATATGATAAAACAAGTCTATTGTAGAAAGTTAGCACCCACTCCTCTCCAGGAAGAATAAAATATTCTAGGAAATATTAAACAGGCAGAATATTATATTTCCCTTGATGAAAAAAGAAGAAACGTCTGCAACTCCTTTTCCCTCCCTTCAGCTCCAGGGTGATGGAATTAAGACATGGCCCTCAGGACATGATAAGATTAGCCCTCTACCCATTTAACAGCAGGGCTCATTACATTGCAAAATCATCTGGGAACATTACATCACCCAGCAAGATTCAACCAAGCCTGCGACTCAAGACAACCCACAAAGTTGCCCCTGCATGGCCCCATGGGAGTCTGACAACCAATCAGGATACATTTTTTTCACAGGAACAGGAAGCAAGTTCAAAGCCCAAGAGAGGGCATAAATATATATCACTCTACTATTCCATGTGATCAGCTACCCAGGATTTCAAACCATGTAGTCCTATCCACCATTAAACCATATTTTCAAATAGTCTCCATGTTTCCAGTGTCTATCTTTCCATTTGGAACCCAAATGGACATTTCTTCCAACACTGTCATGGTTTCTATTTTAGCTAACTATGTTCAAGAGCACTTCACTCCCCAAAGTTCCATATAAAAAGTCTTAAATAGATCTAAGGTATTGAATTTTATTCATTTCCTTAAATAGAATTTGTTATTTTTCTCAAACGTTTCAATCAGTATCCTATCCTATTCTAATTTCTATTTTAAAACCCATGGGCCATGCACTTCTGTAACAAGCTAATTATACTCTTTCCACTTTCTAGATCTCAGTGCCAGAAAGGCAAATGAATATCTTTTCACACATAATGTAACTTCCTCTTGAGAAAGCCTAATAAAATGCCTTGAAGTATTTTGCTGAGATTAGAAAAAGGAGTCACTCACTCTTCAGTATTTCATTATGAAGATTATGTTTACATGCCATTTTTGCTGTGCACACCAGATTGCTGTAGTTAGTTAAAGCAAAACAAAATTCAGAATATGTTCTTAGTCTATGTTCTATAGCTTTGCAGCTCTGAATTCTTGTTTTATACTGATAGCCTGTTTTCCATGGAAATCACAAGATGCATCCAATCACTGCAGTTATAAGCAGTTGTTCCTTCCTTTAAAAAGAAAAGACCAGAGATGGCCTTATATATTTTTCTGGGTACATGCCATAGCAATAAAGAGTCATTTATTTATTTATTACCTTGTGTGCTATAAAAATATTGTATACTGTTTGGATCTTTGTCAGATAAGGAGCTTAATCCTGTTACTGAATTGTAGAACACACTGAATAATAAACTATGAGTTACATTAGTATCACAGAAACATACATCTAAAAATTAACTAAAGTTAAAAACTAAATGATTAACGAGAGCAGTTGCTGGCATTGTGTATGTATAGTTTAATGAAAAAAAAGGACATGATAGCAGTGTTCCAATATCTCGGGCTTTCACGAAGAAGCTATTCTCCGAATCACCTGAGAACAAGACAAGAACCAATGGGTTTCTTCTCAAGGAGAGGGGCAACTTAGAACTAAGGAGAAATTTCCTGACATTTAGAACAATTAATCAGTGGAACAACTTGCCTCTAGAAGTTGTGAAATCTCCAACACTCAACATTTTTAAGAAGAGATTGGACAAACATTTGCCTGAAATCTTATAGGGTTTCCTGCCTGAGCAGGGGGTTGGACTCGAAGATCTTCAAAGTCCCTTCTAACTCTGCTATTCTATTCTGTTCTGTTCTATTTTATTGTCAAGCCTGAAATTGACATAAGTGTAGCCATTTTAGTTTGTCTTACTATATATTCTTTTTTTTATTTCTTTATTGGTGGTAGTCATGGAGGGAAGAGTTTTGGGCTTGACACATTCCTAAGGGGGGAGGAGTGGCGATAAAGAGAGTGTTATGGCTAGGTGATCTTCTTTCCCATGGGAAACGAGCTGTCCGTGCTTGGGCCCCTTGAGGTGGACATTTATGACATCAAGCAACGTTGGATTACTTCTATTGGAGAACGTGACTTTTGGGGGTTGTTTCTAACTTCTAATATTGTGGGATAATTTCCAGGTTGGGTCAGATCCTGAATTATCATGGACTTTGCCCATTTGATGCTTTCCTAAATCAAAGAAATCTTTTGGAAAGATGGATTTTCTACTTTTCTTTTTAAATGGATTTCATCACTTGGAAACCTGACATCTATTCTATTCTATTCTATTCTATTCTATTCTATTCTATTCTATTGCTTTCAGCAAATTTAGATTAGTTCTGACATAATCAAATACACTCAGTGAATTCAAGCAACATTGGATTATAATGAGTTTTACTCTCTTCATAATGTATCAGAATATTAATTACTTATCCTTTGTAAGTTCATAATACGTTCCAATTCAGTTTTATTAAGCATTTGCTTTGGTTGATCTAGTCGTGTTTTCCATTTATTTTCTTTAATCGCATTATTTTCTATTGTCTGCCCTTCGCTTCTTTGTTATCTTTGATTTCTTTATCTCATTAGTATTTGTCTGAGTGAAAAAAATTACTTCAGTAAATGTGTACTGTTTTATACAATATACATTATTTGCTGTACCATCTAATTCTTTCTGGAACTGTTGTGAAAACTCTTGTAATTTTTCATAATAAATCACTGCAGAATATTATCAAAGATTTGGAGGAAAACAACTTGGAAAAAGAAACCAATATCAGAATTGAATTCTAATATTAAAACACAAACACACACAGGAATAATTATTTTTTTATTTTGAAGCATTTGAAAAATGAAAAGAGATTAATATTTCACTTCCCCTTAAGCCAGAAATTCAAACTACTTATATTTTTCTTTTAGTTGGTCCCTTTGTCATACCTTTGTTTGTGTGAACTTTATTTCCTCCCTTGCTTCCCCCTCATTATTTTAGCAAAAAATATTTACAAAGAAGAAGCTGGTAAAAATTCAAGCATGACGTGCTTCTGTGCTTGACCCCTGGTTTCTGGCTTTCCTCAACATTATACATTTTTTCTTTAAAAAAAATGCTTTAAGAATTCTGGATCCAAATATAGGATCTGCATTTCCAGCATTTGACCATGGTCTATTTGAAAATCATGCCAAAGTTCTATTTTAGTAGGCTATACAATGATTTCATTTAGGGCAGACACAACTGGGTAGAACAAAATTTAAAACTTCAGCCAGAAGAATTGCCAAGTTCTGCCAGTAATTCTGAGTTGCTGGCAGAACATTTCTTGATAGCATTAACATCCTTCAGTGTGCTGAAATAAGTGCTCTTTCCCCTTTGCCCAGTAAGATTTTAATATCATGACATCAAGCAGCTTTCAAATTCACAAACTATAATGTGACAGTTATCTTCTAAAAGATATTGTCAGGCAATATGACAATACATTATCATGGTACGTGGCATAGCATGCTTGTTTGAACTTGTTAAGTCTGGGCGGTGGGTCCCAAGGAGAGATGAGACTCGTGGTAGTGAACAAACAGCTCTTTATTAGCAATCAGATACTGAGACAAAAACCCCAGCCGAGGCTGCTCTTTTTATAGAGCTTGGCCCGGCTAGGCAATAATGACAGGTTTTTGAGCTTGCCACACTTGGTATTAGCCAATCGCGGCAAGCTCTATATGAGCCAATCAGAGAGTACTATATCTTCCAATCAGGGCCCGGCTTTTCTGGACCAATAGGAATGAAGGCTTTCAAGCATGCTAGTATGGAACACCCCCCCCCTCTTGGTTCTGTCCAAGGGGTGGGGAAATGTAGTCACGCAAGTAGGTGGGTCTTCGGACCTGTCTACTTGACTTGTGCAGTTCACAATGTCTATGGTCATCGTCAGGTTCGGACGGGCTCCGCGTCGCTCCCAAGCTTCTCGCAGGAACTGCCTGGAAGGGTGAGCTGGGCCTATAGCTGCGACTCCCACCCGGTGCATCCAGGTCGGTTGAGTCGTTTGCTCTGCTGCTCCCGCCTGGATTCTCCGGGCTGGTAGAGCTTGTCCGACTGCTGCTTCCAGGAGAAGTACCCGTCTGCCATGGTTCCCTTGTTCATCAAGAAAGTATCCAAGGAATTCAACCCTTTCCGTACATAACTGGCACTTTTCTTTCTTTACCTTGAGGCCAGAGTCTTTAAATTTTTGTAGCACTGCTCTCAGTCTTTTTTCCAATTCTCGTTTGTTGGGGGCTGCTACTAAGACGTCGTTGAAATAGGGTACGACTCCTTTAATTCCTTGTAGCAGTCTTTCCATTAGGCTTTGGAAAACCCCTGGTGCGACGCTGACTCCAAACTGGAGCCAGTTGCATTTAAATGCCCCTCGATGCATTACGATTGTTTGAGCCTCGGTGGTTTCAGCATCGACCGGCAGTTGTTGATAAGCCTGAGCCAGGTCGAGCTTCGCAAAGATTCTGCCACCCCCCAGTGAGTGTAGGAGATGTTGGACGACCAGTACCGGGTAGGCACTCTGCTGTAATGCATGGTTGAGAGTGCCCTTGTAGTCGCCACAAATTCTCAGGGAGCCATCAGGTTTGATGGGGGTGACAATTGGTGTTTCCCAGCGGGCATGATCAATGGGTTCTAATACGCCTTGTGCTATTAGTTTGTCTAATTGTTCGTCTATTTTAGGCTTGAGTGCAAAAGGCACTCGGTGCAGTTTGAGGCGGATGGGAGCAATGTCAGGGTTAAGATTAAAGGAGATTGGGGACCCCTTGTACTTGCCTAGGGTGTTGCTGAAAACTTCTTGGAAGTCCCGAGCGAGTGTTGCTTCCCAGTCTTCATCCTCTGTGTGGTTGATGCCTGCCATCTCGATCCCCAACGGTGCGAACCACTGCAACCCTAGTAGACTGGGGCGGTCTTTATCGATGATCGTGAGCGGTAAAACGCTGGTACGGTCTTTGTATGAGATTTTAAAATGTCCTACGCCTGTTACTGGGATGCGGTTCCCTTGATAATCTTTCAAAATCAATTTCTGATCACTCAGTTCTTGTCGGCGTATGCAGGGTATTATGCGCTTAATGGTCTGCCAGGAAACCATAGAGAGGTAGGAGCCAGAATCTACCTCCATGGTGCATGGTTGGTCTTCGATACCGACCTCAACACGGATTTTTCGAGCGTCGATTGGTGAAGCGTGGCCGATAATGACTGTTTGGTGTGTTTCCTCTCTTCGGGTGCCTCGCTGAACCTCTTGGTTCTGCTGTCCCGGCTCCATCGATTGTTGGACAGGCGGTCCCGGTTTTTGGTAGGGTTGCCATCTTGCCTTCTTGGGCTGTTTCCCTGGCACCGAGGGCAGAAATTCCTTTTGTTGCGGCATACTTTGGTGATATGCCCTCACTTCTCACAAAAACGGCAAACTGCGTCCAGGAACTTACATTCAGAACGTGGGTGATCTCCTCCACAGCCGGCGCATTGGTACCCTTACTTACGACCCCGCCGGTCTCGCCGCTCGCACTCTGACTGGAGCCTGTGGACTTCTTCCTCTTCGCTGTCAGAGGGGGATTCGATGTCGCCATGGTGGGTGGAGGCTGCAAGTTTCTCTGGTGTCGTGGCGAGCTCGCTGGTGGCTTTGCAATCGGTTCCGTTCAGACGCCACATTCGCGCCGCTGACTTACGTGTAGCTTCAGCTGCGGTGGCTTCGGCTATGGCGTCGGTGAGGGATATATCACCCTTGGCCATCAGTCTGCTTTGGAGTGCTGGATCTTTTAGGCCGAGGATGACCCGGTCTCGCATGGCTTCATCTAGGTTAGCGAATCCGCACCAACCCCCTAGGTCTCTTAAGTCGGCTACGAACTCACCGATGCTCTCACCCTCACGCTTATCACGCTGGTAAAAGTCATGCCTTCTGATCAGGGTCGGTACAGCCAGAGCATAGTGATTTCGAAGGATGGGAGCTAGGTTGTCCCAATCCATTGTCTTGACATCAACTGGCTTCGCAAGCGCCTTGGCCATTTTAAAAATGGCGGGTCCTCAGTGTGTCAAAAAGACCGCTCCCTTCTTACTGCCTGCAGCATCTTTCAGGTTGTTCAATTCCAAGAACATTTGGAAACGATCAATGTAGGTCTCCCAGTCCTCGCTGGCCGGATTGAATGGTGCGGGTGGTAGGGCACTGCTGGCCATTTCGCTGGTCGCCTTTGCGCTGTCTGCCACGTTCTGGTCGGCCTTGTTGTCTCAGTATCCCATCCTCGTCGCCAGTGTTAAGTCTGGCCGGTGGGTCCCAAGGAGAGACGAGACTCGTGGTAGTGAACAAACAGCTCTTTATCAGCAATCAGATACTGAGACAAAAACCCCTAGCCGAGGCTGCTCTTTTTATAGAGCTTGGCCCCGGCTAGGCAGCCAATGACAGGTTTTTGAGCTTGCCACACTTGGTATTAGCCAATCGCGGCAAGCTCTATATGAGCCAATCAGAGAGTACTATATCTTCCAATCAGGGCCCGGCTTTTCTGGACCAATAGGAATGAAGGCTTTCAAGCATGCTAGTATGGAACACCTCCCCTCTCTTGGTTCTGTCCAAGGGGTGGGGAAATGTAGTCACGCAAGTAGGTGGGTCTTCGGACCTGTCTACTTGACTTGTGCAGTTCACAATGTCTATGGTCATCGTCAGGTTCGGACGGGCTCTGCGTCGCTCCCAAGCTTCTCGCAGGAACTGCCTGGAAGGGTGAGCTGGGCCTATAGCTGCGACTCCCACCCGGTGCATCCGGGTCGGTTGAGTCGTTTGCTCTGCTGCTCTCGCCTGGATTCTCCGGGCTGGTAGAGCTTGTCCGACTGCTGCTTCCAGGCGAAGTACCCGTCTGCCATGGTTCCCTGTCAGCTGGTAAGTCTTGTTGGTTAAATGTTTGATTTTTGTTTAATGTGTGTGTGGGGTGTTCTGCTTGTGCAGAAACCGGTTCTTGTTCAGAGTTTGAGGATTCTCCCCCCCCCTCTGGTTTCTTGGGTCGAGTCTGTGAGGGGAGAAATGGCCAGCCTGGACCTTAGCTGGTCAATGTGACGTTTCCAAGACTTCCCATCCGTGGTCTCAAGTCAGTAGGAACGAGGGCTGGTGATCTGGGTTATTTTCACAGGAAGCCATAGTGGGTCCCCACCAAAGTTCTTGGAAAAAACAATGTCTCCTACCTTAAAGGCGTGGATTTTACTAGAGGATCCCGGGGGTTTCTCTGGTGTGTAAGCAGGGTGCAGACGATCTAGGGGTGACCGGAGTCTTCTGCCCATGAGTAGCTCAGCTGGGCTCTTGTTGGTCATGGTGTTGGGTGTGATGTGTTGGATCAGAAGCATTTTGGTGATTTTCTCGTGGATGTCGCCATGTTCAATTCTTTGAATAGTCTTTTTTGTGAATTGAACCATGCGTTCAGCTGTACCATTCGCCGCCGGGTGAACGGGCGATGTCAATGCGTGTCGGATGCCATGGTCTGCCAAGTATTGCTCGAATGCTAATGCGGTAAACTGAGGTCCGTTGTCTGATACTAAGACATCAGGTAGACCATGCGTGGCAAAGAGTTTGTTTAACTTTTTTATGACGGCTTCCGTGGTGGTGGTTTTCATTTTGCTTACCTCGAGCCAATTGGAGTAAGCATCAACGGTAATCAAGAAGGTATGCCCTTTTGTTGGACCAGTGAAGTCAATATGGATACGTGACCATGGGCCTCTGGGGGTCTCCCATTCTAATGGTGGGGCTTTTGGGGGAGCCGAGCGAGTCTCTTGGCATCTGTTACAGGCGGTGACCCAGGTTTCAATTTGCTTGTCCATGCCTGGCCACCAAGCATAGCTCCTGGCCAGGGCTTTCATACGTACGATGCCTGGGTGCCCATCATGCAGCATGTTTAAAACTGTTTTTTGGAGCGTTTCTGGTATGACTACCCGGTCTCCCCACAGTATACATCCTCTTTGGGAAAAAAGTTCAGTTTGCCGGTTTTTAAATGGTTTAAAGAGTTCGTTTGTCTCGCTTTCAACCCAGCTGAGAACTCGCGCCAATCGTCTGTCGCGTCATGTTTCGCGAGCAATGTCTTGCGTGGTCAATTGTGACATGGCTGCAGTTTCAATTTGCAAAATTGATAATGTGAGTGCTGGGTCATCTTGCACGTCTGGCAGGGGGGATCGGCTTAAAGCATCGGCATGCAAGATAGATTTGCCAGGTCGATGTATTAATTGATAATTATATTATAATTTAATTAATTAATTAATTAATTCAGACCATCTTGTCATTCTAGATGACAGGATGTGTGGAGTGGGTTTGTTTCCAGCCAGAATGCCAAGTAGGGGTTTATGGTTGGTAATAATTGAAAATGTCCTACCATAAATGTACTCGTGGAATCTTTTGACTGCGGAGACGATGGCGAGGGCTTCTTTATCCAGCTGACTGTAGTTCCACTCTGGTTTGGACAGGTTTCTTGAGAAAAATGCAATGGGAGCCTCTGTTCCATTGGGCAATGTGTGGCTTAGGATTGCTCCCACGCCAAAAGGTGAGGCGTCACAAGTAACCGTCAGTGGTAAAGTCTCGTTGTATTGCATCAGGACTGTGTCAGAAGTCAGGAGCCCTTTTATCTGTTGAAATGCACGTTCCTCTCGCCGTCCCCAATCCATGGTGCCTTTTTATCCAGGAGTCTATGCAAGGGCTCCGTGACAGTGGCTTTCTGGGGTAGGAAAATATTATAGAAGTTAATGAGTCCAAGGAATGCTTGGAGGTCCGTTTTGCTTTTTGGTCTGGGGGCTTCTTTGATGGCCCTTAATTTCTTGTTGGTAGGGTGAATTCCTTGTTCATCAAGGAAGTATCCAAGGAATTCAACCCTTTCCGTACATAACTGGCACTTTTCTTTCTTTACCTTGAGGCCAGAGTCTTTAAATTTTTGTAGCACTGCTCTCAGTCTTTTTTCCAATTCTCGTTTGTTGGGGGCTGCTACTAAGACGTCGTTGAAATAGGGTACGACTCCTTTAATTCCTTGTAGCAGTCTTTCCATTAGGCTTTGGAAAACCCCTGGTGCGACGCTGACTCCAAACTGGAGCCAGTTGCATTTAAATGCCCCTCGATGCATTACGATTGTTTGAGCCTCGGCGGTTTCAGCATCGACCGGCAGTTGTTGATAAGCCTGAGCCAGGTCGAGCTTCGCAAAGATTCTGCCACCCCCCAGTGAGTGTAGGAGATGTTGGACGACCAGTACCGGGTAGGCACTCTGCTGTAATGCATGGTTGAGAGTGCCCTTGTAGTCGCCACAAATTCTCAGGGAGCCATCAGGTTTGATGGGGGTGACAATTGGTGTTTCCCAGCGGGCATGATCAATGGGTTCTAATACGCCTTGTGCTATTAGTTTGTCTAATTGTTCGTCTATTTTAGGCTTGAGTGCAAAAGGCACTCGGTGCAGTTTGAGGCGGATGGGAGCAATGTTAGGGTTAAGATTAAAGGAGATTGGGGACCCCTTGTACTTGCCTAGGGTGTTGCTGAAAACTTCTTGGAAGTCCCGAACGAGTGTTGCTTCCCAGTCTTCATCCTCTGTGTGGTTGATGCCTGCCATCTCGATCCCCAACGGTGCGAACCACTGCAACCCTAGTAGACTGGGGCGGTCTTTATCGATGATCGTGAGCGGTAAAACGCTGGTACGGTCTTTGTATGAGATTTTAAAATGTCCTACGCCTGTTACTGGGATGCGGTTCCCTTGATAATCTTTCAAAATCAATTTCTGATCACTCAGTTCTTGTCGGCGTATGCAGGGTATTATGCGCTTAATGGTCTGCCAGGAAACCATAGAGAGGTAGGAGCCAGAATCTACCTCCATGGTGCATGGTTGGTCTTCGATACCGACCTCAACACGGATTTTTCGAGCGTCGATTGGTGAAGCGTGGCCGATAATGACTGTTTGGTGTGTTTCCTCTCTTCGGGTGCCTCGCTGAACCTCTTGGTTCTGCTGTCCCGGCTCCATCGATTGTTGGACAGGCGGTCCCGGTTTTTGGTAGGGTTGCCATCTTGCCTTCTTGGGCTGTTTCCCTGGCACCGAGGGCTGAAAATCCTTTTGTTGCGGCATACTTTGGTGATATGCCCTCACTTCTCACAAAACGGCAAACTGCGTCCAGGAACTTACATTCAGAACGTGGGTGATCTCCTCCACAGCCGGCGCATTGGTACCCTTACTTACGACCCGCCGGTCTCGCCGCTCGCACTCTGACTGGAGCCTGTGGACTTCTTCCTCTTCGCTGTCAGAGGGGGATTCGATGTCGCCATGGTGGGTGGAGGCTGCAAGTTTCTCTGGTGTCGTGGCGAGCTCGCTGGTGGCTTTGCAATCGGTTCCGTTCAGACGCCGCATTCGCACCGCTGACTTACGTGTAGCTTCAGCTGCGGTGGCTTCGGCTATGGCGTCGGTGAGGGATATATCACCCTTGGCCATCAGTCTGCTTTGGAGTGCTGGATCTTTTAGGCCGAGGATGACCCGGTCTCGCATGGCTTCATCTAGGTTAGCGAATCCGCACCAACCCCCTAGGTCTCTTAAGTCGGCTACGAACTCACCGATGCTCTCACCCTCATGCTTATCACGCTGGTAAAAGTCATGCCTTCTGATCAGGGTCGGTACAGCCAGAGCATAGTGATTTCGAAGGATGGGAGCTAGGTTGTCCCAATCCATTGTCTTGACATCAACTGGCTTCGCAAGCGCCTTGGCCATTTTAAAAACGGCGGGTCCTCAGTGTGTCAAAAAGACCGCTCCCTTCTTACTGCCTGCAGCGTCTTTCAGGTTGTTCGATTCCAAGAACATTTGGAAACGATCAATGTAGGTCTCCCAGTCCTCGCTGGCCAGATTGAATGGTGCGGGTGGTAGGGCACTGCTGGCCATTTCGCTGGTCGCCTTTGCACTGTCTGCCACGTTCTGGTCGGCCTTGTTGTCTCAGTATCCCATCCTCGTCGCCAGTGTTAAGTCTGGGCGGTGGGTCCCAAGGAGAGACGAGACTCGTGGTAGTGAACAAACAGCTCTTTATCAGCAATCAGATACTGAGACAAAAACCCCTAGCCGAGGCTGCTCTTTTTATAGAGTTTGGCCCCGGCTAGGCAGCCAATGACAGGTTTTTGCGCTTGCCACGCTTGGTATTAGCCAATCGCGGCAAGCTCTATATGAGCCAATCAGAGAGTACCATATCTTCCAATCAGGGCCTGGCTTTTCCGGACCAATAGGAACACAGGCTTTCAAGCCTGCTAGTACAGAACAGAACTAAGAAGATATGGGCTTAATATTTTGGAAGGAGGAGCAGAAAAAAATCATTGGAACTTTTCAGCTAGAAAATGGGAAGTAATTATAATATATTTGTATCTTGTATGTTTGTATCTTGTTAGTGACCGATGAAAATCATTCATTCAAAAATATTCCCTAAAACAAGGAAAATGTCCACTGTTTCACTTGAAACTATTTCTTTCCCAGATAAGGTGTTGTGTGAGTCTCATAATTGTAGTTTATGGTTATGCTAATTCATTAACACCCTTAAAAAAACACCCTTAAAAAAACCCCTTGCTTTATCATTCTGTGGGAATAAATACATAAAATAAATAAATCTGCTTTGCATCATGGATCATCCTTGTGACAGTTCAATGGTTTCTTACCTACCATTCTCTGAATCTAGCAGAAAAGACTGAAGAATTAATTAGCAACAACAGCAAATTAGTGATAGTTCCCACAAAGCATCTCACTCTGTTCCAAAGATATTAAAATAAGAGATGCTTTTTATGGATCAGTCACCAGTTACATAAATCTATATAGAAAAACTACCTATAATGAGAAATGGTGGGACAGATATGGTTAATTGCAGCCAACAAGGGAGTAATTTCTTTGTCAGTAAGACTGGAGTTTTCCTGAGAAAAGCAGTAGGCAGCTGATAAAAAGTGTAATTGGAAGAGGACCAGAGAGACAGGGGGAACAAGGCAGCTTTATCTATAGCAGGGCTGTCAAACTCCCAGCCCACACACTGGACCCATCACATGCTGACCACACCCATGTCTGGTTTAGCAAAGGAGGATAAGGTCCTGATACATCACCTGATGACATCATGATGACATGAGTTTGACATCCCTGGTCTACCACAATGTTTTTTTCAAATTTGGCAACGTTAAGAGTTATGGATTTCAAATCTGGCTGGAAATTCCTGAGAACTAAGGTTCATACTTCTTAAAGTTGCTAATTTTGAAAGATACTGTTCTTAAAGGAGAAAAATACTTGTTATAAAGGAGTCTACTGAGTAAGGTAAGTTTGTGAAATAAACTTATATAACTATGTACTAAAACTAGTTCTTAGGGAGAAATTGAGATTGAACAAATATAACGTTGATATTCATATTCATTATCCTGCATTCAGGATATAGGCACTTATTTTTATAGAATATAAATATATATTTATAGAATGTAATATGAATTTTTGACACCTTGTGACTAATCTGGGGATGGACACAATAGATGCATTTGGTATACATACATTGCACTCTTTTACAAATACAACATTTACATGTACAATGAATATTTAAAGCAACCCAATAATAGCTGAGCACCAGTATGGTGCAGTGATTAAGGAATCAGGCTAGAAAGCAAAAGACTGTGAGTTTTATTTCTGGTTTAGGTATGAAGTCAACTGGGTGACCTTGGGCCAATAATTTTGCTTCAGGCCTAACAAGCATGCAGTGCCAAATCATTTTGGAATCCCTGTCAAAAAATGGCACCAAATGTCCAGGCAATCCCTAAGAGTCAACACTGATTTGAAGGCACAAAACCCAAAATGCTCTTGTTTGATATTGTGCTGTTTCCCATGAAAACAGGTTTAGCACAATAGCAACTTTTTGCTATTGTTGTAATGTTCATGCATACCATGGTGCATGTGAACAGTTAATAGAAGCTTATTTCACTACACTAAAAATGCAGGTGTTTGAAGCTAGCTAATATAATTAAATCTGCAAAACTACCATGCTTTTGTTTATTTCAGTTTTCCTTCTATATTTATTGTTGATTTTGGAAGATAAAATAATGCAAATTAACTTATCCCACCCATTTTTCTGCCCAAATTCATGATGCTATATTTTAATCTGATTCTTTATTTATCTCTTCTAGCCATAGTAAATGCCTTGAAAAAATATCTAAAAATCTATTTGAGAATAGCATATAGGGTTGTTGTTACTTCACTGACACCTATTCATCTTAAACAGGTCCTTTCATACTTTGGTACTTTCCAAAGCATGAAAGGCCTAGTGTAAAACTAAGATTGATTTAAGATGCCTCTCAGAAGGGACTGCCAAGGTGTACATAAAATGGTCTGAGTATTACCATGGTTTTGTAACAAGAGAAGAACAGAGACAGGTGTTATCTCATGCAAAATGCACTGTATTGCATTTAAGAATGGACAGCTTTGAATACATTTTATTAGAGCTGGGTTAATTCAGTGACTTTCCATTTTACTCAGTTTTGCTGAACTATCAGTCATTTAGAGAATGTACAACAGAGAAAACAAATATTTGTATGCTAGTGGTTTTAATAGGAGGATTTTAAAAAGGTTTTCTATTATTCATGGAGGCCAAGCTTCAGGCATTGTTTACTTTCTCTTTCCTCAGCCTCTAACCTTCCAGCTCCTATTATTCTCAGCAGGAAAGAAATGCTTAAATCACTGTGGCTGTTGAATTAGGGCTGTGGAGAAAAAATGTCTGAAACCCTGTCCAGCCATAAAACTTAGGAGAGTCTTCAGCCACTCAGTATTTCTCAGTCTAAATATACCTTATGCTTGTTGTGAGCATGAAACTGGAAAGGCATACAAAATATGTTGTTTTGAGATCATGAAGAGAGTCTGCTAAATAAATATAACCAATATAATACATAAAACAAAATTAAGAAGTTTACAACATCCACTGTAATTCCAAGCCAATCTATATGGAAAAATATGTAGATTTTTTTTTCTTTTTCTAAGGCTACCTCTTCTCCCCAAAAGACAAAATATGGCAAAGTTGAGGATGATGTATTTCTGATTACTTCTAATGTTCTTCTTTATGGAAAGAAGTATATAAACCTGTCATAGCTCAGAGGGAAAGGACTAGATTTGTTTATGGAAAATTCCTATTTTAATTCTTGGTATTGTCAGGCTTGCCACCCTGGTAGGCCATGCTTTGCTTGCTGTCAGTGTGTTCCATACTCAGTGGGAGGAGGGTGAAGACCTGTGGGGTGGGATAAAGTAGGATTAGTAGAAGAGGAATAGAAACTAAGCATTGTGTCATCTCGTGAGAGTCATTGGCAGTTCCAAGGTCATACTATGAAATGCTGCAACCATCCAGCCTGCAAAGACAGGGGACTGTTACCCAAACAATGTGTTTGAATCCAATTGAACACTTAAAGATAACCAAGAGGAAAAACTTAGAGAAAGGGAAAAGGGAAAGGGAAAAGTATGCTTTGCGCACAAAAATGTCAAATCTGGCTTTGCATTTCTGTAACAACTTGGTTTTAGTTAAGTATACTTTTGCTAACAATGGATTTGAGGGTCCTTTTTTTCCAAACAAAATTGCAATGATTGACAGGTATATTCAGATATTGTTGGAAATCTTCCTTTTATAAATCATAGAACTACCACAGACAATGTTTGTTCATACTCACTAAAAACAGCTTCCTGAGATTTATTGTTAATTTACAAAATCCCGTTACATAATGGGTTGATGTAGTGATGACTCATTTAGATTTTCATTCATACATGAGCATATGATTCCTATATACCTTTTATATTTTAAGAATCTTATGCTTGGAATACTGAAAGCTTTTCTCTCCTCAATTACTTGTATCATATTTTCAATTATCTGTTTATATCTTTTGAGGGGGAAGAGCAAAAGGAACTTGTTAATATTGTACATGAAGTATATTGAAGCAAGAATACTGTCATTAGAATAAGCAAACCATCTGTCAGCTTTCCTGCTGCTTAGCAATAATGGATTTAGAGATTTGGAGAGATAGGAATGGACTGAATTAATGAATTCCTTACTATATATCTATGTAGGGGGTGGATAAGAATTAACATGAGGAGAAAAAAAACTTTGCAAAATTTGTTTAGATGAATGAAAATCTTTCTTGATTGTTTTCACTCAGCTGCAACATAAAAGGTATGTTTAAAGCCATTAGCATGTTCAAAAAAAAAAAAAAGACCAGAGCCACTTCCGTAATGAAAGAGTATTTTAATGTAATTTTGAGAATGTTGAATTTCCTCAAAAGGATGGTGTTTTCCAAGCAATGGAAAACAATCAGTGAAGGAACAAGTTGGTTCATCTCACAAAAAGGTTTCTAGAATCTAAGCATAATTACCAACAACTTTTTAATACTCCCAAATGGCCAGTTTACAGCAAGTATAAGCAACATATAGTCCTAGAATGGCATAGAGAAGGTATTTGGCTTCTTCCTTGTGGTTCTTGACTTAATTTCAAAGTTCCTATGAAAAGACCATGAATTATAATTAGCTGTTTACTCCATTGAAATAGTTGGATGCTTGGGAATATCAGAAAGAAAAATATGAGAAGTTAAGAAAGGGAGAAAAAAGAGGTGTTATAGAAAATGAAGCTCACTAGCTTCTTTTGGCTATGGTCATGCAGACAGGTTACTTCAGTTTGGTCAACCACATTGTATCAAAGACATCATATCTAACAGAAAAAAAAAACCCTGTTCAGCCTTGAACTAAATCAAGAGATATGCTAGGAGAAATATATTGCCTCCCTGAAGGCTACTTTACCAGAGGTTGGTAGATGATAATGGCATGTTGCATTTATTGACCAGCTTACAAATCAATTGTATTTTTGCAGTATATTCAAGTATACATGAAAACATCTTTCCTGTGAATAGGGCTCAATAGTTCAATAATATTGGATACTAATGCTAACTCTCTCAATTGGTGGTGTGGCTAATATGTGAACTGCCATTGTTCAATAGTACCTTACCTCACATGAATTCCTCCCATGAACATGTTGTAGTAGGATTTTTTAAAAATACATTCCATGTACAGATGTATGTATGTATAATAGGATTTTTAAAAATACATTGTATGCATGTATGTATGTATGTATGTATACAATAAAAGAAAATATTTGTAGCTCAGGATTGAAATAAAGGGTATTTGGTGTTCTCTGAGCTTGGTTGTTTTCTTTCAGACACTTCATTACTCAAATTAGGTAATATCATCAATAAGTAAGTAAACATGCATGCATGCAGAATAATAGAATTGTAAGGGGCCTTGGATGTTTTCTAGTACAATCCCATGCTTAAATAAATGGCTTTTCAACTCTTCTTGAAACCCTTCAGTGATGGAGCACCTATAGTGCCTGAAGATAAGCTGTTCCACTGAATAATTGTTCTCACGGTCATGACATTTCTCCTTAATTTTAGCCTGGATCTCTCTTTGATAATGGGCATCCATTTTTTCCCGCTTTCAAGAATAGATTAACCCCGTCTCTGTGACAGCCCTGAAATATTAAAATATTGCTAGCATGTCACCCTTAGTCCTTTTCTTCATTCGACTAGACGTACCTAGTTCCTGCAAAAGTTTTTATTGGGCTAAGATTAAGTTAGATCAAATTTTACAACTAATTGAAGTACAGATGGCAGTGAACAAAAATTTAGTGAAAGAAGTTCCCTTTCCTTTTGTGCCTGTGTAGCTTAAATATCAGTGAAGTTATAAAAGCAACATATTATGCCCTTTAAATGATATAATTCAGATATTCTAAAGGTCTTCTTGTTCTTCAACTTTTTTCTTTCTTTCCTCACTTTAGTTTGCTTGCATCTGATCTGAGCACACTGATCTTATTTTGCAACCTGAACTTCCATTTTGGTGGTATGCTGTTTGGCTTTTTTTTTCTTGTTTGTTAATTTTGAATCCAAGATACTAAGTTATAAACTGCAGTTGTACATTAGTTGATTGGTTTCTTGCAGGAGTTGGTGCTTATATCTGATACTGTATTGATACTCGTGGCAGTGGTTTATTTGGAGGCAGCTTCACTGCAAGCAATCTTATTCTATTGTTTTGTAGCTGTTCTAGATGCTCAATTATTCTTTGTTTTAATTATTCTTTTTTTAGACAAAGGGCTTTTTTCTTTCTGAGGAGAAGGTAGAGGAGATGTTGTGCCTGGGTTGGGAATGAAAACAACTATATAGCTAGTCTTTTATCAAGGAAGTCTTTGTTTTCTTTGCTCTGTGTAGAATATGCAGTTCTTCTGTTTTAAAAGATAGTGTAGCTTTTAAAGTCTTATTTGCAAATGGTATGAAATACACCTACCACCAACCATACAATTCATATATTACATCATAGCTCCATTCTACTATGGGTTACTTCAGATATAATGTTCCAAACTGTCAAGTTATGAATTATTAGCTTACAAATGAGAAATCAAAAACTCACTTCCCCCTATAACAGAGTTGGAAGGTACGTTGCAGGTCTTCTAATCCAACCCTCTGTTTAAGCAGGAAACGCTATACCATTTCAGACAAATGGTTGTCCAACATTTTCTTAAAAACGTCCAGTGTTGGGGAGCCTACAATTTTTGGAGTCAAGTCATTCTACCAATTAGTTGTTCTGTCAATAAACTAGTTCAAAGATGGTTCTGTCCTTGATTAGTTTCCATCCATTGCTTGTTGACCTGACTTTAGGTGCTTTGGAAAACATGTTGACCCATTCTTTGTGGTAGCCCCTTAGATATTAGAAGACTGCTATCTCCTGTCCCTTATTCTTCCATGTCCAATTTTCTTGGTTTGATAAATTAGGCTTTTATCATATCCAGAGATCTGCATTTAAAAAAAAAAAGCCTAAATATAACTCACAATATATTTAAAGTATTTTTTAAGAAAAAAACTTCTGTTTTCTACCTTATCTTCAAATTCTGTAGTTTTAGTTTTAGTTTACTTTGTATTTATTACACTGTTGTTAACATAACTTCCAATCATTCTGAACTTTGCAGGTTGTCCATTCAGCTAAATCTCAAGGAAGACGTTATGAAGAAATTTCTCCTCATGGATATAATGTTTACATGATGACATTCACAATTCTTGGCAATCCCACAACTACCGAAATGCAGATTCCCATCATGAGAATTTCATCATAATGCTTTTTTTCCTTTAAATAAATTTAGAAAATCAGTTGTTTTTCATTAAATGTGGGATGGGAGGAAATCTGGTAAGAAAAAATGCAGAAGACTTTTTTTTCATGGCATAAATTTTAAGCAATCATGTAAGGAAAGTTGAAAATTAAAATCTATGGGAACTTCAACTTATATTTGTTGAAATAAGAATGTTAGATCTGTTGTAAATCTCACCCTATTAGATATTACTGTATACAACACGTTATAACCAGACATAAAATTAGCCAGATTTTTGAATAGAAACATAAAATTATAAAACATAAAACATAAAAATTTATTGCAGAACATCTTGTTCATTTACTTTTAGGGATCAGTGCATTATGTAACAAAAACAATGGATTTCTATTTCACAGAACAGAAGAGAAATATAGGCACTTTCAACTAAAAAGAATTCCTTCTCTAACCAATTATTTCTCATCCCTTGCTTTGAGATATAAAGACAACATTTTCGAAGGCAGAGGAAAGAAAAAAATGCAGTTTTTGTCCTTTTCAGCTTTAACCAGTAAACTTACTAATGAAATCCAAGCAAGCTTACTATGAAATCCCAGAGCACTAACCAGGTTATTCTAATTGTTGAAAAGCAAGTGTAGGCTAGCAATGTTAAATTGCATGTTATAAAAGTGACTATTGTTGAATCTGGCCAGCATTCTCCATCCATGCTTCTTTCTGATAATTAGCAAAGAAATCTCAAATAATGATACCTTGCAAGCACCAATGAATTAGAAATGGTACATAGAATTCAGTTTCATGCAAATTATTACCAAATTATTTGGAGAAATGTATAGAGAAATCTGGTGAGGAATTGTAGCTGGTTACATACATCATATTTGGGGTTATTCTTATAATCTTGTAATTTTTTTTGTTTTGCTTTTATTGTTCTTTATACTCAGCATAGCATTGGCATTTTAAATAAAGTACTACTAGAAATTGTATATATATTATATTAATTCATTTATTTCTATCCAAATGTTCAGTGGAACTAAATAGGCTCTTCCATCCTAGAAAGGATTTGCTTTTCTTTTGTAAAGTTGTTACATTCATTCTGTTCATTACAACTGACCTAGAGGAACAACATAGAGCCATGCAAGATATATATATTAACTGCAGATTGAGAAAAATAAAAATATTAAGGAAAATGCCAGTTTTAAAAAAATTGGAAAGATCCAAATAAGACAAAAAGTATATGAAATTTCAGAATAACTTCTTATTCTATTGCTTATGTGTTCAAGCATTGTTTTATGTATCTGAAATTAAATAAGAGCCAACCATTTCCAGTTTCAAATTCCTTTTGAATTCTGCATACATTAGAATTGGATGATGGGTGAGAAATAGAAGATCGATCCCTGGATTGGGAAAAAGTATTACTTTGTTAATGTAAAGGTTAAATAATAAGAAAAATAATTTGCACTCTTGCTTAACTCATTTATGAGTGTGAATAGGTTCTGTTATGTCACAAAAACCTGTGCTTTTAATCTGTAGAGTGGTATCATAGAGTAAGTAGATAATCAAATTAAGTAGACAACGATCAATCAGTGTGTTAGCTTGTTTCCTCCAAAGTTTTTCTTGGGGAATGGAATAAAAAAGTGCCTTTAAGTCAATAAAAGCTGCAAAAAAGCTACCTCCCTCTTTGGAAATTTATAGCATTTTTCTGCCAAGTGATGTAATTTTAGGCACTGATCTAATCGAATGACCCATTACTAAATTCAGGGTATTTTCTGTATCTAAACTCTCAAAACAAAAATTGATATTAAAAAGAGAGAGGAAAAATTACTTATGTCCATTCAGAAACTTCATTCAGTATTGGGGTGGTAATGGAAACTAAAGGCATTTCCACATGAATTTTCCTATGAGTTCCTGAGCATTGTTTTGTACTCTTCAATCAAAGAGCAAATAGCAAACTATAGCAAACTATAGGCCTATCTGAAAAGCTTCAATTTTCATTCTGATTAAATTAATCAAAGCTATGGCACTTCATCTTACTTCATATAATATAAAATGTCAGTAAGAAAATTAAATTAAATGAACCATTGTACTGTATATGATTCTTTTGAGTGGAAACATTTTTCCATGCAGAAAGCAGTACATTTTTCAAATCTTCTTCCTACTGTGTGATATGATATTTTCCAGTTTGTGTCATATAGTATACTGTAATTTGGTGGTAGATGGCAGATATTTTATAGATTAGGAAACATCTGTGTAGCATTAATTAATGTCATTCCCCATTTTTCCATTTGATTTATCCTTTATTTGGATATTATCATCATGGTTGATATTTCTTACTAATATATACCTATATAGATCAACAGAAAAACAAAGCAGGACAAATGCAACAATTCAAACAAGGTATGAGTTACTGATGAGTCAGTCTGATTTTGAAATGGTGTTTTGGCTCAGTGTGTAACAAAGAAGATATGACCCTGACAACAGCAGAGTAGATCTTGTGGGAAACTGCAGGAATGATGGCTTTTTAAAAAAGGGATCACCCATGTCCATATTAATCACAACCAACCAACCTTAGTTTCAACAATCCTTCAATAACCTTCTGTTCCTTTCAGTGCATGCTCTGAGCCACATTTATGAACTAAATAAAATAAAATAAAACATGGATTCATAATATTGCCAAGAAAATGAGAAATGTCACATTATCAAATTACCATTCTTGATTTCATTGGAACACACTTATATTTTAAGAGCCACTGAACATTTTTCTATTTATGTTTTTTTCAAAAAGCTCTAAAGGATGTTGAACTTACATGTAACTTGCTGATTGTCAACATCTAGCACAGGGGTTGGCAACCTTAAACACTCAAAGAGCCACAAAGGTCCTAACTAGAAGCCCCTCCCCTTCATTTCTGGAGCTGACCAGAAATCCAATCTCCCCATCATAGAGTTTCCTCCTAGCCCAGTTTCCTTTTACCAACTGGTGACAGGGAGCTGCAGAAGACAGATGAAAGAGCCACATGCAGCTTCAGAGCCAGGGGTTACTGACCCCTGACCTAGCACATGCAAGAATGAATGAATTTTAATCTTTTTTAGAGAGAAAGAAACACTTGTTTCTTAATATGGACAGCTAATATCATGAAGAATTGTTATGTAACTCTGCAAATTGATTGCAATATTTTGAAAGAAATCATTCGGTCTGTGCTGAGATCAAGGAAAATGGGGTGGGAAGAAACAATGGCTTTTGTGCATGGAAGGGATTTTCAGTTCCAACGTTATAGGTGTGACAGTAACACAAATGCACATGTTGTTGCTTTACACATTTTTGTGCCTGTGATGGGATTGCTGTGTAAACCTTTGACTCTGTCAGAGTAATTCCTAACTCTTCTAGAAGCCGGACTTTCTATTTCAGTTTTCTGTCTCTACAGTCAACTCTTTGCGGGTCATTCCAATGAGAATGAAGCGGGAGGTGATCATCTCTCCCTATCTCTCTTTTCTGTGTGCTTAAAGAGAACTGGTGCTGAATTTAATCTGCCTCTGCCAGGACTAGGGGCATAAAATAATTTTATTTATTTAGTCATTTGTTCATGTAACGTGTATATGACTAGTCATAAAATAAAAACGTATTAGGACATCAACAGAAGAAGAAAAAATAGTACACGTGCTTTCAAGAGATCGAGCTTGCAATACCCCTGTAATCACAAGGACCTGAAGAGGACGCTCATTGCGAAAGCTCGGGAAGGAGGGATCAGTACCGCGGACAGCTCCCCACGGAGCCCTTATTAGCCCTGAATCTGCGAAGCAGCAAACACCATTTCGCTCCCCCATCTCCGCTCTCTTCCTGGGACGGGGGCGGAGGCGAAAGGTTGCGTGGGGGGGAAATACGTCCAGATCCAGGCTGCTGCATACATCATCTAGACGACGCGCATCAAGCGTCCAAGTCGGTACTGCAAAGAATAGAACCCTTTTTATTGGATCTCCAGCTGAGGCGAAAAACACGCCCTGTCCTGGGGCGCCGTGGCCTTGTGGACTGTGGATATCCCTGGCTGGTAAAGAAAGAGAAAAGTTTCAGCGGAGGGGGGAGGAAGGAGAGCATTCCTTGTCTCCCACCTTAGAGAAGGCGCATGTCTGGTTTTAGTAGCTGAACTGGTGGGAATGATGACCGAGAGACGATGTGCACCAGCAGCCAGATCATCGGGAGCCTTCTGGTGCTATCTGTGCTGGAGATAGGGCTGGGAGCCTCTAGCGTGGCCGTGGGGGCAGTCAGCTTCAGCTTCGTTCTTGCGGGTTCTGAGCGTTCAACTCAGCTGGGAGACTCTTCTCCGGTATGGAGCGGGGTGTGTGTACGTTAGCTATTTCACTCTCTTTTAACTCTTAATGGTAAATGCAGTCTGCTCTCGGATTCCCCTTCTTTTGTGCAGCTCTCCTTTCTTTCCTGTCCCTCGCTTTTCTTTAGCTTGCATGTTTTGTGTAGTTTTGATCTGCATGATTCAAGCTGCGTCTCTAATTCCTTCAATGCATTTTAGAGCAAAACCTAAACTTTATGTGAACAAGCCAATGCAAGACTATTCCCTCACCCTCCCTTCAAAACCACAGAACACTGGGGCCCACATTCTGCTGAGCCAAAAATTGAGGATGCCAAGCTCTGCCCTCTCCAACCATGCTCTATGCTCACACTATAAGATAACCCTTTTCCGAACATCTGACCATTTCAAGACAGGATAAATAAATGTCTATGTGAAAAGAATATATTTTTGAAAAATTGGAAGATCTGAGAGTTTTGAAGCACTGCATTATATGCTTCTGCTGAGGCAAAGCTCCTATATCTTCTACTTAAGGTTTCACCAGCAATTCAACAAGTAACTTTATACTTGGGAGAGTTCATTTTTCATTGTAGCATCTTATATTGTTGAGCAATTTCTTGGCAAGAAAAGCAAATAAAATGCTGATGTTTACATTGTATTCAGTTTTATTGTATTCAGTTTCATGAGCTGAACACTTACAGCACACGTTTAGATAACCATAATCTTAAACTTCTGTAAGGAATAAAGTAATTATTGTCTAAGTAAAGAATATTCAGTTTCCATAGATATTATTGATGATTTAAATTTAATTTAGTACTAAATTACTAAAGTAATTTATACAGGTAAGATTTAAGTATACTTAATTTTCTAGATAGTGCTCAGTACTGCTTATGGTTACAGTGATGGCAATAATAATTAAACAGTCTAATTGAAACTTCTATGAAACTTTTTTCCAGGAGAGAAAGGATAAGCATAGAAGAATTTACTTTCCAGTTATATTTCCTGTAAATCATAACATGAAATTCATAATTTTAGGTTTAATTTGCTAGAACAAATAAAAAGAGATATCATAGTTTCATAACCTGAAATGTTTTTTTAAGGCAACCAATGGAAATAAATGCAAATTTATTTGTAAAATTTCTACCTCTTTGATAGAATGAAAAATACTGCAGCAATACTTATGAGTGCACATACTGTCTTTTTAAATTTAAAATTTGTGTAATTTTGTTTTGTTTAAATATCCACTTTTGTATACTTTCATACAATTACTGACATTTATAATAATGGAAAATGGTAACATCCAGATTAATTTGGTGGAGCAGGAAAAGTGTCTATGGATAATTGTGATAATTAGGACTCATGTCTTCATATTTTTAGATTGTATCAAATATTTTTTGTGCAATTGAAACAGGAAGTGTTCAGGCCACCTGCAAGGCCAACCAAGATGGCTGTTGGGATTGCACCAATCCCACTCTTTTCATTTTTTTAAGTTCACAAATTGGGCACAAATTAATATTGTCCTGTTAATATTGTCCTATTAATATTGTCTATTTGTATCTTTTTAGATTTAGCCCTGCTTCTATTATGCTACTATATTGTTAAAGAAAGATATTTCACTTTTTTACCTTCCTAGATCATGTGTCTCTGTGCATACACATGTGTTCAGAATTGTGTGTCTCATACATAAGCAGCATGTGGATTGTTGCACCATATTCATTTCCACTGCAAAATGGCTTTTTGTGAATGACCCGTATATATTCTTCTCCAGAAATACTGTATACTTAATAAGGGAAAGAAAAATATAGTGTGACTACCAGATGGCTTGTTAATTTAGCATTTTCACAAACCAAAACTGGTGTTCTTATGAATCTCCACTTTTATCTTCTAAATTGTCATTTTCAAGAAGTTTAGGAAATTGCCACTCTCTATATATTATACTAAAGTGTTAGCATTACTGCAGATGTAAAGTTCCAGTAGCTGCTTGGGACAAGAAAGATGCTGAGTTTATTTACATAACTAAATGTCCCCTAATCTCTGGCTTCTACAAGACTGGTTAATGTAACACCTTCACATGAATGGCTAGCGAGAATCAAACCAAAAGCCCAACTTTTCATGATCCCAGTATAAAGCCAAAAATTTTATAATTAGGGCCATATTACACTTTAAACAATAATTTAGTTTGCATGATTTCATGTGTAAGACATCCTTATACTGTGATTTCATATAGTATGCTAAGCCATAAAACCCTAATTTGTAACAGAAATGACTGGTTTCAAAAAATAGGCAACTCTGCTCTTAATTTATTGGCTATAGTCTAGGAATTCAGTTCATTAATCTGAAGAATCCCACCTAAGTTTAATTTGGGGGGGAGGGTATCAAAATTTAATTCAAACAATAGTCTTGATTAGCCAGTGCTATGATTTCAACTATGATAGACTCAGGTAACAAAAATAGGATGAAGCAAAAATCCCAAAATGAATAACTTCTGAGGCATCAGCATTATGACAAAGCTAATTTGCATCCGCTTATTATCTAAAAATAATATAACATGAAAATCCCTTTGACCCACTTTAGTTTTCAAATAGCTATAGCTAGCTAGAAGCCCAGTTTCACACCTAAGGGGCAAGCAAGAAGGTTACTATGGAAACCTTAACTCTGACTATTCCATTTTACATAGATGGAAATAATCCATATCTCTATTTCATCTACTTTCTTACAAACTACAATGATCCTCTGAAACTATCATGTTTTCTTATTTATCTGCATCTTTCATACCTGTCTTATTAATTGCTTTAGCAAACTACATATGATATAATCCAAAAATCCAGAAGAGAATTATAAAACACCAAATAGCCGTTTAATAAATCCTCGCAGCCTGTAAATGTTAAAGGGTTTACTTTAGAATTATTAACATGAAATCAAAATCCATGTCACTAAATGTGATAGTTAAAGACAATGGGGATTTTTTAAAAAAAATTAGACATGTTTTCCAAACGCAAAGACAGATAAAGCAAGGTGAAAAGAGGATTATTATTTTTTTGGTCCTTGTTTAGTCACTAAGACCACAGCTCACCAAGCATGGTCCTTACTTACCATTATAAAATCCCTCTTAGCATTAATAACAACATGATAGACAAAAGCAACCATATAGCATGAAATTATGCCCAATGTTATACTGATGTTTTAAAAACACTTCATTAATTAATCTTGACATCTCAGTTCTGAAGAACTATTTTTTCAAATAATGAATACTCTTAAATAGAAATTAATGAATCTGTTTAATTATGCACAAAAACTAATAGCATACAAATAAGAAAGTCTTAAGAAAGGTAGTTAACATATCCTATTAGACTATCAAACTGGTAGACAGCACAATCTCTTACAAGGGATAGGGATACAATTAGCGATAATAATAAGCGCACCAATCGTGCCTACCGACCCTGTCCTATTGTTTCTTTTTATTTTTCTTATAAGTATCCATCTCATGTATTCAAAACTATGTTTATTCTTATACCTGTTATCTTGTAAGCGATTGACAAACCAAATAAATAAATAAATAAACAAACAAACAACTAGACTACTTAGAAATCTTAATAAATAAATAAATAAATAAACAAACAAACAACTAGACTACTTAGAAATCTTAATTCTAAAAGCAAAAGAACCAGGGGTTTTGTTATCAGTAAATAGAACCACATCTATTTATATATATACATATTGTGATACTTGAACCCCATGATATTCATAAGTATTATGTCAAAATATATTCTGTACCATCAGATAGGAGCCACTGCCCACCAGTATAAATATTTCCTGGACTACATGTGTAAAAAATCATAAAACTGAAAAGGGCATTACATTTTTGGGTACAATCATCTGCTCAATGTTAAAGCATCGCCAATAAATGAATTGCTAACCTGTGTTTGAACATATTCAATGTGTTTAGCGTATTCAAACACATTGAAATAAATGTGTTTCAATGAAACTGTCAAGAATTGCTTTATTATGAAGTCCACGTCAATGTCCACGTAATCCACGTCCTCTATTCTAGATTGATACGAAGCTAGATTATTTTTCTGCGGGGGTAGGGGTTGTTTTCAGATATTTGAAAACTCCTCCCTCAGTCCTCTCAAAGTATATATGCCAATTCCTTCAATCTCCTTTTATAGGAATTAGATCATTTGAACTTCTTTATTGCCTTTGTTAGAACTGTCTTCAGTTTGATATGGTCCTTGGAATACTATTTAGGAGTTTTAGCAGAGCAGAATAGAATGAAATCATGGTTTCTGTGGTTTGAAAACTCTTCTTCTGTTGATACAGCCTACACTTCAATTTGCATTTTGGCAGGCTTGGCACATTGCTGACTCATACTCAATTTATATCAATTCCTTCTCTGGGATTTTTCTTCAAATATTATTAAAAGCCAGGTTAACCCTATTCTGTACCTGTACATTGATTCCCTTTTCTTAAATGAAGAATTTGCTATTTGCAATCCATTATGTAATTTTCAGATCATTTTTAATTATATCTATTTGAATATAAATTTTCTGCTGTCTGAAAAGTCTGAAAAGACTGAAAAAAATCCATTAAAATGATTTCTGAATTCTGAGTAAGTATTCATGTTGCACTAAAAGATCAAAATTAGGTAAATTTATGGAGCTTGTGAGCCAGACCAATCTAATATATCAAAATATAAACATGTAGCTATATATTTTAGAGTACATGTTTACATTTATTTTGAAATTGAATTCCATGCAATTATAAGATATGCAGGACACTGTAAATTCTCATGCTTCCACAAAGCATTTTGCACTGCACAAGCAATACGATTCATCTCAGGATATGGAGATGACATGATCTGTCTATAGGAGCTCTGACATGTAGCAGCTGTAGTAGCAAAAAGAGGTTTCTGCACACGTGTTGCACAGAAATAGCTGGAAATGTTGAATAAGGTGATTGGGGTTTCCAGATGCGATCTAACAATTTACAGTAGTTTTCAAGGGGGGGGGGGACACAGTATTTTGTAGATAACACATGCATAAATCTCCTAAATATAGAATTTCTTAGCTTTGTGGAACACTTCTGATTATTAATGTATCAAAAAAGAAGAGAAAAATAGATGAAGGTTCATTATCCTAGATAACACCTAGACAACTAATTTTATAAAATCTAACTTTGAGATGATTCTAATAGCTTATAGAAAAAGGAATTTAATCATAAGGCAATTAAGATCAATCATTCCATTAATCCAATCTATATAGAAAACATTACCAGTCCCTGCTGTCTCAGATTAAATATCAAAATATGGAACTCTCTGGTATTCAGAATGCTGTCTTCTTTGCTCTTTGCTTCTAAATGCCTTATCTGCTTGTTGTAACCATACAATGTGAACTGTAATTGGTCTCTTGAGTGGAATACAAATACTGCTAATTTTTGAAACCACCAAAGTGTTAGTTCTCCATAGAAACAGCACAACCAATCACCAGAGTATGTGTAATACTGAGACATTCACATACCCACCCTGAAACAACGATTCATCAAAAATAAATATTCTTTATTTTTGGTGAATCTTTTGCTAAATGAGCCTGAATTGCAACAGCCAACTAGAAATGAATTTAAGACATAATCCTGGTTATAAGTGTGTTTATTTTTCTGGTATGTAATTTTCTCCACAAAAATTCCTAGGCTCTATAGCACAATTTTCTAACTTAATATAGATACTGTAATTACTTCGTAGGATTTGGAAGCTGTTTTATTCAGGCTATTCTGTTTTACTTAACCAGGGCTGACCCTGGTTAGGGACAGGATGTGGGATTTCTAGCTTCTTAAGAATATTTATGGAAAAGATACTTGAATAGTATGAGTCAGCATTTGATGTGGCTGCCAAAGACAAATGCTATTTTAGACTGCATCAACAGAATGAAGTTTTAAAATCATGGGAGGTAAAGTTCCATTGTGCTGATCAGCTGACGCCTGAATATTGTGTGGGATATGATATAGACTTCAAATATTTGAAAGAAAAATAATATTTAGGCCTGTTTTCTGGCAGCCCAGAGTACAGGACATGTCATAATGTATTTAACCCACAGAAAAGTAATTGAATGTTGAAAAGCAACAGCTTCCGCAGTTTAGTAAAAGAACAAATATTCAAAGAAACTAGGGTCTCTTCTTTTTAATTGAATGTACTCAAATATAAATTTAACTTGCTGCCTATTAGAAGTTCTTTAATTTGGATTCGTACATTGAGAAATGGATGGCAGCACCTTATGGCCAAATGATTTCCTCAAATTCCATGATTCTATAATTATACTTAGAAGAGGTCTTGGATTTCCATTCTTTTTTTTTCCCAAAAGTTTTTTATTTTTTTTTAATTTTATGCATCTTTTCACGTGAGCAACATGTTTCCAGGTTATAACAATTGTACATAGTCATACTTTCATTTACACTAATCTTATATAATATTAACTCATATCATTATCCATTTCACTCAACTTTAAATAAATTTGCATTTTATATTTCAGTTCATTGATTCAATATCAATATCATTTCATGCATACATAAGTTTTCAAATCTTTATCCCCTATTATTTCCATTTTCAACTTACCACCTATTTTATTTTACATTACACATCATTATTAATCCTTAGTTTTCTCTAAGCCGATATATAATAAATGATCTAAGAAGAGTAAAAATATAGATAAAACCAATATATTTAGGATCCACATGGTATTTTCCATTCCCCTACTGTAATAATAATAGAATATTTTCATTATACAATTCTAATATCCATTAAATAATCAACTGTATATATATATAGTCAACTGTATATATCCTCTCCAATAAATCATCAAAATAACTTCTTAATTTCTCTCATTTTATCTTCACTTTACTTATAATCATTGATAGTCATATCTTTTTTAAAAAAAATCATTTCTATTCCTTTGTTGTGATCCTCCAAAAAAGAAAAGGGTTCATAACAACACATTTTATATACAATATCTGTGTGTGTGTGTGTGTGTGTGTGTGTAATTACACATTCCTAAAATATTTCCCTACAAGTTTTAAATGAAACACCAATATATGTTCCATGTGGTATCCCCCTTATAGAATCCCTAGGCCTTATCTCTAATTTTTTTGGCTGTATTATTTATTTTAATTTTAACCAACTTTCTCTTTTCTAAATTTCCCTGGTCTTCCTTCTTTCCTTCTAACATTTCACCCATCTTC
This sequence comes from Pseudonaja textilis, assembly GCF_049901715.1. Taxonomy (NCBI): domain Eukaryota; kingdom Metazoa; phylum Chordata; class Lepidosauria; order Squamata; family Elapidae; genus Pseudonaja; species Pseudonaja textilis. Next base: position 35,623,792 of record NC_142008.1, on the reverse strand, counting down.
TCTCCCCCTCTTTCCTGTTCTCTTTTTTGAAGTTTCTTCTTGTATAATTTCTTCTTCTTTTGTTTAATCGTGGGAGCATTTTCTCTTTTATTGATTAAGTCTGTCATCAACATCATAGTTTTAATTCCTTTAGTGTCTTTTTGGCAATGTCTCTTGTTCTCCATGTCTGTCTGAGCCTCTTCTTTCTTTAATTCCACCTCACTGGAATTTCTTTGTTCTTCAACCATTGCCATTATTATCTTTTCCAGTATTTCCAATGATTCCCTTCTTTCTTTCAACATTCCTTTTACCATTTGTAATTCCAACATGAAGCCTTAGCTTATTTCTTCCATTTTTATGATAAATTATTAATATTCAAAGTCTTTTATTGCAATCCTTGCCAAAAGTCTCCTTTTATCATTATTTCTTTTGTTAATCCTTCTGTCTCTTTGTCACAATCAACACCCAACAGTCCCAAGAATTTGCATTTGTAAATCCTCTTGGTAGAATTTCTCCCCCTTTTTTCAAAATTTCTGGGGTTCTTATTATTTTATTTGTCTTTTATTTCATAACAGAAGTCCAGTAAATTTCCCTGTAATTTTGTAGGAAAAAAAGTCTTTGACCATTAGTTGGTGCTCTGTATCACTTTCCACTTTTTAAGTTCTTTTCTTTTCTCTTTTAATTATATTAAACATTAATTTCCAATTATTTCCACAATTAATTTTCTTAATATTAACCAATTCCAGGCAAGTCCAGCATTTATTCCAATGCCTAATTAATGCCAATTTATATTATTCAAAGTTTAGTCTCTAATTTCATTGTAGCTTTTTATAAACCAATTTTGTTTACCTTGTATTTTCCTCTTTTTTTCTTAACAACTCCGAGAAGTAGAAAGTGCCCTTGCATAAGAGTAAGATATCTTACTCTTATGCAAGGGCACCTTCTTCCTACTTCTCGGAGTTGTTAAGAAAAAAATCAAGTTCTTTTATCTGGTTGCACATCGCTCACCACTTCACTGCTCCAGCACAAAACTTAGATTCTGGCAGCTTTCTGTCTTCAGGGCAGCCATTTTTGACTGCCGTTTCTCCCTGTTTTCCAGGGCAGTAATATCTAGCCAGGGAAAGGAGATGCAGCTCCCCTCGACCCAGCTGGTGGTCTCCCCCTCTTCACCCACCTCTCTGAGGTGGGTCAGGATGATACCAGTTTTGTAGGGACCCTTCCAACAAGAGAAACACGGACCCTAGCCGCGCACAATCACGGTCTCTGATGGTTGTCAACAGAAGCACCACCAGAAGTCTGGATTTCCATTCTTATATTGATTCTCATATAAAGATTCAGGTGGTTTTTTTTTTTTCCAAATTCACAATTATATGGATACCTGGTTGCAACACTCTTAAATGATTATGCATTTAGTCTGCAAATCTCCATTTTAAATGTCTATGGAGATTCTCAGTCATAAAGGCCAATTTTTATTTAGATGTTTTTCAGTGAGATATATGAATTATGTATATGTAAACATAAATACATATAATAAATACAGACTTTCAAACATAGGGAGAAAGAGAATTTGTCATGAAACATTTTTATTATGTTAAGGAGACTATAACAAATCACATGATTGAGAGTTCCCTTCAATCATTTATCAATAATCCAAAATTAATAATGTGTTCCACTGTACACATTTATTTCATTGCCAAAGAATTTGTATTAATAAATTATAGTGTTGCTTAATGAATTGCTGTGAATGTGTTGATCCTGATTAGCAGCCATGTATGTAGATGAAATATGTAAAATTAAACAGATAATTATCAAAGAGAGGCTAGGATTAATGAAAGACAGGAATAAAAATGGATATTTTAAAATATATTCATGATATGCCAAAAAAGTCCAGCTTTGTGCGAAATCTATGTTCATTTACTTAAATAATGGCATGAGCCAATATTTAAGTAATATTGTCAATAATTTACCACATATTTTAGCATAATAATTTTGGAGTGAACCTTTTTTTAAAAAAAAAAGTTTAAACGAGATTCCTCAGCCATGTTCAACAATTTCAGAAATCCTCTCTACTCTGATTTTTTTTTTATTTTACGAATGAATAACTATTAATCAAATTTTGTTTGGAACTTTGCATCTTTTGATTTTTGATTGCAAAAGTCTTACCTTCCAGTGTTTGCTTTGCTTTGTTGCATATTATCCTGAGTATTCTTACTATTAGATTACTTGGGCAAGTTTGAATTTATAAGAGAAAATAGAATGCATTACGTTAGTGTTTTAATAACAATCACAGAATGGTTGCAAATTATTTTACAGAAATAAAAAACAAATTCTGGGTAATATACCTACTATACATGATGTAGTATATAGTTAAGAGAGATCTTGCTCAGAAGCATTCAGTATTTGAACTTGAAAATTAACATTAGAAATAATACTAATACCATATACTAAAATACAAAGGTTTGGCTAAATTGAATATCTACAGACAGAAATTATAATCTACATATCAACCAGTGGGAATAAGGGTATTCTGTTACTGTTTATGTACTTAAAACACAGCAAGGCTTCGACCATTGTCCTAGACCATAAAAATATCAAATATACCTTTCTTCTCCTTGCAGTTTTTGCTTTGTGGAGTATGTGGAATATTTTGTGCCAAAAAAAAGTCAGGACTTATTGTAAGTGTTTTACTAAACTGTTCATAAGTATTCATAAGTGAAATGTAAACTCTCTCTCTCTCTCTCTCTCTCTCTCTCCTCTGTCTCTGTGTTATAAAATCTAACTTTTTGAGTCTGATGGCAAAAATAAAGAAATGATGGCAGAAATACACACACACACACACACACACACACACACACACACACACACACACATTTATATATACATATATCTTAGATATGTAAGAAAATATATACATATAAAACAAAGTACTCAGTCTGTACAGTTCTTGACATTGTTCCAGTTTTGGATTGATAGCAGATACTGACTGAATCATTCAGTGTTTCTGAACTATGAGATAAACCTATACATTTTTAGGGGCTAAGACATACTTATTAAAGCTGTGGAATTTCCAAAGTAAGTAAAACTGCTTACAGGTAGTCCTCTAATTACAATAGAAATTGAACATGGATTTATTTTAGGTTAAAGTTGTTAATTTATTTTAAGTTATCTTAAGTTAAATGGGTCACCATGTGATTACAGCTGATTTTTATGGCCTTTTTTTGTAGTGGCCATTAAGTAAATGTGGTAGTCATTAAATGAACATGGTGATCATTAAGTGAGGCTGTTTTCCCCAATGGGTGGTTTTCTGGAAAGCATTAAAAAAAGCCAAAAATCATAGTCATATGACTGTGGAATGCTGCAAATAACATAAATGAGTGCCAGTTGCCAAGAGCTCAAAATCCAATCAAATGATTGCAGTCACATTAGAATTTTAAAACGGATCGTAAATAGCTCTGTGGAGGCCCATCATAACTTCAAGTGGTCACTAAAGCAAACTGGTCATTAAGCAAGAATTACCTGTATATTAGATACTCATGGCAACTAGATAGTAGTTGAAATAGGACATAACACATATGAAAAAGAAATGCAATAATTCAATAATAATGTTGATTGAGGGAGAGGTTCAAAAGATGATTTGTACCCTCATTTATCCTTATTCATTGTCTGCTAGTTTCCACTGCTGCTCATAAAACAGCAGCTATTTCAACAGGCCTAAGTTAGAGATTTTAGCAAGCATCTAATAGTGGTAGATTAATCAGATTTTCTGATTAATCCATTTTTAATCATTACAGTTCCATATGGCCTCCATTGCTGCTATACAATTTAAGCAATCATTGGAAAACAAAACAAGACAAAACACTGGAACTGGTAGATGAAGCCAGATTTAAAATATATATATATGCCCCATTTTCACTTTTCTTATCTTCTTCATTTTCAAGTAGTTCAACATAGAAAATCTTCCAAATGTACTTGGTTTTGGTTGCTTTGGTGTGGTGTAATGTACTCCAAATTGCTGTTTGGTTAACTAGTCCCATATATTATTTGCCTGAGACTTATTGATACTGAACAGCACAGTCCCAAGCATAGGATATGTTTGACCAGAAAAACCATCATTTAACAATTGAAAGCTCTAATAATGACAATTCTTGTCTACCAATAAATCATTGAATGAAAATGGGAAAATGGGAAACAATGCCATAATGGGAAGGAGAAGCTTTCATCAGTTCATATTTTGTAGGTCAGCATTAAAACAGTGACACTCAAATTTAATTATCTGAAACAAAAGAAATATAGTAAACAGAGGTAGAATAGTCAATGAAAGGTTTGCAGCTGCTACTCTCATTGTTCATATGTATTTTTATCAACACAGTTGATGTGCCGGTTGAGTTCAAATGAATAGATAACTTGGTTCCATCTTATCTTCTCACAGTTATGTGAATTTTTGTTTCCTATCAGATGATACTTTTCTCTGCTTGCTGTATCTGTGGGCTAATTGGAGGAATATTAAACTTCCAGTTTCTTCGAGCTCTAACAAAGAAATCCTCAGCTCTCTATCCACTGCACCTTACCTCCATGTCTCTAGCATGCATAGGAATTGCTGGTTGTACTCTTTCTTCATGGCTAACTTGCCGACTAGCCAGCTATGAACAAAGAAGAATGTTTTCAGAAAGAGAACATTCATTACATCACTCTCATGAAATGGCTGAAAAAGTAAGTTCACATGCTTTTTGATTTGTTATGCTGTTTTTTAAAACATTTTTTCTAATATACGTATGCAGTTAATATACAGTCAATAGAAGAAAATTCTCGGATCAATTTGTAAGTGATGCAAAACTTTATAGTATCAACTATATTATAATTTAATAAGTTACGATTAGATATTTCAGCTTTTCCAGTTTTCTCATTTGAATAAAATGCATCCACTAACTACATGGCTCTATTGTGTAACTATAATGCTTTGCACTAAATATAGAGCTCCTTGGCCTAAATAAGCTAATGGCTGCGTAATTGTATATCTGTTCCACTTCCTGCATGAAAATATATTTTAGTCAGTAGAGCTGGGGCTTACCAAAGATTAAGTTCATGTGTAGAAGGACAAGCAACACAATCTGCAGCTACATACAATGAACATGTCATTGGATTGTACCACTTTAGATTGCTGATGGGAGAGCAAATGATTATATGTCTCCTGGGCAGGATTGGACATTTATTATATTTTAAATTTATTTATTTTAAATTTAAATATTAAATTTATTATAGCTTTGGTATAGGAAAAAGAGCTATTTTGAAGAAAAAAAATTCCAAGTCTTCAGATACCTATTTTTCTCATGTTTTTATTAGAAACTTGTGTATGTATGAGACCTGAAACATTCAACTTACTAAATACCTACATTTTGCTGCTGAATCTCAGAAAAATTATCTGAAGGGTGTCTGAGGCTGCCTGCAGATTATGTGCTGCCCCTCCTTGCCCGACTGAGGAAAATTTTTAACCAAGTCTTTTTTTCTTGGCATGTTAATTTGGAAGCTGAAAAGTATTGTGTTGAACAGGAAGTACAACTTTGTCTAATACTGATATGCACCAAAACATATGCAAATGATTGTGCTTTATTTATAATTTGTATTAGAGATTAAGGGGTATTGAAATAATCGAACTGCCCAGCTGCCCAGTGATACCCCCAACACCAGAATTACCTCCAAGGTATGCTGAATTCTAGGGAATTATGATGAATTAGAAATGTTGCTTTTAAATCAATTTTACGTTGTGCTTGTTAAGAAAATTCTTAATTTGATAATTATTCCCAGAAATCTTCATATTACAGGAAAGACTTTATTAAAATCTATGTGGTATAATGTTAGAGTTGGACACTTGTCACTCAATATATTGAGTTTACAGATAACTTGTTTACACATATGCAAACACACACATATACTGTATACTCTTTCTCTCTATATATTACTTTTCTAATCAACCTGTTTATCTTAGCTTTGAATGCATAATTACTATAACATTTTATAAACAGGAATAGGGCTTGATTACTAGTAGAAAAAAGTTACAAAACTACCATTATGAGATGTTGTTTGTTTATATAATTATTATACTTCTTCAATTATCCCATTTTGCACTTAAGCTATATAACTCTGTACCTATTATTTGACTGGCTTAAGGTCACCCAGCTTATTTATTTATTTGCATACACACATACAGAGGCAGATTTTTTTTTAGAAAATATATCTGTTTTTTATTAAAATCATAAAATGGAAGAGGAAACAGCCTTGAAGAACAGGCGGAAGAGCCACTGCCAAGTTGCAAAGGTAGAGAAACTGGGGTTATTTTATTTTATGGGTTATTGCATTATCTCCATCCATTGCTTCAAAGCTAAAGAATGTGAATTTACGCTTCTCACTCTATTTCCCAGCAGACAGGTGTCTACATCACCACACCCTCACCTCAATCAACATTATCTGGCACCTTATCTGGAAATCCCAGCTGAGTCCAAGGTATGGCTATTGGAAATGTCATCATCTTTTTTGTCAATGAACATATAGTCCATTTCCTTAAGTTGAGATAAAGGTGAGATAGGATAAATATACAGGAAAAAGTGATTTATGGTAACCATTTTAGATGCTGCTTCCTTCAAGAAAAATATTTTCTTACATGTGTTGCTACTTAGGAATATTAGTTGGTGTATGAATAACACTTGTGGACAAGTGTAATACAGCCAGAAAAGGAATCACGCCAGGAAATATTCAAGATCTAGATCTGGCTGGGCTCACTTTTAAAAGAAAATTAAATATATACTGTATAAAAGCTAAAGTGAAAAATAACCCAAGGGGAAAAAAAGCCATAAATGCCTGTTGATGAACGAGTTTGAAGATCAATAAGCCTATTTTACTTCAATCTCTCTTGCAGGCAACTCATTTTAATATTTTGTATATGTGCTAGAATGGCTAAGGTCAGTTTGTAAAAAACATTGTGCTCTGCCTGTGCATACTTTTATGGCTGAAGCATGGCTTTCACTAATCTCTCTTATTTTTGTTATGTCACATCATATTCTAGATATGTAAGCTATAGCTAGCTCATCATTGGCTAATGTAAACAGTCTGAGGCTTGGGGTTGAATAAGGCGAAACTTTTCTGAATGATACACAATTTATCACATTGTTCATCAGTTTACTTATAGAATCATTCTTACTTGGAAAACCATCCTTGAAAGTAGTGCTTACATGGGCCAGATGTTAGCTATAAAGGTGAGCTGTTAAATCTGTGTTAGGTTACTGCAGTATAACTGACTTTGACTACCCATTTCATTTCTCACAGGAAATGACAGATAACATGTGTAATGGAGGACCACATCTAATTTATAATGGAAGAGCATACTGAAATATTTACATTCTTTAAAGAACAACTATGTTTAGGATTTTCTTCAAGAGAAAATTCAGAAGCCAACAGCTTGAAGACAACGTCCTAAAACATTATGGCTCTAACTTGCAATAATTTTACAACTTCCAAATAACAACAGCACAGTCACATTTTCTTTCAGAGATTCGCTTTTATTCCCATTAACTGAAGTTATATAATTGCACATTTTGAAGATAAGTATTATCACTTTTTTTGCCTAAGTAATTTTTAATGGCTGTGATAATATATGAAACTGATTTTTCAGATTTTACTCAGATTTTTTTTAGGAATTACTTTTTGATTTTTAAAAAAATCCCCTGGTATAAAAAATATAAGAAGGTCTAAATATTGGATTTCATGCTAAAAGGAAAAGAATTTGGACATGAAAATGTAAGCAGTGTAATGAACGAATTATGAGCGTGCTGCTCTCCGCACTGCTGTCTGTGTTTTGAAAAATGGGAAATTTTAATGATGTTATGAAGTCAAACAATGTTTTGCTTTTAAAAAAAAATACATTTCTCCCATTTAAGAGGTCTGTTTCCTTATTTGTTCATAAATAATGTGAAATAAAATGAAACATAAGAATCGGGTTATATTTTTAATCATCCTAACAAATTTTACAATGATCTACAAATTCAAGTGAGACACAAGGGCAAGTTATAATTCTCAACAAAGTTTAAGGCAAGTATTCAGAAAACTTTCAGACCCTCTTTATTTAACTACAGTTCATATAGTATATTGTTGTTGTTTTATTGTATTTGCATCTTAGCAGATGAAAGATAATGCATTAAAAATAAACATAACATTCTATTATATAATAATAATAATATAAAATACTATTCCTTCTTCCATAGTCAACTGAAATACCCACCAATCATATAGTCATACTGATACAAAGAGATGTATGGAACTTCTTAACGTACAGATGTACACACACACATGCGCGCGCGCACACACACACACACACACACACATTCAAATAATCTTTCTTCTTTTAAAATCTAACATGCATACATACATTGCATTAAAAAATATTATAAGAAGCAAATATGTCTTTACTTAAATAACTAGATATATCTGCCTTACAAACACCGATGATGCAAATATGCAGAAGAAGGTTTGAACCTCAGTGCAATGGTAAGACTTTCAGATGCAACTAGAGAAACTAGGGTTATAAACAGCAATGATGAACCTATGAAATCTTTGTCAAAGATAATATACTGCAACATTTTGGGTGGCACATCAGCATCCACCAATACCCAACAACTATTCTTGAAAATATACCTTATTCTCATGTGACCTTGATGGCTGTAGAAGTACCTGAGAATGGGCTATGCCCTTAAGTGGCTTCTGAATTCTCTGGAAATCATTTTTGTGAACCTCTGCATCTTTAAAATCGAATGAGAATAGGTGTGTGTTTGCAGTTTTCAGAGGCTGCACAATGTTCTAAGTTAGAAAAATCCTCCATATTTCTCATAGGTGATTGTTCCAGAATCCAAACCTACCATCTGTACCCAAAATTGCAAAGCTCCAGGATTTCTTCCATTTTTCTGCTGGTTGGGTCAGAAGTCACCCAGTTTTATGGAGTTCTCTCATCTTTCAGGTTAGTTACTGCAGAGGCTTCCTATCCCAGCATCACTGCTGCTACATTGGGGAATAATTGTCCAGTAAACAACAACTGGAATACTTGAAATTGCTCATGGAGACAAGATGATCTGGTCTACACCCACTTTGTGAATTGAAATGGCATGATGTTACTTTTTGGGATACACAAATCTTACTATGTATATGTTTGTAGAAACAGGATAAGGGCCAAAGAAAATAAACTTAGTATAATTAAATTACTTTTTCATACATTGCTGCCAAGTTCATAGACTATAGATAAGTTGGCAATGGACTTTATAATTAATCTGGGTTTAGCATAGAGACTTTTGGAGATGCTAAACTAGAAGCTGCCAAAAATAAAGTTCATGTGACACTGTCATTAGATTTAGATGTGTCAGTGTTTCATAAATATATTGTTGGAATTTTATTGATTATTTTCCACATTTCTAGAAACGTATAATATTTTCTCCTTTATTAGAAATACTAAGTATATTTGGTTAGTATGGTAAGTATAATCTGAACTGTGACGGTAAAGGGAAGCAATAAAACCAACTAATCAAGTTCCTTGTTTTCATTTTCATTTCTATGGTCCCCATTACTGTTTTTCCAACTTGCATTAACTGAAATACGCCCTTATCGTTTGTTGGCATCTTCTATTGACATTCTCCTACTGTTTTTATCAGACAGCAATGCATGAAGTGAAAACAGGAATGGATCTCACCAATATTCTCCATATTGGTCATGCAATAATGAGAAAAAAAAGAAACAGAAAGCAATGTCTTTGCTACAGAAAGCAATGTCTTTGCTACAGAAAAAGTTGCCACTTTTTCTATATGTAGCTTTTCATGATGCATGTCTTTCATATGCACATCTTTATACATTTTTGGAATTGACTACATTGGGCATTTACCTGAATTTTACAATCTGAGCAATAAATTTAAAAATAATTTATTTAAAAACATTGATTGGATAAATTCCTTCTCTCATTCTTAGGTTTAAAAAAAAACATAAACATTAAGTTAAACTACAAATGTATTGTTTCTATACTTTCAGTGTCACTCCTTAAAGTTGTTATAATATTTATGGGTAATATTAATATTAATTAAATTAAATGATGCATGATTCTTAGCTTGCCATTTTCCCCATGTTCTGTCCTGGTAAACTGTAAGGATGGCACAACTTTTGTTCACACCTTGAATGTTTTATTTAGATTCTTCTCTACTTTGGTCAAGTTCTAATCAAAATTATAACATTATTTCAGCCCATCTAGTCCTTTGTGTAATATTTTTGCACTCAGTTCAGTTCCTCAGTTCCTTTTCTCTCTGGAATCTAACTTTTCTGCCATTGTCTGTTTGTTTTTCTTTTCCAATTTCCATTTTTTGAAATAATTCCTTGGCAGCTTCACATCTTCCAAATCTCCCTCCTGGAATTTGGGTAATCAGAAGGAAGTGGAATATATTAATTAATTTTAAATGCTACGCTTAATTGTCTTAGGTACTATCTCTGTGCAAATGCTGTAGAGAGTTTTGATGTAGAAATAAAAAATGTGTTTAAGCATAGTTAAATGAGCATCTATAATTACAATTTGTAACAATATACATGCCTGGCACACTTCTAACTGGAGGTTTATCAAGAAACAAGGATGTTGCATCAACCATTGTCAGCTTGTGAGTGAGTCAACATTGATACTAGCTTCTTTGGGTAATCCTGTGAGATATTCTTGGTTTCAGAGCCCTAGACTTTGACCCTGAGGTCCACCATAAATGCACAACTGTTAGAATGACCCATTCAATAGTTGTCACCCTGGGATGCCTATAAATCAATGGTGAATTTGACCTCATTTGATATATTTGTTCAAGCAAAAGTCATCAAGGATGTTAAAATGGAACAAATAACAACATAGCCATTTCCCTTCTGATCTGCTTAGACACTACTTTCTGAATAATTGGTTTCACTATTAAGCTTTAATAACTGTTTTGAAGAGGAAGATTTGATTATTTTGCATATGAAACAGGAAATCCCACATTTTTATCATTATATCGCTATGATAACAAGATCTTTAGTAACAAATCAATGTTTTAATTTAAAATGTTTTATGTAATACTTACCAATTATTTTATTTGTTAAAATGTTTAATGCTAAATTTAGATTTCATTTGTACTTTGCTTATTTGAGTCTTTATAAAATAAAACTAAATGAATAAAATTAATAGATCTTTGTAATAGCCATGAAATTTATTTTGCACGTAAGTCAGAAATTCCCACAAACATCACCCATCCCTGAAGCAAGGAAGATAACATAGTAAATAATTCATTTATAGCTACTCTTTCAAAAAACTTGCTGCTTAAGATGGACATTGCTTTAACCATAGGGCCACACAGGTGAAATACTCTAATTGCCTCATTGTGAGACAACTTATTGAAAAAGATTTCACCATGAACCAACAGGATTCTTATGTTTTAATTATTGCTTAATTTTAAAGATATATAATACTTGACTATTTTGTGAAGCACTCACAATTGGAACAAGCTGCAGAAAAAGACTTTATATAATTTTAAAAAGGCTAGAAGGTTCACTTTTCATTATGTGGATTAGTCCTAAAATGCTGATTACTATTCTAGTCACAGGTAGTCTACAAAAGGCTTAATCAAATACATTTCAATGTGTCAGAATGATCTTAAAAATTCTCATCCTGGTGTATATTAACATTTAGACAAGCTATAGAATATTTATGCCTGATAACTGATGGAAAATACGTTACATATTTTTACGAGATAAGATGGTTTAAATTTTAACAATCAGAAAAGAAAGTTCCAGATTACAAGCAGCAAATTGTTTTTTGTGATTTATGCTTAAAATTTTACATTGACATGTCCTGAATACATATTTATCGCATTAAGATGAATTAGCTCAAAACAAGATTTTCACAAAAAAGTCATTAGTTAGTACATACAATATGCACATCAAGAAGCCTGGATTTTGCCTTAAAAGTTATTTCTGAGCTGTCAAACCATCAAGAATTAAAACACAATTGGATGCTGATTAACGCATTTTATAATATCTTGATTGGGCAAGTTTTCAATTTTTAGATGACACACTTTAACTATAGTTTCCGTAATAGTTGGATTACCATATGATAGATGGAACTTTGAACCGAATTTATTTTGGGGACTGAAAAGAAGAAAATTTTAGAGCTTGCTATCATCTACTTATCCCAGTTAAGTTCCATTGTTAAATTCTGTTGTTTTCCTTTTGAAAATACAGTGTAAAGAAAAGCTTTGTATCAATTTCAGATTCAGTCTGACCATTTCCTGTTCTGACAAAGGACTTTCTTCCTGTTTATGGAATGAAAAAAGCGCATTAGAAGTCTGCATTGGTGTTTCTGATCCATAAATGCTCTCAGATCAGAGCTTCTCTACAGATAGAAAGTTAGCACCCACTTGTCTCTTCTAGAATAATGAAATATTTTGAGGAATATTTAAAAAGGCAGAATATTATATTTTACAAAATGAGAAATGAAGAAACATGCAGATATTCTGTGCCCATTAAGAAGGATTGGGCCAGCCTATTCAGAAACCAAATTGAGGAGACCACCTTTTCGAAATTCAGATTTGATAATCCATTCAAGGCATGATATTTTGAAACAAAGGCAAAATGGTAGGATTAGCCCTAGATCCAACACGGGACACAAGACACAGTAGGAATTGCTTAACACAAGCCCTTCATTACATCATCTCAGAGCAGTCCAAACTTAAACCAGACTGGAAGCTGAGACAAACACCTAGGATTTGCATTTCTTCTTTAGTCTATAGAGCCAGCTATAACTCCTATATAACCCCACATAACCCCATAGGAATCTGGCAATAGCCAATGGAATACATGTTCTTGCACAGGAAGAGGAAGCTCAACTGCAAAGCACAAAGTATAACCTCCCCACAACTTTCAACTTCATTTTGTCAGCTGCCCCAAACCACAAACCCATGAAGTTCTGTTTCATCAATAAATCATCTTTCCAATCAGCGTCCATGTTTCCAGTGTCTTTCTCCCAGCTTGGAACTGAACCAGATGGATATTTCTTCCTACAGTGGCATGAAGTTAAAAAAAGGGATAGATTTATTTTATCAGTGCACTTCTTTTCATTCCTAAAATTTACTTGTATAATCAGCATCCCTATTTATTTATTTATTTATTTAACTTATTAGTATTGATTTTTGTCACAGAAATAACTACACTAGTAAATGTATGGTTCACATTTAATGTGGCTTGTTTGGCAAGCATTTGAAATAAACAATCTGCAATTTATTTAACAAACCAACAAACATTATATATATGTATCTATTTCAGTGGAATATTATATTTGTGGACATAAAACTAGTACCCACCTTGAGTCTTTTAAAAGGTCTTGAAGATGCGTGATTTTTCCAGGGACCTAAGGATCTCAAAATGATCCAGAGCTCATTAAGAGGTTTATTTGTGATGGTCAGGAGGTAGATGTTCATTGATTTTTGTAGTTTTGAAGTTTTATTTCTGTAAGCTGTCAGTAGTCACTGTAAGTCGTTGGCCATATAAATTTTCTTAAATAAATACATAAATATTTCTATTATATTATTAAGTAACAGTAAAGTCATTCAAAGTGACAATAGTGGTTGATAATAATTAAAATAATGGAAGAATGAATCACTGTTGAAGATATTTCCTATAGATAGGAAGCAGGAGTAATAATTGATAGAAAAACTCAAATTTAGTTTTTAATCCATTGTGACTGTGGGTTTAAAAAAAAGCTAATAAAAGGGGAAATTGTTTTTCTAAAGAATAAATAAGCAACTAAAAAGGCAACTGTCTATTTATATCTTGCTCTGAGAAGCCATTTCATCAAGGTAGCCATTATTGATGAGTGACAGTATATATAAGCTTGTAGAAAAACAAGGAATTGTGCCAGGTGCTAGTAAACAGTTTTTCTGGTAGGGAAGGTAACTCAACCAATGGCCGGTCCTATGGTTTCATTCTGCCTCCTTGAAAGGATTGACCTTCGTGTAGCTTGACTTCCATGAGACAGGATGAAACCACAATTGCTATCTTCAAGTGGTGTATATGACACAGACCTATTAGCTGCATGGAATTTATATTTAGGAGATAGTCTAGTCAGTTTGCTCATAAAATGAAGAAGAATGAGGAAGTATAGCCATTATTTTCCTGTTGTTGTTGTTAGTTGCAAAGTTATGTCTGACCCATCGTGACCCCATGGACAATGTTCCTCCAGCCCTTCCTGTCCTCTACCATCCTCAGAGTCAATTTAAGCCAGTGGTCCCAAAGTGGGCAGTATCACCCTCTGGGGGGGCAGTGGATGACTTAGGGGGACACTAAGAGGCAAGGGGCAGCAGGGGGTTGCTAAGAGGCAAGGGGGGTGGCAGAGAAGTGCTGGAGGTGGGCCCCTCACAGGGTACAATTCAGTTCACCGCCACTCCACTTGCCTGGCTTGCTGGTGGCTGAGAGGAAGGTGAACCAAGGCTGACCCATTGCTGGTTGGGTCCTGTCTGAATTCTACACAGCTGCTGGGCCTTGCCTGCTAGGAGTGGGGGTGGCAACCATAGAGCATGATGCTCTGCCTCCCGCATCACCCCTTGTCTGCCACCCTTTGCCTCTACTGCCTGCCAGCCTGCGTGCTTTGGCTGAATGCAGGCTGCTGCTCTGAGAATGATGCAAGTCAAGCCTTACGAGAGTGGATCTTCCACCCATGGAGCTTGCATAGCAGCAGCCAGCATTCAGCTAAAATGCTTGAAGAGGCAGCTGGCAGAGGGACAATGCAGGCGGCGTAAGCCTCATGCTTCCTGGTTGCCTCCCACACTCCTTCTCATCAGCTGCATCCTGTGAGCCCCAGCAGCTGATGAGATGTGGGCTGGCGGGAAGCTGAGTAGTGATGGGTCTGCCTTGACTGGCTCACTTTTCTTCTGCCACCAGCTGTGGGAGGAAATTAAGTTTGTAGGCATTAGAGAAAACCCAAACCAAAGGTTTGAGTTTTTCCAACTGCCTACAA
Organism: Pseudonaja textilis; assembly: GCF_049901715.1. Lineage (NCBI taxonomy): Eukaryota > Metazoa > Chordata > Lepidosauria > Squamata > Elapidae > Pseudonaja > Pseudonaja textilis. The sequence continues at coordinate 35,608,776 of NC_142008.1, read as the reverse complement.
ACTTACCTTCCTCCCACGGCTGGTAGTAGAGGGAAAGGTGAGCCAGCCAGGATGGGCTGGTTCACTTTTCCTGCAGCTCACTTCTCCCACAGCTCCTGTGGGTGGTGAGGCTGCAGCCTCGCTTGAAGTTCTCAGCCCTTTCCCCAAAAGAAGGAGGAGTTGAAGTCCCACCCACAGCCCCTTTGTTGGACCCGGAAACCTTGCTGCCGGCTCTTCTGGGCAACGCAGGACTGGGCGTGAATGGACAATCGCACCCAATCTTTGGGACTCTGGGAGACTGCTGGGTGGCTACCTTGTTGGAAGAGAGAGAGAGAGAGAGGGAGAGAGAGAGGGGGAAAGAGAGACAGAAAGAGAAAGAGAGAGGGAAAGAGAGGGGGGGAAGGAAGAGACAACAAAGAAAAGAAAAGAAAGAGAAAGGGGAAAGAAAGAAAAAGGGAGAAACAAGGAAGAAAAGGGGGTGGAGAAAGGGGGTGGTGGGAGGAAGGGACAGAAAAAGAAAGAAAGAAAGAAAGAAAGAAAGAAAGAAAGAAAGAAAGAAAGAAAGAAAGAAAGAAAGAAAGAAAGAAAGAAAGAAAGAAAGAAAGAAAGGAGGGAGGGAGGGAGGGAGGGAGGGAGGGAGGAGCAAGTGAACAAGATATCTAGTCCAACCACCTGCTCCATCCAGTTTAGAAGAGAGAGAGAGAGAGAGAGAGAGAGAGAGAGAAATGTGCAGGACAAGTAGCTCTGGGAGGTCAGTCATAAATTAGAAGCAAGGACCACTTGTATTTGGTTTGCCAGTCACATGGCCACCTGGCCATGCCCACCCAGACACATGACCATCAAACTACACCCACCCGGTCATGTGACCACCAAGCCATGCCAGCCAGAAAGCCACAACCACCCGTCATATGACCACCAAGCCACACCCACAAATTAGGCCACACCCACAGTACCAGTTAAGAAATTTGAATCTCATCCCTGGGTGGGGGCACTGAGAATGAGGGGGCGGTAGACTGAAAAAGTTTGGGAACCATTGATTTAAGCTCATGCCGACTAATTCAGTGACTGCATCCAGCCACCTCATTCTCTACCATCCCCTTCTTCTTTTTCCTAGTATTAGGCCCTTCTCCAGTGGGTCCTTCCTTCTCATTAGTATTTGAGCTTCATCTTCAGGATCAGGCCTATCTAAAAAGCAGTCAGGGACTCGCAGGAGTCTTTCCAGCACCATAGTTCAAAAGCCTCAATTCTTTGACACTCAGCCTTCCTTATAGTCTGACTTTCACAACCATATATTGCAACTGGGAAAACGATAGCCTTGATTATACATACTTTTGTTGGCAGGGTGATGTCTCTGCTTTTTAATATGCTGTCTAGATTTGCTATAGCTTTCCTCCCCCAGAGGAAGGGTCTTTTAATTTCTTGGCTGTAGTACCCATCTGCGGTGATCTTGGAGCCTAGGAAAATAAAATCTGTCACTACCTCCATTTTTTTTCCCCATCTATTTGCCAGGAATTGAGAGGGCTGGATGCTATGATCTTAGTTTTTTTAATGCTGAGTTTCAAGCCAACTTTTGCATTCTCTTCTTTCACCCACATCAAGAGACTCTTTAGTTCCTCTTCACTTTCTGCCATTAGAGTGCATATCTGCATATCTGAAGTTGTTGATATTTCTCCCTGCAATCTTAATTCCAATTTGTGATTCATCTAGCCCCACCTTTCTCATGATCTGCTCTGCATTTAAGTTGCACATTGCATATAAATAGGCAATGTGACAGTATACAGCCTTCCAAACGCCTTATTTTCTTACCCAGATGCAAAATGCTTGGTTTATGGAAAGATGGTGAAATATTATCAAGGCTAGCAAAAAAAATACACTTCTTGACTAACTTCTGCTCATTTTGACTTTTTAAAATGATAGTTTATTTTACTAGGACCATCAAATTACTAAATTTATTTGCTGGCAATGGCAAATGTGGGCAGTGGTATGGAGGAGGAAATGTGGATTGTTTCCAGCAAACTTCACTGCAATTTATTTTTAGCTTTCAATAATTCTTCTAACCAATTATCAATCTTCTATTATTAATTAATAATCAGCTAAAAAGCCATATGCTACTACTCTATTGTTAATCTCAGCATGCTATGAATAACTATAGCCTATAGGGAAACTTGTTTTTGGAGGTTTTACGTGCAGAATGTTGAATTGTATATTTTGGCAATGTATTGCAGGAAATAGGATATTATTTCAATATATTTGAACCTCTTTACCCACAGGAACATACCCACATGCTTCTGGTAACTTAAAAAGATTTTTTTTTAACATTTTTAAACTGAAGAAATATGAATACTTAAGCATAAGAATATTTTTGACTACTTGGAGTGTCTTGGTTGCTGGGTCAGGCATATGCATATTCCCTACATCAAATCAGTCTTGACTTCTGGCCACGGTCTTGACTAGTCCCTGCAATTTTCTTGGCAAGGTTTATTGGAAGTGCCTACTTTCTAGGGCTGAGATAGAATGACTGATGCAGGCTTTGTGCCTAGGTGGGACTAGAACTCACTGCCTCCCAGTTTCTAGCCCGATGCCTTAACCATTACATCAAAATGGCTCTTTCATGTATACATTACTATCACCATAACCTGATGTTTGTATTACAAATCAAATACAAGTCCTGGCCTGATTTAAAGAGTCTGTTAAAATTTAGATACAAAAAGTCCTTGACTTATGACCACAATTGAGCCCACCACTTCTGTTGCTAAGTGAGTTGTTAAGTGAGTTTTGCCCCATTTTATGAACTTTTTTGCCACAGTTGTTAAGCAAATCATTACAGTTGTTAATAACATTGTTGTTAAGTGAATTTGGTTTCTCCATTGACTTTGCCTGTCACAAAAGTGATGATATGACCCTGGGACACTGCAACTATCATAAATATGAACTGGTTGCAAGCCACCATTTTGATCATGTGACCAAAATGTTGCAATGGCCGTGAGTGTGAAAAATGATCATGTTACTTTTTAAAGTGCCATTGTAACTTCAAATGGTCACTTAATGAATAGTTGTAAATCAAGGACTACCTGCAATTGCAAGAGTCCGAATATTCTTACTTATTCAACTAACTCTATTGTTATTGAGTCATAAGTTCATTACAGGTAATGAGCCTGCCAAAATTGACAAAATACACAATGTCATGTGAACATCCACCGAGAATGCATTTCTATCCAAATAAGCAAGTTTTCATCCCTTTTGTTTTGTTCATGTTGCAACATGACTTAGAGTTCCTGGGCCAGGCTGTTAGTTTCTATTATGTTTATATGGGAAATAACTATAGAGATGTAGGTTAAGACTGGGAAGCCACAGATTATCCAAGAAAGCATATCTGAGATAAACTATTTCTATATTGAATGTATGGAATAGGAGACTGCTTAGCAATAACAATAGCATTAGCAATAGCACTTAGACTTATATACCACTTCACTGTGTTTTACTCTCTAAGTGGTTTACAAAGTCAGAATATTCACCTCAACAATCTGGGTCCTCATTCTGAGGCAGTCGGCAGTCAACAGAATTATCCTGCAGTACTGTATTCTAACCACTGCACGGCTCTTTATTTGATTCTATTGACCAGTAGTCAAACCTGAATAGAAGAAAACTTTTTGTTCTTATTCTGTACAATACTGAAATAAACTTATTATAGAGATGCTACCAACTGTTGGGATGAACTCATGTAATGGTTAGGTAGAACATATATAACTGAGCCCTTGTGTTATTTTTTCCAACAATTTCATATTAGTGTAGAGGCAACCCATTTACAGGCACTTTGAAATGAAATGGCAGCAAATCAACTAAATAAATAAATATTGGGGGATATCTGTTTTCCCTTTCTTTCCAATTACAGAAATCAATGGGATTAATTAATTAATTAATTAATTCAATCGATCATTTGTCTGGAACATTCTGCTATTTTGCACCCATTAGGATGCAAACTGTTAACAATTACTTCACATTTAGAAAGCTATGAAAATTATCTAGGATTAGCTGCAAGAAAAATTGCCTCTACAAGTTATCTATTATGTAACAGATACATATCTATGGACAAATCTATGGACTCAGATTAATGTTTTTGCCACTGTTCTCAGATATTCCATCTTTCTTGTGTATTGTTGTTCTAAAAAAAATAACAAGACTTTTGGCATCCTGGGGTTTCAGTTGATTGTGTACATGTGGGTAGATGAAGGAGATGATAAACAAGCAAACTAGTTACATGGAGATCCCAAACAGCTGCCAAGTCAAATCTTTAGAGAAAGTTTAGAAGTGCTCCAAACAACACAGACCTTAATGTAGAAGTAAGCAGCACGTCACTGTTTTACCAATTCCCTTTATCCACAACTATATGAACACAGTATTCATTTTAGAGTAAAGGCCCCGTGAAAGGATTCCTTAAAAAAAAATTAGTTTTTTGTTTGGAAACAAATATATACCCTGATAAAGCTATTAACAAAAGTAAAAGTAAGATCCTATACTAAAAAAAAAATAGTCTAGAAAGATCAATATATTGAAGAAAACTACTTTAATGCAATAAACTTAATCCAGGTTTGATTCAAGAATATTTTAAAATACTTTTATTAAGAATTTTGATTATAATAGCAAAAACTAATGCACACTAAGATTAGAAAAAGAAAGGAGAAAAAGAATCACAAGTGCTTAATCCTTAATCTCATCTCCTTCCTAATCTATAAGAAAGTCTAAAAAATATCACCTTTTCAGCCTGAGATCAGTTAAAAGTTCAGAGTTGCCAGAATTTTTAGGGAAAAAAAGTCTTATTTTAACCATGATCAAATGTGCCAGCTCTATATTCCTTTATTTTACTTCTAACCGTTTTAATCTTTAATTCAATCTAATATTGTGATAAGATTTTATTTACCTTCACTTTTTTATCCTATCACACATATTTCTTCAAGGCTTTAACAACCTGCTTTTTATATTCCATAAAAATATTTTTTGGGTTTTTCTCTTGGTTATCATTTGTATTTTCCTTTTAATTTTTAAAACTATTTTTTATAATATAACAGATGGATAATGGGAAAATACATGGTTAAAAGGCTTGAAGTTTATACTGTTTTATGACTTTAAAGAAAATATTTATAAATTGTTTGCATATGACACCAGATAAATTATCTAGAATGTATAAAGACATTTCAAATGTATATTGAAAATGTGAATAGAATAGAATAGAATAGAATAGAATAGAATAGAATAGAATAGAATAGAATAGTTTATTGGCCAAATGTGATTGGACACACAAGGAATTTGTCTTGGTGTAAATATTCTCAGTATACATAAAAGAAAAGATATATTCGTCAAGTCAAGAATCATAAAGTACAACACTTAATGATAGTCATAAGGTACAATCAGCAATCAAATCATACTAGGAAACAGTCAATATAAATCGTAAGGATACAAGCAACAAAGTTACAGTCCTACAATCACAAGTGGGAGGGGATGGGTGATAAGGAGTGATGAGAAGATTAACAGTAATACCATGTTTCTCATATAATAAGGCTGGGTCTTATTTTTTTTTGAGCCCCGAAAAAATGGCTAGGCCGTCTTTTCGGGGGTTGACTTAATTCTGCCCCCCTTGCATCTTCGGGCAGGCGGGTGGCGATGTTGACCTTGGCGTTGGTGGGGCACTTCGCATCGGGGTCAATGCAGGCAGCACCATATCCGGGTGTGCAACAAAAGTACTTCCTAACGGCAAGCCACTCCCCCCATTTCGCATGTTTTAATATAAGCCTTAATTTGGGGGGAGGGGCTTAATTTCATTTCATTCCTATAAAACATGCTGGGACTTCCTATTGGGGGAGGCCTTATTGTTGGAGAAACAGGGTAGTAGTGCAGACTTTGTAATATTTGAACAGTGTTGAGGGAATTATTTGTTTATAAGTGATGGCTTTCGGGGGAAAACTGTTCTTGTGTCTAGTTGTTCTGGGGTGCAGTGCTCTATAGCGTCATTTTGAGGGAAGGAGTTGAAACAGTTTATGTCCGGGATGTGAGGGGTCTGTAAATATTTTCACAGCCCTCTTTTTGACTCATGCAGTATACAGGTCCTCAACTGAAGGCAGGTGGGTAGTAATTATGACGGAATAGTTTATCTTGCTTGGTAGAACATGTAAAAAAGCTAAAAAAATTGGATTCAATTTCATACTTGTGTTGATTTTAAAGATTAATATTCCACCGAAGCCAGAACTTTTCCCTTTACGACTAATGGATAAACAGATAGATTAAAGCCATGAAGATAATTTTAATATATGATTACTAGCATGAATACCCCCATGCTTCACAACAAAACTATGTGGTTGGGCTTAGTTTTTGGAGAGGAAAATAAGAGGAAAAAATTCTGCCTCTGCCTACCAGCATCCATCGGTTTTCATCTGGCTAGGGTCCTGTCAGTGTGTTAGGAAACTGAAACAGTATTTTCTGTGTGAGCAAGAAGACAACAAAGAGGCTGGGCATGGCTTAGCTCAACTGTTCTGTACTAAAGCTGTTTGGTGCTGTAAAACTAAAACGGAAACTGATACTCCTCTCCTCTGCTTGTGTTTGCATTTGGAACAGATTTTTTTTCAGGTGGAGAAGGGGAGAACTCCTTAGCATCAGAGCATGTTAATAATAATATACAAAATACTAATGCTCTGAAAAATCCGTTCTTAGTGAGTACCTAGAAGTCAAGAGGAACATACGTGCCAAATTTCAAGGCTACAAATTTGTAGGCTTTATGGTTCTTGAGATTTTGTGATGATTTGTGAGTGGTGTTTTGCTTTTAAATATATAGAAGATGCAGTGAGATTATTATATGTACAGAGTTGGAAAGTTTCAATACTGCTCACTATGGATCAGGGGTGGGATTCCAATTTTTTAACAACCAGTTCTGTGGGCATGGCTTAGTTGATGGGCATGGCTTGGTGGTCATGTTATTGGCTGGGCGTGGCCAACTCAATATCACTCACATCGAAACATGCATCTCCTCGCCTGGCCTCTCATGACTGTGGGGATGCTGCAACAGTCGTAAGTGTGAAAAATGGTCATAAGTCACTTTTTTCAGTGCCATTGTAACCTTGAATAGTCACTTCACACAAGCAAAGGAGGGGGAAAAAACTCCAGAGATGTTCCTGAGACAGGAAGTCTAGTCCTGCCAAGAATGTAATATGGGTTAACGGAGAGGCAGTTTCCGTAAGCAACACCAATCCTGAGCTATTTGTAGCTCAGGATTGAAATCCTTCCTGCCTTCCTTACAGGATTAAGCCAGTAATTTCTTCTAACAACCGGTTCTCCAAACTGCTTAGAATGTTAAAAACTGGTTCTAGCGAATAGGTGTGAATGATAGAATCCCACCCCTGCTATGGATGAATGAATGGTGAAGTTCAGAAATACTTATTGCTGAGATTATAAACTAACTTCTTTGATTAAGAAACTATCTACACTTATTGGTAATTGGAAATATTTCTAGACTTTTTTGCATAAAAAAAAATATCTTTTTATTTATGGATTTGATGATTAGACAGAATAAAATATAGAAAGAGGAGTATTATGATGCTACTTTAATGACAGTGGTTAAAATATATTTGTAATAACTGATAAGAATATGAAAAATCTGTTATGCTTTATATTCTTTTTTTCCCTATTTTTAAATTTTATTTCTTTTCTTGCACTTTTTACTTTAAAGGAGAATATTTGTAGCTCAGGATTGAAATGAGGGTCCTTGGGTGCTCTCTGAGCTTACTTGTTTGTTTGTTTTTTGTAGATGATGATGTTACCAAATTAGGGTAATGAAACGTCTGCAAGAAAATAAGCTCAGACAACACCAAGGACACTTCACTTTACATACTTTTTCTTTTTTTGTTTACTTTATATTAGTTTTTATTTTTTAAAGTTTCAATAAAAATATGTATTAAATTATATTTTTAAACTTCAGCTAGTTTCTTTTGTATGTCCAGTAAAGCAACAGATAGATCTTTCAAATCATTACTTTGGTCTGTCAATTGTTGTTCTACTTTTGTGACTTTTGCTATATAGTCAGATAAAATTTGTTCCACATCTATCATTCCTTCATTAACATCTTTTTTTTCTATCAGCAATTTTTGTAACTTCACTCAGGACAAAAGGTAAGCAAGGTTTTGCCTGGTAAACACCTGGATATGAGGTTTCAAGGGAAGAGATTAGGAGAAAGACTCAGGTTATTCATGCAATGGTCCCAATCCAGCCTAACTACTGATAAATCGTCAACGCAATCATTCCTTTAGTGAAGTTACAATAATGCTGAAAAGAGTGACTTATGAGCAGTTCACATACTTATGACCGCCAGTCTTGATATCCCTGTGGTCACTTGATCATCTGGTGGTCACGTGATCAAAATTGGACACTTTCCAATTGGCATATATTTATGACTGCTGCATTGTCCTAAGGTTATGTGATCACCATTTATAAGTTTCCCAGCCAACTTCCTACAAGAAAATGTGGAAATCAGATTCGCTTAACAAGCACAGTGTTAGTGTTTGGGGATAAACCCCTGAGCAGAGTGCACAGCAGCAGTCAAGCCAGGCAGCCAAATGAGAGTGAGGCTGGGCCCAAGAGTATACACACACTTGAGACAAAAACACTGTTTGTGGTTTTAAATAGGTATTTAATTCATACAGAGATTAAGAAGAGTCATTCAGTCCATATGTCAGTATCCAGTTTATCAATCCAGTTACCTAGTCTTTTAAACAGTAAAATACAATGTCTTTATCTGCTTGTAAATCTTCTCCTCTGATACCTTTCTCTCAAATACAATGCTGAATCCACAGCTCACCAAGCAAACAGTCCTTGTGTTCAGTAGAGAGAAGTATCTTGCACAGTAGACATCTCATACTGGAGGAAACAGTAGGCAGACAGACAGCAGATAGACCAGAGACCGGTAACACCAGGAACCAGGAATCAGAACAGGAACTCGAAACCAGGATCAGAAACCAGGAAGTGTTACGTCTCTCTCACTGCCTCTTATTGCAGCCTGCAACCGCACCCATAATTATGCAATGACATTGCAGTTTTTAGCTTAAAGCTGCAAACACTTATGCCTAGGTTTTATATATTCATTCACCCAAACCAGTTGGTGTATCCATATACCCAACATACTCCCCTTTTGGGTGACATGAATATATAATGCCTTTACAATCTGAACCCATATTTTTCACAACTCTCTAGGTGCTTGATGGCACCTTGGGCTTTAGTAAAATTATCAGCTATATTGTCCTCCGACATACAGTACTCTAGCTGTATTATTTTACTATTTACAGATTGTCTTACATTCAGATATCTCAAATCTGTATGCTTGCTCCTAGTTTTAACTGCAATATTAGTGGCCATTTGAATTGCTGCCTGATTATCTTCATGTACAACTACAGGGTAATTTACAGTTATACCCATATCCTTCAACATTTGTTTGTACATAATTAACTCAGTACACAATAAAGATAAACAGGAGAATTCTGCCTCCATAGTAGACAAACTTATATGCTGTTGCCTTATTTACTTCCAGCCTATTAATGTCTTACCCAGCATTATGGCTGTTCCTGAAGTCGACTTTCTAGTATCTCTTTCTGCTGCAAAACTAGCATCTGCATAAGCACTCAATATGAGATCACCTTTTGGTTCTAAATACAGTGCATGGTGTAATGTTCCTTTAAGATATCTTAAGATTCTTTTCAATGCATTCCAGTGACATTGAAGCGGGTCATTATTGTGCCGTGCCAGCTGATTAATACTGAAAGCAATATCTGGCCTTGACCAATTGCTAATATATGATAAGCTACCAATCAAAGATTGATATATTGCCTTATCACATTTGGGACTTTGAGTATCCATTTTGCAAATATCCTGACTCATTGGAGTCTTTGCAGGCTTACAAAGTTCCATCTTATAATCTATTAGCAATTTAGATATCTTATCTTCTTGAGATATCTTAAACCCTTTCTGTGTTCTCAGTATATTTAAACCTAGATATCTCTTTATCTCCCCTAATTGCTTGATTTTTATTTTCTTGGCTAATGATGATATTATTTCATTTGCTTCATCATTAGTCTTAGTTATCAGAGCAATATCATCAGTAAACAACAATAATAATGATATCTTCCCATTCTTTTCTCTCTTAAATATACATGGGTCGGCTAAACCAGCTTTAAACCCTATATTGTTCAGTTCCTTTACAATATACTGGTTCCATTCATAGCCCGATTGTTTAAGACCATAAAGGCTCTTCTTTAATAACCAACAATCATTATTATTGTCTCCTTTAAATCCATTAGGCCTTTTCATATAAACAGTATGTCTTAGTGGAGCATGCAAGTAAGCAGTTTCCACATCTAAATGGTTAACTATATATTTCTTGCTTGCTGCCCACACTAAGGCTGCCCTTAACGTTGCTGCTTTCAGACTAGGTGCAAATACTTCATCATAGTCGTTTGCACTTTGTCTAAAACCTTGGGCTACTAATCTTGCCTTATGGATTATATTTCCATCCTTATCAGTTTTTATCTTAAAAATCCATTTGCAGCCAATGGGTTTTATACCAACAGGTAATCTCACATTTTCATATACCTTCATATCCTTCAAGGATTTCAATTCCTTATTCATTGCAGCATACCAACTTTCTTTCTCTTTAGAAGGATACCTTTTTATCTCATCCACAGTAGATGGAACTCTATTAACCTGGCACACTGTGTTAGCCTGGTATCTATCAGGCGGTCTAGAAATACGTGTAGTTCTTCTGGGAATTACAGGGCTTGTATGAGGACTCTCGTGAGTTACTACCTGGTCCTTTTCCTCATCTTGCTGAGCTATTTCTTCCTTTTCTTCTTCTATGGGCACAATCTCATCCTGTACTTCACTCTTTACTTTATTTTTAAAGTTACAGGGATACTTGATGGGATTTCTGTAGGATTCAATCACTTCTCTATTGTTATCCTGCTCTAACTTATCCCATCCTACGTGCTCTAGAAATTGGGCATTAGCACTACATAACATCTTAGATGTGCCTTTCTCCCAAAATCTATATGCCCTATGGTTAGCTTGATAACCAACGAAGAAAAATTGTTTAGCTCTATGTTGCCCTTTACGCCTGAGTTGTGTAGGGATATGCACCCATGCTGGTGCACCAAATGTGTGCAGGTAACTCAAATCAGGCTTCCTGCCATGCCACATGGTGAATGGTATTTCACCAGTGGTTGAGTTAACAACGTTATTTAATAAATGATTAGCACACATTGTGGCCTCCCCCCACAAAGAATCAGGTAACCCAGAATCAGTTAACATTGTTCTAACCATTGCCTGTAGTGTTTGGCCTCTTCTCTCTATAAATGCGTTGTGTTGTGGTCTGTATGGTGCAGATTTCTTATGCTCTATTCCAGCTGCCTTTAATCTATTCTGGAATTTGCTGTTAACAAATTCCGTACCATTATCTGTCACCAAGGTTATCAGTTGCCTTTTAGCTTTTCTTTCTGCAAACTTTAACCAGTTGAAGAAATGTTGATATGTTTCAGTTTTGCTTTTCATTAAGTAGCAAAACCCATATCTAGAGTAATGGTCCATAATGCTCAGTATATATCGAGCACCCCCCATACTGGGTTTCTTTGGACCTATAATGTCTGCAAATACTACTTCTAAAGGTTCTTTAGTTTTGAAACCATTTAGCCTATTTGCAGGCAATATTTTACTCTTATCTTCACAACAGACATTACAACGCAAATACTTATCACAGGGTTTTAACCTTATACCTTCAGATAACTCTACTGTACGTTTTAGCATTTTAAAATTTACATGCCCCAAACGCCTATGCAATAAATGGATACATTCATCATGAGGCTTGGTATTGTTAAATACAGTCTGTGCCTCCCCCTTCTTACTATCATGTAAGACATATAATGCTCCATTTAAAGCTGCAGTTACCTTTTTGTCATCCCTTTCCAGTATGCACTTATTATTCTTAAATGTAACCACATATCCTAGTTTATCTAATTCTCTTACAGAAAGTAAATTCATCTTTAACTGTGGTACATACAACATGTTTATATTCTGGTTTAAACATGGACAATATGCAATACCTTCACCCTTGGCTTTGAGATGCCAACCATTAGCGAGTGATATATGCTGAGAGCTTGTAGACATTTTTATAAACTTTGTCTTATCTCTCGTGATGCAGTGGGATGCTCCACTGTCCACCACCCATATATCATTCTTCATATCACAGTTGCTGTATGTGGCTAATTCAAAGGATTTCTTTGGCTTCTTTACATTCTGGCGTTTTCCTTTTCTGCAGAATCTTGACAAATGTCCTCTGCCTCCACAATTAAAACACTTTTTAATTGTGTATGCCGTTGAAGATAACTTCTCTTCCTCTGGGTGCTTCAGCTTACATAGCTGGTTTCTTTCAAGCTTTGAAGATAATTTCTCTTCATTAGGCTTATCTTCCTTCAGCTGGTCACGCTCACTCCTTCTTCTGGCTTCCTCTAATAGCCTGCCGGTAATCTCAGTTACTGATAAACTGTCTTTTGGCAACACCTCTAATGCAGTCACAAAATCATCATAGCTTCGATCCAAAGAAGACAGTATGATATATACTTGTTGCAACTCATTAAATATAAGCTCTTTTTCTTGTAATTCTTGAAAAATGCTTTTCATACAGTTTAAATGAGTTAACATGTCTTCATTTCTCTCAAGATGTGTTCTAAACAGCTTCCGTGTAAGATTAATATGAGCTCCTACACTGTCTCGAACATAAACCTTCTTGAGATTATCCCAGCAATTAGCAGCACTTTCCTCTCCACGAATATGTATCAGTTGCTGGTCTGAGAGAGTCAGTCCTATGATGCACAAAGCTTGTTCATTCTTTTGCTTATAGTCATGTATCTTTTTGGCATCCTCATCAACAGTAGGATCCAAGTTGGATACATCTGGTGGGTTTGTTACTATATCCCACAAACCTTCTCTTCGTAGCAGTAAACTACACTTCATTGACCATGAAACATAGTTTGTTCCATCTAACCTGGATATCATGGACAGACTTGGCAAATTTACTTGTGCCATTGCTCTGCAGAAAAATAACTATCCAACAAACAGTTTGTCTTTACAGTAATGTGTAACTCTTGACCAAACTCTCACTCTGCTATAACCTGGTTAGCTAGACTGTGCACACTGCTGGGCCCATAACCAATGTTAGTGTTTGGGGATAAACCCCTGAGCAGAGTGCACAGCAGCAGTCAAGCCAGGCAGCCAAATGAGAGTGAGGCTGGGCCCAAGAGTATACACACACTTGAGACAAAAACACTGATTGTGGTTTTAAATAGGTATTTAATTCATACAGAGATTAAGAAGAGTCATTCAGTCCATATGTCAGTATCCAGTTTATCAATCCAGTTACCTAGTCTTTTAAACAGTAAAATACAATGTCTTTATCTGCTTGTAAATCTTCTCCTCTGATACCTTTCTCTCAAATACAATGCTGAATCCACAGCTCACCAAGCAAACAGTCCTTGTGTTCAGTAGAGAGAAGTATCTTGCACAGTAGACATCTCATACTGGAGGAAACAGTAGGCAGACAGACAGCAGATAGACCAGAGACCGGTAACACCAGGAACCAGGAATCAGAACAGGAACTCGAAACCAGGATCAGAAACCAGGAAGTGTTACATCTCTCTCACTGCCTCTTATTGCAGCCTGCAACCGCACCCATAATTATGCAATGACATTGCAGTTTTTAGCTTAAAGCTGCAAACACTTATGCCTAGGTTTTATATATTCATTCACCCAAACCAGTTGGTGTATCCATATACCCAACATACCATATACCCAACACACAGGATTCACTTAACAGTTTCAATGATTTGCTTAATAATTGTGGCAAAAAAAGTCATTCAAATCGGGTGCAACTCACTTAACTGCTTTGGTTAGTAATGAACACTTTGAGCTCAGTTGTGGTCTACTTGTAAATAAAATGCATGCGATGATTTTCCTGATATATGGAATAATACAGTTGGAGTCTATCACACTATTTGGTGCAGGATCCATTAGAACATTTCAGACAAATGATCACCCAGACTCTAAGGCTCTACAGCAAAGAAAGATTCATTGCTTTGGTAGTCTGTTCCATTGGATGACAATACATGGAGTTTCTTTTAGTTTTGACACATTCACTTTCTTTTAACGCTTTAACTCAACCCACTTTCTTTTAGTTTTAACTTATTCATTTTAGCCCTGCTATCTTCCACGATAGCCCTTATCTGACGATTACTATCATCTCTCTCCTTCATTATGTTTTTTTAGGCTAAACATAGCTTGAACCTTTAATCATTCCTCATGTAGTTTGATTTTCAGCCCCTTCATCATCTTGGTAGTCCTCATTTGCCTGACTCCTATTAATATTTTCTAGTTTAATTTAAACACAATAGTTTGAGTTAAGAGGCCACTCTTCAATCTGCTTTTGAGTGTCATTCTTATTGAACTTCACAAATATTGTCAATGTTTGATTCCGGACAGTCCCCGGTGCATAAATATGTCAATCCTTGTGGGGCTTAATTTGGTGTCCTGGATGATTTAATTTAAAAAACGTAGTAAAAAGACAAAGAATATATTGATTGACTAAGATCTATCTTGTTAAATAAAGACCACTTTACATGTTTTTAAACTGGAATGATAAAAAAGCAGCCAACAATTGACCCTCTATAATAGGAGTAGAATGCTGCTCCAAATATGGAATGCAATTAAAAAGTTAAAATAGCAGTCAAACCAGTATGTACAAAACTCCATCTGCATTTTATTTGTGAGGCACATAAAAATGGATGCAGCGTTAATCATGGCTACTATCTTGATGTTTTGATTAGACTTTACTGACATCTCTGTTATAACAAGTATTATCTTAAAATCCTGTTCTTCGTGTCAGATTGATCTGTTTACACATCTCTTTAAGCTAACAGATGAATTGTGAGATTTTATTTTTAAATTTTTTATAAAGCCAGCCAGTTATTTGTACAATAAGGTATGCAATTCCAGATGTGATTTATTTAGTAATCCAATTTTATGTAACCATGGTTTAGTTTAGTATGAGCATTTAGTCTTTGGTCCTTCTCCTCTGAATTGTTTCCACAAAATGGCTCCAGTCTCTTTTTCTGAAGACATGAGAAATATTGGCATGGATAGTGTCACAAGCTACTTTGGAACAAATTTCTCTTTATCTGAAAGTTTATCCAAACTTCCTTTATTCCATTAAACTGGATAGAAATCCCATAAGATTCCTTACACTGGATATGTGATAGAACAATCCCATACTGTGTCAGAGTAAATTTATTTTAGTTCAGAACAAAGCCATAAATAAAATATATTTGCCAAGAGAAATAAAACTATTTGAAATGTGTTGATACATAGAAAAGAAAGAAATATTGATATATTCATTTTGCAGATTATATTATGGACATTTAGTGCATTCCACTACAATTCACTACAACCAATCAGCACACTTTGGCTGGGGAGGTAGTATGTTTTAAGAAAGAATAAATAAATCTTCTGAGAGCGAATTTAGATGTTTTATTACAACAGACTGATTGCAGTACAATTGCTAGATGGACTTTGTAATTTAGCAGGAAAAATGATAAAGGCAGATCTTTCTCAATAGTGATATGGAATGGTTGTTTCTACTCCTTAAAAATAAATATTTAAAAAACAAAATAAAACAAAACTTTGTTGGTGCTTCTGGAATTGATTATGTAACAATACAACTTCTAATTTGGATGGTACCTTTCAGAGTCTTCTAGTTAGTTTTTCGTCCAGCTACCAGTCAGATCAGTTTCAGCTCAGAAATGATTCATCCATATAGTCCACCACAAAACTTAAATCAAGATGTAGTTCTGAGTGCTGGGAATCCTGAAATGACTGCCTCGTTTAGAGAACATTTGTAGTTATGATAATGATGCAAAAGTAACTCAGTGTTTCATTTAGTGATCTCTTTGCTTAATAATGAAATTATCAATCCCAATTTGAATAATCTCTTCCTCCATATGATAGGTTCTAGCAATTACTACAATTTATATTATAAAATTATAATTTTATAGTTAAAGACTGTAAAATTATATACGTTATGTATTGAACTGATACTATAATGAAATACTTAAATACTGTAATGACAGAAGGCTTAATAAAGGAATACGTAAGATTTGCAAGGGTGGCCTATTCTTCATCTGCAAGAATACAGATATGTTCTCTGGAATATAAAAGAGCTTCTTCGTAACACAAAAAATTCCTCGCTACTGAAGATCCATTTATTTTCATCTTTCTTGACTTTCCATTACAAATAAGCATTTCTTTTATTCCATGAAAGGTTTGGTAACTTGATGCTTTAAAAAGTTAAAACTTTGTGCCTATTTAAAAGATTTTAATGTTTCGTGGATTTTTAAAATTACTGTTAAAATCCAAGTAGTATTATGGTGATGAGATACAAATTTTCTGAACAAATTAAGATTTATTTGAAGAATAGTTAGAATCAATGGATTTTTCCCAGACACATGAAGTTTGACAGTAAGTAAATATAAATATATTGAGATAGTTGATGAAAGTTCAAGTGTGAATCATTTTCAAATAGACAAACAAACTTGCAGATTACGTATTTATTAGTAAGCATAAAATTTCAGAGGCTTTCATTTTCCAAATGCTAATGAAAATGGTTTGCAGACTGTCCAGTTCACAATATCTAAAAGATTGTTTTCAGATGTCAACATTGCCTTACTAAATGCTATTATTATCAACAAAGTGAATGTGAAGGTGATGCAATTTTCTTAAGAAATCTTTGTTCTCGAAAACCCTAAACTACAAACCTAAACAATTAGAATCATTTGAAGATATTTAGGTCCAGAATTTAGTAAACATTCTCCAGAACTGTTGAATTGAGCAATTTGATATTATGGTGGAAAATGGTTTATTGATTTCTAAGAACTGAATATCCATCCAAGGCTCAAGTGTGCCACCCAGTGACACCTTCTTAAATTACAGCTATTTATTATATAGGTTTAGTTTATCTAACTATCCATAAAAGATTAGAGAAGTTTGAAATAAGAAAAAGAGATGAAAAATTCAAATCTTGCATTTATTACAAAAAGAAAACAGAAGAATTTTTTTTATCCACAGTCAAATGTTGAAAAATGAAAGCTTAAAAACAGTACAAAGAATATTTAATTGTAAGTGATACTAAATGTAGGGTAATGTTTACACCAGGGGTCTTCAAACTTGACAGCTTTAAGACTTGTGGACTTCAACTCCCAGAATTCCTCCTCCAGTCATGTTAGCTTAGGAATTCTGGGAGTTGAAGTCCACAAGTCTTAAACTTGCCACGTTTAAAGAGCCTTAGTTTACACAAACATAATCAGAAAATTATAAATTAGAGCCTATGCATTTGAATCTAGTCATTTTCACTTTACAGTACAGAAAATCTGGATGATAGAATAATTGATTATAAAATAATTTTAGTTGAAATACTGTAAATAACCATCATTTTGGTCATTGTCTATCCACTGCAGGATGAAAGCCTCTTCCACCTGTTTTCAACCAATACAGTCTTGAACTTTTTTTTTGCCAATTGGGCCCATAGTACTTGATTTCATTTATCTTTGTTTTAGGTCTCTCTTTTTCAATTGGGATCTATTTTATGATTGCCTTGGTCCTCCCATCAGTTCTTCTTGCTATGTGACCAACCCATTTCCATTTCAACATAATATTCCCTCTTAAAAATTATCTGTATTTATATCCATTGTCATGTCTTGCAAATCATGTAACTTTAAGCCTAAAATGCTGATATACTTTTTGTTTGAACATCTTTTTAAACCTAGTATTTTACTACAGGACTGGTTGTTTGAGAATACTAATAGTTAAAGCTCAGTTAAAGCTCTTTGGATATGTGAAATGGGCTTTTACCGGTAACAGGCTACGTGAAATGGTTACTTTAAGTAAAGTAGTGATGACATTCAAGGTATCTGAATTACTACAATGGCCAACGAGACTCTTATAAAATTTTGTACTATTTTCATCATCTCCTGTTCCACCCCAACCCATGAAATAATATTGGATTGAACTCCTGAAGAAAAAGCAACTACAAATGTAAGTATTTTTATTCTGCTTCAAAGTATCTGAAAAAGCAAAGGTGAGTAAAACTGGGACAATGATTTATCAATAAATGTTATTTGCAAGTTGAGTCCATTATTAATCTATAACAGTATTTTTATTTTGTTTCATATACGCTGTCTCCAGGAATTCAAAGTGGCCTATAATCTTTCTTACAACAAAAGCTACATAGCTACATAGTATGGCCCACAGGCTGCATGCAGCCCTGGACAGCTAGTAATGTGGTCCCAGCAAGATAAATAATAAAGGAAGTTTGTTATTTGTATACATTAATACATAATGTGTGTTTTATATGTGACCCGGGGCCATTCTTCTTCACTCATTGTGGCCCAGAGAAACCAAATTATTGGTCCATCGTGACACACAATATGCAGGGTTCAAAAGAAGATGACTAACAAAGATGCCTTATTGAGTACAAGAGGGTAGTTGTAAAGTTGGATCGAAGTTTTAGTCCCTCACTTTATGCATTATAACACCCTGGTGCAGTTTATTATCAAAGAAAATGGGTGATACTACAAAATCATGTCATATTTTTACTTTTGCAACTTTAACAAGGAAATTACTTCAAAAAGTTTGGAAAGATACATTTGAAAAACAAATGAGCAAATATATGATACAAGTTACCACTTATGATCATTAAAAATCAAAAATGGGGGGAGGGGACATAGGAAGGACTTTATTTGCAGAACAATGTCTTTCAAAATCTGTCTATGTGGCTGCTAAGAGTCGAAAACAACTTGATGACACAACCAATTGTTTACCAACCAGAATTGAAACAATTTAAGCACTGATAATAAATCAGTGAATCAGGTCACCGGTCTCTCCAGCAAAGAACCTTGGCACAATAGATTTTCACATAAAATTGTACAACTTTTCATATAAAATTATATTATTACATGGAATAAAATTCCAGGGCACATCCTATGAGCCGTCTGGATTACTGGATTCGTGTAGCAGTGCTTACGTACGGTGATCTCAAGGATTTTCCCACCTTGCCGCCTTTGCCTGAGATCCATTTCCGGAGAAATCCTTCCGGACTAGAAACACGAATATCGCAGGACCAACCGATGGAGCGCCACCCCCAGGTTTACAACTCTGTCAGCTTCAGAACCGGATGAGGAAGTCTCCATTCTCGCACGTGCAGATGGTAAGTAAGCAAAGCCACCGCACACAAGATGGCCGCTGAATCACATCCGGAAAAGGAAGAGCTCCTTTTCCTTTTCTACTTTCAGCCATTTGATAGGTTGGCCCCAGCAAAAAACAACAACAACCCTCCTCTGTGATGACGTCATCACCAAGTGACAGCAAGGAGAGAGGGCGCCTTGGGACATAAGGGTGATCCATTTTTTTCATGGCGAAGATGGAGGCCGGCTCGACTTTTGGAGCGGCGGAGGTTGAGGCGGCTGTTGTGACCTCAACGGCGGCGCCTAATGCTCCGCCGACCCTTCCCACCTCCGTCGAGCTGCCTTCTTTTGAGGCTGTGCGAGCACTGGCTGAGAACCGCTACTCTTGCCTTGTGGTGGTGCAGCACCGGAGGCATATCGCGCTCCCGCCGCGCTTCTTGAATCGCAAACGGACCGGGATTTGCGCGCAGTTAGATGCTGAACTGCGCCGCTACTCGGATAGGTACGTGCCATCATTGCGTGTAAAAATACTCCGTTTAAAGACTTCAGGCTCTAAAGGATAAACTGGTGAGAAAGCGAGTTACTTCGATGAACTTTCTAGAAGTTGTTCCATATTTTCCCTCTTAGTCTTATTGTTCTCCGGTTCTAAAACTGAATACAGGTTCCGAGGGTCCTAGTTCAAAGTATATTTCGGGACACCTTTCTTACAAAAGGCAGTTAACAAATTACAGTCCCCCTTTCACCCTCTCCCGCCACGGCCATTATATCAGACTTGTTTCATATCTTTCAGTAAAACCAGTCTTTTAATAAACCGCCTACATATAGAGCAACCCATCGTGCTATTCCTTTTCAGTGTAATACCTTAGAAAGAATACAGAAGATAATTTAGAAATACTCCCCACCCCCAAAATTAAAGGATTGACTTCAATAAGCACTATTAAGTATTTCTATATCTTTTTGTCCTTGTACTTTGTTTTTCCCATTATATCTAAACGGTGCATTGTTGTGAAACATGCCGCAAATGTAATTTTAAGAAATGTAAAACCAACATTAGTGGATTAATTGAATGAAACATTTTTGAAGGAGTGAAAAATTTGGTATCTCATTTGTAACTAGTAAGTAACTAGTAACTTGGGTAGAAAGAACATTCCATTGCTAAGACCTTCCAAAAATATCCATTAACCCTTTATTGGCAGGAACATCATTGGCTATCTTGGTTTATCACTTTAAAGAGCTTCTAAGGTCTGTGTAGCCAACATGAGGTAAATGGGGGGAAGGGGGGAAGAATGATCATTTATTTGCAATTGAAGTTCACTGTATAAAGAGGGAACAAAATAAATTTGTTCTGCAAATTTCTCACATAATTAAGATGTTACACAAATCCCTTTATTAAAATGTTAGTTACAAATCATTACACATTGGAAACCATTAAGGGCACAGTTGAGGTAAATTGCTTAAATAAAAAACACAGGATTAATTTAAGAAAGAGAGTACATTCCTTATTTGTTGTGAACATATGTGTTCATTATTTCCTCTGTTAGCTACAAAATAAACTTGGATGGAAATTTCTTCTTTTCAATCAGTACATTTGTAAGTAGTTCATAAACATATGATGGTATGTAACATAAGTGATGTTGTAGTCATCTGTTATATTGTACACTACTAGTGGGCCTCCTAACTCCGACATTTTTCTCAGAATCATAAAATCTGCATTTGTGTAACTTTCATTTATTTGAATTGTTTGTTACGTCTTTGTCATGGTAAGGATCATAATTAGTGTTTTCTTCCTAACATTAGGTACATTTATGCTGATTATATTGTTAAGTGGTTTATTTTATTTATTTATTTTATCCTCTAGTTTTCAAGGAGTTCCTGTGGCTTATAATGCCATTAAAATAACTAAAGAACTGGGTGATATAATTGATGATATTGGGGCCATCCACCTGGATATAGAAGCTACTTTTGTTGTCTTTCAGCCTAAGCCAGGAAAAAAACTTACGGTATGTATATAAATAACTCAGTACTTTTATTTGTACGGTGTTGTCTCAACTTACATAGTAAGTTCATTTGCTTTTTTAATTAATTATTTTTTTATTTATTGGATTTATCCTGCCATAATAATGACAACGATAGTAATTTACAATACAGTGAAGAAAACAATAAAACATACATGGTATAATTAAAAATATAAAACATAATTTGACCAATTATCAGTGCACCATTACTGTTGTTACTATTGTACACATACACATTCTAATTTTTCCTACAACAACCATGTGATGTGGGTGGGGCTGAGAGAAAGCAACTGGCCCAAAATATGTCAGTTTTCTTTCATGTCTTAGGAAGATCAAGAACTTATAGTCTCCAGGGTTCTAGCACAGTACCTTTATCACTATGCTACTCTAACTCTTTAGATTATACATATAAATAGTATATATCATCTCAGATACATACAATATTTAAGAAATTATTACAGTTGATTATATACTTAAGCATGTTTAAATTTTATATTTTGTGATTTATTAGGTTATAATGTTTACAATCTTTGACCTTTTTCAGGTATGGTTCTTTAGTTAATTATAAGAGTAATGGGCTAAAACTAGCACTGTAATTGTTTTATACGAAAATATCTTTTTAAATGTTTTAGAAAAAATATCAAATGATCTTATTCATAACATTTGTAACATATTCTGGCTAGTAACTGTTAAAAATTACTTCCACTGTTGATCTTTTACAGAAAAACAGTTTAGAGTTTATGCAATATTAGTCAACTGAGCAAAAACCAACTCGGAATGAAAGGATAGTGGACCAGTTGACCTAAAAAATTAAAAATAAATTGTTCATGTATCTTTAACATTCAAAATATGTAAGAATACATCTTAGTTCCATATATAGTGGTACCTTGGTATTTGACTATTTTCCAAACTCATTGAATGTGGTACTCAATGCATTTTGATGTGAAAATATTGTCCCAGTATTTGTAGTTTCTGCATGCAAAACAAGATGGGGATAGAAGCAAAGAGCGAACAGGAAGTCCCCCATGCTGTTAATATAGTTGCAAAAGGAATAGGGGGATAGCCAAAACAAACCAGGTTTGTCACCTGGTTTGTTTGGCACTCATATTTTTTTACTTCCCATCATGCTTCTCTATCAATTAATGTCAAGTAACGAGGTACCATTGTTTTTGGTATGTACCTATGCTAAATATTGATAGAAACAATAGTATAGTTTCTCCCAAAACAAATGATATGGTGCTAACATTTCTTTTTTTCCTTTCCTTCTCCAGGGTATAATTAATAAAGTGGCACCTAGCCATATTGGCTGTCTGGTTCATGAATGTTTCAATGCTTCTATCCCCAAACCAGATCACATAACAACAGAAGAATGGAAAAACTTTGGTTTTCAAATAGGTATTAGACTGGTATTTAAGGTGCTACATTTTGATTCAGATTCTGCTGGAGTATTCTGCATTCGAGGAAAACTTTGTAAAAACAGGTAATACATACATTTTACAAAATAGAGTGGCTTGATTATGAATATAAGATTTAAGGACAAAAGTTCTTTTATTATATAGCATATCACAAAAATTTTAAGATCTCATTTATTTCTCAAAAGTTTAATGGAAAAGTATGTGAGATCTAAAATAATTTAAAAAAAAATGTGGAAAAATTTCTACCAATAATAATAATGGTTTGTGTCCCAAAATGTTTGTTTATCTTCTATTTAAAGGATATGTCAGAATAGTCCATTTAAAAGATAGAGGATAATCTAGATGTGAGGGTATTATTACAATTGAAAACAGTCAGGTATGAATAACTTTGGATAAATTGTACAGTGTTTTGCTTCTGTATAACTGCAGGTATTTACTAGTCTTGTAAAAGTTGTTTTCTCAGTTATTTTTTTATTTTTAGTCTTGGAGAAGAGATGCTGAAGGAAAAATGCAAGAAAAAGTATGAAAAACATTGTGATGTACATATTGGCTCAGAGGAGATGGAAGTTGATATATCAAGTGTTGGGATAGAAGACAGAGAAATGCATAGTGGTGATGATGAAGATGATCATGGTATATATGATAAGCCCGAGGCAGAGAATGGGCAAGATGGAGCAGAGGTGGGAATGCATGCCAGTGACTCCAGTGGTTATCATAGTGATCATGGCAAATCTAAGAAAAAGAAAAGAAAAATTTTTGAGGAGGAAAATGGACATTCTGGTCTGTTAAAATCTAAAGCTAAAAAGAAGAGAAAAGAATGAAAATGTCTGAATAATACCAATGTGCCTTACCTGTATTTGGAACTCTTCTAGCAGTAATATTTTGATATTTTTAGCATCTCTAATTGATGTCTAAAGAATTCCATTGTAGATGCTGGACTTCAATAATGCCTAAAATAATAAATAATATGAGAAAAGACATTTTTGTTTTTGTCTAGCCCTTAAATAGTAACTATTAGTGTATTTAAAGGTTTAGCGGAAAAAATGTCCAAACCCTAAATTGAGTTCATCCTCTGAGCTGTATGTTTAGTTTAAAGTATTTGTTTTCAAAGTGATATTAAAGGATCTTCCTGAAAAATTACTATATGAGAACTTACTTGTACTCTTTTAAAATTCCAATATCTTTAAAGACTTCTATTATGTCAACATAGTGAGTAAGAGATTGATCTCTTAATTATAAATGTATATATATAAGGAGTAGGACTTGGGTTTTCTAATTCGGTACTTTGAACTACAGCATACCTAGGGACATTTGGATTCATTAGGTTCTCTCACCACCCTATGAATAAATAAGCAAGAAAATTGGCATATTGAAAACAAAAGTTCCAGATCCAAGTATCATCTTTATAAAAAAGGAGGATTTGGGGCTCAAATACAGACCCATAAGCTTTATTTAAAAATAAAAAGAGTGGAAGGCTGTATCCATCAACCTTGTTTAAAAATGTCCATTACTACAAGAAAATGAAAAAAATAAGTTGGTGCAATAGGAAGGGTCTTTGGTTCTTTATATTATTAAAAAGGAGGCAACTTAGAACCTTGATAAATCCATGTTTTGTAGTTAATTATGTTCTTTGGTAGTCATGCCATTTCATTTGCTATTTTGTGAAAATCTTCACAACTTCTTAAATTTCTAATATGGCACTCAGTTTGAAAAGAAATAGTAATAGTCTTTTTAGAGTATTCTATTACTACAAATAGTTTTGAAAAGAAATTTTAATGATTTAATAAATTGTCATACAGATGAATGTATACATTTTCTACAATTTTTTAACTCTAATCAATGGGTTTAAACAAACAAAATATATCTTAAATGTTGGGTACTCTTGCCTACAAAGTTTTTAAACAATAGAACAACATCTTGGAAGAAAGTGGACATCCCTTCATTAAATGTTTAAAAAGACTAGATAGCCACTTAGGAGTTAAAATACCAAGAACTTAAAATACTATGACCCGTAGTATCAATCGTATATAGGAATACTTGTACTGTGTATATTGTGTTTTTGAATCATTTAAATACAGAAACATAAAGAAAAGGATTCACTTTTCAGGTAAATTCTAGGAGATAGTATGCAACCAGTTTTGTCCTCTTTGAGGTTCACCAGATATATATAGTGATAGATTCAGCTGTGCAGTTCAAACTTTCACCAGGAATTGAATTCATAGGCCATTAACATGATGATTATGCATCATATCAGAATTGGACAAGCAGCAGGTCCTCCTCCCCAGGAAATGGAAGTTGGGTTTTGAAAAAGCAAGATAGAAATAACATGCTTTTGAAATTAGTACTGGAGAAGACTTCTGAGAATGTCATGGAGGGCCAGAAAACAAATAAATGGGTGGTATCGGTAACAGAGTCACAAATTACTGTGTTTGGACATAGATATATACTATATACTAGTGGTCAATATATATAAAAATACCAAGTAAGATATTCAGTATTTAAAGTCAGGGAAATTCCCCTCCTTGCAATCTTCATGTGTCTATGGGTAAGTCAAGTTAAACTTTGCATGTTAGAGTATGATGTAACATTCCTAACTGGTCATAAAGCTTAAGAAAGTAAGAGAGATTATATATAAGTAATGCCAGCTAGGTGATTCTTCACTCAAGTCACTTCGTAGGATTGTTGTAGGAAAAATAGGAAGAAAGATATTTTCACTGTTTTGAGTTATTTATAAAAATAATATAGGTGGGATTAAAAAACCTTTAAAAAGTCTAAAAAAAGATACTTTCTATAGGATAAACAGTAAATGCTCTCTTTTACAGAAGAAAAGAGCTCAACTGGATCACACTAACAACTATTTTAGTTTGTTACTTTACATTGTTAACACGGTGCTCACAAGCTGAAGTTAGAGGCTTGATTTGTGCATTAAAATATTAAATATGTAATGTAGACATTTTCCTGCCAAAGGAATGCTGTTGGCTGCCATCTAAAATGACCCAGAGTTTATATTTTTATTGTTACCATGGGTTTAAAACTTCAGAATGAGCAGAATCCAATCAGATGTAAAGCTCTGTGAAAACACTTGAAAACTATATATCATCTTCAACCATAACTGTGAGATTATAGTCCATTGTGAAAAAAAAAAAGAAATTATGATTTCTCAGTTCCACATAAAATTGATGACTGAAACGTGGCAACTCAACTGAGGTTTTGTGTTAATGTGAAATAAATGGCTTTTAAATGAATGAAGATGTTTTTCACAATATAGGGTGGATTTGTGATTAAAGGGGAAAAACACCTGGCAATCTCAGTGGAAAAATATGGAAATCCAGCTTTTACCTTCCTTACTATATAACCAGGGGAGGGGGGGCGGCATATACTTTCTTTGTTCACCTCTGGGTTTAATGGTCTGCAGCACAATGGACTGCACATTCCATTGAATCCTAAGTGGGAAGTCCACCAAGGCATTTTTTCCCCTCCAGATGCAAGGGTGGCCAGTCAGATATATTTTTCTTATTTTCACAATATCTTCCTACCCAACCCATCCTCACAAATAACTTGGAACACAAATTCAGAACAGACACATAACAATGAACTGTTATAACTTTAAACTATCTGAATATCACAAGATGCAAACAAGCTCCAAAGATAATTAAGCAATACTAGAGTGCTGCAGACAACAAATAGGAAATAAAGACTTGCCAAAGTTAGTAGTATTAGTATTTAAATGCAAGTCCAAAGCATAAATAAAAGGAGAAAGAAAGTTGAGAAATTTGGGAAGGATCATGTTCCAAATTGAACTGCTATATGTTCCATCGATTTAAAAACGTAGACCAGGGGTGTCAAACTTTCGGCCCGTAGGCTGGATGAGTCACACACAGGTCATGCCCACCGCGGTTCCGCAAAGGAAAAAATAATACGTCACGTGACGCAATCGAGTTTGACACCCTTAACTTAGTTTATTCAGTAATAACCCATCACTCAGATACTGGTAAGACTAAATTAAGCGGGATTACTTTAGTGAGAGAAAGCTTTTACTGTAATGATCAATATGCTATCCTGTTAGAGGCTAGATGAAGAAAAATATTATTTTTAAAACAATTAGGTTTCTTTAATCATGACTCATCAGTTTTGATTGTATTAATTTATAACACAAGTCCCCAATCTTTCTGCCTCATGGATTGGCAGTGGTAATGGGGGGAGATGGTTTCGTGTGTGCAATATATAACCTGCACAAGCTACCGTACTTACCCAACAGGTCACAGACTGATACAATTAGACTATTTCATAAACAAATAAAGGCTAACCAAATTCATATATTAACCAAATTCATACATTTTAAACATCAAAACTGAATGTTCTTGCCTTACTGCCATAACTAAGATGTGCATGTTTCTATTTATTACAGAAAAAAACATACAGTATATTGTTCTGCTCATCTTTATTAAGAATTAATTCCCAATTAGTGAGGTAGACTTATGTTAATCTCAGTAAGCATGCATAAATTTCTAGTCTTGATTTCCTTCACAGCTATAAAATATGTTTTTAAAATTACGAAAAATGTTTACGATATAATTCTCAAGAGGGAAATCATCAAATGACTCCATAATACCTTGCGGGACAAGGACACCTGAATGCAGCTGAGTGTTTAGTGGCTGGATACCCTTCCTGGCACCATTGCGGAGTCCCCCACCCAGCAGATATATTCTCAGTGTGCCCTGAGAGATAAATATCTGCCTTTACCTAGGATCGAACTCAGCTCCTAATTGTGAGGTGAAAGCTCCACCTCTAGGCCACCGCATCACTAAGAAGGAAATATGGATGGTAAATAATGTTTTATATCGGATAAGAACAGAAAAAGAAAAGGAGAAACGTTCTGAATTTTTGGATCATGTTCTGGAATTCTTTGAGAATTACTTCCTTTTAGAGGAATTACCTATCACAAAATGACTACTTTTCACAAGTTCTATGCTGTTCCAGTTTGCTATTGTCCTAGAGTGAGGAGACAATGGGCATAGGTCCAAATATTAGGAGGAAGCTACTAAACTTTTTTTTAAAAAAAATCTAGAAATATTGTAGCAATATTTTAAAAAATCATGAGCAGCAGAGGAACCCTACTTTCCCATGTACAGGTTTCATTGTGATATTTGAATGTTTCCCCATTCAAGCTTATTGTATTTACTTATATTTTTATAGCAGAAATTTGTAAAATGCTTTTAGGATTTATTTCAATTTGAAACTTTCTCAAAACATTTTTATATAGGGGAACCCTGT
This sequence comes from Pseudonaja textilis, assembly GCF_049901715.1. Classification (NCBI taxonomy): domain Eukaryota; kingdom Metazoa; phylum Chordata; class Lepidosauria; order Squamata; family Elapidae; genus Pseudonaja; species Pseudonaja textilis. The sequence goes on along the minus strand of NC_142008.1, from coordinate 35,580,786 downwards.
CTCCAAATTATTTCTACTTATTACCCAGTATTTTTAAGAATGTCAAACCTTGTGTATTAAAATCTAAGACTGTTTTATATTGCTGTTCTCTAATGCCACAGGGTGGAGTATTGTTTTATATATTGATAATAGATCCTATGCTTACATAATAAAAATTGTGGAAAAGTCATCAGGAGTTTTTCATTTACAAGCCACATAGAAACTGTATGCCCAGTGTGTGGAGAAGGTATAAGAAATTGTAAACCAATTAAATTAAACATTTCATTCACACCTCTATTTCTGTTCTCGCAAATCATTCTTAAAGTATTTTCGCTATAATCATTGTTTCATGTATTATTTATTTTTAAAACTTCACCTCACTATTTCTCAAAATCTTAACTTTATTTAAACATAGTGCAATAGTCTTTTCTTAATTTTGAACCCTTAATCTTTTTCATATATGTGGTCCTCATTTTTTTTTAATTTGCCACAAACCATGCATATGCTTCTGTACTCTTCAGTGACCTTTATAATCAGTTCTCACTTATTAATATCTATTCATTCTGGATCCCATTTTTTCTTTTTTTAAGCATCCAATTTTTCCTGTATTCAACACAGTGTTTATGTTTCTCTGAACATATCAACTCTTATTTCCAAACAGCAAAACTGGCAGTAATATGCTGTTGTATGCTGCCATTTTATATTATTTTGACAAACTTCTTACAACATCCATTCATATCTTTTTACCAGCTTCCTCTATCCATTCTCTTAACTTTAGTAATCATTCTACCAAGGTATCATAATTATACTTGTTCTAGGTTTTTGCCATGTATTTATAAACCTGCCACTTTCCTTGTCATCCTTAGTTTTAGATATATTGATTCTCAAATACATACTATATCATTGCATACAATATTTGAGGAAAATAATTTGCATTGTCTAATAATAACATAGAATCATTGCGGTATAAAAGTACATATACATTTGTCTACAGCTACTTGTGATATCACAAGCATTTCTTATTAATACATGAAACTATTAAGATAATTATGCATCTTCATTTCATTCCTACTTAATGTTAACTGATTGGCTGGACATTCTATTTTGTCTCACATATGCTTGATTTCTGTCATATTGCTCTCATTGCATTTAGCAACCAATTTTCAACTGAATCGTTATAGTAAAACTTCCATAATTCAAGCTAATTCATTTTGTCACCGGATTTCTCTAAATCAAAAAATGTACATAAACTTTCTCATTTTCATAAATTTGTAAATGATGTTAAGGAAAAAATCAAATCTGCTTATCCTTTATCTGGTAAAAAAGAACAGCCCTTTACCAAAATTTAAGTCATTCCTACTGTGACAAAACTTCCAGCAGCCTTCACAAATTAATCCCACTTCGGATTTAACTTTTTCCTAATTATAAGGTATTGTAGTGTTGATACATGTTATACAAGTGGCATGCAAGACCATGGGCAACGATTATACTTCAATATTTATTTTATATGTCTCCTATTTTTCCTTTTCTGCTGTTCCATAGCATGCTTTTCTTCAGCATTCCACAAAACATTCTTTGTTTCCCATGAACATTATTCTCACACTTTTATGGCCTTGTGCACAAAATCTTTCCAACCTATTCCAAGTAGCTTTATGTGTATAGTGTTGAGACATCAACCAACTAATTTAGTTTCCTCTCAACTTAATTGCTTTTTTTTCTGCAGACATTTCATTACCAGGCTAGATAACATCATCTGTTCATAAAAAAGGAATATTTGCTGATTGCTAGTGTTTACTAGTTTGCATTATCAGTCTTGATTGTAGTTTCTTCATTGATTGTTGCTTGGATATAGTTTCTTCTGGTTGTTTATTTGGATGTTGGCTGCTATGAGTGATGTTTGTTTTCTTAGTTGACTTTTGGTGCTATCTTTTAAATGGTATGTGGATGGAGTTTATCTCTATGTGTCTGTTGATGGCTGATTTACTGAATGTCAAGCTGCCAAAAATTCCCTAGCATTTTATGGATTTGGCTTGGTCAAAAATGCAAAGTTTCTCTACTAAAATTGTGGAGAGAAATTAAGGAATTTGTATCCTGTTTTCCAACTGCTAGCTGATATTCATGGTTTTAATCTGAAAGGGCAAAACTTAGATCATGGTATCATGTTGCATCATTTTGATGTCATCATAATTAGGAACAGGCAAATTGGCAACTACAGAGCACATGAATATACATAATGTATTTATAGCATGTACCTGAGATGCAAACTTTCTTTGTGAACAATTGAAGAAGCTATCAAAGAAGAAAATGTAGATGACCAATTCTAACTTTGTATTCATTAAGTTCCAATTTTCCATATTGCAATGCAGCTGTAGATGTTTTTATCTTAAACATCTTTTACTTAACTGGCAATATCTTAGCACACAGATTTGGCAGCTTGTCTTTGATCAAATGCTTTTTTCTGCTCTGCTTCTTCTCATGACCTTTTGAACATGATAGGCTCTTCCTTTGCTTCCCTCCCCCACTTTGCACATCTTTTCCCCTATGGAAAAATCAATCATCCTGTCTAGAGTATTTTAAAATGATGTCAAGCTTTTCAAGTGCACCTTCCAGTTCTCTTGTGTTGATTTATAATTTTGCATGCTACTCTGTTCTCTACACTTCCCCACTGTCTGTTAATTTCTTAAGAATGGCTGAGGACAAATTCTGTGTTAAATTAATTCACACTTTCAGTAGCCTTTCCTGCAGTTGTAGGAGGTTACAGTTTGCAAATTCCCTTGATACATTCCTTTAAAAAGTTCCATATGATTCTCTTAGCTTAACACATTTTTTAAACTATTTCTGCCTCCTTCGGTTGACTTTTACAAGTTTGGAGATTGATGGCAGCTACTTTTGATGACTTCCCCAAAAATTTAAACAAACATTAAACATTAAGATGTTTGAGGAGAAGAAGAAGAGAAAAACCAACCACAAATATTCTTTCTGAGAGAACCTGTACACATAAACATGCATATATACATTCTCTGTTTGTTTTCCAGAGCATAATTTGTGCTGGAACATGTCATTATGCTCTGGAAAATATAGAATGGGGTATAATTCTGAGGCCCCATTGGGGGCTGATCCATTAGGTGGTCATATTTTTTCTGCAGAATCTTCCCAAAATAATTATTAGTCCTGTGATCATTAAAATACCAAAGGAGAAATGGTTTCCTATAGTAAATAAAAGTTGTCAGAGTGGGATATCATTTTACAACAGGTGGGAATTAGCACCTGTAGGAGATTTCTGCATTTAGAAGTAGAAAAGAGACAGTCCTCATGTGAAAGTTGGAAGCTAAAAATTATCATGATAGCAAATTTTGAAACCTGGTTGGAGTCACGGATTTTTACATTCCACTTTTCATTTAATATACAGAGGGTGACATTAATTTTGGATATTACAGTATAAAATCTGAAATAGTAGGTTGTCTTTAGGATAATTCCTAAGGTAACCCTAGGGTAAGTAATGGAATATTGAATTATAGGATGTATAAACCTCATTATCCCAGAGGCATTCTTGAAAATGAAGATGAAGCCACAGACAGGCATTGGGCCACATTTTGACTTGTTGCCTCTGTGCTTGTGTGCCTGCTTGATAGAGCAAAGAACATGGAAGGACTAGGTCTTTCACTACTACCAAATTATCATGTCCTAATAGGAATTGCAATTCTTCTTGAACTAGAAAAGAACACGGTATTTCCCCTTCTCTGTATTGAAATATATTTTAAGAATTGGTATAATAAAAAGGCCTAACTGCTGTGCCAATGGCTTTTTGACATCTGAAAATGCTGATATGAAAACAAAGTGAAAGAACCCTGAAATGCTTTGAAATGCTCCTGGCCATTGCTACTGATCATATACCCTGACATATGCAGTCCCGGATGCATCTGTTTATCTGATCTAGATTGGAAAGAGACAGAAAAGAGCTAATGTTGCACTTCATAAAATTGCAGCCAGACTGATAAATCTGTGTTTATTTGTCTCAGAATGCATCCTGGTTTCTTTAACAGAGACATCTTGTGTTTGTGCTGATGGCAACATTGCCCCCCCCTTCCATAACTCCTTTGGGAGAGTTTGCTGAGAATTATTTAACCTCAACCACTCACCCCCCACTCCTAATTCCTCCATGGCAACTGAAAACTTTCAACTGGCTTGGTTTAAAGTCTGTCCTGGTGATTTCAGTACAGCTTTTGCTTTGGTAGCAAATTATGATCTTGGGAATGATTGATACTGTGTGGGAGTTGATGACATAAATCTGCTAAAGTGTGCCTGATGTACAGCTTCCCAGACTTCAGCTTTGGAGCCATGTTGCTGTTCTTAATATAGTGACACTGAACAGATTGTAGCAAATAAAAAAGGGAGGAAAAAAAAACCCCTCCCAAGTCTTTTTTTGCAATGGGTATGAATAAAGTTTATTACCTTGAAACCAGCAAAACATTCAAGTACTATTAAATGATTTGTGATTGGGAGGGTTGGAAGAGATGAATGAAGAATGGTAAGATTATTTTGTTAATGGGTACAGAAACAAACAAACAAAACCTAAACAATTTTTTTTAAAAAAAAACCCAGGAAATTAGACATAGATAAAACAAAGATTCTCAGGTTTTTGTGGTAAGGGATCAATGTTGCACTCTTGCATTTGCCTAATCCATTTCATTTTTAATCTCAAATTAAATGCATTTAAAATTGACTCCTAAATTTGGGAAGAAGTTGACTACACTACATTTACATGCAGAGGACCAGTCCTGAGTCAAATATCGCGGACAGCATTTGTAAATCCTTTTGAAATATAAATTATTAATACTTTTGGATAAAGTTCATTATATAAATACGTTGCATGAGATTGCATCAGAAAGTAGTACAATATACTATGTAAGAATACATTAGTGTTCTATAATATGGTTGCATCCTTATTCACACAGACAATCAAAATGTATGTAAAAATAGTTTTTTGATTGCTTTAGTCTTGCAACACAGGTTCTGTTTTGCAACCAATACAAAGAGATTATAAATTAAAATGTTATGTATGTAAAATTATCCTATTACATATGATTTTACTAAAGGTAAAATTGTACAATTATATTATTTACATTAATACAACTATTAGTATAATAAATTATATTAAATTATTACAAAATAAAAATAATATAAATAAATAAAGGATACTTTGGGTGAAATATTGTTTAGTGTAATTCACATAGCTGTAAAAGCTTTAAAATAGGAGTTAGTTTATTGGCAAGTAATAACTGTTGAAATCTGTTCAGAATAGCAGAAATCAGCATTGTTAATTCAGAACTTGATCCCAAAATATTGTGGCTATATCACCATCATAGGCCCAAGAATTACCATACGTATTAAAACAATGCTCCAGTTGTTCTAATTTTCTGCTCAACCAATATGGCAGGTGGTGGATATAAATTGATTGGCCAATAAATCAATAAAAAAGTATTTTATATGCAGTCTTCTTTCGCATGTCAGGAGACTGTCTAAACTTTGCCCAAATGTGCAACATTTTTCCAGAGCCCATCTCATTTACTCATCAATATATCTATCAGCCAAGAATTTTTTTTGAAATTTTTCAAGAATTCTACTTTGGAATAGCAACAATGCAGCTTGAAGTGTGGGCAGATGAGGGTAAATGTTTGCAGGTTTGTTTGCATACCCAGAGTTGTTTTGGACTTGAGTGCCTAAATATAATAATAAAACAAAGAAGTAAATAAGAAGTAAGTCAGGATACATGTTGTTAAGGGAATTTGTGTGTGTGTGTGTGTTGGGTGTTTTCATTTTCAGAAATAATATCTAGAGTTTATACCTAATTGAAAGAGGCCAAAGTAAAAGAAATGATATGTAAAAACAGTGTATTATTAAGGCATTAGAATATATTTCTAAGTAGTCTGCCTATTGCTATTTTAACATATCATTTTGAAAATATATACATTTAATGTGTGTTTCCCAAATCTGTCATTTCTCTACCAGTCATGGACATTTGGGCAAAATTATGCCATTTAATGAAAGTTTTTGGTATTAATAGTATACATCAGGAATTATTAATATTTTTTCTTTGAATCTATGAACAGGACTTATATTTCACTGGAAATTATATTTAGTCATTTACCAAAAATAGCAGATTGGCTTTGAGATAATTTACTAATAGCATGACAGTCTGATACTTCTTGCTGGCTTCTAAAAAAATATTATGTTAATACAAATGTTCCCAGCATTTCTGACATTTATCCTAATATTCCTGCCTAAAAAATGTAAGCAGAACTTTACAGCTGCATTTCTAAATGGACACTTAACAAATACACACAAAAACAAAGAATAATTCATACCTCACTTTTTTTTTACAGCTGTGTTCTAATAGGATAGATATTGTGGATTTATTCCAAATGATGGGTTGTATTTATTAAAAAAAAGTAAGTGTGGAGAAGAAAAATAGGCATTTTATAATACCCACAAAACTTTGAGATGTTCAAACCTGTAAATACTAAAATATATTTTTCTTTCTGAAGAATAGATTAAGTGTTACTATTAATCAACAATCTGATAAGTAATCCAATTTATTCCACTTAATTATTTTTTGTGTCATTTGGTACCATTTAAGGCTAAAATAAAAATGTGCATTGATAAAAATGTGCATTTCATATCAGTTAAATAGATGAGTAGATATTTGGCTACACTTCTTAAGTGTGTTTCAAAGAAATCAATTTCTGTTTTAAGCTAGAAACAACATCAAAAAACATGTAGTTAGACCTAAAGTTTGTTTAACTTCAAAACTCTCAATAAACGATTATTCTATCTTGGATAGTTAGGACTAAGGGGCAAGCAAGGAAATGGTCCTATCATTGTATCCAGGCACTTTTATGAGTACAGCAGATGTATTTGTTCAATATTCTGTGTAATTCAAGAAGTTGGACTAGAACACTGTTTTTCAAACTTGGCAACTTTAAGATGTGTGGACTGCAACTCACAGAATTCCCCAGCCAGCATGATAGCTGGGGAATTCTGGGAGTTGAAGTTCACACATCTTAAAAGTTGCCAACACTGAAAAACACTGGCTAAAATTTCCAAGTCTTGTATTATTGTGCCAGCAGTGTAGAGTTTCCATAACCATTTGTATGCTAATCATTCCTAACATAATATTGCATCTTTTAGAATTGAATGCTGGGATTTTAAATCTCTGGTGAGTAGAAGATTGGAAAGAAGTTATAGCTCCTTAGCTGGCAAACTTCCAGCACAAATTTCAGAATGATTTCTCAGAACATTATTCCAGTATCTACTTTAAAAAGTTGTTAATAATATTCTTAAAAGGATTGCTTTTAAAAGGATTGCTGTTACTCTCAGTGAACGTACAGCTTGTTAGACCAAGTTAGGGATTCTTCTTTGATTTCAATAAGAGTTGTGCTTAAGTTTAATTGAGATTTTCTATTTACTTTTTAAAATATTTCTATGGCTGCCTATCTTAATTCACTGCTGGCTCATGCAGCAATATAACCCAATAACTTAAAATATAACCCAAAAATGACAAAATAGTAAAACAGAAACAAAAAAGGGATAGGGGGTATGTTCTACAGTCAGATCCAACATTCCATTCTGTCTATTCTTTATTATCACAGTGATTTGCTAAAAACAGGTTTTGATGGCCTTCCAAAAAGCTAAAAGGGTGGGGGTCTGCTGAATCTCTGGGAATGGATTGTTCCATAAGCAATAGGAAAAGCAGAGGTCCCATAGATGGCAGATCTCAGAGAAGGAATCTGGACCATGTCTATACTATGCATTCTGGATGGATAGACAGACATTCTTAGGGAGCATCGTGATTAAGGCATGAGTGACTATAAAAAGTCCAGGAAAAGAGGGAAAAATTGGCATACAAGATGATCTATGCAAAAGCCTTCCTAGTTATGATTGTTACCTGCTCATCAAGAAAGAGCCAAGAATCCAGGAAGACCCCATAATGGAACACCAGCTTAGTCCAGGGAATCTCATCCAAGTCAGATGAAGAATCAATAGATGGGCCAAAACCCCAGAGCCACTCCATATTGCTAGCATTGAGCCAAAGTTAGTTCCTCTCATCCAGAACTTTATATCCTCCAGAGACCATAACAGCCAGGGGTGGAAATGTATAACTGGGTATCATTAACCTACCAATAATATCATAACCTATGTGTTGGATGACACCCCCCCTTCCCCAGCAGTTTCAAGTAGATATTTAAAAAGGAGAATAGAAGGACCTGAACCCATGGCATCCCATGCTGCAGGGGACTAAAGCTTGACCTCACTTCTCCCTGAACACCAATATCACTGACCACGGAGAAAGTAGCCATCACAAAACAGTGTCTCCCACTTCTAATCTCCAGACCTAATCCAGAAGAATACCATGTTGGTTTTATTGGATAAGAGAGCTAGAAAGCCAGATCAGTTGTACTACCCATATTCTTCAAAGATAATCAATAAGCATAACCAATCCCTTCTCAATGGGTTTTTAAAATGGCAAGACCTATTATTTTCTACTTAATATTTTCAAGGACAATAAGCTGGGGAGACTTCAAAATCAAAATTGATTAAGTAAATAACAATAGATGGTCTAACCATAAGTCCAACAAATCTCTTTGCAATGAAGATGAGATATTCTCTCTGGTAGTACTTTCCTATCAATTTAACATGAGGAGAATGGTGACAATTTCATAGTTATAATCAGCAAATTATTAGGTTTTGGTATATTACGTTGCATTTAGTTCTTTCATATTCTACTTCAGTTGTATTTTAAACTTTTATATATTCTTCCCCAACCCACATTTTTATGTATCCTATTCCTAGAACATAAATAGAACAGAGGTATGGCCAAATAAACAAATAAGTGAAATAAAATACTCCCCCAAAGTTGTAACTGTTTATTCTTTAATAGAATTCCTAAGATCTTTCCCAATTAATGAACCAAAAATCAGCTGAGATATTATTTAAAAGGTTGATTTCTTTCTAATAATAATTTTAAAAGCACATAGCATTTAAGAGGGAAGAAAAATAACCAGTCAATTTAAGAAGTTAATGGAACTTTAAGCATTATTGCAATTTTAATCAGTAGAAGTTTTGTTCCCACTACAAGGGAGATATATATTTTCATTCAAGAGTTGTTAATTAATAGTTTGTCCCTGTTTTTTTTTACATTTAACAGTTTGAATAATGCTGTTAAATTTCCTCAACAAGACATTATTTTGCCAAGAATCTAATTCTAGTTTTTGTAATCTATATCAAAATCTGTATCTATATCATCACCTGACTAGTACTTTAAAGGAATACAAAAAATAAAATGAACCCCACTATTTTGTATCTACAAACCTAATGACTAAAACATATGGGGTTTTCCAGGTGTCTGATCAATGCTATAGACCTAAAGATTGATGAATAGGCATATAACAAAGTCATCACCTTTTACGGAAGAATAAAAAATGAATTGGATGAAGGAATATTAGTGAATGATTAAACCGATTCCACCATACTACAAAAAAAGAGAATGTGATTTATAATTAATTAGTTATTGTTTTTGTATGATCAGACTTTCAAATTTGATTATATTTTGTTGAAAAATGGCAATTAATTTTCACTAACACTTCTGTAGGAACTGATTGGTAAGGACTGAAATCAATACATTGTAACCTGTCTTAAATATATCATTGTAGTACAAAATTTAATAAACTTGTAATTCAAATTTAGGTTGAGCAAGATAAATAGCTTTTAATAGCAAAATACTTTCATTTGATCCATCTCATATTTTATGCCTGCTGATTTTATAGATGTCTATTCTGAAATAATCCTTGCTTCTAGAAACTGGTAGTTTGAAGATTGTATTTCAAGCTATTATTCTTATAACAGAATTCAGCATGGGAGGGACTTATGTTTATTCTGATAGTTTGGGTGACTTTTTGCCCTCTCTTTTATTTGGCTGTGTTGCTTATAGCCAGCTCTGCAAAATGTCAGAGAACATAATGTCTAGCTAAACTATTCTTCATGGGGGCCATAAATAAGTTTCCCACTCTAACAGAGGTCCTCAAATACTTGCCCAGAATGCACTAGATGTAATCAAAGACTTTTTGAGCCAAGATATGTTCACATCTCGGCGCTTTCTCACAGCTTCCCTACCTCATCTAACAACTGCTTTGTTGTGATTTCTGGTCTCCTACATAATCTACTGTATAGTTTTGTAGTATTCTTGGAGATACATAACTATTTATTTATTGTATTAGTATCCTCATTCCTCTTTATGTGTGTGGGTGGGTGTGATTGATACAAGGTACCTAACAAAATAAAACAATTTTTTATAACAAAGAAAAAAAAATATTGCTTATAATAAAACATCTAACAATGTGAATAATTACATTGAAAAGATGCATTCTGACTCTCTTTTCAAGAGAAAATAGCATTGGCACTCGTTAGAAATCCAACAATAGTGCATTGACAAAGGAGAAGGCTTTTTCCTGCATTCCCGAAAAGCAGGTCTGTATTACAACAATCTCTTCTGCAAATCTGGGAGGAGACAGGTACTTCCTTAGTAACCAATCTCTGGGCCATTAAGAGCCTTAAAATCTATTCCTCCTCCTTGACATATTAGAGAGAAAATGGAATGCAGTGGGCAACCAAAGCAAATTTTTAGTATGGGTGCGGTCTGATCAGATTTCTTCAAAGCTATAAGTTTCTGGATACTGTTTGAAGATGGTTTTAGATGTAGGGTATAGAACTTGTACTATCAAAGTGGAAACAACTGATTTAAGGGATAGATAAGTCCAGCAAACTTGGCTTTATCCTCAGTTTTAGCTTGCATGAATTCTGGACAACTTGAATCTAAAATAGCAGAAAATGTGAAGTTACTTATTCTATTTCATGAGGATTCTGTGTTAATATGTTATGTATTGAATTTATATTTCCACCTATTTGTACATGGCTACTCAAGGTGGCTTACAGAATATACAATCTCATTTAAAACAATAAAACAAATGAAAAAATCAAATAAATTAATATAATAAAATAAAACCATCCCCCACCCCTGCCCCAATGACAGCAGATCATATGAGCCATTTAATGCCGCTCTGTGTTCCCCAGGCGACTGACAGAACTAGGTCTTCAGCTCCTTCCAGAAGAATGTTAGAGTGGGGCCAATCTAATCTCTAGAGAGAAGGAGCCACCACAGAGAAGGCCCTTCTTCTGGGTCCCACCAGATATATCTCCCTGGGGATGGGACCCACAGCATTCCCTGTCTCCTCGCTCTGGTTGGTTAGATGTGACCAGTAAGAGATGGTCCCTCAGACAAACCTGGTCCCAAGCCATGAAGGGCTTTAAAGGTGACAACCAGCACCTTGAATTGCACCCAGAAGCAAATTAGCAGCCATTGCAGCTCCCGCAGGAGAAATGATACATGTATACACCGGGGTCTGCACAAAATCATGTGGGCTGCTGCATTTTGTACCATATTAGAGGGCAGGTCATTCATTACATGAAACTAGGGACAGTGCATTATTTTTTTTAAAAATGACAACTACAAATTTGCTAAATGTTTATGGAAAGGCACACATTTAAAAATAATTACTATAATAGAAATAAAAATGCAGGCTACAGCTGTGACAATATTTATTGTACAGTAAGCCTGCTTAGTTAGCTCTCCCGGTATTAAACCCTTCTGTACAACTTAAGGTCCTTCTTCTCTAGTTATGACCACCCACCCCACTGTAACTTGAGCTGGAAGCCATTCAGAATTGTTCCTTGACAAACCATCAAAGAGAAAGATAATCTTTTTAAGGATAAGTTACATACTTAAGTTACATACTGTATAATGTCCAAATATGACATAGTTATGTTGACCTATGCTTTACTGAATAAACCACTATATGTTATGTCATAAATTATGGTTAGCACAACATGCTAATCTGAATCCAAACCAAATACATTGTCGCTTAGCCTGACATGTGAGCCAGATCAATCTTAAGATACTTGACCACACGCATGGAAGCTAGAAATTTTGCTGAAGAATACTATACATTAATTGGACATAGGTCCCATTGAGTTCAATGTGGCTTACCTTTTAGGAAGTACATTTATTGCTGCAGACTTAATATAGTAAAACTTCCATTCTCTTCTGTTCAATGAACATTTCTGGGCAGTTCGACATTTGTTAATTTCGGTACTAGATGATATAATATATATTTTAAGAATTCACATATCAAACAAAAACAGGGTTGCTCTATATCTATTGAGCTATCCTGTTGCCGAAAATGTTAAAACTTGCACATGCTTTAAAAATAAAGCCCAGATGTACAGATATCCAATTTAAGTGAGCCAGTGATGAGATACATTTTTCCATGACTGCTTCAGCTTTTCCTTATTAAAATATTTATTTGTAATACAGTAGCAATTACAGTGTGTTTTGTGGTAAAACACAATATGATCCCTTCATTTCAGATGTAATGGGATTTTTTCACCATGCATGCACCAATGCCATACTAAAAACAATAAACCAATAAAATAAATCTATGCTTATAGAAAAGTATCAGAGATCATAGATAGATTATTTAAGGAGATGGATAATGTATCCAGATCACAGTATTTCTGTTTTTAATCATCTGAAGTAGGTTTTTTTATCTAATTTATTTTTTAGCAAGAAATAACCAAAAGATATATAGGATTTTTAGATGACATGCTTCAAATATTGTTGCCTTGTGATCTCACTCTCTGACCAAAAATGTTAAGCTAGCAATTTGGGAAAATACAAAAAAGATCCCCTTCTCCTCTTGATTCCTCACTATGGATATTTTGCTGAATTTGCCCTTTGCTACTCATTCTTCATTTGCTGAAAATATGCCAATGTATCTAACAAAAAGCAATTTGACAATTGATCCATAATTCTTGAGGCTAGAAGTGGAACTTTTGATGTGAAATTCCAACTTCTTGGTGGTTGGAACCTTCTATGGTGAAGTGAGCACTCTGCTAAATAGGCAAGTCTACATATAAACAAGGACTTTTTTTTTTTTACTTTCCCAGGTTTGGAGAAGCGGGTAGGATGTAAGGAGGTAGAAGAGGACTGTTTCTTTGGTTTAAAACTTGTGCTACATTGATTTAAGAGCTTATACTATAATGAGATCATCATGTCAAAATGGCAGTAAATTATTTATTACAGAAATTGGTATGAGAAGAAGCTCTGTAAGCCACAGGCACATACACACATTCACAGAGAGACAGAGAAACTCAAGGTCCACATGTGGCCCGACAGTCATAAATTGCCTATCACTGATTTTGGTAGTAGATTAAATATACAGTAATTTTAATAAATACTTAGAATACACCTATTGAAAACAAGGGGACCTAAGTATTCATGACTCTGATAAGATCCAACAAAGTTGGTCTACTGTCCCACCAAATTCAGTAAGGAGTTCAATAGCTCCTAAAAAGACATGTTGTTCATCATGTTATATTTTGAGCACTGATAGACAGCTTTAAGCAGGATAGAATTGTCTAACAAATACTTACACACAGCTTTTAAAGCCACAGTTCTGAGCACACCTGCATTTCAGTTCAAGCATGGAACATCCTATTAATTCTCTCCCCCACCATATCTCTCTCTCTCTCTCTCTCTCACACACACACACACACACACACACTCTTCTGCTTTTACTTCTGAGTCTTTGCTTTGATTTGTTAGTTTCATTAAAAAATATCATGGAATTCTGGAGTTCTTACTCCTGAATAAGCATGTTAAACTGTGAGCTGTAGACTTAGATTTTTTAAAAATTCTTTTATTTACCTTGTATTTGACATTTACACTTAACTGAGCCTTTGCTGCTTTGCTTCTCTGCTCAAGATGAACAAGATTTTGTTTGGGATTGCAGCGTGCTCCCTTCTACAACTCTGCAAAAACAACAGAAAGGAGCAGTTGGTAAAGCCATCAGTGTCTCTCACTCAAGCATACAGCAAACATGGACTGTGACCTTAGCCCTTCTCTTTTGATTTACAGCTGCAATGGAAGGCAACTTAACAAGGTGGCAGGGAACTTCAAGAGCAGTTGAAGTCAATTTATTGTCTAAGTGTTATGGATGTTAATTAGATTAGGAATATGCTGAGGCTATTACAGTTCTTTTAGGGGAAGAGAGAGAGAAGAAAACTTTCTGAGACACCCTTTTTGTGGCATGAAAACACAGGAAAAGGAGAAACCCTACACCGAAGGAAATTGTAGGGTTCCTTTGGAGTCCACAGAATTGTAAAAGCTCCAATAATAATAACATTTAAGAAAGAGCCAAGAAAGTACCACACATGTTTTTAAAAATAAAAGACCTCTATTATTCTTGCATTGTTTTTGCTATAATGTTGATAATCAAGAGACAACTAATGACAAAACAAGTTAAAGCATATTTTCTGCATATGAAGAAATATGTTTAAAAAGGGATCAGTGGGGAAGATAAAAGGTAGCAGGAAGGAAGAGTAGTATCTTAGCTGCAGCAGCCTAAAATAAGCCAGTTACACTGTGTGTGTATGTGAATGAGAAAGAATGTGTACACTAAAATAATTGTTCAGGAGTCATTTAACACTCATCAGCAGCTTTAAGCAATTATTTTAAAATTTTGGAAAAATATGCTTAATTCATTAACTGTGGCTATGTAAGTGTAGCTTCAAGGCAACAGATGGTTAGTCTGCACTGATTATTTAGAGAGCTTTTAACTTTGGTGATGGTTGCTCACAGTTTGCAAGTTATAGCCACCATGTCCTAAAGCAACAACATATAAGTACTTTTTAACAAAATCAAGATTGTTTTAGAGGAGGCAGAAGAAGAGGAAACAGCAGTAGTAGCTTTCCATTTTCCTGATTAGAAAGATGGTAGAAGGGAGTGCTCAATTTCTAGGAGAATAGACTTTTCTGCCAGATATTATCTATTTCTTTCATATTTCTGTGTAAGATTGGAGAAAGCACTGAAGCTGATTTGAGAAAGCAACACAGAGGAAATAATTTGCATGATGCTGGACAAGGATGTCAAAATCAATTTCTTTGAGGGCTGTATCAGAACTGTGATTGACCTGGGGGGGCGTGTCCGACAGGGTAGGTGTGACCAACTGGGATGTGTGGCCAGATTGATGGCGCTCTCCAAATTGCTGGCATGTTTCCTCTTCACATTGGGTAGACCGGACCGAAGCCATA
Source organism: Pseudonaja textilis (assembly GCF_049901715.1). Classification (NCBI taxonomy): domain Eukaryota; kingdom Metazoa; phylum Chordata; class Lepidosauria; order Squamata; family Elapidae; genus Pseudonaja; species Pseudonaja textilis. The sequence continues at coordinate 35,565,603 of NC_142008.1, read as the reverse complement.
CTGACCTGATCTTTCCTCTTCGCACTGGGTAGACCATGATAGCTCCGCAGGCCATATCTGACCACATCACAGACTGGATCCAGGCTGCATGCCTTGATTTGACACCTCTGATATAGGATGTAGTAGTGATGAGAAAAATAAGATCCTGCACTTAGGAAAAACTAAATGCATATGTTCAGGAGAGGCAGTACCTGGCTCAACATTAGTAATTGTGAGAGGGATTGAGGAATCCTAATGGATAATCATGCAAGAATCAATAGAATGCTGCACTGCAAAAAAAACCAATTCAGTGCCAGGTTATATCAACTGACAGATAGTATCAGGAACAGGGAAGCGATTGTACCATTCTATACTGGATTACTGAGGCCACATTTGGAATGCAGGTAATCCTCAATTTACGAGCACAAGCCCAAAGTGGGAGGAAATGAAAAAGAAGAGGATTAGTGATTTTGATGCACATCTCAGCATTACACCTATCCTACATCATATTTGTTTCTGGTTTTAAAATTTGTTTTAATTGTGTTTTCTGTTACTTCAGAACAGGGAATTCCTAAACAATAACAGGGGTGGGATGCTACCGGTTCGGCCCAGTTCTATAGAACAGGTAGCTCTGAAGAGCAGCAGGCACTGAACCGGTTCAGTGTCTGCTGTTCTGTTTGGCCAGCTGCCTACCCAGGCTCTTGGCTGTCCTTTATTTCCTGCTTTTTCAACCTCAGCTGCTTTGCGTGGCATAGCTGAATTGAAAAAGCAGGAAAGAAGAGGATTTTCAAACACTGCACACCCACCCACAGTGCTTGTCAGCTGTCCAGGCAGCACAGCTGAGGTTTTTAGGAAATGGTCTACATGCGCGCGTAAAGCGCACTCTCACCAGGGGTGGGATTCTACCTGCCAGAGAACCAGCAAATCGTGCCACTGGCTGGCCGCCCCGCCCCACCCCACCCACTCACTCCTTACCTGGCATGCATGCCATCAAACTTGACTGCTAAGTTGTAATTTTTCCTTTTTTCCCCCTGATCATCAGCAGTTCTGCTGTGCCGGGAAATTTAGATTAGCTAGAAAGCAGGAAACTGTCAGATTTCTTGCTTTGTAGCTAATCTAAAAACAGCTGAGCCTGAAGCTTCTGTTATTCAGTGCAGACTCAGGTAGCAGATGTAACAGATCTCTAAGTGAATCTTGATTCTGTGAGCAACTCAATCTGCCTGCTGCTTTGCCTGATTTTGGGTAAAAGTTGCTGTTTTTTATAACAATTTAATATTTACATACATGGTGTGTTTGTGAGCTAGCAAATTTTATGTGACAGACTCAGCTGGCTGATTGTAAAAAGATAGACCTCTGAATGAATCTGTGATTCTGTGAGCAACTCAATCTGCCTGCCTGCTTTGCCTGATTTTGGGTAAAAATTGCTCTTTTTTATAAAAAATTCAATATTTACATAAATATTTATAATATTTACAAGCCATGCCCAGCCAGTAACACAACCACCAAGCCGCACCCACAAATTAGGCCACACCCACAGAACCGGTTGTTAAGAAATTTGAATCCCATCCCTGAATAATACCAATAAAAAAATTGTAAGGAAGGATTCTCTCTTTTTTAGGCAATCTAAGGACACTGCACTATGAAAAATTACAGTTTCTAGTAGCAATTACTGCATGATGTTTATTCACTTGAAATTTGTCATTGTCAGTAGAAGAACTTTAAATATGTCCTTGAGGGAAGACTGTTATAGGCTACTCAATATTTGGAACTTTGGATAATGCAGATTGTTTCTATCCAGAGGTAAGTTTCTAAAGTTAGGAAGGGCCTAGACAACTGAATTGGGATTGTTTAAGCAAAGCATTTGTGAACCAGTCAATCTCCAGTTACATTGGAAAATAGTCCTAGAATTCTGAGCCATTAAAACTCTCTCAAATACCTCCATATCTCTGGAATGTGTCAGAGGCTGCCTTTTCCTGTGATCCTAAAATGATGTTAGTTTCAGTCCAACTTTTTCAAGTTTTGCTGAAGTTAATAGATTTGCACCTTGCTGCTCTTTGGTTTGCATATTCCATAGCCTTCTGTTGCACTTATGTGCATATTAACTACATGTGGTATTTAACATATAAAAGATCCCATAGTTTTAAACAACTGTAAACTCTTTTGTTGTCATTTTGTTTTATTTGTTTAGAAAAATTAATACATTTCCTACTTCCCCTTGCTGGAATAAGGGGAAATAAAACATTAGTCGGATATTTAAAAAACCCCACCAAACTAAGTTAGTAAGTTTGATTACCAGTCTTGTATATCAGTTGCATTTGTGACATTGTATATCAATAACATTTGTGACTTGAGGAGAAAGGGAGAAAATAAATAGGGATTGCCTTTGTTTTGAGATTATAAAGCCACATATGTGAGAAATGTGACCCATTTTTAAATTTCGTCTTTAGAAGACTGGTTGTTTAACAGTAACAATTTAATCAGCAAAACTACCCTTGTAAGGTAAGCATTCAAATTCCAGGCAAGAAAGGCAGACATTTTTTACAGCACTTTCACAGTATAAATATGGGCAATGGGTTGTCCTATTTTTCCTTTAGCAAGATATTTGTATCTTCATGGTGAAACAACAATCTGCTTACTTGTTGGACATAGTGCTTGGTTCCATTCAAATTATCTCTCATGACTGTAAAATATATTTCCTAAATGAGGATTAAGGTCCATCACGTATTATTGAATCATAATTGATAGTCTCTTTCACCACCAGCAACATCAGGAAAGCTGCTGGTTCCTCCTTTGTCTTAAAGGATGAAAAAGATCATATTTATTCTAAATGAGTTGTTGAAGGTATGAAAATGCCAATCTTTATGCTGATGCCTCTTGAGCTTCTTCTGGGCATATCTGTCTTAGAACAGTATATTTCCAAGTCACATCGACACTCTTATGTCTCTTATGTCTTGTGTCTGATTCTTAGTAAAATTCATATGAAGATGACAAAGGAGCAAGCTTTCATATAATTTCAAGAGAAATTGAGTTGTGTCATTGTATGTTTCATAGGAATGGAAAAGTAATAAAAATAGCATATTGGGTATTGCCCAGATGTGTCCCCATTACAGGGTAATATTTTATCTGAAGTCTTATCCAAATTCTTTTGAAGTGTTCAAAATCTTTGTAACCTATCAGAGACAAGCTTTTGGCTACCATAAAAAAATAACCTTTATGACCCTCAGTAGAGAGTAATTGAGCATTTCTGAGTGAATTGTTCAATTTGCAATCAATTTTCCAATGTGTTTTCATAACTAAACAGCCAATTCTGATAAATTACAACTGAAACTATTTTGTCTCTTCTAATAGTAGCCTGAATGCAATAAGAAAGTTGTCTTATCTATTTAAACATTTTGATAATAAGTTACCTTTATTTTATATTTGGCAGAATATTTACCAGTTGTCACAGGACTAGATTGTTTATGGGACCATATTTCATCCAGTGTGTTTCTCCTTGACCCATGAGATCTACCAGAGATGAAATACTTCAAGTCCCCTCTGCTAAACAATGCTGTCTTGTGGGATCCAGCAGTTGTGCTTTCTCTGGGGCATTGCTTGCTGTGTGGAACAACATTCCCACAAAAATCTTAATGGACTTGACTGTTAGATTTTCTTAAAACTCTGAAGATCTGGCTGTTTCCCCAGGGTTTTGGATCCAATGTCATACTATTGAAAAATATCATTTACCAGAACTTGTATCGATTATTGTTTTAATATTAATACCCAACAATTAAAACATAGAAGAGTCTAAATGTTGCCAAGCAGGGATTGGGGTATTTCCAGTAAATATGTCTAACAAATTCATAAAAAGTTCCAAATAGCATGATGTCATAATGTCAAAATATAGAACCACATAGCTTGTCATAGCAAAATTTGATGGCTCATGAACCACAAATCAAAAGTGAGTACAAATGATGCTTTTCTTCTGAAAAAAAAATCAGCATTCTGAAATAAAGGAGGAAGGAAGGAAAGAAAGAAGGAAGGAAGGAATTAATTTTGAATTTCATCTTTAAGTAAGGAAAAATGTAAACAATCCATTTACATCCTGGAATCCAATGCTCAAAGATGAACATTTAAAAATAACTATTCTTAGGTTAATTACATTAATGGGACAGCATTTCTGTGTATTAAGCTAGGACTTTAGAATTTCCCTTCCCTGATGCTGTATTTCATCAAGACATTCTGTTTACAAAGCAAAGGGCCTCACTTAAACTATGTTTGCTGAAAAAGAGTGCTGTGCCGAGGAAATGTGAGTGGGTTGAACCGGGGATCCCTGTAGAGCTCACTTGGCAGGACTAGAGATCCTGGCTCTGCCTGATATTAAAAGTGAGTCATCAGTTTACCCACCCAGCAGGGCTTCTCTCTGGCTTTCTCACAGCGAGCAACTTGACAGAGATCCAGAAGTTTATTGTGTAATTAATTTTTTAAAAACTATTTGAAAGAAGCTCCTTGTTAAAATATGTCTGCCTTCGATGTGTGGCTGCTGTCAGGAACAACCCATTGATAAATATCCAGAAGTACAAATCCAACTTATCACTTAAAAGGAGAGTTTAGATGGCAATAAAATGTACACTTATGGAAATGGACTGAAAGATGTGCCTGAATTTTATCTGCATGTTTATCAGTTTGTTCCTATAAATGGATTATAAATATTTCAGAATTCAAAATAGCTATACTGTAGGTTGGTTAGATTTTTTTCAAACAGGGCACACAACGAGGATGTTAAAAAAGTCATCATGGTAGCTGTGATTGCACAAAGTTCACTCTTCCCTTTTTTCATACAAGTTTTGCATGCAGAAAATTCTGGTTGTAAAGCAAGATTTAGGTAAGCATTTGAGACAATCATCTGGGCGTGAGAAGTTCTCAATACTTCTGTCCCTGTGGAGGAAAATCCCTGGATCAAGGGCACTATTTCTGTAACAAATGTACCTTTAAATAAAAAGTATTTGTATTTGGAAAAGGAACACAAGAAAACAATGAATTAATATATTATTTAATCATTTTATTCTTATTTTCTTTAAACTACCAAAGATACAGAAAGCGTAAGAGTAATCACTACTCTTCAACCTGAGCTTGTGATGTTTAGTGGCTAGATTAAAGATCTCATTACTTAACTTTTTGTTTCTACCAGATTCTTAGCATTTGTAGAGGAACCAAAAACCATTCAAAAGATTCAGAAGTCTTCAAAATTTAACTGCATATTAGTTTTTTACATATTTTGTGACAATATGCACCCTAAGAATCAGTTCTTGTATTTCATATTTGCTCTTATATATTTTTAATTCATGCCTCGGGTGATGACCTAAAATACCTGTCTATGAAAATGATGACAATGTGATGGTGTTGATTATAATTTCTATACACATCATTCTGTTGCTTTCCAACAATTCTGTCAAACAATTGAAATACCAATTACTTAACATAACTTTTGGCTTTTTTTTAAAAAAATGGATTAACTAGGTAAAAGTTCACATGTTGGCTTGTAACCAGACCTTTTTTTGGAATACTGATAAAAGTTTGGGTAGCATAACATAAAAACAGAGAGGAAATCTAAAAAGGAGAGTTTCTATTATATATAATCTTTATCTGCATCTCAGCATTTTGATTTTTCTTCTATATATTTATAGTCTGTAATTAATTAAATTGAACTAATATGTTAGCATGATTTGAATTTATAGTCCTTAAATTAAAATTTATTATTGTTTAGGGATGTACAAAACATCCAAACTCCAGAGGTGATGTCTCAAATACTTAGTTCAGAATAAGCACTTCTACTTTTGATATTTTTAAAATCCCAATAAAACCAATAGAAGCATTAGATGGGCTGGACTTTTGCACCTGGTCTAACATGAATTTGCACACATGCACATGCACATGCATGCATACACATAAACACACTCTGAATGAAGTTTTTGTGGGATTAGTTCTAGGTATTATTCAGCACTGATTTCTATGCCATTTATTTTTGTGGCTTTTAGATGAAAGCAAGGTTGTTTTGTTCCAATTGTTCTTGATGGAAGAACTTTTAAATGTTTTGAGTTTTCTCCCAATAGAACATATCAAATAGAACATACCAAATGAGACTGTTCTGTTCCTGAATAGAACAAAATGTTTTGGGTTAACGTTGTCCACATCCTGGATCATGCTTTAGTGTAGCTTTCTGGTAGCTTAGTTTTAATGCATATCTTATCTGGGTACAAGCTTCATTTAACTTACTAGAACTTGCTGTTAAATAGATATTCTATAGGACTGTTTAATTTAACTGATCAGACAAGGAATTCTTTCCAAGGAACTTTAGTTTTATTTTTGCAGGATTGAAACATGTTAGCTAAATGAAAAAAGATTTAAAAGTCTTTTAGTTTTGAAATAACTACTGAATAATATATAACACAAAAATTATAAATAATCAATTTATTTTCCAAGTCTTTTTTCCTTTTTAATTGAAGCAAGTTAGAAGAAAATGCTAAATAAGCAGATTCTTATTTAAGATGGAACTTAGAGAAATAGAATGGATGTTTGGAATATTGTAAAAATGCATATGTTCTTTGTAGGGGAAATGCATATAGAATATATTTTCAAATTATAATTGAATGAATGGTATGATTACTTCTTCATTATACCTTTTATTCAGCTTTTATTTGAAGGCTTCTGTTGAGATAGAGTTGCAGAACAAAAATCAATAGTTTTGGAACGATTTGTCATTTCATGATTCTTCCTTCCATGATTCTTTTTTCGCTCGTCCCAACAGAAACTTGTTAATCCTCTTTTCAAAATCTCTATCCTACTCAACACAGAGAAGCATAGATAATTATATTTTTTGGCTTGAAGTTCTATTTGAAGTTTGCTCTATCCATATTCAGTGATATATTAATGAATATATTAATGAATTGTTCATATTAAATGACAGAAGTTCTTTAATTATTCCCCCCCCCCCCAATATATTAGTTTTCTCTATAGCAAGAGCTAAGATGTAATCAGAAGACAATGTTGGTATATTTTTCCATATCCTGTATTCACAATGAACACGTGTCTTCAAATTTTCAGACTTCAGTTGTTGAGCCAGGCAGTCTGAAGGATTGTATTCAACAACAAGAGATCTGAGAAAGCAATATCTGCCATCAAGCTGTATGGACAGTTATACCTGAATATAAATAAATGGAATTGCAAATGCAATTCTTATTCAAACTTAAAGAAATTGGCACTGAAGGGCATGATAGTATTGGTAACAGAAGGGTAGAACAAGCATTCCTGGATTCCTAAATATTTTGTTCTAATAGAACCCCAATGGGATATCTGAAGATGTTTCAGAATAAATTTTTCTTTATATTATAGACAGCAAAGGCCTAAATTTATTTATTTGTATTTGTCTTCAGGATTGTACCTTATGCATTTCAACCACACCGTGATTTTGTCTCTTGTACTCCTTGAATGTTGAACACAATATCCACAATGATTGTGAACCTTGACATGTCTAACAATTATCAGAGTTGACTGCCAATCTGTTGCCATACTCACAAATTTTGCAACTCAAGCAGGACTTTAAATCCCAACAACACTACTGTGCTGTAACATCCACTATTCTTGCCCTGGATTTAGCAACACTAACTAAATCAGAAGAGTTGTTTCTAAGTTAGTGAACAAAGCTGTAGCAAAATAATTGAAACATACAGAATTATTTGCAACTAACCTGGAATGACTTGAGGTTTGATTTGGACCAGTTGTATCAGATAGAGTCAAAGATTGAAGTATAATTGGGGAGTATCTAGGGCATTTATAAATAAATTTGCAAATCCTAACTGTATGTTTAATGGAAGGTATAGCAAGAAGCCTGACTAATACCAAGGGAAATGATTTGGGTATAATATGCATAAATCTTTAGAGGTTGTGTGTATGTGTGTGTTTTACATGTGTTCCCCATCTCTCGCTTTTAGAAGAATGACTGATTCCAGCATTTTACCATTTGAAAAAAAAAGTCCTATTATTTTTATAAATCCTATATTTTTTAAATATTTCTGATTTACTTAATTAAATCTTTCAAAGCATAGGAAAGTAGTTTGCATAAGGAATTTTAAGAGATTCTGCACAAACTGACATTTCTAGCAGAGTATTAAAGGAACTGCAAGCCAGATATCCAAATATCTAATACTAGTTTGGAGTTCGGTTGTCTTAGCAGGGGGTAGTTAGAACTTCCATGTATTTTTCCAGGATAATTGGATTTTTATCTCACTTTCCCTGTTCTATAATCCTAAATTAGTGTAATATATACATGCATGAATCTTGTTTATATTAGCCATATTTCATTCTTTATTACAATAAATTGATTTCTGATATACTAAGCTTTTGATGTACAGTCCCTTCATTTCTGTTTTAAAATCAATTACCATTATTATGCTTATTTATTCAAGCAACTCCTATTTAATTGGAAAGATTTATTCCCAAGAAACTATCTATAGGCTGCAAGTCAATGGAAACTATGCATTAATATGTGTTGGTTTATGGATGAAAATTAACATAAAACAAATTGTTGGATATTGGCTTCAGAAATAGAAATGTCAAAAAAATTAAAAAATGTTGAAAAATGTAACAATGTTCCTGTACATTTCAGTGGGAAAAATTTATAGGAATTCTGTCCTGCACAAGATACTAATATGTGACGGATCTTAAATTACTCTCTAATTTGAGTGAATAAAACGTGGATGAGTCTATTTTAGAAAACATGACCAGATTACAAGTCAAGTACCTCTTGACTCTTTAAGTGTGCTGTGAAATATAATCACTTTAAACTGATTTGTCTTTCTTCACTCTGTTCCTAACAGCAACTATTCCAGACTTAGACATCCTATTAACCCTCCAGCACATGTATCAAAAGGATTCTAATACACAGCAATTCTGTCAGATTCTAATACACAGCATAATCCCACCTTCATTACGTGCAGGGGGGGCTTGTTTTCGCCTTCATCACCTCTACTTTGACTTTATTCTACCCCTTCTTTATCCATTTAATGCATTTTCACATATCCATGTGTTTGCATATGTGTTGCAAACATATGCAAATGTTTTTAATTGTCAAGTTATCACCATACAACCATGAGGATATCAAATTAATAAATAAATGATGTGACAGTTCACACAGTGCTTAACTGTTTATCATCCACATACTCAATATAATGCCTTTTCTTTGTCTTAGTCTGCAATAACTATATGTCCCTTGTAGAATAACTTTGAAATTCTGATTTTCATTATTCACACCACTGATAAATATTCTAAAGTCATTTAAAGGCAAATTGTTAAAAGTTCTTGAACCAAATACAGCCATTTGGTCATCTTCTAATGGACTTTTATTAAAAATTGTAATGGTTTTATTTCTACATAAATTAATTGTATAAGAACAACATTTGGTTATATTTCTGTATAAGACAGGTATTGAGAAATGGCAACTTATTTTATGTATCAATCAAGTTCATTAATCCAAAATGGAAGATTGAAGGTTGCCTTGATCATAATGTTATTTTTGCTATCCATGATCCAATTATGATCAAGTAAAGATGTTTGTATTCTTTTTTTAACTTGGGATACTCTGTTTTTCACTTCATTTTCTATTGTTTTTTCGTTTTCCTAGACCAACATTTATACTAGCATAGGAGCTTTCACTTCTTATAGAAATTTGGACCTATCATGCCTATGATGCTGTTTCTACTCTTTATTTGGTAGCCTATGGAAACATAAATGAATTTCATGTATCCCTAAATACTTCAACAAGAACAGATATGGTTAAAGTTTGGGAGGACGACAATGAGAAAATCCTAAAGATGTATATTAACCTGGAAGTTGGGGGGAAAAAGAAATCCCAGCAGAAGATAACCACAAATCTTTTTTGTAAAGTAGCCAAGAAAACTATAGAGATATTTCTGTGAAATTACCAGGAGTTTTTCCTTTTTCTTTTAATTCCCCAAATTCTTTTTGTTCTGCTTGTTTCTAGGACTATTAGAAAGTAGTGTACCTATCCATGCACTTTATTCATCCATCCAGTTTTACCAACCAAATAGCTATTATCTTTTATAATCTGTTTCTTACATATAAAATACATCGTGTGTAGAGTGATATTAAAAATAAATGGTCCAATGACTCTATATTTATAAAGAATTTCCTAGGAAGACATGCATAATTATGAGGACAATATGGCTATGGACCCTCACATTGGAAGTTAGTTATAAGAAGCAGCCATCGTACTGATCCTCTGCTGTACATCAGTTAATACCGAAAAATGAAAGTGATTAGAGACCTTGACTGAAGAAATAGCTATACTTGATATAAGTGTCATTTCAGCCATGTAGTTGTGGGCATTCTTTCCACCTTAACTTCTGTACTTTCCTCAGTAGTATTTGTAGTAGTATTTATTAATAATATTTAATGGCAGCTTATATGCAAATGTGCTTATCTATGTTTGCTACTACATATTCAACTTTCGGTCAACATTTGTCTCTTAAGGGTTCCGGAACTTGTAACTCCATAAGATCATAGAAAGCTTCATATTATAGTTATAATTAAGGTACAGGGGAAAGAAAAGAAAAAGAAAAAGGAACCCACTAGGCAAATGAACTAAAATGTCACAACATATTAAGACAAAAACCAGAACCCATTTTCCACTTCTGAACTGGCATTTCTATTTGTTGCCCAGAACAAAATAAAGTCACTACATTTTCTGTATGAGATATAAACAGATGGATAAACCACTTTAACAGCCAAAATATGTTTCCTGAAATCCATAGAAGACAATTATATTTTTCTCCTGAGTGTGCAAAATAGATTATGCATTTTAACAAGCACTTGTTCTACACTACACAGAGCAGAAATTTATAGATTTTCTTTAGAAGAATTTTAGAAAAAGAATCAGAACACCTCTTTTTCCTGTGTGTTAATTTTTTACAGCCAACAAAAGGTGAATTACATATATCTCTATTTTTTCTCCATCAAACTATTCCTGCATTCCCAATTCATCATATTTCAGATTGTTGTTTGCTGTATTGCATAGTATAAAACTATGTTAAACATTTCAATGATATTAAATGCTACTTACATTTTATCATATGAATATATATTTAATTTGATGATGTGCCGTCAAATTTGTACTGAATCTTAAAAATCAAATCAAGTCATTCTTGTCTGAATATAAATGAAGAATAAATTCTCCAATGAATAAGACTCTGTTAATTTTATTTTGATATCCCTTTAACTTTTTTCATTTCAGTTTTCTATGAATACTAACTATATAAACAGTATATGATCATAACAAGATGGAATGCACCAAAATCAAATTGACTAAATTACTGGCATTAGGACCTGGAACAATAAAGATGTGACCAGTGATTGTCTGTGCAACAGATTTTGAGCTGCTTGTGTGCAAATTTGATGTCTGAAGTCAAAGAATAAAATCAACCATGATAGTAGCATGTACCACCATTCCAAGGAAAAATGAAAAAGTTCTTTCAAGTTCCGCAGCTTGAAAGACAGGGAACAAGAACACACCAGGACTATCATTGAATATGAATTTTAAAAGATACCGCCTAAGACTATGACATGTAAGAAAGAAAACTGGGTTTCAGAAGAAATCATTAAATTGCCAAGAAAAATTGCCAAAGTCTAAAGAGAGAAATATCTCAGAAGGGAACTTAATGATGAATTTCAGGGAGCTGTTAAAAGAGACAAGAAACAGTATTTGCACCGACATCTGTAAATATATTCAAGATAAAAACAGACATGGAAAAACAAGAAAAAAAGTTCCAAAGAGCTTTGAACTCAAAAAGAGGTTTCAGACTTAGATTGGTTTGCTGAAGGATACAATTTGACAGCAAGCAACTGATACAGAAAAGATCAAAGATAGGGGGGGAAAGCACAATGAAATTCTGTAAACTAGAAGTGTCAACATCCAAGGTACCTTAGAAAGGTATGCCCTATTATCAAGAGCGTGTAGTATTAAAAGATGAAATTAGATTAGTACGCTAGTAATTACAAAGTTGGAAGCATACAGCAATTTATCAAAGATCCTTGAATAATGAGAAACTGAAAAAGAATCCTGTAAACCACCTTGAGTTGCTATGTGTGAATAGGTAATTTAGGTTATTTAGGTTAAAATAGGTAATTTTTTAGAAAATACATTTTCTAAATAAATACTTAAATTAGTAAAGTTTCTAGCCAAACTATAGATAAGGACACAGTTGCAGATATATTTAAAAAAGGTCAGCCTACTTGAAAATGACAACGTCAACAAAAAATATCAGCATGTACAGCTACCATACAATCCTCTTAATCTCATATTCTAGCAAAATAATACTTAATTCAATGTACATTAGAACATTATATGTAAAGAAAGATGCCAGATATTTATGAGCTGTGGTGATGTAGTGGTTAGAATGCAGTACTGCAGGCTACTTCTGCTGACGGCAGTTCGATTCTCACTGGCTCAAAGTTGAGTCAGCCTTCCATCCTTCTGAGGTCCGTAAAATGAGGACCCAGATTGTCAGTGACAACAGGCTGATATTGTAAACTGCTCAGGGCTGTAAAGCACTATAAAGCAGTATATAAGTCTAAGTGCTATTGCTATATTTAGAAAAGGCCAATGCACATAAAGCATAATTGCATAAGCATAATTGCATAATTACAAAAATAACTCAAAAATGCTTAATTTATATACTCATAGAAATCCTTCTGATTATGTTGACAATTTTAAACTGGACTGTGTTTATGAAAATGGGAATTCCTATATATTGTCTTCATGAGATATCTATACCCAGATCAAAAAGCTGCAAAAAGCTGTGAAATGTGGTATAAAACCAGCAAAGGAGTGAGAGTGTAATATAATGTTCTCTATTTATTAAATCCCTATCCATAATACATCTTGAGTAAGGCTGGATTGCAAGATAAATATAGTTTTCAAATTAGTGGAAAAATGTCAGTAGCCTGCATTTTTCTGAGATTACTCTGGTAGGTGAAAAGGCAGATAATCTGAAAGCTGTACTACTGAAAATCAAAGAATGGGGGGAAGTGGGACTACAGTGGAATTATAAAGAAGGTCTAAATAATCAAATTATCTATAAATAGTTTTTATTTACAGTTTAGTCTAATGACTAATGTATCATATTAGAGAAGAGAAGTCATGAATTCTAGTCCTACCTAAGCCATGAAAGCCAGCTGGATCATTTTTCACTCAGCCCAACTCACTTTCAAAATTCTTGTTGTGGGGAAAATAGGAGAAGGAAGGTGCATTGAATATGTTCTCTGCCTTCAGTTTTTTTGTAGAAAAAATAAAGGTGGGATAGAAATAAATAAAATAAACTTTGTTAACTTCACTCAAATAAACCAAAATTATATTCATTTTCTTAATATTTAGTCCATTGAAATAATGTCACAGAACTTGATTTTTCAATGTCTTCTTTGACTCTTCTCATTAGATTCTTTAAAACTTAAGGCCTCTTTTGTGAATCCTATATAGGAATATTACCTGGTCACTCTTATTCATTATTTGTGTATACATTTAATTATTAAAACATCAGTTGTTTCTTTGGTATGTTCTTTAGTATATAACATCCTGCCCTTTATAAATCTATTTTCAACTCAGTTTTGATCATGTGTCAAGCATGAAAGATCAGGCCTGCATGTAAAGGTTTAATTAATTTGAAATGATTTATTGCTACTCACACTTAGGAATATTCTCAACTAACTGTTAGCATCTGCTAGGAATTAGAAGAGGGTCAAGGGATTTCAAGGGGGTGTTGGACTTAGATTCCTTATGGCTATGTAGACATTCTAGGCTGATCCTTCTTTTAGCTTCAGCCTCAAGTACTTCTTCCCCTATGTCGTGTTAGGTAAGAGTTGTTCTCTTCCATAAAAAATTTTTAGACAAAGGGTCACCACAAAGGCAGATGTCTCTGTAGTTATTATTAACTTCTGAGTTCAATTTTCAAAAATATCCCTCAATATATCCAATGTTATAATATTTTGTTTCATTCTGTAATTATAAGTTGAGTTTATATATTCTTGCCTTTTAATTGCAATTTTAAATTTACTGTGTAATTTTTAAAATGTTACCTTATTTTTTAAAATCAAAATAAAAGCATATTCCCATGAGAAGGAGTCTTTAAAATTCTAAATAATACAATTCTCATTTCAAATTTATCTAGACCCTTAATCTATTTGTAACTTTCTAAAATCAATTTTTAATCACCTCTTTACTATTTATTTCTTAAATTTGTAGTTAAAACTTCCATTCACTAGGGACTAAAAGAAAATTAGCCAGTGCTATTGAATACAATACAATACAAATACAAATATTTTTTACTAGCTGAAAAGAAGTTTGCAAGCACCTTCCAAATTATGGTTAGAAAAAAAAGTATGCAAATTTACTGTATTTTCCAAGGCATTTACTGTGATTTGAGGGAGATTCATCTCCCAGAGCTTTGAAACCACTGGAGATTACTGTCTTATGGTAGTTTTTTGAGAAGCAGTTGTCTGGAGCACTTATTAGTAATCTCAAGTCCTCTCTTTGTTAAAGTGGTTTGAAGTGGTTTATTTGTTCACTTGTTGACTCTTCATTCTTCACTGTGATTGTTGGCTTCATTTTTTTGTACAGCCATGTTCAGTCTGCCATTTGTTCCTTGGAAATCACTAAAAATGATGTGGGAGAAGATTGCTAGATATCAAGAAAATAAGCAGATCATGGAACACATCAATCCCAAATTCTAATATAAGGAACAAAATGACCCAGCTCAAATTATCCCATTCTGCATTCATTCTTCCAATACCTACTTATCTTGAAAATTTATAAAATTGTGAAAGGTGGAAGGATAGAGTAGAAGAGCAAGTAGCAAGATAGATAGACTCAATTGCAGTGGCAATGCATGTACCATTGCAAGACTAGAAGGGTTAAGGTAGGAAAAGATTATCTGGAGAAGGTCTATTTATGTCCTCCCTAAGAGCCGACATTGGCCTGATCATAATCAAATTCCTTTGGGCATGAAAAATATTAAAAGTGTCATTTGCTCAATTATGTTTCTTCAACTGGTCAAATGCATTTCATGAAAGCATAAGAAACAGAACATTCAATGTAGACTTGTACTAAATCATGTAATGAGTATAGTTCTGTTTATATGAATAAATATAAAGTTGCATATGAATAAAATCCCAATGAATGTCTTAGATGACAGCTGAATTTACTACCCTGCATCAATCTCTGAAGGAAAAAAATTATCCAAGCCTCACTATTAGGTTGGCATAAAATTAAATCTTTATTTGCAAACTTGGCATGATAGAATTATCTTTTGCAGTGTTCTGAACACATAGTTTAGAAGCCATGAGTTAAGATGTGTTTTAATTAATTGAAACCTGGCTTGCCTCAGTTCTCTACCAATCTTTCCAGAGCTGAACATGAAAGCAAAAAATATTTATTGCAATCTGTAGCAGGCACAATTTGTTGCTCATCTCAACATATTGCTGGTATTTCACTCCATAAAATAATGAACATTGAAGCTGACTTTTCTAAACTAGGCAGGCAGGCTTATCTAATTTTAATGGGAAAAGGTAATAAAAGTCCAGAGTTCCAGCAGTGAGAGTAACTCTACGATTGCCTTAAAAGGTTTGCTTTAGTCTTGGCTTTTACACTAGGATCTAAGAATGTCAAAGGCCTAACATGGAACAAGGATTAATTCTAACAATATTATAATAGTATAAAAAGTAAGTTCTCTAAGAGTTATGGAATATTTGTTTCTGCTTTTTAAATTAGGTTACCAGACATTTTTCTTTTGTGGCTTCCTGCCCAACAATCTATTATTTTTTTACACACACACACACACACACACACACACACACACACACACACACAAAGAGAGAGAGAGAGAGGGAGGTTTGTTTAAAAGAAAGATAAAAACTAAAAGGGAAAGGGAAAAAAGAAATAAAGATAAATGTGCAATAAACAAGTAAAATAAAAATAGGAAGGAAAGAATATATTATCAAACATAATGTATACACAGTAGGTATAGCATGATGTTATTGCTTCTTTTTAACATTATAGTGCTATAGGAAAGTAAAATGATAAAATTGCCTTATCATATCTAGCAAAAAAGGAAACACTTCAGGGCACATGCTATCTTCTTGGATCCTAAATTAGTGAGCTCGTACCTTCTCACTGGTGGTGCCTATCCTGTAGAACTGAATAGAATAGAATAGAATAGAATTCTTTATTGGCCAAGTGTGATTGGACGCACAAGGAATTTGTCTGGTGCAAATGCTCTCAGTGTACATAAAAGAAAAGAGTCATTCATCAAGAGTCAAGAATCATAAGGTACAACACTTAATGATAGTCATAGGGTACAATAAGCAATCAAATCATACTAGGAAACAATATAAATCGTAAGGATACAAGCACCAAAATTACAGTCATATAGTCACAAGTGGGAGGGGGTGGGTAATAAGGAGTGATGAGAACATTAACAGTAATAGTAGTGCAGACTTTGTAAATAGTTGAACAGGGTTGAGGGAATTATTTGTTTAGCAGAGTGATGGCATTTGGGAAAAAACTGTTCTTGTATCTAGTTGTTCTGGTATGCAGTGCTCTATAGCAGGGGTCACCAACCTTTTGGACCCCAGGGACCATCAAGCTCATAATTTTAAATCCTGCAGACAAGAGACCCTGGGAAAATCCCCAAAAAAGTCTGCAGGAAAATTCCCCACCCCTACCAATCAATCATTCTTTATTTGGGATCACAGGATACTGTCTCCAGCTCCGTTCTCAAGGTGGGGAGAGACTTTGGCTTCATGCAACGAAAGCAGCAGAAGCAGCAGTCTTTCTTTCTCTCCCCCAAACTCTGCTAGAAATGAGTCTTTGTGAGATTTGTTGCGCCAGCGCAGCCTCTTGGAGCAGGATGCCTTGTAGGGTCCCAAAGACTAATTTCTGGTGGAGTTTGGGGGAGAGAAAGAAAGACTTTTGCTCCTTTCTTTGCCTGCAGACAAAAGCAGAAGAAAGAAGCGGAAAGAAGCAGCCCAGTGGCCAGGCCAGGCACGTGGGACGAGTGGAGCAAGCTCTCCCTCTCCGCCCTTCTCCCCTTCCCCTCACTACCTCACATTGTTCACAATGCAAGTGACGCAAGCCTGGTGTTCCTGTGGGCCATATGGGCGGCGCAGCCTTGTGTTCCTGCACAGCCTAGATTAATTGCTTTGGGGGAGGTGCTTTGGGGGTGACAATTCTCTGTGGACCACCAAAATTTTCTCACGGACTACCAGTGGTCCCCAGCCCACTGGTTGGTGACCACTGCTCTATAGCATTGCTTTGAGGGTAGGAGTTGAAACAGTTTATGTCCCGGATGTAAGGGATCTGTAAATATTTTCACAGCCTTCTTTTTCACTTGTGTAGTATACAGGTCCTTGATTCTGCATTCCAATAATTCTCCAGGTATAATGGTTAAGATGCTGATCTAGAAACCAGGAGACTGTTAGTTCTAGTGCTGTCTTAGACATGAAAGCCAATGGGGTGACTTTGGGCCAGTTGCTGGTGCTGAACAGCAGGCATTTTAAGTTGGAGAGGTCACTTGCACAATCAATTTAAGTCCTTGGTGAAGGCTGTAACCTGAAAGGAAGGGATGACAGCCATCATCTTGTCACTCTGCCTTTGTAACAAGAAGTTATACCTTACACCATCTCTTCGGCAGGTGATGAACTAATGCAGAGATTTAAGACCATACAGACATTTTTGGGGATAGCAAAGGCCAGTTTATCGAGAATGCTTATTATCAGACTAGTGTTCCATAATGCTGAAGTCACTGTAAATTTCATGACTCAGAAGCATACATGCTTCCTCCTGAATCACAATTTCTTTCTTTCTTTCTTTCTTTCTTTCTTTCTTTCTTTCTTTCTTTCTTTCTTTCTTTCTTTCTTTCTTTCTTCCTTTTTTGTAGTTAATTAAATGTTTCTTCTGATGTTCTACCAAGAGAGAACAATATTGTCTTCATCAAGAGATAAAGGAGAGAATGCAATATTGTCTTCATCAAGCAGCCAACATTTCAAAAATATTTGGGTCTCTGATCTTAATGTGGCTATAGTAGTTGAGTAGGGCAGACTGGTTAAAAAGTTAGCAGCCAAATTATGAATGCTGTGAGATGGCTATGAATTAACATTTATTTCTGCACCAGCGGATTTGACTGTAACTTTGGATCAGAAAACTCCTAGAAATTTCTGGAAGCTATAACTAATCCTAGTTTCCGTTCCATGCAAGCTGCACTGTAATTGTGTTTCCAATTGTCAGATTTCCATTGTCAGATTTCCACAGTGATGATAACCCACAAACCCATAAGTTGAACAGGAAGTTAGAAATAGTATCACTGAATTCTATCATCATTCCTATAGCACATTTCTGCAGGTACAGTTTGAACCAAAGACAAAACACTCAACGTGAAAATTTGCACAGTTGTCATTGCAGTGTGAGGTTCTGACCATTTCCCATCATCCATAAATATCTTAAGATCACCACAAAAATAAACTGTAAACTATCAAATTAAACATTGTTTGATTTGCAATAAAACGTATATGCCTTTCTTATTATAATTGATTGAAATTATAAGTATCTATTATTTCATAGAAATAATTGCTGTTATTAGGATGTGGGGAGGTGCTAGATTGGATGTATATGGAGATTCTCAGATATCCAGGTCATGTTTATCCCAAAGGTACTGTTTCAAGAGGCAACTGGCCTTTCTGGTTTTTCTTTGAGATATTTGGCTTCTCATTCAAGAAGCTGAAGAAGCTCGGTGTAGAAAAAATTGTGCTACTCCTGAATAAATAAGGAAACAAGAGGAATTTGGGTGATGTAACAGTCCTCTGAAAAATTATTGTTGAGATTTCCCATTTGTTTCTGCATACTGAAATATGGTAGCACCCTTTCTGGGATAAGATTTCATAAGCTGACTTTTTTTGCTCTCATAGACTAGCACAACTGTCATCCTACAATGCATATTGGTGTTTTTCTTTTTGTAACTTTCCAGTCAAATCTCTTATGTGGCAGGTATCTTACTCATCTATGTCCCTCAACACCCATTATTTTTAGAAAGCTCAATACCTCGGGGGAAGATAAATTTCATCATTATTCAACCCATATTTAAAAAAGTAACTCTCCTCCCATCCCAATTTCCTGTGAATCACTTATGATAAAAATTGATCTATAACTTCTGGATTGTTATAAGATGCGTAGTTAAAATTGTTTCTACCTTGGGAGAAACTTTGGCCTGCTATAGCTAACCCCCCAATTGGGGTATCATTTTTAAAATCTAGAATGTAATTTTTCTTGCGTTATTTTTTTCTCTGGCTATAAAAAAAAGACATACCACTTAGGTTATTAGATCCATTAATTATATCAGATTCTGAAAGACTGATTTCAGAAAATAATTAGACATATTATTTGGGAGGATGGAAAATGGATTTTAATAGCACTTTAAAATGTATATAACCAACATTTACAATATATAAGGATTTTTCATTCCAACATCTCACTTCAAGACTATTCCTATACTTTAAAGTTTTTTTATGGGTGTTAATTGTTGCTTTAATTCCAGAAATACCAAATATATATATATGTATGTGTGTGTGTATGTGTGTGTGTGTATCTGTGTGCATCTGTGTCTGTGTCTATGTGCGTGTGTGTGTGTATACACAGACACAGATACAGACACAGACACAGAGACACAGAGACACAGAGACACAGACACAATATATATATATTCTTAAGTTTTTGTGGGTACTTACATGTATGGTATTCAGCTTTGTTTGGGTATTTTCCCACGTCATTATAGTAGTGCTTTTAAAGTTGTAGCAACGTTTCGGCAGAATCTCATCTGTCATCATCAGGTTTCTGTATTGTGTTCGTCTGTGAGTCAGACTTTTACAGTTGTTTCAGTTTTAAATTTGGGGCTAGCCTACTGCTGTGCCAGAATGGTTTTTAGAGGAATCTGTTTGTGCCCAGGGTTTTTTCCTAGCTAGTGGTGTGGAGATTTTTTTGTTTGTGAGTGCAGGCTTCCAAATAATTGACAGTCTGGTGGAATCATCTCTTCTATTCATGCTTTCAGGTCTTTTTTCAATCTCTATGGCTTCTCTGATAATTCTGTGGCTGGGGTTTTCTATAGTGGCTAGGGTTTTGGTGCCATTGAAGTTGATGCTATGATCTGTGGCTTTCATGTGTTGGACTAGTGAGGAAGTGTGTTCCAGCTTTTTTACTGCATTTTTATGTTCATCCAGGCGGGTACTTATTCTTCTATTGGTCTGTCCAATGTATGTGGCCGGGCATGATGCACAGGGGACTTCATATATGCCTTGGTTTTCCAGGTCAATTTTATCTTTGGGGTTTCTAAGGATGGCTGCTATTTTTCTGTCTGTTTTGAAGGCAGCCTTGATGTGATGCCTGTGTAGTATCTTACTGATTTTATCTGTAGTACCTCTTATGTAGGGCAGGACAGCTGTTCCATAGGTCTGTTCATCTTCTAGGTCTCCATTATGTCTCAGTGTGCTTTTGTAGATCAAGCAGGTGATTTTGTTTTTGTGGAAGCCGTTGGCTGTCAGTACTTTAGTCAGGGTGCATAGTTCAGTCTTTATGTGTGTCTTGTCTGCCAGGTGTTTGGTTCTAGCAATTAGTGTTTTGGCCACGGAGTTTATCTGTGCTGGATGTTGGTGGGAGTGGGCGTTGAGGTAGCGGTTAGTGTGTGTTTTCTTCTGGTATATGTTGTGTCCTAGGTGCCATCTGTTTTTTTGTAGATTAGTACATCTAGGAATGGTAGTTGTTTGTTTCCATTTCTATGGTGAACTTGATTTTGGGGTGTGTGCTGTTTAGGTGTGTTAGAAAATTGTTTAGGTTTTCTTTTCCATGTGGCCAAATCACAAATGTGTCATCGATGTATCTTAACCATAGTTTGGGTTTGTGGGTGGCATTAGCCAGGGCTCTGGATTTGAATTCTTCCATGAAAAGGTTTGCAATGACGGGTGACAGTGGTGATCCCATAGGGGCTCCTTCAATTTGTTTGTATCTTTGTCCTTTGTATATGAAATATGTGTTGGTTAAGCAGTGTTCTGTTAGTTCCATGAGGTGTTTAGCTGGTTGGTATTTATTTTTGATGATTTCAAGAGTTTCTTATATCGGGACTTGAGTGAATAGTGAAACCATGTCGAAACTTACAAGCGGATCTTCTTGTTCCACGTGTAGATCTTTGATCATTTCCAAGAAGTGATATGAGTTTTGTACATGTGAAGCTGCTGCTTCAGCATGGGGCTGTAGCTGTTTTGCTAAGTGTTTAGCTAGGTTTTGTAGTGGTGCTCCTCTGGAGCTGACTATGGGTCCGAGAGGTATGCCTTCTTTGTATATTTTTGGGAGGCCATATAGTTTGGGGCATCTGGAAGATTTTTCTCTTGGGATGATCGTCTGTTGGATCTCTTTGCTCATGTGGCTGGTTATAATTTTCTTCTTGGTTAATTTTTCCAGATATGTGGTTGGATCCGTGTTTATGGGTTTGCATGTGGAATCCTGGAGTAGGTCTGTCAATTTTGTTTCATAGTCTTTTCTATCCATTACTACTACTGTGGCATTCCCTTTGTCTGCTGGAAGTATGATTATGCTGCTATCCTTTTTTAGGGCTTGCAGCACTTTTAGTTCTTCTTTGTGCAAGTTGCTTTTGGGTGGTTTGCTTGTGCATAGGATGTTAGTAACTTAGTGTCTTATTCTATCAGCTTCATCTGTATTTAATTTAGTTAGGCTGGATTCTACTGCACATATGATGGATTCTGTGGGGATTTTTTGGGGAGCTATAGCATAATTGAATCCTTTGGTTAGAACATCTGTTTCTGTTTTGGTGAGTTCTCTGTTGGAAATCTTATATACTAATTGTTTAAGGTGGTGTTGTGAGTTGTTGGGGGCTTTCTTGTCATGTTCTAATTTCTTTAGTTTCTTCAAGAGTTTGTCTTTATGTGTGTCTTGTCTGCCAGGCGTAAAAACTGAACTATGCACCCTGACTAAAGTACTGACAGTCAATGGCTTCAACCTAGCTTCCTAACAAATGATAGCCGTCCATTCACTCGGAGCCAAGCTGCACTAAAAGCCTCCAATACAGGAACACAATGTTGCCAGCCATTCAAGACACACACACACAAAAAGCCACAAAACAGACAGAGATATTAGAAACACCAATCAAGCAGAACACAGCAAACTCCAAGACCAATAAACACAGACCAAGACTCCCAACCAATCAGGATGAAGAAAAAACCATTCTGGCACAGCAATAGGCTAGCCCCAAATTTAAAACTGAAACAACTGTAAAAGTCTGACTCACAGAGGAACACAATACAGAAGCCTGATGGTGGCAGATGAGATTCTGCCGAAACGTTGCTACAACTTTAAAAGCACAACTATAATGACGTGGGAAAATACCTGAACAAAGCTGAATACCATACATGTAAGTACCCGTGAAAACTTAAGAATATATATACATGCATACATACATACATACATACATACATACATACATACATACATACATTGCTGCTCTAAGTCCTCAAAGGAACATTTGGGCTATTAATCCTTTAGAAAAGGATAAGGCCATTTTCAACACCATCACTTAAAATCAGATAAACATGTATGCTCAGTAATCCAGAGATCACCTACAGGCTAGACAAAATACCTGAATTAAACATTAGTGAACATATTTCTTAAGGCTCTAAGCCAGGAAAAGCAGAGTCAGTTGCATCAAAACAAAAGGAAACAGAACTAATTAAAATGTATCAGGAATTTGAACTATTAGATATATGTATTTTATCACAGCAATTTGAAAGAATTGGGTTTTTTTTTATTCCACAATGAAGTAAGAGTTTACTCTTGACAGTTCACCAGCACTGCAGACAAAGGAAACTGTCACAATATAAAGAGCAATAGAAATGCAAAGTGGCAGAATACTTGGGATAACTTGTTCATATGTCCTGAAAGTATATTTTTTAGTGTATTCTTTTACTTTTGTATCCAATCCCACTTGGCCAATAAATAATTATATTTACTTTAGACTGAACTTCAGGTAAAAGGCAGCTTTAAATGTGTAAGAATTAAAATTTTATAGGCATAACCTCATTCACAGACATAACTACAATTGATATCAAAATAATGTTGCATTGTAATGTCACATACCGGTATACAAGAGGCAGAGGTTACAACACAATGGGGAATTCATCACTTACTGCCTCTTGTCCTCCCCCACAACACATCTATAAGCTACAAGTTGAATCTAGCTTTGTTATTATAAGTTTCCTATGTTCCCTGCTGAGGCAGAAGAGTAACTTACAAATTGCATTTTGCTAATGGCTTCTTCAGAACTCAAGGATTTCACAATTGTCCAATATGATGAAACTCTGCCTCTTGTGAACTTGAAGTTCTGGAAATTGAAGTCCACATCTTAAAGTTGCCAAGTTTGCAAAAAAAAGAGTTCTAAAGTCGTATCATAAACTGTTGCAAAAACTGATTTTAACATATTTTTTATTTTGTACAATGCTTCTTTTATTTGAGTAGCAGAGATAAGCTAAATAACCACAAGTATACAGAGCATTCATGATTAATATTTTGATTATAAGGCTAACTGCCAAAAAAATAAAAATCCTAACTTAAAAGGGCAAAAACACTCCAGTCCTGAAATGAAGGCTCTTGGAAGCTAGAGGGCGCTGTCTTTCTTTTTTGAAACTGATGGTACTTGTAATCATCTTTGCCAAAAACACAAAACATTCAAAAGCAAGATAGTAGAATATATTTCTGAAATGATGTTTCACATCTGGAAAGTTGCCAGAATAAGATAGAGCTTGTGTGTGCATAATACCAGAATAGCCATATGTGAACATGTAGCACAGTCTTCCAAATCTTTCAGTGAGATCTCTGTCAGTTTTCCTACATTTGGTCAATTTGGCACTTCAAAGGCCTTTGCATCTGAGCATTTTTTTTTTACTCTTTCCAAAAGTGTGTTTTAGAATGATGTTTGCCAAAGTTACCTAAGAGCACATGAACTTGGAGCGTGACACATTTTAACAAAAACCAAAGTGATTTAAATTAACAGCACAGCAAATGAGCAGCAGATTAAGTGGTTTCTCTTAAATTAGGCTTATTCAATCTCAAGAGCACTTTGCCTGATTTTCCACAAAGGCACTGACAATAAAGCTACATTTTAAGTTTTCTACATACAAGTTATTGATTGATCAGTTGATTATTAAATGAAATATAAGCCCAGAAGAAGAAAATAAAATAACAATTGTTAACATATATCTTTCTAAATACATTTATTGTTTATTTTAAATTAAGCAGGGTGGGATAATAAGATAATTATTGTAACAATGGAATACATGCTTAAGTAGATACATGCACACATAAACAATATTATTGGGACTCTTTAGATGTAAGTATCTGTGCAACTGTCAAATGTTGCATATTATGAATCAGCAATGGAGTTTCAGTAGATTGTCCTGCCCTCTTCCTCAACAGTATCCTTCCCACAAGCATGGCAGTAAGTTTCTCAGTGATAGGGTGACTTTTATCCACTTGGGCTTCAAGAAATGCAACTGTAAATAATGCCTCTGTTGTTTTGCTTTCTTCTCCATATCCCTAGAAACTAAAGCCATTACTGTCCAAATATAAGCCATTGCTTTGGTTTAGTTCTAAAGAAACATTTTTTGATTTATCAGTGAGTTTGCCAGATTTTCTTAGAAAATGCCGCAAAAGTTTTAAAAGTTTCATATTATCATTTGACAAAATTTCATGCAGAAATACTTGTATCAAATGAAATCAAAGTGACAACATGCATGAACTGATGCTACTATATCAGTTGTGATTATAAACTTGCTTCCTAGTGCCTGATACAAATATGTAAATGCCAGTATTTGTACGGTTTATCATTTATTCTTCTAATGGTCTCCCTGTGGAAGCTTATGAAACAGAGACCCAATTCAGTAGAAACCCAACAGCATTTCCTCTTTACACTTTTCTTTTTGAGTTACTTCTGAAAGATCATTGTTGCACATACTGTAGCATATGTATCTTACAGTTGGTAAATGCACATCTGTCTTATTGTTAGTTTTTCTAAAGTTTAGTTCTAATGTGGTTTATATTATCATTTTTATGTTTCAATGATAAAAGTTTAGCTTGATGTGTCAAGTGTCAAGGCAGGGCTGTCAAACTCCCGGTCCACAGGCTGGATGCATCACACACTGGCCACGCCCAAGCCCAGTTTAATAAAGGAGGGAAAGGTTCTGATGCATCACATGATGCTGCCGTGATGACATGAATTTGACACCCTTGTGTTAAGGCATCATGTTAGAAACAGGGAAATCATGTTTAAACTTCTGCTGAAGGCAAAGAATCAGGCAATCATTGTTTCCAGTTTAGATTCCAGGTTGCTGGTATGGTGGTGTTTTTTAATGCACCAGGTTGGAAACCAGGAGACTGAGTTCTAATCATGCCTGAGGCACAAAGCCAACAGGATGACCTTGGACCAGTCATCTTTCTCAGTTGCAGGTAAGGATAAACTGCTTCCAGAATCTTGCCAAGAATATTTCAGGGATTTGTCCAGGCATTTAGCAGATGTCAACACTGACTTGAAGGGAACAAACAAACAAACAAATAAAACACAAAAAGCTTCAGTGAAACACATCATAGATTAATTTTGTGAAACAGTAAGAACTCATCATGATAACTCATAGCAAAAATGAACTAAAAATAATAATTGAACTATCAATTTGTTGAAAGCAGGTAGTCTGAGAATGGAAGATGTACTGCAATTGTTTATCTTTTCCTTGCAGCCATGCTGTTTCATGGCTCCAGTTAGCAATAAGCAAAATATTTAATAGAATCATTATTTTACCAACTCTATATAGAATGGTTTTGTTATGGAACCTGAAGTTGTATGACATCATTTAAAACACATACAATCTCAGGACGCAGTCAACAGACAGCTGATTAGCAGTGAACGCAGGGAGGTCAGAAGGATTTTGTCCGAGAAATTTAAAACATACATTGGAGATTTGATAGACCTCTGTAGATTCAGTATGAGAATCTTACAACTTTAGAAGTAGCTCTTACCAATCTTGGTCTTCTTTATTTCATCTTATCATGAGTCAATTGCAGCTTATCCCAAGGACAACAGATGTCCTGAAGTGTATCTCTGGCCATAAGGTATATATTTAATGTCAAAAGTTCCATTTAGCTTGCAGGATATATTTATTTAATTGTTGCATGCTTTTGCTAACTGGGGATGTCAATTTTTTATAACTAATCTTTTTTCAATATTATGTTAGTCATTCTACTTGTCACTCTGTATTTCTTTGTCTACCACTGCCAATTAATAATTTCATTTTAAATGATTGCACCAATTATTTAAGTTATATTAAATCATAATATATAAGAAATTTAACTCTGGCTCCAAATACCAGTTTTACAGAATAGTTTATTGGACCAGACAACAGAACTTGATTGTTACTAAACTTCTTAAAAGTACAATTTCCAATATTTTAAACAGAACTGAATCAGGAACACACAGGTCTATTTTCTGTCACCATGATGAGAAAAAATGTTATTTAACTAATGTAATACTTTTAACAAAGATTTCTGTTGAATGACTAACTTCTTTTTAAATTAAATGGCAAGCATTCTTAAGCTATAATTTACTAGCACAGCTGAATCCCCAAAAGTAATAAAGCAATCTATAATGTTTTATTTTGGAATTCACTATAATTTTCCAGAAATGGACAGCATTAGGTCAAACAATAAACCCAAGCATATACATAATATAATTACAGATTATACTTTTAGTAATAGATTGAAAATAAGGACACAACTCATCCAAAAATAAGGACTTTTAAGTCCCATTGATTTCAGGAGAACAATTAATTGAATACATAATCCTTTCCTTTGAAATAAAACAGTTTTAAAGGTAATTGTAATTTTGGGGAAATAGAATACAGAAACATAATAGAGCTTATTCCAAATAAATATGCATAGAACTGAAATGCATAATTTGGCCTGGAAACTTCCTCAATATTTTTTGTCTTATTTTGCATTTTTGCTAGCTATAGTCACTAAGATATCCGTTAACCCTTTAAGACACAATTTAACTATTAATGATATCAACATTGACTTAAGAAAATGGGAACAATCTTTGTCAGTGAGAACTTCTCCCCCAAATTCTGTGAATTACCCTAATTTAATCTCATTATTAACAACATAAGAGAAATTTCCTACTTTTTGCTTTGAAATATGCAGCCTTCAATAAAAGGAAGGATGAAAGTATTACTCCTAAGATTTTCTATTTTGCACAATTCTAATGGATTATTATAAATATATATTTCAATAGTAAACCATTAAGGTGTTAATTATTTTATTGAAAATAGAACCAATTGAATTTGACTTTAACATGGACTTTGATTTTGACTGGTAACATGGAGTCCATTTTTAAAAACTATCCAGGGGCTTCATTATAGTATTGCTTTGGGTGCTATGGTTAACCAAAATACATCTTCCTAAAACTAAACAGTTCCTTTTGAAATATTATCTTCTAAAAATGATATTTTTACAACATAATTTTTCTTTCCTCTTTTTCAACTCAATACAATTTATAAACCAAATTAAAACCCCTCTGCTTCTTCCCTTTTGCAGAGGCCTTCAGTCATATCTTGATTTTCCTCCTATTGTTTGACCTACTTTGATCACATCATTACTGCCCACAGTACCGTATCCACATCTATTTCTTATGCTTTTATAAATTTATATTGAAGTGTTGAGCAGCAAGTTGGCTGTAAATAAGGCTGATTCTTTGAAATACTATATTTCTAAATAAATTTTCTCTGCCAGGATTCTAAGATTAGGTTTGGAGTCAAATTCATGTTTGGTTTCTAAATAAATGCCCATCTAATCGACCAGTTCTAGCATAGAAATTGCAACCCTCCTGAGATAGTGTGGGAGTAATGGCAGTTGTACAATGCCTGGAAAATCTAGTTTAAATCATAAGCAACCCATAACATTTGGTGCAATAGGTGAATAAATAAATAAATTTGCTTACTCTACCCATATGACGTGCTTAACTAACTCATGACAGAAGAACAAACAGGAATTCCAAAGCTGTATTAAAAAAATACAATGCTATTATTTTCCATAAATTGTATCATGGCACTCAAAGAACCTTAGGGCTGCCATCTTAAGCTCATTTATGTAAAGAAACACCCACTGAATTCAGTGGGATATACTTCTCAGTTCATATGTAGAAGTCTTAAGGCATTTGAGTAGAAGTCATGTGTGACTTGCAAGTTCAAAATCAACAATATTAACCCATGTTTATGACTTTCACTTAATCTGTATAATTGCTAAGAATTAACATTGACTTGATGATCTATAATCAGTTAAATTATCTTCACGTGGATTTATATTAACGGGAATTAGTGTTCATGGAACATACCATATATTGAAATATGGATTAAGATCCACATTTTGACACCATGTACTCACCCTCATTATGTGATGATATTAAAGACAGGAGTTAGCAACTTCTAATATGGACCTTGGCTGTTGGTGAACTTTTCTGGGAATTCTATAACTGTTTTTCACACTTAATATCATTACAGCATATCTGTGGTCATGTATTCAAGATTCAGATGCTTGGCAACTGGCATGTATTTATGACAGTTGCAGGGTTCCAAAGTCATGTGAACATCTGAAATATACAGTACTCATGGTGCCAACAAAGAAATATTTAAAATAAATATTTTCTTGCTGTTAGTGCTTTTGAATAAGTCTAAAGCAATGAATACTCAGATGGTAACATTCGAAATAATAGTACAACATAACCGAAGATGTATATGAACTGAGATGTAAAAGTAGATGTTATTAGAGAAGTCTGATTATACAAACTATTTTTCAAAATTTGATTTCATCATATATTACAAGCCACAACTACTAAAAAACTAATTTTCAACTACTATTGTATAAAACTACATTTTATACAATGCTTCCAATTAATATTTTCTTTTCCCTCATATAAACCTGGAAAATTTTACATGTAGGATTCTGAAGTGGAAAAATAGCTCTTTCCTTCAATAGATGGAGGCCTTCTCTTGACCCAGTGATTTTCATGTTTACAATGTGCACTATAGGATTATTAATTTATTAGCTCTCCAGTTTTGACTAAAGATGGAACATTCCACAAATCCCAGCATGGAGGTTATTTGATGATCTGTATTGTACAGTATATCCAGGAGTTACAGTTCTTTTTTTCCAAAGAACTTTCATTGTCCAAAAATTTATGGCAGCAATATAAACTTACAAGTGTCTCTTTGTTGCAGGGAGTTGGCTTTAGTAGCTGGATGATGGATGATATAACTAAGGGTGATAGCAAGCACAGCTGCAGGGGAAACAAGAAAAATAATAATTAGAAAATAAAACTGGACATCTTATTTTAAATTATACGTAATGCCCATATTATAATATATTTGACTTAGTTGCTAATTTTTTTGTTTCACTCTATTAACAATCAGAATTACAGAGTTAAAAGACTTGATTAAGGCTATCAATTCTTACCTTCTGATCAATGTATAGAAAATTAAAGTATCCATGACAAACCAGTTATCTAGCCTTTATTTGAACACATATACATCTAAGTGCTGCTCCAATTTTTTAAGCATCACCCTGAGTTAAAATGTGCTGAAAATACATGTTATATTGTTTTGGACAGGAATACAAACACATCCATTAATTAGATGGCTCATAACTGCAAATTACCAGTAAAGCTCTATTTTCACATTTTTTCTTAAGGCATTGCCAGAAGGTTTTTTTATTTCTTCTTCTAGTAAGGCATGTAACAGATTTGTATAGAGACCACATTAAATTTCTGTGAGGTAACTGCAGGAAAGTCTGCCCTTTGGAATATTGTCTCCCTTGACATGAGATTCATACCCAGCCTCCTGGCTATAAGAAAGGGCCTGAAATCCTGACTCTGACAATTGTCCTGGGGGTCTAATAGAGGTGGAGCCCACTAGAGGTAGATAATGGATTAAAAGATTATTCTACTTCCATCTTATGTGTATCTTGCTCCCTTGCTCACAATCTTTGTCAATTTTAAGGTTAATTTAAGGCTAATGTTTATTAATGGAACATTTTTTATTTTTACTCTGTTGCTTTTACTTATTGTAAGCCACTAGAGTCGCCTCTTGGTGAGATATGTAGCATATAAATTTCAGAATAAATGAATTAATGAATGAATGTTATTAATTTCTAATGGATTTTCATGGTTGTTGCTGGGAATCTGACTGCCTTATATTCCTCTTAAGGCCCGTGTCCCATCATCTACTATCATCAGCTCTCAATTCTCATACCTGGCAATCATTAGCTTAAAAAACAGTCCACTGACAGAATTTGCCAGAACAATGATTTTGTGGGTAAAAAAAGTTTGTGTAGAAGGAGTCAATAAACTATGAAATTTTTTTGGCATTTGCTAATCAATAATGCTAAGCGGCTAAGATGCTGAGCCTGTCGATCAGAAAGGCTGGCAATTCGGTAGTTCGAATCCCTAGCGCCATGTAACAGAGCCCCCGTTACTTGTCCCAGTTTCTGTCAAACTAGCAATTCGAAAGCATGTAAAAATGCACGTAGAAAAATAAAGACCACTTTGATGGAGAGGTAACAGTGTTACGTGTGCCCTTGGCGTTTAGTCACGCTGGCCACATCACCACGGAGATGTCTTTGGATAGTGCTGGTTTTTCGGCTTTGTAACAAAGATAAGCACTGCCCCCTAGATTGGAAACAACTACTACCTTTTAATCAATAAGGATCCTCAATAATGAGCATTAATTGAGAAGACGTGGTAAATCAGAAAACATGTATGTGCACACTAGATGTTTAATTTACACATTGAAGTGAGCAAGTCTGTTCTAAATTTATGGTGAGTTTGCATGTTTACATTTATAAGCCTATTGTACACTGTTTCTATATTAATTAGTATTTTTAAAAGAAATCTACATGCCAAATCAATATATATTTTGATAACATATTATATTAATTTCTCAGATTTCAATTTAGCAGAATTTGGGTGCCATGGACAAAATCAATTCAGCATTCTACACGTAAGTGAGATCAAGTTACTTGTAAGTGAAACCCAATTTACCATTTAAGGATCATTTGGCATCCAATGCCCATTGTTTTCATATATTAGTTTGTTAAATTAGAAGGTTTATTTTCCTTAAATATTAATATATGATGCCATTTTACTAATTTTTTATCAGAACCAAGACACATTAAATGAAATGTATTCTCCAAAATTTTCAATGAAATGTTTATATTGGCAATATAAAATAAATTTAATACAGTAGTTAAATTGTTGTGTTTAATGGTCAGAGTAAAAGTAAAAGTAAAAGGTTTAAATAGAATGTTCCAGTTTGTATCAGACAATTGGAATAAGGAGGCATCGTTATGTTTCCTTGTATTTATTCGAAGCAATTGTTTTCCATTTTTAATATATTCTTTTTAGATAAATAGAATAGATAGATAGAATTCTTTATTGGCCAAGTGTGATTGTCTTAGGTGCAAATGCTCTAACTGTACATAAAGGAAAAGATACATTCGTCAAGAGTCAAGAATCATAAGGTACAACACTTAATAATAGTCATAGGGTACAATAAATGTTAAATCATACTAGGAAACAGTCAATATAAATCATAAGGATACAAGCGACAAAGTTATAGTCATACAGTCACAAGTGGGAGGGGATGGGTGATAAGGAGGGATGAGAAGATTAATAGAGTAATAGTAGTGCAGACTTTGTAAATAGTTGGACAGTGTTGAGGGAATTATTTGTTTAGCAGAGTGATGGCATTTGGGGAAAAGCTGTTCTTCTATCTAGTTGTTCTGGTGTGCAGTGTTCTATAGCATCGTTTTGAGAGAAGGAAGCGAAACAGTTTATGTCCGGGATGTGAGGGGTCTGTAAATATTTTCACAGCCCCCTTTTTGACTCGTGCAGTATACAGGTCTTCAATTGAAGGCAGGTGGGTAGTAATTGTTTTTTCTGCAGTCCTAATTATCCTCTGAAGTCTGTGTCTCTCCTGATGGGTTACAGAATCAGAGGTTCAGATGAGAGACTCAATAATTCCTCTGTAGAACTGTATCAGCAGCTCCTTGGGCAGTTTGAGCTTTCTGAGTTGGCGCAGAAAGAACGTTCTTTTTTTTTAAATAAACTTTATTAGTTTTTTATAACTTTTAAAAAAAACAAGGAGTAGAAATATCTTAACTTCAACAGTTTATAGCATTCGTCTTATACTATTTTGTGAATTATTTACAAATATATACAATTTATGTGAATGTAAATGTTTTGTTTGAGCAATGAGAGGCTGAACCAGAGCATGAGTGCAACAATACTTTATTTTACAATAAAGGGCTGACCGTGCTTGCCAAGCCTGGAACTGGCTCGCAGCAATCAGCAACCGGTTGGACCCCGCAGCCTGCTTTTATAGCTGGCTGCTGGGGAGAGCCAACCAATGGGAATGGGGGAATAACGCCCACGTAAAGAGAGTGGACCTGAGTGAGAACTCCTTGAGTCCTCAGGACATAACACCCCTTCCCCCCAGATGCGAACATGCATAGTCCTTGAGGTAGACGGGGGGTTTGTGTTGGCGCCCGGAATGGCGCAACTCGGGAACATTGTCTGTCTGTTCGGTACCAGTCTGTGATGGTCGGGCTGGCATAGTGTCGCCAACACTCTCTCTGGACTGGGCATCCTCGGGAACCACCGGGTTGGTTACTGGGGTCGAGCTCTCGTGGGTTGGATCAGGCTGGTCAACTCTCTGGGCGCTGTTGTCCGAGTTTGGGCTGACCGGAACGACCGCTGGTGCAGACTGGTCGCTGGGCAATGCGATGTGGCTGGGCGGCGGATGAGGCGGTTCCCTTCGACTGGAGACTCTGGATTCTTGTTGGCAAGGGTGCTGAGGCGCCTTCTAAGCTGGTCTATATGTCTCCTCCAGACGCGACCATCCTCCAGCCTGACTCTATACGATCTCGGCCCGGTGATGGCGATGACCTCGCCTGGAATCCAAAGTGGGTCCCCAGCGAAATTCCTTGCGAATATCGGCTCCTGTAACAAAAAATGTCTAACCCCGAAGTAGAAGCGAGGAGAGTCAGGGCAGTATTGTGGGTGCAATCTGTCCAATACAGTCCTCAGGCGCCGGCCCATCAGAAGTTCCGCTGGGGACTTATTGGTGACTGCACAGGGGTTGAGTGCTGGCTCATCAGGAACCGTGCGAGTTTGTGGTGCCAGTCATCCCTGCCAAACCTAGCGAGGGCCTCTTTGGTGGTCCTGACGGCCCTTTCAGCCAACCCATTACTGGCAGGGTGAAATGGGGCTGTGAAAATGTGGCGAATGCCCAGGTTGGCAGCAAAACGGCTGAATTCTACTGATGCGAACTGTGGGCCATTATCGGAGACAATGGAGTCGGGTAGTCCATGTGTAATGAACAGGCGCGTTAACACGTTGGTGATTGCTAGTGTGGTGGTCGTGGATAGCTGTGCCACATCTATCCATTTGGAATAAGCGTCCACGACCACTAGGAACATCTTTCCATGCACGGGGCCAGCCAGATCGATATGGATTCTAGACCAAGGGCGTTGGCGCTCTCCCATCTGGTAGGGGTGGCGATGGGGGAACAGGATGGGATTCCTGGCAAATGCTGCAGGAACTTACCCAATTGACAATGTACTGCGTCTAGACCCGGCCACCACACGTAGCTGCGTGCTAATGCCTTCATTCTCAGAATGCCGGGTGTCCCTCGTGCAACGCCTCCAGGACTCGGAGTGCAGGCGAGGTCGGAATGACCACTCGAGTGCCCCACAGTAGACAACCCTGCAAACTGGACAGCTCCTGCATGCGAGTCTTAAAGGGTGCGAATTTGTTATCAACGTTGCCTCCCGGCCACCCCTCCTCACTCAGTCGAGCACCTGGGCGGCGTTTGGTCTGCCTTGGTTTTAGCGGCGATGTCAAGGCGGTGATGGGCAGGTCCAACTGGGTGATTTCGAAAATGGCGTTGACAGGAGCTGGGTCTTCAGCCGGAGCGGGTAAGGGGCAGCGACTGAGAGCGTCGGCATGGGATAGGGTTTTGCCCGGGCGGTGAATAAGTTTGTATGAGTAGGCCGCTAGGAAAAGCGTCCACCTTGTCATTCTAGGGGAAAGGACTTGAGGTGTCTGTTTGTCGCCGCCAGTAGGCCCAGGAGGGGCTTATGGTGGTGACCAGTTCAAGAAATGGCCAAAAGGAATTCGTGAAACTTTTCACGGCTGCAACAGCTGCTAGGGCTTCCTTGTCAATTTGGCTGTAATTACGCTCCGTGGCCGAGAGCGTCCTGGAGAAAAAGCGATGGGGGCCTCGGCGCCATTGGGGAGTCTGTGACTAAGGACCGCCCCAATTCCAAAAGGGGATGCGTCTGCTGCCAGTACTAAAGGAAGGTTGGGGTCGAATTGGATGAGCACTGCCTCTGACGTAAGTAGTGATTTGACGGCATTAAACGCCTGGTCTTCTTTGTGCCCCCAGTGCCACGGTGACTTTTGTCTAGTAATCTGTGTAGGGGTTCGGCTACTGAGGCTTTATGGGGCAAGAAGGATGCATAAAAGTTCAGCAGCCCTAAGAAAGCTTGTAGCTCCGCTTTTGGAGGTTGGTGTGGGAGCTTCGTGGGATTGCTCTAACCTTGGACTCCAGGGGCTGAATGCCAGAGGCGTCAATTTTATAACCCAGAAAGTCCACCTGTCTAGTGGCAATGGCGCATTTTTTTTTTTTAACTTGAGGCCATGCTGTCTGAACCTCTCTAACACTGCTCGCACTCTCTGGAAGAGTTGGGTCTGTCCCTGGCCGAGACCAAGATGTCGTCCGAAGTAGGGTACTACACCAGGGAGGCCCTGTAAAATCCGCTCCATGAGGGATTGAAAAATACCCGGGCAACACTTACGCCAAATTGGAGACGCTTGCATCGGAAGGCACCCTGTGAGTGGCGATGGTCTGAAGTTCCGCTGTTTGGTTATCAACAGGAACTGCTGATATGCTTGAGACATGTCCAATTTAGCAAAAATACTGCCCGGCTCGAATGT
The DNA here is from genome assembly GCF_049901715.1 of Pseudonaja textilis. NCBI lineage: Eukaryota > Metazoa > Chordata > Lepidosauria > Squamata > Elapidae > Pseudonaja > Pseudonaja textilis. The sequence continues at coordinate 35,530,438 of NC_142008.1, read as the reverse complement.
GTGCAATAAGTGCTGAATGACGGGCACAGGGTAGGCGCTAACTTGTAAATATTTATTGATTGTTGTCTTGTAGTCCGAGCAAATTCTCAGGCTACCATCTTTTTTAAGGGTGTGATGATGGGCGTCTCCCACTTGGCGAAATCTGTTGGCTCAATGACCCTTGTTTTAGTAGTTTATCCAATTCAGCGTCTAGTTTTGGTCGAATAGCAAATGGAACTCTACGTGGTTTTAATCTGATTGGGACTGCCTGGGGGTCAACGGAGAACGAGATGGGGGTTCCATTATAACACCCAGCTCCTCGCTGAACACATCTGCGTAGTCAGCGAATAAGGAGTCAGTGTCTGAGGTTGAGACAGCATGGACTCCTGTTAACCCTAGGCCGAGGTGGGGAAACCAATCGAGCCCCAATAAGGTGGGTAGATTGCCGTTAACTACCACTAGAGGTAGGTGGCCTTTAAAAGCTCTAAAACTGACAAAGAACTTGCCTCTGCCGATCACGGGAATGGCCTTCCCCTGGTAGTCCTTCAGACCGAACTGGCATCTCTGAAGCCGGGTGGTAGATAGGCTGGGGTGGAGTCTCTTGAGGGTGTTCCACGAGATTATTGAGAGCGCTGACCCAGTGTCAACCTCCATGAGGCACGGTTTACCTTCTAGGGAAACGGAGAGAGAAATTTTACTAACAGCGTGGCAAGTACGCCTGGCAAGGCGGTGCGTGCGACAGTTTAATACTTGCCTCTGTGGTCCGGGCGTGCGAGGACGGGGTCTGTGTGCAGCACTTTGGGGGCTTGGCAGACTCTCGCGATGTGCCCCTCTTATGGCAGTTGTTGCAAGTGGCTCCTTTAAACTTGCAGGTGGCCCTTTGATACGATCCCCACAGGCTAGGCACAATGTGATGTGCTTGGGTGGACCGGTGTATTCTTGTTTGGCCCCTACCTCGACCGTCTGTCGTTGGCGAGGCGGTGGACGTCGTTTTCATCGTTGTGGGTTTCCTCCGCTTCCACCTCTTCGGAATGGACTGGGAACGATGCTAGCTTGGCACTTGGGCCCTGAATTTCCGGTGGCTGAGTTCGTTGCTAGCTCGGCTGCTAGGGCCTCCTCGACCGCTTGCGCCGAGGTTGAGGTCTTTTTTGCTAGCAGGCGCCTCTGTAGGTTGAGATCCTTGACCCCACAAACTAATTGATCGAGGAGCATGTCCTCTAAGTATGTTCCAAACCCGCAGTGCAGGGCTGCTATTCTGAGGGCGGCCATATATTGATTGATGGTCTCCTTACTTGATTGCTTCCTCATACGGAACGTGAACCTCCGGGCGATTTGTGAAGGCCTGGGAGCGTAGTGGTTAGTGAGGATCTCAAGCAACTTCGGACCACGGAACGTTTTTAATTCTCTCGGCGCTACGAGTGCTGCGGCGTTATCGTAAACGGTGGCTCCGCAGAGTAGATTAGGAAATAGGATTTTTTCCGATGCTCTCCCACATCCGCCAAGCCGACCGCATCGATGTAATGATTGAAGCGGTTCTTATACGACTCCCACTTCTCTTCGTCTGGTTTAAACGCCGGGAATACTGGGTTGGAACTCATGGTGCTGGAACGGCTGGGCTACCTGCGGAAAAAATCTCTCTGGGACTACGGGCGCTCGTGAGTGATATCAGCTCTGGAGAGGTTTTTTGTTACCCTCTCTTTCTCTCTGGGTTACCACGTTGGCTGCTAGCCGTTGGAGGTGTCTTGATTCGCGCCAAAAAAATGGGCGCTAGTGACTTCCTACAGCGCTGTGCTGTGTCTCCTACTGGCTCGAAATTCAAATGACACCCGTTTGAATTTCGCGCCAAATACAGAGCGGCTGCGGCTCGCAGCGCTTCACTTTCCCTGCAGCGGGGCTAACAAGCGGCTACAGACGCTTCTAACTTTTTGAACCAGACCGCTTTCTCTGGCTGCGGATCAGCGTTTCCCTTATCGCCAGCCGATTGCTCTCTCTGGGCTGCGGATCGGTGGCTAGTGACTCAGCGGTTGCATGGTGCTTCTGGTAGCCATCCCATCCTCGTCGCCAGTGTTTTGTTTGAGCAATGAGAGGCTGAACCAGAGCATGAGTGCAACAATACTTTATTTTACAATAAAGGGCTGACCGTGCTTGCCAAGCCTGGAACTGGCTCGCAGCAATCAGCAACCGGTTGGACCCCGCAGCCTGCTTTTATAGCTGGCTGCTGGGGAGAGCCAACCAATGGGAATGGGGGAATAACGCCCACGTAAAGAGAGTGGACCTGAGTGAGAACTCCTTGAGTCCTCAGGACATAACAGTAAACATAGTTTATATGTTGCTTATCATAAATTTCTTCATCATCCATTTATCTATCTTTGATCAATCCAGTCATACCATTTTCCCCAAGTCTTATAATACTCGGTCTCCTCTTTCTCTTGTAACATCAGAGTTAATTTATACCTCTCAGCACAAGTCATTATTTTTTGAATGATCAATTCATCTGGTGGTATCCATGTATGTTTCCAGCACTGGGTGTAAGCAATTCTGGCTACAGTTAGAATATGTAATACTATATATTTTATATTTCTCCTGTATTTCTTTTGAATATCCCCAGTAAAAATGGCTCCAGTTCTAGCTCTGTGGGTTCATTAATAATCTCTTGCAACCATTGCTTAATTATTAACCAATATATTTGGGTGTCCGTGCAGGACCACCACATGTAGTAGAATGTTTTTGTTTTTTTTTACACTTCCAACATGCTGGATTCATGTTGGGATACATTTTCGCTAATCTCAAAGGAGGCAGATACCATCTATAAAACATCTTGTAAGCATTCTCTTTATATGCAACCGATTTAATTTATAATTTCAATTCCACATGCTTTCCCATTCTGTCAAATTTATGTTGTAACCAATATTTTGGGCCCAGGCTATTATGCATCTTTTAACAATCTCTTCTTCCAATTCTACCTCCAACAAATACATATAAATTTTTGTACTTTTTTTTTGTCTGGGCCTATTAAAATTTTGTCTAATTGTTGTGGTTTCAAATATATTCCAAATCTTTTATGTCTTTTTTATACCTATTTTGTAACTGAAGGATATGTATCCCTTGTCTTTGGAGGTCTTGCATTGATTTCAAATTTCCTTCTGCATCTAATACGTCTTTGTATTTTATCATCTTACCTAAATCTAGATTATTTGGATGAATCATGGCCTCCATAGTAGATAGCCAAATTGGGATCTTCATATAGTGTCTATTTTTAATTTTAGTCCAGTTTTGTAATAGAGAGTCCCTAATTAAATGCCTATGAAAATACTGTTGCTTTCTAGTTCTTGTTTCCCACAAAAAGGCGTGCCATCCTCTTTGCAGGTCATGACCTTCCAAGTTTAATATTCTTTTATTGGTTACATTAATCCATTCTTTCGTTCATATTAATGCTGCCGTCCTACAGCATAACTCCCAATTTGGAAGCCCAAATCCTCCTCTGCTTTTTATATCTTGTAATGATTTTGTCTTTATTCTGGGTTTTTTTTACCTAACCAAATAAATTTCACCATAATTTTACTGAGTTCATTAAAAAAAGATTTCTCTAATCTGATAGGGATCGTTCAGACTAAATATAAAAATTTCAGTAAAATAGACATTTTTATGGCTGCTATTCTTCCCAGCAATGATAACTGCAATTTGGCCCATAGTTCTAAATCTTTTTTTGTTTGTTGTAGTAATAGATCATAATTATTCTCCATTATTGTTTTGCATTGTACAGTCAGCAATATACCTAAATATTTAATTTTCTTTATTGTTTGTAATCCCATTACCCTTTCTAATTCTATTTTTTGTAATTCTGTTAAATTTTTGGTTAAAAGTTTCATTTTCTGTCTATTAATTTTCAGACCTGCCACTTCCCCATATCTTTCTAGTTCACTAATTATCTCCTTCCCTGTCTCTATCGGGTCTTCAATAAAAAACACCATATTGTCCACAAAAGCTTGCAATTTGTATTCTTCCTTTCTAACTCTAGGTCCTTTTATTCCAGAATTTTGCCTAATTCGTCTTAATAAGGTCTCAAGTGACAAAATAAAAAGCAGAGGAGAAAGAGGGCAGTCTTGTCTAACTCATTTTCTTATTTATAAGCTCTGGGTATTTTTACCATTAACTATAATATTTGCCTTTTGGGTAGAATATATTGTTGTTATTATGTTCTCAAATTTTAGTTCCTAGATTTATATTGTAAATTTGTTGTATCATAAATTGCCAATTCAAGTTGTCAAATGCTTTCTGAGCATCCAAAAAGACAAGGGATATTTGTTTCTCCAGGTGGGCATCATAATATTCCAAAATATCTATTACTATCCGTACATTGTAATTTGTCTATCTGGTAAAAATCCATTTTGGTCTGAGTGAATATATTCATTCAGGAGTCTCTTCAATCTATTCACTATTGTAATAGTAAATATTTTGTAATTACCGTTAAATAGAGAAATTGGTCTATAATTTTGGGTTAGTCTAATATCTGTGCCCTTCTTCAGGAGAGAAAGAACATTCTTTGTTGTGCTTTTTTGATGAAGTTTTTCATGTTACATATCCAATTTAAGTCTTGTGATATGATAGAACCTAGAGATTTGAAGGTCTCTACTGTTGATACAGTGTTGTCTAGTATTGTAAGAGTGGTAGTATGGGAAGATTTCTTCTAAAGTCTACCGCCATTTCTACAGTTTTGAGTGTGTTCAGTTCCAGATTGCTCCAGTTACACCACGAGACAAGTTGAACAACTTCCTGTCTGTATTGGATTCATCATTGTCTCGAATGAGACCAATCACTGTTGTATCATCTGCAAACTTCAGTATTTTAACAAATGGATCATTTGAGATGCAGCCATTAGTATATAGGAAGAAGAGAAATGGAGAAAGCACATAGCCTTGGGGGAGCCCTGTGCTAATTGTACAAGTATCAAATATGATTCTGCCTAGCGTCATCTGCTGCTTCCTATCTGTTAGGAAGCTTATGATCCACTTACAAATGTGTTCAGGTACTGTTAGTTGATTTAGTTTAGTCAGAAGAATGTCTGGAATGATGGTATTGAATGCTGAACTGAAGTCTACAGAGAGGACATTGCGTAGGAGAATCAAGGTGTTGTAGGATGTAGTGCAGAACTACATTAACAGTATCATCTGTCGATCTATTTGCTTGGTATGCAAACTGCATGGATCTAACAGCGGATCCATGATGGTTTTCAGGTGGGACAGCACTAGCCTTTCAAAGGTTTTCATTAGAAGATGAAAATTTGGTTTGGGCCGCACATAAAATAACAGTAACGATACCTGATCATCCAAAAATACCATAGAAAACATAGTTAACATATTAAATTTATTTGGAAATGAAGTTAGTGAGATGTTTTTATTATTATTTATTAAAAATTATTTATTTATTTTTTATCATTTTTTTTATCACGGTTTATTTTCCGGCCAAATTTTGTGGGGGGGGGGGTGGCGGGGGGAAAAGCTCGCCCGCCTTGCGCCTACCTCTCCTCCTGCAAATGGCCTGGCTGGATGAGGCAGGACTGGAAGGCAGAAGCAGCAGCAGCGGCGGGGGCAGAAGCGGTGGCGGGGCAGAAGCGGCGGCACCGGCAGGGGCAGAAGTGGCGCCGGCGGGGGCAGAAGCAGCAGCGGTGGGGGGGGGAAGAAGCGGCGGGGCGGCGGGGGCGCGGTGGTGGCAGAAGCGGTGGCGGCGGTGGCAACAGCAGGAGGTGGCGCTCTGACGGCACCCGCCTTTTCTGTTGCTGCTTGGCCTGGCGCTTGCCTCGCCCCACCTCGCGCCTGCTTCTCCTCCTCCTCCTCGCTGGCTCTGGCACGAAGGTTGGGGTGGGCACTGGGCCGCATTATGAGGCGACCTGGGCCGCATGTGGCCCGTGGGCCGTGGGTTGGACAAGCCTGTTATAGAGGCTTGGTGGCTCAGTGGTTAGAGTGCAGTACTGCAATCTACTCTTGCTGCAGTTTGACAGATTGAATCCCACCAGGCTCAAGGTTGACTCAGCCTTCCATCCTTCTGAGGTGGGTAAAATGAGGACCCAAATTGTTGGGGGCAATTATGCTGACTCTGTAAACTGCTTTGAGAGGACTGGAAAGCACTATAAAACCGTATATAAGTCTAAGTGCTATTGCTATTGCTATTGCTATAATGAAGACTGGATACTCCCAATCCTTGTTATTCAACATATAATACATATAGCAATTTATTTGGGATCATTTTCTATTTCAATGCCAAACTGAATGCAAAGGAATTTCCAACCAGATGAATGTATTGAGTTAATTGTCATAAATATATGGCAATGGATTTCAGCATTAATGCTTATTTTTACTAGAAATTTTGCAATTTATCTTCCAAAATCCAGTCCTCTGACTTTCTACTCTTGCCGAGTATTCAACACATTTTCATACTGTAAATATAATTCAACTGAGATCAAACTATGGAATTTTAATTGGGTAATACGTTCATTCTAAAGCTAAATAAAACTGTTTTACAACAACCATCAATAGGTACCCTAGCTTTTGAATTATATATTGGTTTCTACATGTTGTTTCAGTTTTTTTATGGGATGAACTGAGTGCATTCCATTCGATCATATTACTTGGGCAATTGGCTTATTTTTTACATATCATGCCAAAAGGGAAAACCAACAAACACTGTTCACTTACATTATTATAATAATAATGTTCTACTTAGGCAACCATTAAAGAAACAGTTCCAATAAAAGATTATCTTGGGTCCCCTATTCTTTAGAAAAAACGTTTTCTTTTTGCCATCTCCTTTTTTCCTGTTTCCCGCTGTTCCCTTTGTTTTTTTAATAAAAGTTCGATTTCCCCTCATCTTATAAGAATTAGATTTATTTTATTCCTATATACAAATTTCATGCTATGATTAAAGATGAATAGTTTCTTAGTGCCATCAAAAATTACCTTTTATTACCTTTTTACCTGTTATGAGAATAACATTTGGCCTTTGTTGTAGTTGGTTTTCTCCAATTTTGTAAGCGTGCCCTGACAAGAAGGTGGTGAAAGTCTCCTAAAATCTTGACATAAATTTACATTCATCTTGTTATTTCCTTTTATATAAACTTCTCTATCAGACAACAAGATTGGCGACCTTAACCACTGGATCTGATTGTGTGCTAATTGTGCTATTCTTTCAACTTCTCTTGCTTTCACTAGCTGACCTAGTACTTTCTTTCAGGAACTAGTAATTTCAACCAACAATTGAGAAAAAGAAAGAACAATTGGGACAGAAAGACATGTATTTCTTTGTAGATGAGAGACTGAGAGAAATTGACAGGTTATTGGTTAGTAAACTAGTACAACCTTTATAGATATTTTCATTTCTGGGAACATATTTTCTTTTTCAGTGTCCACATCATCACTTCATTTTATATATATATATATACAATATGGAAAGGTTATGAAAATAACTGTAGAATCTAGCATGCTTGTGCCTTTTTTGAAAGAAGGCCGTTTTACATAGTTGGCTTACTCCCAGATAATTGCATGTAGGGATTATAACTGACGTCATCATTGCTTGCTTTCACTGGCTGATCTAGTACTTTTTTCAGAAACCAGTAATTTCAACCAACAATTGGGAAAACCACTCAGTCACATAAAAATAATCCCTTTTAGCATCCAGGATTGAATTAGTAATTATGATGAGGTAGTTTCAGTTTTTTTTAAGACAAATCCCTCTCTAGAGAGCCAAACTGCATTCCATATTTCCAAAAACACAGCTTTCTAAAACAAAGACTACATTTAACACATTAAAAAAGCTACTTCATAACCCAAGTAACATGGCCCTGGAATTTTTTCCCCTTCATTCCACTCTAATATTCAAATAAAGCCTTTCTGAAGCTGGTTTGCCATAGAAACATGACCAACTGTAAAATGGCTGCTGCGGAGACCAGAAATGGGCAAAAATATAACTGCATATAATAAATACAAAATAAGTCTTCATAATTTTTATATGGGATCTACCACAAACCACCATTAAATTAAAGTTTACATTTATTAACTATACATTAAAAGTTATAGGTCTAGAATTTCCTATTGTCACAGAAGGACAATAGACGTGGATCCAAGGCATATTATGGAGCATCATGATTGTTACATGGGATGCCAAGAAACATAGTGTCAAATTATAGGATACTTACAAAGACAGAGAGATGACTAGTAATTTTATTATACTTGTGGAAATTTTATAAAAATCATGAGGATATATAAATATTCCAGTTTCAGGTGTATATTTCTGTGTCATGGCAAACAGCTGGGCCTGTAATGTTTAGAGTACAATTCACCAACCCCAGTATTCAGTGTAATGTTAAGGTAATATCAGGCAAAAATAATAATGCATATCAGGAAGAAGCTTTTTATGTTTTCAAGAATACAAGACCACATTAAATCAGATCAAAGGCCTACACAGTTCAACTTCCTTCTTATATAGTTGTTAAAATTATAGATCTGTACCACTGTATGGGGAAATAGCATGGGTGAATTTTTAATTGAAGTTGTCAGAAATAATTTGCAAGGAAAAAAATCAAATATAAGATTTCCAACAGTTGGCTGCTAAAGCAAAGGTAGTATAAACCTAGGCTTTAGGAAGGAATCGTCCAACCTGTTCACCAATTATTTATGTTGGGATGGGAAAACAAACGGTTAGTCTCATAATGTTGCTCCTACAGTTGCAGTTGCTCATGCCATTGTTGCTCCTATCCTGGGTTTCCAAATGTTTTCTCTTAACCTTTTCCTTACTGTGAATGAAAGCTATAAATGCTTTTTTTGTGGATAAGATGTGGGACTTTTATTGTTAAATTTATTTCTGAGGGCTTCAGGGAGATGGTTTATGCTAGCGCAATTGTACAAGCAGAGAAGGCAATACTCAACTTTTGCAATGATGATGAACATGATTTCTCTCTTTCAAAAGGAGGAAAATGTGTGTGTTAAAACTAGCTGGAGTTTAATATACTTAAAACTTTCTATTGTGATTTTACAGGAAAAAAGAGAGTAATTTATTTACAGAGAGGTCTATCAACTGTATAGTAGTGTACAAAATGCCAATAAGAAGATGATTTCATTCCTTAGAAAACAAAAACAACAGGTGTAATAAAAGGCAGTTTTGAGACAGGTGGATAGACTTAGAAGCAACATCATAATCCCATTCATATTTCATTTTTTAATTTTAAAGCATAGTCCTTTGGAACTTCCTGCCCTATTATATTAAAGACCTGCCTTAAGTATTAATTGTTTAAGTGCTTTCCAAAATAAATGCATAGTTATGAAGTTTAAGATACTATAGCAGAAGTGGTATTCAGCAGGTTCTGACCAGTTCTGGAGAACTGGTAGCAGAAATTTTGAGTAGTTTGGAGAAATGCCACCTCTGACTGGAGATTTTACAGTATCCTTCTCCTGCCATGCCCACCAAGCCATGCCCACAGAACTGGTAGTAAAAAAATTTGAATCCCACCACTGTACTATAGAAAGATAAAATGGAGCATATCTGAATAAAACACATTTCAACTAATGTAATTAACTATTAGACAGAATATCAGGGCAGAGCAGAATGGTTGGGAATGTCTCAAAAATAAGACAATATCTGCTGTTCAGAGAAGATGATAACACAGTAAATAATAATGAAGGGAAGGCAGAATTTCTGTACTCCCCTTCTTACCTTTGCTTCAAAGAGGAACTGTGTTAAAACTGATCTAAGGTGGGGGAGCCAGGGAGAGAGAATCAATATAGTCAAAATGGCAGCCATAACCATGCAGTCAAAACCACACCCCTTTTTATGTGTGACATGATCTTGATTTTGATGTCCTCCTGTAAGATGCAGGATAAGAAAAACAAATCTCCCTCTGAGCTAAACAAAGCAGCTGACGCAGGGAGAGACTGAAAACTCAATAGAAGTAAAGAGATGAGTAAAGACCATCTGTCTCTTATAATAAATTTAAGTTTCCAGTGCTAGTTAAATTATAAAAGCTTGTGAAATGTCATTTCCGAACCCCACTATGTGATCTTTGAGAACTCTTGAAAATTTGTTCAGTGACAGAGAACTGATGAAAAGGCATTATTATTCTGTCTTCAAAAAAGGGGAGAGAGAGAGAGATGAGAGAGAGAAAGCGCGAATATATATGTGTGTGTGTATATGTGCATGTGTGTGTGTATACATACGTATATACATACACAGACAGACAGACAGACAGACAGACAGACAGAGTAAAACCAACCAGATTGGGAACACAGTGTATAAAAATGTATGTAGACTCCAGTGAAGAATTCAACAATGTCTCCTAAGAGATTCTAGTGTCTGGCAAAATGTCAATTGCCACTTAGTAGTATAGAGAATTTCTAAGCATGCCCACAGAAAGTATATCAATGGCTCCAGGTCAAGCTGGAAGGAAGTAATAAGTGTCATGTCTCAAGGCTTCTTTCCTAGGCTTTATGCTATTTATTTATAAAAAGTCTGCAGGTGGGATAAGGAAATACGCACAATAATACAGGGAAAGCAAGTACCATAGAAGGCAGAATCAAGATTCAGGAGAGCTTAGACAAGGTGGCAGCATATGTAGCTACATGTCAGCATAGTCAGATGCAATGTCCTAGTTTTAGGTGGTAAAAATTAACAGGATCAGATTGAGAAACAATATGTGGAAAATGGATCTGCATGCTAGAAATTAATCATGAGTCAATAGTCTAAAATAGCTGTAAATAAAGTAAATGTAATCAAAAGCTGCATCAAAATAAGAACAATGTAGAGATCAAAGGAATTCAGCATTCTTTTCTTTTTTATGATGCTCATATCAGTTCTAGAATATTGTAACCAGTTCTGGACAATGAATTTTAAGAAATTTATTGACACACTGTCCAGAGGAGAGTGATTTAAGTGATTAGGAGCTAGTAGGAAAATACATCCGCAATAGTTTAAGCCACTTGGTATGCTTAGTCTGGAGAGAAGATGCTGGAATTATGTGTCCTATCTTCAAGGATCAGAAGGGCTGTCCTATAGAAGATGGGATTGTAGATTAGAAGAATTGTTTAGAGGTGTTCCAGAAGACAAAAATAAGTGGATTTAAAATACAAGGAAATGAATTTTGGTTGACTATCAGAAGCCTTCAAAATTGGAACAGATTCCATAGGTAGCAGTGGACTGTTCTTCGTTAGAAGTGTTTTCACAGAGGATGCATGGTCATCTATTGGAGATTTTGTAGTGGTACTACAAAAGAATTGGAAGTGACAATCTTCAAGACCCCTTCCAACGCTTGCTTTCTATGAATCTAAATAAGGGACCATTTATCCCAATATAAAAATCACTTGTTTTTTAGATCATCACAAAATCATCCTTTGGAAGATCTTCCCCCTGGAAGAAGCTTTCTTATATAGTATGAAGATGAGGGCCTCCTGTTTGTGTCCCAAATTATAGAATACATGCCCCAAGGGGGTCTGTTTGGCTTACATTCTCTCAGTATTTAGGAAAATGGTGAAAAAACAAGTCTTTCACCTAGCTTTGGCTCTTGATTGGATTTTGATTTTAATATTGTCTTCATTGTATTTTTATTAATGTGAGGTGAAACATTAATTGATTGATTGATTGATTGATTGATTGATTGATTGATTTCAGTGGAACAAGATTTTCTAAGCTCAGTTTTCACTGACTCAATTTTCATCATCTAAAATATAAGACGCATGTAGGAGCAATTCCACAATTATGTTCTCGATTGTAAAAATCGCAATAATTCCTGCTTTGTTTATGTCTATGATAAATTTCAAACGGGCTTCTTGGCATTGGGGTTGTTTAATGACTTATGTCATCTGACCTCACTATGCAGTTGCCATTTTTCATTATTTCATGGAATACTTATAAGATTGTGTTCCATATTCAGAAAGTTGCCCTTTAGCATGTATGAAATTGCAGCCAGTATTTTCCATAAGCAGAGAATGGAACCCTTAGGTTATCTGAGCAGCTGCATATATTGTACCTTTAAATTTGAAGACTCAATATTGTAGAATTTGGGGAAATTATCAATGTCTTGTAAAGTCCTATAAATATTGATTTGTAATGAAAGATTCAATAAAAATGCTTATGGGATTGTTCCATATCTTCATAAAATATTTTTCTTGGAACAGATGTAATTTACAATTATTATTCTGCCATAATGTTATTTTAAGAACTCATTCAGCAATCAGTATAGTTCCAAATTTGCCAATGCACTGGAACAGGATACAAGAGGAATTGGGAGAAAGAATGGTTTAAAAAATCATTCTAAAAGGAACTTCCAACAATTGGAATACTACAGTATTGTTTAAACTTGTGTCTTCTAGTTGCACTAAACTGCAATTCCCATTATCCATAGATATGTCACCTGTATTCTGTGGAGAGGAATCATTCATTTCATACATAATTCTAAGGTAGCAATTCTACAAAATTTAGATGGCTCAGCAGTTTAAGACCATGTCAGCTGGAGAGTTGGTAGCCCAGGTTCAAGATTGAGCACTATGCAACAGGACGAGTTCCTGATACTTGCCTCAGTTCCTGCCCACTTAGCAGTTCGAAGACATAAAAATAAATGTAGATTAATAGGTACCACTTCAGTGGAAAGATAAAGCATTTCATGTGCCTTTGGCATATGGCCACAGAAATTGTCTTCGTACAACATTGACTCCCTTGACTAAGACAGGGAAATCTTTACTATATTTATTATATAATTTCTGAAGGCAATTGACATCTCTCACTTTAAAATATATGGATTTTCCTTATTTAAAACAAATCTTTAATTTATATGCAACCTTTTAAAGAGTATTTTTGTAAAGATTACACACACACACAATGGTAAATGGTAGTATTTCATAGTTAATAAATTATGGTATGCAGATTGGGAGCTGTATTAACAGGTTTCAGTGCTTACATGGGTGAAAGAATGGGTAAATCTGAGGAATAAAAGAGTATTGACCTTAGAAGGACATGATTTACAATTGAGGTGTCATGCATTCATGTGGTATGGGGAAAATAAAATACATAGTTATTTCCAAAGACATTATATTAGAAATGCTTTATTCTCAGTATGGGAAAGAATTAAAGAGAAACATTATATGAAAATACTGATTTGGCTATCCATGATGGAAGCACTAGTTCATCTAAATGTTGTTGAATTAGGAAAAATTTCAAGATATAAAGATATTCTAAATGAACAAGGAAAATTAAAATCGAAACAAAAACTGGAAAACCAAGGAATTGACTTGGCCTGGTGGCCATTCATCCAAATACAATCAAGATACAAGAAAGATGCAGAAATGTATGGATATTATAAAGAAGCTTTAGAACTAGACCAGATATTTTTAGGGACAGATAATATATATATATATAGTTACTTATTGAAGGTAAAAGAAGGTAAAAGAAACAATGATAACATGGTCTAAAAATTTTGGGTACACTATAAAATTAGACAAATGGCAAAAACTTTGGTAAAGGAATTATAAATTGACAATATCAACAGCTTATAAAGAAAATTTGTATAAAATGTTTAGTTTGCTTTATTGTCATTGGACCTCATACAACAAAATTAAATACCATCTGCAGTGTACATTATGACTATGAAAATAAACACAAAAACACATCCTTCACTCACTCTCTCTCTCTCTCTCTCTCTATCTATCTATCTATCTATCTATCTATCTATCTATCTATATATATGGTATTCAGCTTTGTTCGGGTATTTTCCCACGTCATTATAGTTGTGCTTTTAAAGTTGTAGCAACATTTCGGCAGAATCTCATCTGCCATCATCAGGCTTCTGTCCAATCCAATACAGAATCAATACAGAATCTATTGCTTCAATCCAATACAGAAGCCTGATGATGGCAGATGAGATTCTGCCGAAATGTTGCTACAACTTTAAAAGTACAACTATAATGGCGATGAAAATAATGCGAACAAAGCTGAATACCATACATGTCAGTACCACAAAACTTAAGAAAACAAATATCAGACCTCTACAGGGGGAAATAAACAGCAAGACCAAAACCTATGAGAAGCTGGAAGTTAAAAGAGCAGGAATACTATGTGACCTGAAATTCCTACGCAGCTGCAGAGACAACAATGCAACACCAGCCTGCTTCAAATTAACATCACAGCACAGCAACTACTAAACATATCCTGAAAAGAACTGAAATGGCTCTACTCAGGAACAAGCTCCACAGAAAGAGATTCCAATTGGATCAGTTAAACAAAGATTTGCTAGCACTACACCTGGAATTGAGCAGCAAAATCCACTCTCTACTTTGGGACAAGATAAAACAACTTACAACTTGGAGAGCTGAAACTGAAACCACTTACAAAAATGACAAACTCTTGAAGAAACTAAAGAAATTAGAACATGACAAGAAAGCCCCCAACAACTCACAACAACACCTGAAACAATTAGTATATAACATTTCCAACAGAGAACTCACCAAAACAGAAATAGATGTCCTAACCAAAGGATTCAATCATGCTATAGCACCCAAAAAAATCCCCACAGAATCCATCATATGTGCAGTAGAATCCAGCCTAACTAAATTAAATACAGATGAAGCTGATAGAATAAGACACTAAGTTACTAACATCCTATGCACAAGCAAACCACCCAAAAGCAACTTGCACAAAGAAGAACTAAAAGTGCTGCAAGCCCTAAAAAAGGATAGCAGCATAATCATACTTCCAGCAGACAAAGGGAATGCCACAGTAGTAATGGATAGAAAGGACTACAAAACAAAATTGACAGACCTACTGCAAGACTCCACATACAAACCCATAAACACGGACCCAACCATATATCTTGAAAAATTAACCAAGAAGAAAATTATAACCAGCCACATGAGCAAAGAGATCCAATAGACGATCATCCCAAGAGAAAAATCTTCCAGATGCCCCAAACTATATGGCCTCCCAAAAATATACAAAGAAGGCATACCTCTCAGACCCATAGTCAGCTCCAGAGGAGCACCACTACAAAACCTAGCTAAATACTTAGCAAAACAGCTACAGCCCCATGCTGAAACAGCAGCTTCACATGTACAAAACTCATACCACTTCTTGGAAATGATCAAAGACCTACACGTGGAACAAGAAGATCTGCTTGTAAGTTTTGATGTGGTTTCACTATTCATTCAAGTCCCGATAAAAGAAACCCTTGAAATCATCAAAAATAAATACCAACCAGCTTAACACCTCATGGAACTAACAGAACACTGCTTAACCAACACATATTTCATATACAATGGACAAAGATACGAGCAAATTGAAGGAGCCCCTATGGGATCACCATCATTTCAAACTGTTCATGGAAGAATTCGAATCCAGAGCCCTGGCTAATGCCACCCACAAACCCAAACTATGGTTAAGATACATCGATGACACATTTGTGATTTGGCCCCATGGAAAAGAAAACCAAAACAATTTCCTAACACACCTAAACAGCACACACCCCAAAATCAAATTCACCATGGAAACGGAAACAAACAAACAACTACCATTCCTAGATGTACTAATCTACAAAAAAAAAAAAAAACAGATGGCACACTAGGACACACCATATACCAGAAGAGAACACACATCAACCACTACCTCAATGCCCACTCCCACCAACATCCAGCACAGATAAACTCCGTGGCCAAAACACTGATTGCTAGAACCAAACTCCTGGCAGACAAGACACACATAAAGACTGAACTATGTACCCTGAGTAAAGTACTGACAGCCAACGGCTTCCACAAAAGCAAAATCACCAGCTTGATCCATAAAAACACACTGAAACATAATAGAGACCTAGAAGATGAACAGACCTATGGAACAGCTGTCCTGCCCTACATAAGAGGTACTACAGACAAAATCAGTAAGATACTACACAGGCATAACATCAAGGCTGCCTTCAAAACAGACAGAAAAATAGCAGCCATCCTTAGAAACCCCAAAGATAAAAGTGACCTGGAAAACCAAGGCATATATGAAGTCCCTTGTGCATCATGCCTGGCCACATACATTGGACAGATCAATAGAAGAATAAGTACCCGCCTGGACGAACACAAAAATGCAGTAAAAAAGCTGGAACCCACTTCTCACTAGTCCAACACATGAAAGCCACAGGTCATAGCATCAACTTCAATGGCACCAAAACCCTAGCCACTATAGAAAACTCCAGCCACAGAATTATCAGAGAAGCCATAGAGATTGAAAAAAGACCTGAAAGCATGAATAGAAGAGATGATTCCACCAGACTGTCAATTATTTGGAAGCCTGCACACCACACTTCACACCACTAGCCAGGCAAACACCTGGGCACAAACAGATCCCCCCTGATACCTCCAGCTCAACACACCCCAACCAGGCACCCAGATGAAACCTAGTTTCCTAACAAATGATAGCCACCCATTTACTCAGAGCCAAGCTGCACTAAAAGCCTCCAATACAGGAACTCAATGTTGCCAGCCAATCAAGACACAACCCCCCACAAAACAGTCAGAAGATATTAGAAACACCAATCAAGCAGAATACAGTGAACTCCAAGACCAATAAACACAGACCAACACTCCCAACCAATCAGAATGAAGAAAAAACCATTCTGGCACAACAGTAGGCTAGCCCCAAATTTAAAACCGAAACAACTGTAAAAGTCTGACTCACAGACGAACACAATACAGAAGCCTGACGATGGCAGATGAGATTCTGCCGAAACATTGCTACAACTTTAATGCACAACTATAATGACATGGGAAAATACCTGAACAAAGTTGAATACCACACATGTAAGTACCTGCGAAAACTTAAGAATCTATCTATCTATCTATCTATCTATCTATCTATCTATCTATCTATCTATCTATTTCTATATATCTCTCTATATATATCTCTCTATATCTCTATATATCTATATGTTGTGACTGGAAGGTTTGAGCCTGCTGTAAGCTTTGAGTCTGATGTATCAGAAGACACAGGTTCGAGTGATGAGGAAGGTTTGGCATTGGAATTGGAGCCTGCTCTAATGAGAGATGCAGACATCAGCCAGGAGGATGAGGGAGTGTCGGAGACACCATCCTCTCCAGAACCTTCCACTTCAATCATGCCTCAGGTGTCAGCAGCTGATCCACAGAACATACCAGAGTCCTTGAGTGATGACAAATGTTGGGTTGATGCAAGGACCAGACGCAGGTTGAGACGTCAAGCACAATTTGAAAAGAAATGTCAAGTCAGAGACTAATTAGAGAGACTGACACGCCCCTTCAAGGAATATAAGGAGGCATGTTAGTTAACGATCCTTGTCCGGATTAAACTTCGTTAATTACTGCGCAGCTTTGAAGAAGCCCTCTGTTCCTGAATTATCTTGCGGCTCATTATCTCGTCTTGAAGACAGTTTCTGGGAAAGCTGCCAACGACGATTACAGAGAAAAGTTAACTCTGTGGTTTCTGGTATTATTTATTCGTGTTTATTTCTTTGGGACATTTGGACTCTCACTTGTTGGCTACAAGTGAGACAGAACATCTATATATCTATCTATATCTATATCTATATCTATATCTATATCTATATCTATACCTCTATCTATCTATCTATCTATCTATCTATCTATCTATCTATCTATCTATCTATCTATAGAATTGAAATCTCCTGATATTGCATTAATATAGCACTATACAGTAGAATTCAATAGAGTTACTGCCCTGGGATAGAAGCTGTGTTTCAACCTATTTGTCCTTATTTTTATTATCCTATACCGTCTGCCAGATGATAATAGTTCAAAAAAAGGATGCCCAGGATGAGATGGATCTTTGAGAATGTTTTGAACTTTTTTAAGGCAGCGGAAGCTATAAAGCTCTTCCAAAGACAACCAATGATCTTCTGGGCAATGACGTTAACCTCCGGAGTGCTGTCCTATTTGCCACTGTGCAATTGGTAAACCATATAGAGGTGTAGTAAGTTAAGGTGGTGCTCTGTATGGTGCAGCAGTAGAAGGTCACCAGCAGTTTTTCATTCAGTTGTTGTTTGTGAGAAGTCTCAGGTAGTATAATCTCAGCTGGGCCCTTTTGACCAAGGCTGCAATGTGAGCACCCCAGGTCAGATCCTCTTTTATGGTAACACCCAGAAACTTAAAACTGGCCACTTGCTCCACTCAGTCTCCATTGATAAGTAAGGGCTAGATGTCTGATCTGTTCCTTCTATAATCCACTATAAGCTTCTTGGTCTTAGTGGTGTTGAGGACCAAGTTATTGTCTCCACACCATGAAAGCAACCAGTCCACCTCATCTCAGTAGGCAGACTCATCTCCCCCAGAGATGAGCCCCACCACTGTTATATCATCTGCAAATTTAGTAATAGTATCACTAGCGTGAGGGGGAATGCAGTTATGCACATAAAGAGTATAGAGTAAGGGACTCAACATACAACCCTGTGGTGTACCAGTGTTAAGAATAAAGACTGAAGAGGTATGATTACCTAATCTGACCTTCTATGAGCAGCCAGACAGGAAATCCATAATCCAAAAACAGATTTTATAAATGGCATTTGCCACCAGCAAGGATGGCAAAGATGTTTCAAAACATATCTCCCAAATGTTAGAAATGTAAACAGATACTGAGTTCTTTTTATCATATGTGGTTGATTTTCCAGATGGCAAAAAAATATTGGGTAAAAATAAAGTGGTTAGAAGAAATGACAAACAACAAATAGACTTAAAATCAGAAATGGTTTTTTTTTAATTTTATTGAAAAAGTAGAACAAAATAATTAGATATTTAATTTTACATGTGGTAAACAAGAATTGTGAATGCACAAAATTGGAAAAGTGAAAATGTAGAGAGGAAAATGTAATAAAGAAAATATTAGATTGTGCTGAAATGTATAGATTAACTTTGGAGATTAAGGATAAGAAGGACATGGAATATTTTTAACTTGGGAACTATTTTATCAATGGTTAGAAAATAGAAACAGAAGTTAGAAAATTAAAATCAAGGAGAACATGTAAATGAAAATGAAGTAAATGTATAACTAAATAATGAATGTTGAATAAATAGGATAAGGAAATCTGATGATAAGGGTGATAAATGTGATATTTATAAGGTCTGATATTAATTAATTATATGATAAAACTGAAGAGTGTTTAATTAAATAATGGAAACTGTTTAACAAGGATAAGTGAAGATTATGGTGAGTAGATTGAGTGAATAATAGTTATAATTAATGTGTGTATAAGGTTTGTTATTTGTATTTAAAAGAGATTGTACCTAGACACTAAGTACCCAGACACTGCCATTGTGGTTATGGAAATTTTATATATAATAATGGAAATTGCACAATAAAAATAATAATACAATAAATTCTGGTATGAATATAACTTTCGAAGTCTATTTACATTTTTAAGGTAAATGGATTTTTTCATTTCTTGTTAAATTGCTGTTTTCTTATGACTTTGATACGCTTTTAAAAATATATTTCCTCTGTGGTTTTTCTGAACTAGACTAGTGTTACTCCTGCCCTTCATATGTAGCTCAATCCATTGTACTTGCATGGAGATGGGGGAATTAAAAGAAATAAAGTCAAAATGGTAACTGAAAATTATGCAGTCAAGGTTCTGTCCTTTTTCAATGTAGATTACAATGCAAGTAAAGGAGGACAGGATTTCAATTACATGGTTTGATATACCATCTTGATTTTTTAAAATGTTTTTTCTGCAGTACCCCAGGTCTCAATCCTAAAATGATCTGCGTAAAATATTACATCTTCTCAAGCTGTTAGAGATTTTTAGCATAGATTATTATTGTTAAAATTGGTCACGTAGTCAGCCAGATGTTGAGACTAGATTTGACATTTGTATCCATCTATCAAGTCCCATTCAAGGACCTAGGATATGCTGATATGGTCTGATGGGGTTAAAGATATCATCACAGTATGTAAATTGTTCCAAGTAATACCTTTTGAAATTGACTGGTGGTGATTTGTCAATGCCAATGGTGTTTAAATGGTACTGCAGTTTGTTTGGGATTACACCCAAGGTACAGATTACTATTAGTACTGTTTTAGCAAGCACAGCACAGCACAGCACATCATAGCATAGCATAGCATAGCATAGCATAGCATAGCATAGCATAGCATAGCACAGAATACTCTATTGGTCACGTATGATTAGACACACAAGGAATTTGTCTGTAGTGCAGAATCTCTCAATGTACTCTCTGCAAAGCAAAAGAGTAATAGATACCATTATTATGCATAATAATGGTATCATTATTATGATTCCTTGTAGGTCTTTGCATTTTGTGATTTTCTCTAGTTTTTTCAGTTTTAATTTGCTTTGTCTAAATACTGTCACTTTCACCATTCAAAGTTTTTGTCTTATCAACAATGATTAAATCTGGGTATCATGTGGCAGGTGCTTATCCAAATTCTAAAGTCCTTCTTTAACTTCTTCATTAGCTATTACTTTGTATATGGTCTCATCAATTCTTACTCGCAAGGAAATGTTATTTCTTCCAATGCACCATTGTTGCTATTCTGTCATATAATTGTTTGTAGTCAATCTGTGCAGTCTTCTTGTATAAGCTAGCAAAATAGTTCACTTTTTCTTCAGCTTCTTTATGGAGATAGCATTTACTGTCAGTTATTTTCTTCGCAGGTCTGATTCTGCATACATTTGTTTTTAATATTTAGTTTTCTGCAGCCAGAATTAGCCTTTATGTCTCTTTGTTCAATTTTCCTGCTCATAGCCATTGCCAGATCTTCTTGTTATCTGTTGTGCCTGCTAGTTTATTTGTGTAATGGTCATGTAATATTTTGTTGTGTTAGTTAAACTTATAACATTATTGTCCATTCACTGCTTCAACAGGCAAACTCTTACTGAAATTCTATATTGGGTTTGCTTTGGTTCCTTAAATTATAATTCTAACTTGCATATTCCATAGAGGTCTATGTATTTGTCTGTCTGTGTGTTTAATGTGATTGAAATTAGTCCTACAGATTCAAATTCTAGCACAGGTCATTGACAAAATGTAAATAATAAATAAATAATTTTATGTAAGTAAAAATAACCATCAAATCACAAATTTTTAAACTTTAGTTTTTACTTGTGTCACAAATTATAGTCAGTCTGTAAAAGAACTTCTATTATAGGAAGAAAGTCATATTAACTTCTGATAGCAAGAAATAATAGCCACCTTTTCCAAAAAAAAAATATTGCAAAACTCACATGCATCAGAAGATTTCAAAGCCATCAGAAGGTCCAGCAAACACAATGGGCTTTTTTACAGATTGTACTTGTATGTACCTGCTTCTTCCTAACCAGCTTGGTCCCCCTCCTTCTCCACTTATACCACTTTAAGTCAGACTTCTCTATACATATGATGAAGGGAGCTGCAGCTCACTAAAGCTGATACCTTTCAGTAAAATCAGTGAGTTGGAAAACTCCCTCTGATGTTTTGCTTTTTCTTGCTGTGCCTTATACTAAAGCTGAATGTGGCCAAACAAGTTATTCTAAATTTAAATCAAAGGGAATATCACTTCAGTTCAATTTCCTGCCTTGAATTGCTGGCCACCTATTACTTCATCAATGAGAGAGGAAAATCATTTATTTACTTTTGATTAAGATGAGAATTTAATTTCCTCATGTAACTGAAAAACCACCACCTCAGGAAATGTTTCATAAAAAATCTCCGTTGCATCAGTCCTGTTTTCCTTCCAAACGTGTTGGCCTGTAACTTACATTATATCCATATACTAACTGTATCAGAAAGGTACAAATGTAACAATATGTATCTCCTCCTCCTCCTCTCCTCCTCCTCCTCCTCCTCCTCCTCTTCTTCTTCTTCTTCTTCTTCTTCTTCTTCTTCTTCTTCTTCTTCTTCTTCTTCTTCTTCTTCTTCTTCTTCTTCTTCTTCTTCTTCTTCTTCTTCTTCTTCTTCTTCTTCTTCTTCCTTCTCTGATTAAAGAGTTTTAAAATGTGGTTTTACTCTGCTCTATTATCTTCTAACAGGTGCTGGCTTGAATTCAAATAGAAATACACACTGAAAGCTTTTGGCAAGACCAAGGTTTAATCAAGACCAGAACCCTTGTCTGATTCTACCATTGCTAATTTATACAGTAGTACTGTAATGAATACTGCATTGGTTAACCATAATCTTCATTTACCTCATACATCTTTCAATTGAGTTAAGTCATTAGGGTGGAAAAAATAGATTAAAGAATGAAGCATACAGTGGGACAATCTCTTCTCTGCTGAAAACAGCAAAGTTAATGGAACATTAATGTTTAAAACATAGGATGTAGGCTAATTTGAAGTCAAGTTTTTACTGGAGTGCTAAACTGTACCTGTACCCATTTCAGATATCAGATGAGGAAGTTCATCTGCAGGGAAACAAAAGACACTGTCTATGTTGCTAAATCAGATGTTGCTAAATTACAACTCCCAGCATTTTTACCATTACTAATTCAGGCTGGAGCTGTTAGGAGCTGCAATTCAGTGAAAATTAGAGGTTACACCATATCAGGACCTATATAAAATACAGCAACAGTTAAATATTGGGGAAGAGGTTTGTAGCTTGGTCTTTCCTGACATACATTGGCATGGAGGATATAAGTCACACTTTGCTGGCTTGGATTTTAAATGCACATCCTAAAAGTATGATAATATTCCTTGTCATATTTTGGAATAAGTAAAACACTATATATTTATTTCATTGATTTTAAATTTGTATCCCATTTTGTTCTATGTGCCCTAGGTAGTTATAACAGTGCTATTTTCAGAGCTCTGTGAAAGATTACAATTGGCCCAAAGTCATACAGTGAATTTATAAGGTAAAGGATAAAGATGAACCTGATTTCTCTAATTCCCAATAATACCTTGGGCCACACCCGCTCCGGTTCACAATATTGCATCTAATTCATCGGATTTAAATTTTAAATCTAAATTTACTTGCTAAAATTATCAGAAGACCATTTAATCAGGAAGTTTTTTTATTGTACGTACCTCAAACTGAAAAAAAGCTACATAATCATTTTATAAAGTTCTGGTTTATTTAAATGGAATTTAAGATGCATCATATGGTTCATGAACTTTATAATTTGCAGATCAAAAGTTCATCATAAAGGAAGGAAATGTTTTGTTCCTTATTCTCTAGTTTTGTAGGTATTTGCTTCTCCTGTAGTATTTCAATTGTTAGTATTTTATCTCTCTCCTTCTTTCTCATGTCTATATATTTTATATGACATCCATCTTGCCTAGAGCCAACTTTAGGCAGCTAACAACCAATTAAACCAAGAAGGTAAAACATAAAAAATGTAAACAATAAATATTGATGTTAAAATTGACTTCAAAAATAACAAACAAGGGAGCTAGCAAGCAAACAAAGCAATACTCATTTATCTCTACACTGCCCAGGGAGAACCACTATTTGAAGGATTTACTATCATGGTTATTTTATTTTATTAGGTTTATTTGTTAGATTTTTATTCCACCTTTATTACTTTATAATTTTGAAGGTGGCAAACGTATATAATACTACTTTCTCCATACAACAAACCTGTGAGGTGGGACTAAGAGACAGTGTTTGGTCCAAGATCACTGACCTGGCTTTCATGTCTAAGGTAGGACTAGAACTCACAGTCTCCTGGTTTCTAGGCTAGCACTTTAAGCATTGCACCAAACTGACTCACAGATGCATAAAATTTTTACAAATGCGTAAAAATATCACTGTAATAGTAAATATAAAATTTATAAAATTTCTATAAAGTAGAATATAGTAATGTTAACTATACTCTTTACTCAGACAACATACTCTAACTCTGTTCTTCAAAGATCTTCTGGGATAATCAGGTCTTAATGATCTAGAAAATTGCCTATTCCAAAGAAATGCCTGCTTCCATGCCCTTTCAGTCAATTATCTCAGTGGGATGGAATAGTCAATATGTTTGTACACAGTGGACAGGCAGATTCATCTGGAACAGGATCTTATATGTAGAATCATACTTTTCATGGAAAAGTAAACTATGTCTGTCGGTTACAATGAGACATTCAGCATGCATGATTCATTATTGGTGCATTATTTTACTGATTTTGTTAGAGTTAACAAAATTGTAGCTATTAATTTGACTTAAATTAATATGGAATGATGGAATCTGTTCTTGGTTTCTCTCATTCCTTTTCTATTTATATGTAAAGCTAAACATTACCTATTACATTAATCACAAAAAGTATTACACTATAAACCATGATTTATAATGCATATAGTTTATGGATTCCTGTAACATACTAAGCCAAACTAGAAACAAACAAACAAACAAACAAGAAAAATAAACAAAAACATTGTGGCTTATATTTAATTTGTTATGCTTCTTTGTTGTACCGAGGAAAGTTTTTAAAGCACTTTTCTATGTGTGTTATTTGTACTTGCCTGATATACAAACTTTAACAATATACTTTCCCTAATAGCAAACAATCTAATATGCTTTTTCTGAAATACATCTTATGTAGTCCACACAATTTGTATATACTTTTTGATGGAAGAATTGCATCTCAAAATTTACCAAAGTGCCAATTGTAAAAAACAAGAGGTTTTTGTTTTCATATGGACCTTAAGTTCTATACTTTCCCATAGTAGGTAACAAGAGGAGTTGTTGAGAAGTTCTAATGGGTTTAAGCAAATATATATAGATCATTGTTTCAAACACACTCTACTATGTCGTTATTAAAGTGTTAATGAATATAGTAGAATTGTGGCTGTTAAGAAATCGATTTATGGAAATGTATCATGACTTATCAGGCAGTTCAATTCGGATTGATAAAATCAGTGAAATAGTATTCAGAGTGAAGAGATAAAATTATTGTTAGGCAGAGAAAGTCTCAATCTGATCTGTCAATTAATATGTTTACAGTGAAACACATTAAGTAGGAACCATGGGAGAGGCCTCAGACCTTGGCTGGGATTGTTAAGACTCTTTGTGAACAGCTGGTCTCTTTACAGTCCTTGTGATACAGATTAAATGAAAATAATACAGGCAAAGAAAAAAAAAGGTAAATCATTTGAACTTTGCAAGTTATAGCTCTGATCCATTTTACTACAGCTCATTAGGGAGTTTATGTTTATACCATAATGCCTTTAAATATATCTGGTTTTTCTAAACAGTTTTGAAAATTATAACTTTCCCAAGGGGCTATCTTAGTGCAAGCTGTTCTAATTGGACTGCAGCCTGGAAGAATAGGCGACAGCAGGGATGGGCAATATGTGGCCCTCCAGATGTTGTTGGACTGGAACTCCCATCATCCCTCCTCACTAGCTATGCTAAGGGAAGCTGAACATTAAATGGAAGGGGATGTGCTGCTCTGTAGGATAGAAGAAACTACCAAAATAGGCAGGTTAGGATGTCTCTTTGCCAAGAAGCTGCCTGTGGGTGGCTTTCAGCAGTCCATTCTTTCACAACTTAGTTTTCATTACAGACGTCTCCCCAAATCAGATAAGAGATACATTGGAATAACAATGAAAAATGATTGTATAAATATAAAAAGTGGTTTCTATTGTTATATATGACTGTACAAGGAGGATTAAAAACCCATTCATATCTATATCTATGTATCTATGTATCTATGTATCTATCTATCTATCTATCTATCTATCTATCTATCTATCTATCTATCTATCTATCTATATGAATAATGAGGGACATGAAATTAATTTTGAGGGTACCAACTTAATCTCCAATACTGAATACTTCAACAAGAGAATAATCAGGGAAGCTATCAAAATAGAGAAACACCCCCATAACATGAAAAACGGGATGATACATCCCACCTACCAGACATCTGGAAACTAGCCCTTATCAACAAACTAGACCATGGCTGCATCACCAGCTGCCACACACCCCGACCCCCAAACCAAGCAAACTAACACAAGCCATGAACACATAGCCAGACCTCAAACTCGGAGCCAAACCAAAACCTGGAACATTACATCACAGCCACCCACTCAGGATATCACATCAGGAGGAACTCAGGAGGTTACACCACAAAACCTCAGGATGTTACAACACAGCCAACAACCCAGGAGATTACAGCACAAGACCCAGGAGGTCACAACAATAGAACTCAGAAGATCATCACACAGCCCATTACCCAGGTCGTTACAACACAGGAGATTACAGCACAAGATCCAGGATGTTACAACAATAGAACTCAGAAGGTCATCACACAGCCGATTTCCCAGGTCGTTACAACACAGGATATATACACAAAGTACACACACACACACACACACACACACCATGAAATAATGTGACATTAACCTAATGCATGTCATTTAAAATTATTATGACATCATCCTGGCATGATGAATATGCCCAAAATACCAATGCACTACAACTATATATGAAAAGGATTCGCACATTGAAATTGCTACAGATACAGTTTGGCTCCATGATTTCAGCAAAGTCATAGTGAAAGACCAAGATATTTAATATATCACACACTTGGTCACATCAATATACATCTATATGTTGAAACATGTAACCGAACAATTAGGGCAAATGTTGGCTAATGTTGTTCCTTAAGTATATTTCTCTTATTCTATTTCCTCCCATGCAAAGGTGGTATTCATAAGGTTCTGACCAGTTCTGGAGAACCGGTAGCAGAAATTTTAAGTAGTTCAGAGAAGCAGCAAATACCATCTCTGACTGGAGATTTTACAGTATCATTCCCCTGCCATGCCCACCAAGCCACGCCCACAGAACCGGTAGTAAAAAAATTTGAATCACACTGCTGCTCCCAAGCATATTCTTAGTTTGTGAAGGGAAATAATCTAAATGACTTGATATATCACTAGGTATGAATCTGGTCTGTAGAAGTCTTAATAAGAAAAGACCATGAAAGGTGGCTTGAGATTTTATAATTTCTTCAGACAGCTGTCTGAGAACATTGGAAGCTTTTCAGTGTTTTTGTTAATGCTGAGCAAATCTTTGTTCAATCTACATAAATGGAAACTATATATAATCTGAACAAAGGGCAATGAGCACTAAATGAAATTTATCAAACTTCTTTGGAGAACTAGAACAGTTGATTGTGTGTTTTCTGCGCTGTCTTCTTGGCCTCTACATCCAACTCCTGTCACCAGATAACACTACTATGTTGGCTCAATATGATAGAATCTTTAACCCCAAATATATGATGGTATCAGGTTCAAGACTGTCAGTCTTACGAAGTAGACCAAATCAAAAAATCAATTCCACTTGAAGATTAAAATAACTTTTACTAATATTGCCTATAGTAAATAAATCTTGCAAATGTAATTATATTGTCTCCTCATCTGCTTATATTTTTATGAATTTAGGAGATGTCTGTCTGCCTTCTTCCCCTTTTGGACATAATTCATGTGTTAGCCTTGGTCTGAATTGGTCTGACCTATTTCTATCAGGGTTTCCTTCTGAAGCCTCTACAGAGACCAAGGTATAGAATTGGGCTTGCTAAAAATATATTTGTTTTAATGAAAAGGAAGAAGTAGATTCCTCCTCAGTTTACAGGCATTTTGAAAGGATAAATTGGGATATCTCCATGCAAGCCATAATGAATTATTTGCAGTAGGGGAGAGATTCATGACAAATAATAAGATTAAGCCCAGTTTAAGACCATCAATGACTAAGTGTAATCCAAAAAATATTTAAAGAGCATTTGGAATTAGTTAATATAATGTCCATATTTCAATTTTTTTCCTCATAAGTATTTACAACATTGTTCATTCAGGAAAAATGAAACTCACACCCATTATCCATATGGCTTTCTGCAATTCTCATATATTGTGCATGCAACTTTTTCACTCAGTAGTAAATGCTTGATACAGCCAATGTCTTTATAACATCAAAAAGGATGAAGAAGAGTGCTGATATTTCCCCAAGGTTGCTTTCGAGTCTGCATTTCTAAACCAAACTAACAAGCAATGGTAATTGTTTATAAAAATGAGGAGAGCAAGGAAAAGAAGATGTGGTTATTTTACTAAGACCTAATGAGGACAGGAACCTATTCTGCATCTCTCACGTTGCTTTAAGAAGATAGACCCCAATACCAGGGTAGAGTTAGCAAATACTATATACTATCATTCAGACTTGTTTAGACTTTTTCTTTTGATTCATGCCGTTGCTGCATTTTGTACATCCTCCTGACCACTTTGAGCAGCTGTAACAACACTTGTGGTATTACCAGTAATTTGCAACTTATCAAACATGATTGAACCTTGTTCTTTTGTGTAAATGAAACAGAACTCTCTGGTTAGCTTTCTTTATACTTTGGAAATAGTGCAAAGGAAACCAAAGTTATATTTGCATGCCAGACAATGAAATATAACACACAATGTATACATGCCTTTGACACTGTAATTACTAGCTGTTGTTTAGATTCCATGTATGGTCACTGACTTTGGCGGTGTTGAAATCAGCTGTATCAACATTTAATCAAAGTCATATAGATTTGGGTTGTATATTTTTCTAATGTCAAAATGGAAAAATAAGTTGGAGTGGGAGGAAAATGCTTGCTTGATAGGCTGCAAAAAAAAAAATCACATGTTTGCAGCATAATGAGTGTGGCCCTCACTGAGATTTTGTCCCTAATGAAACAAACCAGAGCTAGCCATTTTTCAGCTAGAATGTTTTTCCTCTGATTCTCAGCAACTTTTAATTAGTTCATCTGGGAATCAGATGAAACATTAGATATTTATGCTCTTCCATTCAGTGCCTTTTAATTGACTTGGGTGCTCTTTTGAGCTTAGAGATTGATTCCTTTTTGTCACAGATAAAACAACTTGTGGTTTATGTCTTCCAGGATGGAAAAAAATACTGAAACATCATTCACTCTTAACCTTAGATATGCATATACATATCTTATTTCTATTCAAAGAAGGAGTTTGTAGTCCTCTAAATTGCATACCCATATATGCTTATCACGGTTCATATTGAATCCTGGGAATATTGTTCAGCAATTTCTAAATATAACACAAAATATCCTTTCTTGATTGAATGAAATACTAATGCATACCATAGGTAGTAGTCCATTACATTATTTCCCACATAATCTTAAAGACCAACAATGAAGTGTGCTTACAAAACATTCAGAAAGTAAAAAGGGGACAAACTGAGCATATATTTTCTTGCTCAGGACATTTAATGTTACAATGGTTTTATTAAAACTATGCTGATCTTCAAAGAGGCACTTTATTGTATATATGGGCATATCTATATATATCTCAAATGTATATGATACAATCAAACATATCTGATGATTATAATATGGTCTGTATTTTCCGATGGAAGATATCCATCTACTGAAATTCATACTACATATGTACTCAGGATTGCATAGTTTTATCTAGTATATGATTATTTTATTTGTTTATACAAAATAATTATGCCCATCTCTTAATTTCATCAAAATAATAAAACTTAACAATAAATTGAATCAATCAAAATAATGCAGATTGGCAGTAGCATCAGATAAAAGAAAATAGCAGTACTGTCAAATTTATCTAAATTTCAGCCAAAAGGAAACTTGATCAGCAGAAGGGAAACTTGGAATTATTGGCCAAGTTTTCCTGCTTTTTGTAATCATATATATATCAGATTGCTTTTTGTAATCATATATATATATATATATATACATATATATATATATATATTTTATTATGAATGGAGTAAATGGGTTGTATGTATTCTCTTGTTGAATCTACAGATATGTTTGGGAAGATCAGTCTTGATCCAAAGATATTTTGCATATCTACCTACCTACCTGCATTTGTCAATAAGGCAAAACATAGAACACATGGTCAGTCCTAGGAATTTAAGAATTGCTACGTGGACTGTTACTTAAATAAACCTTGCCCAACCTGCTCAATATGATTCAGGAACTGGTCTTGGTACTTGGAGTTATGAAAATGGAAGCTCAGGAGCTTCCGGTAGCACCTTCCTCACTGACGGACTGGAGACTGTGATCATGCGCAGCTTCAATCCGTGCTCTCATCGGAGGGCCATGAGCATCTGCTTTGGGAGTCAGAACCACCCTGTAGGAATGGTGAAGAAGGGGGAGACCACCATCTGGGTTGAGGGGAGCTGCATTTCCCCTCCCTGGTTAGACATACTTCCCTCCGAAGATGGGCTGTAGTGGTGGTCAAATATGGCCACCCTGAAGAGGAAGAGCTAACCGGGACAAAGATTGTGCTGGAACAATGAAGTAGAGGGCAGCATGAAAACTGGGCTAACCAGGCACAACACCTGGACATAAAGGTACCCTGGAATTAAGATTCTAAGAAATTTTTAAGAAAGAGAGTAAAAGCAGTGACCAGAGAAAGTGGGGGGAATTGACTGCTGAAAGTGGCTTTGAACTTTGAAAGGAGGAAGCCAGAAGAAAATATCTTTTCAAATTGGATAAATATATGATTTGGGCACTAAATAGACATAATTAAAGCTGAATTTTAACGTGTCAAAAAAAAAACCAGTAATATTTTGATTTATTGGATTTTTGAAATTTAAAAGCCCTAAATAGAGAAGACAAAGGGGGGAGGAGGGGGGATTTGGATATAACAGAGAGTGCCACCTAGTGATAAGGAAAATTTTTGTGACTTTTTTTTTAAAAATCGCCTGGCTCTTTTAAAAGTAGAATTTGATACAAAATAAGAGAAACTTTGTTACAATAAAATAGAAACTCTGGAAAGTGGAAATACAGAATATGAAAATTAAAGAAAGAAGTGTGAAGAAATTATTCTGGGATGTTTGGTGATCTTGGCATAAACTTAAATTTATGGATCTTGGACTATTTGATGAATCTGGGAAAAACTTAAAGAGGAATTAATAAAAGCTGATCGTTGGAAATAAATTTTAAAGACGCTGGTCAAATTAAATTACTGGACAATCGGTTTGGACTCAAAGAGTTAAGAAAGAGATAAAGAAAATATAACAGAAGTGTTTAAAAATGGCAGAACTAATAAATTACTTAGAAGGTAGGAAAATGTAGACTTTTAAAATGAAAAGATTGGAACTGATGTTTTCTTGTTATTAGAATACTTTTTTTGTTAAATTATACATAGAGATAAATGGAATAAATATGAAAAAGAGAAATTATGATAAGTGTATTAACTATGTTTAATGAATTCAAGAATATAATTGAAACAAATTATGAGGATTGTTGTAAAGATTTTATGATCAATTGAATAGATTAATTTATTTGAAATTATTAATGATTTGATGTAACTGAAGGGGAAAGTGCCTTGCGAAATCCGGTCTAGAATTAATATGTGTTATGTAGTTGTTAGGAGATTATTGTTATTAATTTTTAAGATGACTCAAAAGTTAATTATTATTGGGAATTAAAGAGGAGTTAATTAAATGATGTATAAGGTAATGGGGTGGTACACTCAAATTGGTGATTGAGGGGGAATTTTTTTAAAATTGTTTGTATTGGGATGGAATATTTGAAATGATGAAATAAGAATATGCGATGAAATTGCAAACCTGACAGATAAAAGTATAAAGTATAATGAATATGAAGATATGAGAATTATTTAAAGTAAAAAGAAATAGGTTAAGAAAGGAATAGAAAATATATAAAATAAGTCTGAGAAAAGTATTTGAGAAAATTTATAGAAAATGTGTAATGTAATAATAAGACATGAAATCAAATGTGAAAGATGAATATGTAACCAAGGTCATGTTTGTATGGAAATGTAAAAACTTGGAATCATGCTGTTCACTAAAAGTGATGTTTTTGAAATGTGAAAAAATAAAAAACTTTTTACAAAAAAAAAGAGAAAGAAAATGGAAGCTTCAGTCAGGGTACTTTAAAGTTTTGAAATATTTTGGGGAAAAAGAGAAGGCATAATAGATGAAATCAGATAAAGTGAAGACTGATTAGAAAAACAAACTAAGCTGTTTTTCAAGAATTTGAAACTGTATGTTTGTAAAACTACTGGACAAATGTGGATGCATTCCTAGCTATAGGGGAAAAAAGAGTCCCACAAAATTTGCTCAAACGTGTGTGGATTAAGGCCAAGAATTATAACCAATGGTGGAAAATACTATTGATGCCAATGATCAGGGAAGTTTCTGACCCTACAAACCTTGTAATGTTTGTCAAATCTCCAATAAGGTCTTTCATCTTTCTTCTTCAGAAGACTTGTAGCAAAATTAAATTGTAACATAAGAACAGTTCCTCCTGAGACAGGAGGATTGGGATGATCACCTTCAGTGCTATGCAGAGGAATTTGTAGAACATCTTATTTCTGAGTTGAAAATTACTAAAATCTGTTCCCAGTTGGTATATAAAAGACAAATCCATTATAGATACATGGGGAGCGACCTTACCTGGTTATCTGGAACAGCTTGATCCTGTTTAGACCTGATGAAGATGACAGCGACTTGATGCTGTCAGTGAAACTACCTGTCATTTAGATCTGTGTCTCCTCTGGCTAGTTAAAGCCTCCAGGATGGTGACCTCCAGGTGGGTTCAAGCATTGATAAATATATCACTGCTGGAGGGGACATTCCTGAGACTTTTAAGGTGGCCATGGTGTGCATCTCTTTAAAAAAGATGAAATGGATTATTTGACTCCTTCCTGTTAGATTTCAGGCCCAATTGTGGGTCAGAAACACACTTGTCAATGATCTCTACAAAGGGAATATACATCCATCTTTGCTCTCAAAATCCCTTTGTATCAGCTGGGGGACCTGAGAATGGGTTGTGCAACTTGGGTTTGATTCCTTTCTCCAAATTCAGTTCCAGCCCATGGCCACTCCTTTGTAGCATACCTCAGGGCTCAATATTGCCTCCACCACTTCAGTTTTTACATGAAGCCACTGGTGAGATCATCTGCCACTACTTTATATATCCATCCTGGATGACTCAATTATTGTGTTTCTGTCCTTTCATAGTACCTGGAGACTGTGGGAGCCTGGATGGGGGGGTTCAGTATGTAGGCTTCAGCTGAACCTTGGTAAGATCAAGTGAATATGGGTATGGGGGCTTCAGGATCTGCACATTTAACATCTTTAATTCTGGCTGGGATTGCGCTGCCCCAGACATACCAGTGTGCAACACAGGCAAGCTTGGAAGACAAAGTAACTAGTTCCAAATCTACTGTAATGATTTGTACCAGTGAGGGTGAACCTTTTTGTTGTGGTGTGCTGAAAGCACGCACACATGCAACAGCGCATGTGCATGCATGCTGGCACCCACAATGCAATGCTCCCTGTCCCCCTTGCGCATGCATATGCAACACCCCTCGCCCCCTTACCTGAAGTGCACATGTGCACAACTCCCAGCTGATTTTAGGCCCATTTGAGGCCTTTTTCGGCCTCCCAGCAGCTTGACGGAAGCTTCTGCAGCCTTGGAAGGCCAAAAAACAGGCCTGTTTCGGCATTTCCGGTATTTCTGGAAGGCCTGTTTTTGGGGGGCTCCTGAGGCTGCAGAGGCTTCCTTCAAGCTTCTGGGAGGGCGAAAAAGGCCTCAAATGGGCCGAAAATCAGCTGGGAGGCGCATGTATGCGCAGTGCAGGTACATTTGGCTGGGGCTTGTGTGCCTGCACAAATGGCTCTGTGTTCCACCTGTGGCATGCATGCCATAGATTCGCCATCACTGATTTATACAATAACTCAGAATCCTAAATGTAATATAGATAATAAAAAGAGGTATGCTGAGCCACATAATTTTATCTATGTATGTAAAATGCTCTGGCCATTTATTAATCTGTCACTGAGGTGATGTACATAAAACCAAAAGTTTTGATTGCACTATCATGATCATCATCCTGAATTGGTTTTTATCACAACCTGTAAGACTTGTCCTAAAATTGAAAAGATATCATTGTAGGGACTAGGGGTTTAAGAGCATTCCTTCAGTTGAAAGACTAATGTGACTGGCTTTTAATATTTCTCTTGTCACCAATTTTGTTGGGAAACAAAACCCCATCATTACCTAGAAATGTACAATTGTAATATGCCTGCAAACAAAACCTATCTTCATTAGATATGTGGATTCTTTTGACATTTAAAAATATTATGAAAGTTAAGCATGATATTTAGTAACATTTAGCTCCAAAGTTATTGCAAGATCTTGGATTAGTCAGCCACTGGAAAGAAACTCGAGTACCTCTCAATAATCAGAATAATTATAATATTACCTATCTCTCAAAAATTCAGAGGATAATCAGGTGGATACAATGGTATCCAAAGCAATAATATTGATTTAAAAATGTTCACTTCAATTGAATGTAACCCCTTTCACTTTTTACATGAATGCAATATTTTTTTTTAAAAAAATGAACAATCTATCATATCTCTCATTTTGAAGCCTGTGACCATTGCTGTGAATATCCTTGGATAAATAACAGTTTAAAAATGATCTACAGAAAGTTCTTGACTTATGACTACTATTGGGGCCAATATTTACTTTGCTAAGCGAGACTGTTATTAAGTGAGTATGCCTTTTTGCTACAGTTGTTAAGCTAATACCTGCGGTTGTTAAGTGAATCATATCATTGTTAAACAAACTAGCTTCCTCCATTGACTCCGCTTGTCAGAAACCAGCTGAGAAGGATATAAACAGTGATCACATGACCCCAGGACATTACAAATATTATGTCGTAAGTACTTTCCACTTGCCAAGTACCTGAATTTTAATCAAATGACCATGCAGAATGCTATGAAGGTTGTAAGTGTAAAGACAAATCGTAAATCACTCTTTTTCAGTGCTGCTATAATTTGAACAGTCACTATATAAATGGTTGTAAATTGAGGATTATCTGTAATACATTATTCTAAAGTTTATGTCTACAAAAATGTCAATATATGTATTGGGAGACTGTACACATTTTTATATTTTATATCTTAAAGTGGAAATGGATGGAAATTATGGGTAAAATATGCAAAAAATATGCAACTCATTTTCATATTCTAGAAAGGTGGATATATAGATCACCCTAAATGTTTTTTCACTGTGATAATGTCTCCCAGTCCAATCAATGTCAATTCTAGTAAAGAGTAGGGCATCAATTTATGTTTCGATTAACTTCTTTAAAATTATCCATTAGAAAAACATTAACTTTTTCAGTTTCCCCTAATTTATAGAGCATTGAAAATGACATTTCTTAATATTATTTTTTTCCTAAAATATACTACGCAAGTCATAGAGATAATGACTTACATTTTGAATTGTAAAAAGGGTAGTCATAATTATCTGTTGTTCCTTTTTCTACTATTTTCTACTATTCTTCCTATACAATTGCTATTATGGATTTGCAATTAAAAGGTTGCTGTTTTATTGCTGCTTCATTTGGTATACATTTTTTAAACAGAAAATGTATACCAAATGAAAATAATTTGAAAATTGCAAAGAGCAGCTGTAACTTGTTGAGTCAATCACAAAACAGGATATCTCAAAGTCTAGTTTTAAAACTGTGTGTGCATGCATATATGCAGGATACACATACACTCACAGGCATATCAGATCTGGGGAATATTGAGATTCATAACAGGCAAGAATTTTTCAGTAATTATTACTCAAATAGCAGTAACAGATTCTCAATCTTCAAAGCATTTTCAAGTTGAAACAAAGTTTTTGTATTATTAAAATGAGAAAATTGGTTGGATCCAGAACTTTTTTGGTCTGCCTTAATTGCTGTGGGCTAGGGAAATGATCTCTATAGCTGTCAAAGTTTATCTTGTATATAGGACTGACAAAGGAACTCTGGTCTCCCTGTAAACAGAAACACTGAGAAATCTATACTTCTGTGGTCTATATTATTATATCTATCTCATGCCAACATTTGTTTTTTAACATCTAATCATCACGTAGAAATCATCTCCAACTGTCACCTAGCCAACAAGCAAAACCTCAGGCTTTAAAGAGCAAGAGCTACAGCGCAATCTCAGTTGAGAGATTAGACTGCATACTAACCATTCTATAAGAAAGGAAAGAGGAAAAACAGCAAGACCAAGTCCATTCTTCTGCTGAAAAGATAGCTCTTTTGGCTCTTGCCAATTGTAATCCATCCCAAAAGGATTCCATTATGTCCCCCAAACCTTTCTTCACCCCATCTGATCATGATAAGTGTACTAATTTTAAGAACTGGAGTATGATTGCTTTTCTCCACACACACCCCTTCAGATTGTCTTTCTATATATCATTCAATTGTCCATCTTAGGCAAAATATCTCATTCTCTGACATTTATAATCCTCTGCTGAAGGTAAAGAATCTGGAAATTATGGTTCCAGTTTGGATTAGATTGCCAGTTTGATGTAGCAGTAAGGTACCAGGTTAGAAACCAGGAGACCATGAGTTCCAGTCCTGCCTAAAATAGAAAGCCAGCTGGGTGGCCTTGGCAAATCACTCTCTCTCTGCTCTAGGAAAGAGGCAATGGCAAACTACTTCTGAACTCTTACCAAGAGAACTGTAGGGATTTGTCCAGGCAGTTGCCAAGAGTCAAATGGAGACTAAAAAAGAAACATGGCAAGGCAAAGTACAGAACAAAACCAACGAAAATCAGCAGATAACAAGACCTGGCAATGGCTAAGCGCAGGAAAGTTGAGTAAAGAGACAGATGGGCTAATTCTGGCTGTACAGGAGCAAGCAAATGCATACAAAGCCAGAATTGAGAAGATAGTAACACACACAAAAATGCATTCTCTGAAAAAAAAAGCTGAAGAAACAGTGGACCAGCTAGTTAGCTGCTGCAAAAAGATAGCACATACCACACAACACTCGGACTTAACAATTATTAATAAGAAAAGACAAAACAAGTCTAGATAGTGGACTTTGCAGTATTTGGACAAAACAGAACAGAAAGAAAAAAAGTCACAAAATATTTCTTCTTCTTCTTGTGCCATATCCATCATCGGATGTTGGCGATCATGTTGGCGATCCTATTTTTATCAAC
Source organism: Pseudonaja textilis (assembly GCF_049901715.1). NCBI lineage: Eukaryota > Metazoa > Chordata > Lepidosauria > Squamata > Elapidae > Pseudonaja > Pseudonaja textilis. The sequence goes on along the minus strand of NC_142008.1, from coordinate 35,493,520 downwards.
AGCCGCACAAAAAAGTGCTGTTGAATTTTGTCCAAACCAGTCCTTCAGATTTTAAAGCCATGATGTTCTTCTGGACCTTGTTTGCCTTCAATCTTTCCTTAGATAATTAAGTGAAGTATTTTTCTAGGTGTCACATCACATGTCCAAAATATTCTAATTTTTGCTTTTCTGGGGTTTTAATGATTTTCCTTGGCTTTTCTAGGCAGCTTATCATCTCTTCATTTCTGATATTGTCAACCCAACTTATACGTAACAGCCACCTGTAAATCCACATTTCAACTGCTCCTAGTCTCTTCAAGTAGCTTTCTGTCAGAGACCAACTCTCCACTCCATAAAGTAGGATATAAGGACTTGCAAATAGAAGTATAATGGTGGTGGCACAAGAAAGCAGAGATAGTGTCAATAGTAATGGGTACAATCACAAAACAACTGTAAACCATTTGAACACCACCAGCACCGACAAAATTACCATCAGTCACTTGCAAAAGGCAGCTTTACTTGGAACACCTTACATCCTGTAATTATATATTTAACACACCAAACAATGCTATCTGCCCATCCCAGGTTCTTGGGAAGGGCTTAAAGGTGGATAAAAATGCAAAACTCACTCTAAATATATAGCTCACTGTGTGGCCAATGACAATAATGATGCATTTTTATTGTGTAGAATACAGTAATAATGATGGCAGCAATAAACTGAATCATTATATAATTTGGTAGTTTTTGATAATTAACCCACGATTTTTGTTCTGTATTTTATAGGTGACATACCATATGAATGAAAAGCCATAGGGTCTATTGTTTGTGGAGAGAGAAAGCAAAGAAATGTGAATTGTAGAAATGAGGGGGGGAAAACCTCTGCATATGAAAAATTACTTAGGGAAAGTTTTGCTCCAGAGCCATTTAACAAATATTAAAGTTCATAGTTTTGGAGAAAGAAAAGGAAATACTTTTGTACTGAATGTAGTTAAACCTGCCACATCAATGATCCAGACAGCATTCAAAAAGAAGATAAGACTTGTGGTGGTTAGAAATAAGGGGTTTGCATGCATTTACAGTATCAAAGGAAGAATGGAAAGATGCTGTTGCTCTTTTGAGCTGCCTGTGGGCATCATATCAGCATTCATATATCACTTTATTATTACTTTGGGGCCCACAGGTGTTTAGTATAGCCTAACTGATCTATTCTCAACAAGATGAGAGGTTTCTAAATAATACACACACATGCACACTTTTTTGTATTTCATTACTATATTTCAACCAAAAAGGTATGTGTGTAGGGCTGTGTAAATGTGACTTATTTTGCTGCATGGTTGATTTTTTTTAATGTTCCAGCAAATATATTTTTTAAGCATTTGTGATGCTTTTAAAACTTTAAATGAAAGGGATAAACTAATTGTTCTTCTTAACCAAAGCATGTATATCTATTTCCTAGCATAGTTAGCATTTCTGATTAGACCAGAATTGAAGAGCTTTGTCTTCATCAGGAGCAGAATTCATTTTGAACAAGCGACTAGGATACTGTTTAGAAATTGGAATGACTTGTGGTTGCACTGCTGAAACTCAATAGCAAAATATAACCTCATATCTGCTCTGCTGAATTTCGGTGGAGTAATAAACTGAGGTGGAAGAAATAAACGCTATTTTTAAAAATGATCATGATATTTTAAACAACTATAATAAATGAAACAGAATTGTTGTATGATATTAAAGATTTGTTTTTTAAAAATATTTTTGATCTAGAATGCAACCATTTCAATTATCATTAAAAGAGTGATTCTTAAAAATCACACGTAGAACATTTGCTTCATAATTCCTAACAAGAAATTACATATCATTAATTCTAAATTATACCAAACTTATCTGTAAATAGATATTTTTCATTAATAACATTTAGTATGTTGGTATCTCAGTTGTTTTGCATTGTTCGGTCTGTGAAAGATGAGTTTATTTACTTGCTGTATGTGAAAGTTCGTTCTCTGTATCAAGTTTGTTTGGTCCACTAACTTTGTTAACCTTTGCATTATTTGGTGTCTTTCTGTAAGTAGCCTGGATGGAAAATAGTTACATCAGGGTTAAGGGTCATAGTCATTATGGGATTTCAAGTTAAAATACACTCTGCTCTTGAGGATCAGAATCTGTTTATGCATAATTATTTTCTTTGTGAGAATTTCTGTGAAGAAGATTATTATAATATATAAACCATCTGGGGCAGCTTTAATACTTACCCAGTTGCTTAATGAAACAACAATCCAAACTTTGCCAAGAAACAGCTACATTCCATCAGTCCTCAATATTAATATAGTTATTGCTACTTGTGGAAATTCAATTAACTAGAAATGGAAAGAACATTATGCATCATGCCAATATATTTATTAAAAGTGCTGCTCTTTTGCAAAAGAGTTTTGCAATATATCAAAACTAAGAGTTTATAATAATGTAACATTGTATGTCGCATCAATACAGCTTTCAAACAATCATTTGTGTCATGCTATTTCTGCATCACTTTCTTTTTGTCAAAATACCAAATAAAATTTGCAAGTTCCCATTGAATTGTATTTACTTCTTTAAAACACTGATTCCTAATCACTAAGCTAAGATTCATAGCACTCAAGAGACATTGAAATCACTGCTTAGAAACAGTATTTGCTGACTTCACCAGGGTAACAGTTTAATCTTTAAAGTAATCAACATTCACCCTCATCTTGTGGTCTCCTTGACTTTTAAGTTCTCCCTCGTCTTTTTCAGAAGAGGAAAAGAGACTCGGTGCTAGGCGACAGCTATTATTCCCCTCCATGGGATAGTCCACTTCATTCAGACAAGTAATATCATCTTCTATTTACACTCATTTGAAGCAAGTGCACAGGGTCAACCCTCCATTCCACTCTGATGTTGCCTGTAAAGTAAAAGGGGAAGACATGGCAGCAGGAGTCAGCAGGGTTTTGAAACCAGAATAACCTGGGAAGCAGATACAGCATGCCAATTTCTTTCTTTCATTTGATCCTTTAAGAAAAAAGAAAACGCACACATGCACAGTACCTCAGTCTCAAAGGATTTCTCACATGATGAAGCAGGTTAATGGGGAGGAAACAACCTGAGGCATTCTTCTTTTTATCCAACTTCAATCCTTCAGCACTGTTTTAGACCAATGTTTAGCAGCTAAGAATTTTTCTAAATATCACACGCAGAAATCTTTATTAAATTACTGGGGTGGCACAGTGATTCACCAATTAAGATTCACCAATTAAGTGATTCACAGTGATTCACAGTGATTCACCAATTAAGCCCAATTACTGGGCTTGTTGGCTTCAAAGCCTGCAGTCCTGGTTTAAGACCCAAATGCCAGGGTGAGCTCCCATCCTTGCTGCAGTTCCTGCCAGACTAGCAGTTTGAAAGCACATAAATATAAGTACCAATTTGGTGGGAAGGTAACAGACTCATGCTGGCCACATGACTGCAGAGATGTCTTCAAACAGAGCTGCCTCAATAGCCTTGAAACAGAAATGAGCACTGCCCCCACAGCTGGCAAGGACTATCAGAATAAAATCTGCAGGGACTCCTTTACTTTTACTCTTTATTGGGGATGTATAGCTAAAATGAATTCTGTTTTCAAAGCAATTGAGGACTGTGGAATCTGCAGCAGACCATAATAATACCAAATTGATAACATGAGTGTGCTGACATCATCATGCAAATACTGCTATTAATGGACTTCTGTTTTATCACCAGAACCTAAATCATACTATTGTATAATTACTCCACCAGACATATTATCGTTTATTCCATACTGAGGGCACATGAATGAGGAGTCATCTTTTATAATTTAATAGCCATGAAAAATAAATAGTATTGCACAATTTACCAAAACCATACTTGAATTTTTATTTTGATATTATTATAATCTGAGCTTTTTGAGGACTATGTTATGTTCCTTGAATGACTTTGGATGAATCGTGTGCTGATATACTATGCAACACGATGCTATGTACATTTTAAAAATAAAAGAAATAATACTTACAGGATCCAGTCTGGGGAAAAAAATCACGCAAAAAAGCAATGGGAAGTATTGTTGCCAGGAGTTCAGCTCTATTCAAGAAGGTCCATGTTATCATATTATCTGTATTACTTTAATGCTTTAAAAGACTGTCATATAAAACAATGTTCACATTTGAACAATCATGAATTAAATTCATAATTGCAAAGTTTAATCATTTTTATTAGTGATCTCAGAAGACAATGATCTGATAATTTAATGAGACTAGTCTTGGGTGCATAGTTATCAGTTCGTAACATTTAATTTTAATGTGAATCTTTCAAACTATGTTAGCTATTTCCAGGGAACCGGTTTTTCTTCCATTCATGTTTGTTCTTAAATAGAAGTATTTCCTCAATATTAACTGCTATATAGATAAGCCATGCAAATGGCAGACCCCATGATTCATTGAAACAGCAATCCTACACATGATTGTGGGACCATTGTTTTTGACCTACCTGGAGCTTGCTTCAATTATTGATCAAATTATGTTTTTAGCAGTTTAGCACTTTTTATATGTATTTGTCAGATGGACTTAAGATCAAAAGATCTAAATAATCTTTAAAAATATTTAAGAGTAAAATGATTCCATATATTATGGGCAGACCAAACTTTTGGCTTATAGGAAAAAGTTTCATACATGCAAGACTCTTATACTCTCACTATAAAACACACTACACTAGAAATATTTCCCCATGAATTCAGTTTCCAAATCTCAAAATAAGACGAATCCAACACTAAAATGAGATACCATTGTTCAATATTTCCACTGAAATTACATAATAAGGATAGCAACATTTGGCTCAAAGGTGATATGTATATTTGACTTAATTTCCTATAATTTTCAGCAAATGATTAATTTTAACCTACAGTATTGTTAGAATCCAAACTACAGTTAAAACCATACTGTGAATTGGCTAAATTTTTCTAGGATCCAAGTCCACTTAGTCCAGAAAGGTGGGTGATTCTAGAACCTTAACTGAACAATTTAGGATTTAAATAATTAATTTGGAGAACAATGTGTTTCTTTTTGTGGCGTAGAATCTATTTTAATTTTGGGGACTTGGGTCCACTGCTCTTTTACTAAATATGAGAAATATATTTGTTTTTTAGACTAATAATACAGAGCACAGAAGCAATTTTTATAACACCCTTTCATCCTGGAATGATATATAAAATATTATATAATAGGTTGTCACACAATGTTGGAAATTTCTTCCAAAAGAAAGTTTCTCTTTTATGTTAATAACATTTGATTTAATCACCCCATTATTCTCTTGCTAGTTTTTTTTTTTAACAATAAAATCTATGAAGCCAAATCAGTAGTGATTTGCTGGACTACAACACAGAAACACTTTCCCATAAACCACTACAGTGCTTTAAGATTTATTTTCATTCCTACTGAGGGTGAAAAGTTCACAGAGCAGAGAACTTTATTCAGATGAAAATTATCATGGAAACATCATCTGATATAAACCAAACATTGACCTGTTTGTCAAGTAGAGAAAAAGGAAATATAAAGGTGCTTCCCAATGCATAACAAGTTTATTTTTCAAAGTATGCACTGGCTCCCCAAACCTGCTGCTTTTCAGATGTCTTTAACTTCCATTTCCATCAGTTTATTGGCAGGTTGCCTGGGGATAATAGGAGTTGAAATCTCAGTGGCATCAAGTTAGGAAAGGCAAACTTAAAACAGCAAGTTGAAACACATTTTTTATTTACTTATTTATTTAAAGAGCCAGTTTAGTGTAATGGTCAACGCATCAGGCATCAGGTTAGAACCTGGGATGCTGTGAGTTCTAGGGCTGCCTTAGGCATAAAACCATTTGGGTGATTTACCAGTCACTCCCTTTCAGCTCTAGGAAGCAGGCAATGGCAAACTACTTTCTAAAACAGGGGTCGCCAACCTTTTGGACCTCAGGGACCACCAAACTCATAATTTTAAATTCCAGGGACCACTAACTGGTTCTGTGGGTGTGACCTAATTTGTGGGTGTGGCTTGGTGGTCATGTGACTGGCTGGGCATGGCTCGTATGTAAATATAAATATTTATATAAATTTAATATTTTTTATAAAAAAGAGCAACTTTTACCCAAAATCAGGCAAAGCAGGCAGATTGAGTTGCTCACAGAATCATTCAGTGATCTATCTATCTGCCATTGGCTAGCTCAGTCTCTCAAATAGAACATTCAGTCCTAAGGGAGGTTTGGCTGTGCTTAAAAGCAGAGCCGAAGATCTAAAGACTAGCTAGAAAGCAAGAAATCCAACCATTTCCTGCTTCCTAGCTTATCTAAATATCCTGGCACAGCAGAACCGTTGATGGTCGGAAAAAGGAAAAATAGCAACTTAGCAGGCAAGTTTGCCGGGTAAGGAGTGAGTGGGCAGAGTGGGTTGCCGTGGGCCATGTGGGTGACGCAGCCTTGTGTTTCTGAGCAGCCTGGATTAATTGCTTTGGGGGGGTGCTCTGGGGGCGAGATTTCTCTGCTGCCCACCAAAATTTTCTCACAGCCCACCAGTAGACCATGACCCACTGGTTGGTGACAGCTGTTCTAAAATGTTGCCAAGAAAACTTCAGGGACTTGATCAGGAATCAAAAACTGGCTCAAACATGCATGTATACAGAAAGAGGGAGGGGAGGAAGGAGGGAGGGAGGGAGGGAAGGAGAGAGAGAGAGACTTCTTTATTCAGTTTACATAGCTGACCATCTCACATATGTGACTCTAGGGTCTTAGAGTCTTAATGCATCATGAACAATGAACAAAATACAAATGAAAGAAACATAAAAAACATTTTTTAGAAAATATTAAAAATATTGTGAAAACACAAAAACTTAGGTTGAATACAAACATTTGTAATTTTCAGTAAAACTTTTGAGCATACTCTACACCACAAACCCCAATAATTCTCTTTGGCAAAAAAAAAAAAGGCATTAATATTCCTCTAGGCACACTGTGAACCCTCTTTCCTTTCAGATTGCATACATGGGGGGAAAGATGCTGGAATAGGATCTGTGAGTACCGAGTGTAGTTTACATCTTTGTTTGTGGTGGCAGAAACCTGGTGGCTGAACATGATGATATGTTAAAAAAAAATGCTGTTGCAAATTGACTGGGACTAAGTTAGCCAAAGAACTTCTGCACTTACATAAACCTGCGCAGGTTTAGAATAAATATCATTGTTATTTATTTCATCATTCTGAACTATTTTTTTCTTTTTAAAGTATATATATTATTTTATTGTCAGGCAACTTAGGGGACTGTTGTCAGTGATAGAAGAACCATGTTTGAATTGGATAAGTATGTTCACTTTCTGATGTCAATACCATTGGCATATATAGCATGGAGAGGAAATGAGTAAGTTATAAAACATATACTTTAATGTTGCATAAACTCTATTTCTTAGAATTATTTTGATAATTTTTGGTCTGGGTTCAAAAGCTAATATCCTGCAAGAGACATAAAGAGTTAATTCAATTCCTCAATGGCTTCTGATACTGTCAACAACAGATACTTTCTGGATCCTATATATGACTTGAGATGGAGGCATTGGATGATAGTGTTCTTCCTTTGGCTTGAAGTGATAATCTCAAAAAGCAGCATTGGATCATTGTACCTCTCCAGCCTGACAACTATGCTATAGAGCAGGGGTGGTGTCAACTCAATTTCATTGAGGGCAGCGTCAGGGCTGTGTTTGACCTTAGGGAGGCTGAGGGTGGGTGTGGTCAGGTGGGCATGGCAAGCTTGATGTTACTCATGTGATCAAATGCCACGTTTGCCAGTAGTTTGTTTTGTTAGCACTCTGCCAGCAAAAACAGAGCTTGTGAGGCCCTCCCAAGCACATGGCCCCCCTGGTTTCCATTTTTGCTGGCAGAGGGCTGCAGGAGGCTTTTGCAAACGAAAACGGAGTGGCCCTCCTGAGCTTTGTTTTCACTAGCAGAGACACGGCAGGGCAGTCCTTCACTGTTTCCAGGACAGCCCCATGGGCGAGATTTAAGCACACCATGGGCCGGATCTGACCCACAGGCCTTGAGTTTGACATCCCTGCTATACAGTATCATAAAGTCCTATTTTACTTCAGTACTATTAATAAATTTTGAATCCATCTGGCCAGTTGTTATTGACACCCTGAGATCACTGTACTACAGCAAATGAATCAGGAGAGGCTGTGCATCTTCTGAACCTGGGTCTGCATGCAATGATGAGCTAAATGAGGCCCTAAACAGTTTGGAAGCAGGATGATTGATTGATTGATTGTCTCACTATCACAGATCTGGATGGTCACTGTAATCATAGAAGGGCTCTTGCTACCTGTGTTTCCAAAACAAGACCGGGTCTTATTTTCTTTTGGGTCCCAAAATAAGCACTAGGGCTTAATATGGGGGGGTAGGGCTTATATGTAAAAACATGCTAGAGCTTATTTTGGGGATAGAACTTATTTTCAGAAAAACAGTATGGGTGTTGCATGGAAGTTACTCATGGATGGTCCTTTTCTGGAAAGATCCCTTTGAGGCCTTTTTTTTTAACCCACCAAGATTTTTCCTGCATGAAAATTGTATTATTACTTTTGCTTTGCTTTTGTTTGTCTGCCTCATTTGAATGAATATGGTTTTGGTTTTTATTTATTTTAATGTGATTTTAAAAATAGTGTTACATTGGGGTTATGGTAGCAATTCAAAAAAAAATGGGGTGAGATATCATTTTAAAGAAGAGAATATTCTATACTTTTAGGTCGTAAATGTCAACCTTGCATAATAAAACTGAATTATATTTTTTTCAAAGTCAATTTCTTTCTTCCCCAGTTCTCCATATGAGTTACTTACAGTCAGATTGCAAAACACCATCAAAAGTTACATTGAAGCAAAGGAAATAGCACAAGATAAATGTCTCAGAATAAAACTTGCTACTGGAAAACGTATCTACAGCATCTATTGCCTTGATGCTGATCCTTTTCATTTAATTTAGTTTTTTGTGGTCATTTTGTTTTGTTTTGGAAGGCAATATTATATTTTGCCTTTTTTTAAAAAAAATATCATTATTTCTTTTCAAAATTATCAGATCTTTAGCAAATAATTTGGTAGTCACAGCCATAAGAAATTCTTCATAATTACAAAATATTTTTTTCTTGACAATACTGAAAAAAGATTTTATAGGTTTTTTTAAAATGTGACAATCTGGATAGATTTTGATGGTTCATGCTAAATTAATGAAGGAAGCAAAGTTTCCCATGTGCAAACTCCATCAAAGTATAGGAAAACACCACAGAAGTAAGAGTGGAATCATACTTGCCTCAGTCAAATTGCATACCTGTTTCTGAGTAACTCTTGAGATTACAAATGGGTTATAACTTAAGAAATTGCAAGAGGAGGAGGAAGGCAGGATGTCATCAAGCATTTTCATTAAATGCTCAGACTGGAGAAGACAAAATTAAATGGTGAAATGTACAATTTGTTAAGATGCTAATACTGTACTCCTAATTTATTAGGCTACATATACAACAATTCTAACTTATATAACTGAACCAATCCAGGCAATCAAGTAATAATGTAGTCACCCTTTTTTTTTTTTAGAATGGTGCTTTTTCAAATTCTTTTAATATATCAAAACCTCCATCAAACCACTTGACTCCAACTCATGGGTTGACTAATACATATCGAGTACTGCATATTTTAATCAGTGAATGAAAGCCAACTGTACTGGGGTTCTGCATATAGTAATTCATGTTTCTGTAAGAGTTAAAGCGAACTTTCTCCTTTTTTTTCTTTTTCTGCTCTTTGCATTGTATCATTTAGTTTGAAAAGAGTCTGTTTACTTCCAAAACCCTGTCCTCCTGGTCCTTTCCTCACAACGTGCTAATTACAATTCTTTGGTATGCCTTTTTTGCTGGCTGCATCTGTGTTTACATATCTTCTGTGATCAGTCAGAGGCCCACTCTGGGGCCTTTCAGCTCCTTTCAAAACTCGTCCTCCAGGAGTTTAACCAAACTCAGCATTGCTAAGATCAGTTACTCCCTGGAGCCTTCCCTGGTCAATTTCTAGCATCCACTGACATTTTGACATAAATCGGCAAGCAAATGCTCCCTAGTCTAGAGATATGAAATTTGGAAAAGTGTGAATTCAAACAACTGTTGATAAATTGCTCTATAAGGCCTTCACCATTAATTTCTGTCAGTAGACAGTAAAATGGCAATGGCTGCTCAACATGGTTCCAAAAACAACATTTTCTTCTCTGGAGTAGAACACACAACACTGACAAATTGGAATTCATCTTGTTGAGTTGAGGGATATCTAAAATTACACAGATGGTGTTGAACAAAGTTTGTGTTCTCTTTCCAGTTTAAACAGGATTGTGCCCTTTAGTTAGATTTCAAGGGTTTTTGTTGGCCTTTCTCTGGGCATCCAAAGAAAGTCTTTATCCAAAGTAGAAACTCATAAAATAATATGCCCTGGTTGGCCAAGATTGGTGCCCTGATTAGTGTCTCTGAAACACCATGGACCCTGAAAGCAAGCCTTCTCAGTAGCAGCCTAGGTCTCTGGAAGAAGGTCTCTGGACCAGAGGCAAAGCTGGCTGAGGAATTCTGGGAGTTGAAGTCCACAAGTCTTAAAGTGGCCAAGGTTGGAGACCCCTGCTCTGGACCACCCTCAGAGACAAGGGTGGATCAGATTGACTAATGGTTCTAATGTTGACTAAATTTGATGTTTTAGAATTTTGTATGTATTTGATGTTTTAGAATTTTCTACATTGGTTGGCTTTAAAATATTGTTCAAAATTTGTAATTTATAATATTGCATATACACCTCAAACCATACCAATAAGTTTAAAGATGAGCTGTTGCAGTGGTGGGATTCAATTTTTTTTTAGTACCAGTTCTGTGGCGTGGCTTGATGGGTGTAGCAGGGAAAGGATACTGTAAAATCTCCAGTCAGAGGTGGTATTTCCCATTTTCCAAACTATTCAAAATTTCCACTACCAGTTCTCTAGAACTGGTCAGAACCTGCTGAATGCCACCTCTGAGCTGTTGCCTCAAGAGGAAAAGCATACCATATATAATGAATATTATGGGAAAGTAAAGTTCAATACTTGTTTTAAATAAAGAAATGGAGTTAGAATTTTAAACAGTATCCAAAGATATGGTAGGAAGAATCTCAAGATCTTTCATTTTGCTAAATTAATATTTTGAGACTTTTTAGCCTTGCTGTTACTTTAGATTGTGCAAGCTATTCCCCAACCCCATCCCCGTTACAATAGCAGCCATTTTGTGAAAACACTCCTGACATATTTCAAATTTCAAACACATCTACCAGCCCCACAAAGATTGCCAACTGCAGGATACATTTTCACATCCATTTCATTAGTGGCAATATAAAATTTGATATATATTCTGAGCTCAGCAATAATAAAAGCAGATGTGGTAAAGTATTCAGCATTTTCAAAGCACTTAAGACATGTTGTATTATAACTGTTGCTACAACAAAGAAATGGTAAGTTGGAAAAGACCAGAAAGGGAAAACCAAAATAGTCAGGATGATGAAACAGTTCCTTATAGGACAAAACGCAGCAGTGTCTGAACTCAGGGAAAATAAAAATAAAAAAGTTGACAAATTAAAGGCATAGATAGAGGGTGTCTAAAGTTTTATTCTCTCTTTTTCATAACACCAAAATTCAGGAACATCACATTTGGCTGAATGATAGAGCATCAAGAGAAAAATGATTCTTAAAGCATAAACTATATAAACTTAATGAGAAGAGTAGGAAGATTCGAGGCACACTGAGATCACCAGACTTCTCCATTGTGAGTGACTACCAGCTGTTTTATAAAATTTATAGGCTGCTCATCTTACTTCAGAGTAACTCTGGGAGGCTTCAGTTTCTGTAACAGGCATTGTTATCTTCTATTCTAGCTCTCCACTGAAAATATGTCTTCCACTTGTCTTTTCTTGTTCCAAATTTATTTTTTTAAATGTTCTTTAATATTATATTTCATATTTTACTCAATGAACAGAATTGGAATATGGCACAAAAATGATGTAAATAAATAAGGTATTGTGGATGTTGAAGCCAGGATTATGTAGCAGTATGAAGTGACCCATTTGGCTTTCATACCTGAGGCAAGCCTTGAACTCAAATCGTAGTTTCTAGGCTGCATCTTAACCACTGCAGCAAACGGGCTCCAGTTGTTGCAGATCACTAAGGTGAATATTATTTGGTTAAATAGCAACAGCAATAGCACTTAGACTTATATACTGCTGCTCCATAGCCCTTCGCAACACTCTTTGAGCAGTTTATAAAAATAGAAAACAATTTTGGACACAGGTTCAAAACAAGAGATGATAAATAAATAAGAGTATTTTTGTGTTACAAAAATAAGAGATGAATCTAGAACACATGAATGAGAGGCATAGCTTTGAGGAAACAGCTTTTACTTTGTTCCAGGAGATGGCCACAGCTCAACAGTTTGTGCAGATTAAGTAAAATCTGAGTCCAAGGTACCAATTCAGCCGTCACATAGTCTGGACAGCTCAGAGGAACAATCATTGAGTCCCACTGACTTACCTAGCACAGATTATTTTCAAATTATCTACCAAAACTGTGGGGTGGGGAAAAATTAAATAGATTATTTCTCCATGTTTCTCTAACAGAAAGAAAATATATCAACGACAGGAATCTTACTTATGAGAGTAGTACTGCCATTGGGAAAGTCGATATTGTCCCTCATGATATTGTCTCTTGGTTAAACGGGAAGCTAGGAAAACTTCCAACTGCTACAAAGGTGCATAATGAAAAACAGGACATTTCCACATACATACATACTGCACTTCAGCCATGGGAAATTCCCTACATTACTCCTTCTTTCACTTCCAAAAGCGAATTCTTTTTTTATCCAATAGGTGGAAACTGGCAGGAAAAAAAATGCATCAGATTATCTTAGCCTGCAATTATTTAAATCTTTAGATGGTGCTTCAGAAACAGACCATGCAAAACCCTTTGGAGCTGCAGGTTTTTTTGTCCACTGAAAGTAATCTTAGCCACTTCACCACCTTACTCATTAGTGCTTATGGCATTGGAGTGATTGTGAAATCACCGATGGTCTTAGTCAGAAACCCCAAGTTGCCATTCTCTGCAAAGAAGTAGTAGTCAAATGTCTTTCATCTGCAATGTATAAAAGGGATACTACTTTCTTCCACAAATGAAATGGCAGAGAATTATAATTCCTTAGCATCTCTTATATGGAGAATACATTAATGCACAGTAAAAAAAAACTTGACAATGCTCCCCAATTCATTATGCTCAATAGTGAAATAGGATTTCAGCTAATGGGAAGGTAGGGGGTGAGGCATTAGAAAGATTATGAATCCATAGTGCTGGAAGAGAATTATCTAGGATGACAGAGCAATTTTCTCTCTTTTGATGATGTTGTCACTACATAATGGAAATTAAAAGGCAGAAACTTATTTTATTAAGATAACACCTTGTTTATAGCCTATTGTTTAGGATTGTCACCAGAGAAATAGAACAAAACAAGGCAAACTTTCAATTTTAGCAGAAACTATATTAAAAAGTGGAAGTGTCCTTCAGTGTTAAGAGCCTCTAGTGACAAAAATGCAGACTGGTTCCTTTGAGGGAAAATTGCACATTTGCAGATAAAATAGATTTTCCATCTGTGTCTCATGAAATGTGATCTTTTTGCAGTTAGCATGCTTGCTGAATAAAGTTGCCTGAAAGTTCCCCCCTCACCATAGTTGAAATGATTTTATACTTGTATTAGACAACCAGCTTTATGTAGTGGTTAAAGAACTAGACTAAAAACCATGAGGCCATAACTTCTAGTCGCACAATGAGGACAAAGTCACTGGGTGATCTTGGTTCAGTTCCTTTCTCTCAGACTTTTGAAACAAGCAATGACAAATCATTTCTGAAACTTTTTCAAGAAAACTGCAGAGATTAGTCTAGGTCCATGATGGTGAACCATGGCATGCATGCCAGAGGTGACACGCAGAGTCCTCTCTCTGGGCATGCGAGCTATCACTCCGGCTCAGCTCTGCTGTGCATGAGCGCACATGCCTCCCGCGGGCCAACTGGTCTTTGGGTCTCTGCAGTGCATGCGTGGCAATAGAGTGCACATGGGGGGGGGTCATGCGTGCAGGTGCAGGGCGCATGTGTGGGGTGTCACACATATGTGGGGGGTCACATGCCCATGTGCAGGGGTGCGGGGTGCATGCACAGGGGGGCACATGGATTGCATTTTGGGGGTGGGCACGCATGCTTTGGGCACTTGGTGCCAAAAAGGTTAGCCATTATTGGTCTAGGAAGTCAAGAATCACTGACTTGAAGTCCTCTCTTCTCAAAAGAGGGTTGTTACTTAGCTTATCTAAATCTAATAGCCTCAGGTGTCCAGACTTCCCCATCCAGATGAAATGATGAGAGCAACATATCTGGAAGATACCATGCCCAGGAAGAGAGTTGCATAAAACCCTTGTCTCATACTCCTTAGGACTTTGAATTGATTTGGAATCATCATCATGTCTAAGATATGTACGGTATAAGCTATATATTACAAATGCAGGCAAATATATGTGTCCCAGGATAATGTTGCAAGATCCAATTTTAATTGGTCACCAGGGCCAGAGGTTTTGTATTCTGAGCTTTTGGATTCATTCTAGAGCCCAGCTTCTCTTTAGCACAAGTCCAAAAGTTTGAAATACAAAACCTCTGATCCCGGTGACCAACCCTGATTGAATCCTGCAAGCTATTTATTGCCCAAATAATAGGGTTTTTTTTTCTTAGGGAGGCCACTTTTATGAACTCTATTTTTGTCTAAAATATTTTGGAGACGGGAAAACCTGTAATGGAGATATTGGCACGCATCTATTGCCTCCTCTGTAATCAGGCCAAGCTCAATAAATAATTTCTGGGAATTATTTTAAAGAAATCACATGATGGAACTCTTGTTATTTTTAAAATTGGCAAAGATTAAAGAAATGGAGACTGAAAACAGCCAACTTGGGCTACAGACAATCATGCTTTAAAATCTGAAGAAAAAGAATAATATGACAGGCCAACTGCACACCTACCAAAATAGCTCAATTGCAATATTTCACCTACTGTTTATCCTAGAGGAGGGGAAGGCTATGTAAAAAGACAATAAATTTCTCAGATTTCTTCAAGCTGCCAAAGACATTATTTTGCTAGTATATTCTCTGAGTATATTTGAACACAAGGATCACATGAACTGTATGGCTTTAGCAAAGCAGTCCAAGCACATTTCAAAATCATGGAGTCATGTGCCATTTGATCAATAGTTCTTAATACAATTATGAACTGGAACCAATAAGGGACTTTTAAGACAATTATTTTTAAGTATGTAGTTAATGATTGGTTCATAGCAGTGACATTTAATTTATAGCAAGTCAAAGTACTCACACACCTAGCAGAATATTAGCTGCGCTGACTGGCAGCCAATCAGTAAGGTTTTAGAAATCCTGTTCACTTCAGCCTCCTTATAAAAAAGAATGAAGTTGTGACCTGCTCCATGTACAACTCATGATCTACTTCTTCATTCATACAGTTCCTCTAAATCTAATGCATAGATATCTAACATCTAATATAAATTAATATAAAGAAAAAGGGAAAAATAAATAAAGAGAAAGCTAAAAAGAAAAAAGTAGTTTTTGATCTTCTTTATAAATACAATTATAAATTCATTTATAATTATATACAGCTATAAAGGAATTATAAATTCCTTGGCGGTTAAATAATTTTGAACTTTCTATAGCTTACTCTGCAGAATCATCATCAAAAACATAAATCATAAATTCAATTTTTCTGTTTTACACAAAAAGTCTGTAAGGTACTTCCAGCCTGCAGTAAGTAGATAATTGTCTTTTCTCTGATCAAAGAAATCAATTTAGCCATCTTAGCCAATTTTGTTATCTTCACTGAATATTCCTCTATTTTGGGTAGTGTTGAATCTTTCTATCTTTTTATATACAATAATCTAACTGTAGTAACCATGTACAAAAACAAAATTCCATATCTTTTTTCCAACTGTTTTTCATCAATTCCAAAACAAAAATCTATAGTCCCAACTGATTATCAATCTTTAAAATAACCTTAATTAATGTGTTTTTTTGAATCTGAAAATATCTAACTTTTACCAAAAATGATAAATATCCTTTCTTGTTGTTTATATTTTCAACATAAATTTGAAGTGCCTTATACATTTTACACAATTTTCCAGAGAAAGTACCAACAATACATCATTTTAAAAAAAATCATTTAAGATTATAATTGTATAAATTTCAATCCTTTCAACTACATCTTTCCCCATGGTTCTATTGTATATTATACCTTTTAGCCCACTTTATCCCTTGTTCTTATTCATTTCAATATACATTTTAGCAATAATATGTTCATCATTTGTACACAATTCTATTTAAAATTTAGTCTTACAATGCTCAGAACCAACAACTTTTTTGTCTCATTTAAATATTTCTAAGTAAGAAAATAATTGACAACTATATCCTTTTACCACAGATTATTCACTTGATTTTATTTTATATTCCCTTTGACAAAATTCTGATATCTCATAATAAATTAGCCATTTATGTTTGTCTATTTCTCATTTGTAAAATGCTTTCTTGTGCTAGGGCCACAAAGATGGTTTTGGACATAACCTGGGTTAGAGGCTATTTCATATTTTAAATGTGACATGTCTAAACATAATTATTTTTAAAATCCACATTAACCTTGACTTTATCATATCACAAATATCCATGCCATTCAAATCTCAAGTTGTGTTCTTCTAACTCAACAGACTTCTGTACCTCTATAGAGGTATGCATTCTTTCATCCAAATCAAATACAATTTCCACTCAGGTAGGCCCAGTCCTTCCCTTTCCATTTTGTAATACCTTATATTTAACTCTTTTTTTTTTGCCCTGCCAAATTTAGATATATCATTCTGCCAGTGGTAAATGGTGCACCAGTTGTCAAAAGGTATATTATCAGATATCTGCAGGTTCTTTCAGGAAAACAAGAATAAATCAACAATTTGATATAAAACTGTAATCTGCATATAGAAAAAAAATGTCCACTTTTCCTTTGTATGTACAATTAGTACCAACCTGCCTTCCATTGAGGACCTGTATACTGCACAAGTCAAAAAGAGGGCTGTGAAAATATTTACAGACCCCTCACATCCCAGACATAAACTGTTTCAACTCCTTCTCTCAAAATGATGCTATAGAGCACTGCACACCAGAACAACTAGACACAAGAACAATTTTTTTCCCCGAAAGCCATCACTCTGCTAAACAAATAATTCCCTCAACACTGTTCAACTATTTACAAAGTCTGCACTACTATTACTATTAATCTTCTTATCACTCCTTATCACGCATCCCCTCCCATTTCTGATTGTATGATGGTAACTTTGTCACTTGTATCCTTACAATTTATATTGACTGTTTCCTAGTATGATTTGATTGCTTATTGTATCCGATGACTATTATTAAGTGTTGTACCTTATGATTCTTAGCTCCTGATGAATGTATCTTTTCTTTTATGTACACTGAAAGTATATGCACCAAGATAAATTCCTTGTGTGTTCAATCACACTTGGCCAATAAACTATTCTATTCTATTCTAATATACAACATATTTGATTTCTCAAGGCTTCAAGAGATCAATACCTTAGTATAAATCACAAAAAAACTGATCTTGCTACCAAAGTTTGTAGAGCAACTATTCCAACTATTGGATATTTCTATTAGCAATACTATCTTTTTCATAAATTAACAATAGCATATGAGCTGAAGTTTTTCTGATATTTTGAAACCTTTCATGAATATTTGAGTCAGTTGGGCTTAATTTCAAAGCACATTCCATAAAAAAAACCCAATCCAACTATGATTAGCATTAATCAAACATAATAATGTTGTACAAATTCATCTGCTAGATCTGTAATCAAGCCACCAATTACAATTGGTGCTGGCTTTTCTTGCTGTTAAATACAGGAGACTACCTTTCTTAAAAATAGGCAAAATGGTGATTCTATATTTTATTCCTTGGCTTTGGAAGAATAAGAGACTTCATTTTTAAATGAAGGCTGAAAACCTGAACTTTAAGGCTTGGCAGGAGAGCAATTGATTTCCTTATTGTATATCCTCATTATACTGGCTATCCACCAAAAGATGCAGGAGATCCCAAATAAGCACAGTTCACAATCTATCACACCAGCCACCTGTCTCATAGTTCAAAAGGGCCATAGAAAACAGGAGGCAAGCAGCAAATCAGAGTCCAAGATTGTAAACAGCAGCCAGAAGATTGCAGTAGCTTGGCAGAATCTTCACATTAAGAGAAAAAAAATCAAATATTAAAGAACAACAGTTCATTGAGATTAGAAACATAGCAGTATATAAGAGTACTTTGCTTGGTATTACAGATAGTCCTCAACTTATAACGAATCACTTAGTTCAAAATTACAATGGGGTCCAAAAAGGTACTTACAATACAGATTTGAAGTTCTGTCCATCAATTGTGCTGCCAGTGACCTAACTGCATTTTGAGCACTCAATAACTGATTTGTTTTTGCAACTCTTTGAAATATCCTATAATTTTTGCTGCATCTTGTTACATCTTGTTTTTGGTAGAAAATGCCCATTGTACACAGATTCACTTAATTTGTCAACTGCAAATATTGTAAAATTAGGTCAATCACACAGCTCATTTAACAACTGGCATGACTTCTTACCGTAATTCCAGACTCAATTGTTGTTGTAAGTCAAGGACTACAATTATACTATCTGTACTTAACTGCCTGCAGATCTGCAGGGTATGGGATAGCTGGACAGGAGATGGAAATATTTTTAGCCAATTGGATATTATAAAAGCTGGTATATTAAAAAATTTACCACTGAAGATTTATCAGTCTTGCAGTATAAATGGAATACTGGTGACAGTCTATAAATCTATAGCCATGCACTACACACATATGACCATGCACATATGCCAGGCTCCTAGTTAAAGAAAGATATAACCAATTCTCTTTGCTGGTCACAGACTTTCAGAATTACAATCAACTATTAAAGAGTGACATTGTTATATTGCTGGGAATGCATCTATAAAGGAAGAAAAATGACATATTACCTCTCTTCCTTCAAGAACTTGCCAAATGATTAAGGGTTGCCCTCAGTCTTGTGGTTAATATCTGAACATCTCCAGATGTAACATTAGTGGGAAATATTAAGTGCTGACATGCTCAGGTTAAGGCGGTAGTGAGTTATGTGTCTGTGAAGGAAACATGCATTTAGCAGCAATTATGATTAAGAGGAGAAAGCCACATATATTGCATATGATTTTATCTGTTTGAAGGATATGTGTTGTCTCAACTGCCCATTCTTTGTTGGGTTACATTACTAATGCCACTTTTTGTCTTCCTCTCCAATCCATTTTTTTTGTTATAAAGGAAAACTCATGGCTTGCTTGCTTCCACTTATATGTTGCTCCAATCTAACAGGACTGCAAAAGACATATAATTACCTTGTCCTTGACTATCTTCCATCAAAACCATCTGGAAGGAATGCTTTATAATATATTTGGCCTTGAAGAAGACAATTGGCTAAATTATAAACAACAAATTTCAGCTGATCATTTTTAACTGGCCAAGCACCTACCTCTGCCTCCTTCAGCTCTGCATAGTACTTTAAGATGACAGAATAAAAGAGTTAGCAGCTGCACACACCCCGCATGCTATACGTTGTTCTTTTGTAAAATTGGTTGTAATTTATTGTGTTTTGTAATTTATTGTGTTTTATTTTGTGACAGAGTGCTCTATAATGTGTGAACAGGGGTGGGATTCAAATTTTGTAACAACCAGTTCTGTGGGCGTGGCTTAATTTGTGGGTGTTGCTTGGTGGTCATATGACTGCGTGGGTATGGCTTGGTCACGTGACCAGGTGGGCATGGTTTGGTGGTCATGTGACCGGATGGGCGTGACTTGGTGGCCATGTGACAGGGTGGCTGTGGCCAGGTGGCCATATGACTGACAAACGTATTTGTGGTCCTCGCTTAATGGCCATTGCTTAGCAAGTGTTCTAATTTATGACTGATCTACCCAGAGCTACTTGACCTATTTTTGTAGTTTTGATAGCCATGCACTTGCATCCACACATCCACACACACACACACACACACTTCTAACCCTGCTATTTGATGATTCTGTAAGGATCTCCTGCTGAAGCAGGGGGATGGACCAGATGACCTCCGAGATCCCTTGCAGGCCAGCCCTAGATTGTGTGCTGCTTCAAAGAGTCTTCTGAAGCCAGGGTTTGTGTCCTGCCTTCCTCTCCTTTTTTTTTCTCTGCCTCCCCTCATGTGTGCACCCTGCCACAGCCACTGTTCACGGGAGGAGGAGGAAAAGAAGAGTCACCCAAAAAGATGCTTCCACCGTGGCTGGTGATCATTGTTCAGCCAGTCTGGATTCCAAAAAGAAGAAATGAAAGAAGTAGCAAAGAGCTCCAAGGAAAGCTTGCTGGCTTGGCTCAGCTGTGGCTTTGAGGGACACACACACACACACACTCACACAGAGTGGAGGAGAGAGAGGGGAAGATAGGAACCCAGCGGCTTCACTATCCCCTACTGTTGTCCTTACCTTTTCAGGCCAGGCGAGGGAGAGGAGGGTGAGGGGCAGGGGCAGGGGCAGCCACTTTTGGCAAGGTGAAGAGGTGGCAACCAAGCATAGGTGAGTAGACGCCTGGGAGTGGTGGCTCTCGGCTCAGTCGACCCAAGGGGTTTTGAAGTTGGACAGCCTGGAGCAGCCAAGGTCCAAGTGATCATTGCATCGCAGCGTTCGCCCACGGGTTCATCTGAATGCCCACTGTGGTGTTGGCTTTATGGGGCTGTGAGGTGAGGCCTGGGCTGATGTGTGACAGCAGTGCCTTTAGCTGCGCTCACTTATAAGTGTCCAAATAATCTGGCAAGGACACCAGAGGAGTCACTCAGGTAGACCTCCCCCCTCTGCCCTCCTCCTCCTGCAGAAAATGGCCATTCCCTGAGCTAAGAAGGCAAGGAACTGCGGCTCGGCTCACCCAATTCCTAGGACTACCCCAAAGGATCCCAATTCGGCACGGAGAGAACTGCTCCCCCTGGCAATCCCCCTTTCCTTCAGTGCTCTGACTTCCCATGGCCTGCTGGCCTGAACACCGGTTTGGACCACTAGAAGGCCACTCCCCCACTTCTCAGCGGTGCTCCTGTGCCAGTCATTGCAGGACCCTCCACCTCCTTCCCCAACTTCTCCCTCAACTTTGAAATGATAATGCCTGTTGCCGACACAGTTGCGACCGGGTGGGTGTGGCGGAGTTAACCAGGGGTGATTTTTCCAGGTCCAACAAAGGGGCTGTGGGTGGGAGAGGGAAGGGGTAGCAGGCAAAGGGGCATCCAGATGGCAAAGTGTCATGCTCCCTGGTCGTCCACTCCCACTTCCACCCTCCCTGCTGGCAAGGCCCAGCAGCTGCGGTGAATCCAAGCTAAATTTTGCTGTACCAAAGAACATGTGGAGAGGCTCGTGTTCTCCTGCTTTTGGGAAAGCAAGAGGGTCTTTCCCGGCACAGCAAAAAGTTTGCAAAGTTTCCCTCCAATAAGAAAACTGGAAGCTCCGGGCAGCAGAGAAGCAGCCTGGTTGAATCCTGTTTCTCTCTGCCACTCAGAGCTGTACCGGGAAAAACTCTCTTCTTTCCCAGCAGCAGGAGAACACAAGCCTCTCCACATGTTCTCCGGGACAGCGAAATTTAGCTCAGGTCCCCACCAGTCTGCATCTCACCCCTCACCTGGATTCACCACAGCTGCTGGGCCTTACTTGCTGGGGGTTAGGGCGGTGGTGGCAAAAGCAAGTGGAGTGGGGTGGAAAGGCAACCGGCAGTGGCAGGTAGGCGACTGGGCCCTGGAGCTTGTAGAGCCTCATTCTCCCAGGGAGATCAGGCAGGGCTACAGCAGAAGGCATGCAGCAATGGCTGGCCTGGTGAGTGGGCAAAAGCAGGCTGCAGGCGATGCCACGCATGCACAATAAGGACTGACTGGGCATGGAGGGGAAGGGCAGGTGGAGAGGGGCAGGGGCAGCCAGTGGTGCAATTTGCCGGTTCTCTGAACTGCGCAGAATCCTAACAACCAGTTCTATAGAACCGGACAGAACCAGTAGAATCCCATTCCTGTGTGTAAATCAAGAAAGTGTAACCAAACTAACCTCTCTGTCATGGGAGATTAATTTCTCATGCAACAGAAACACTGAGTTAGTTGAGTTGGTCAACTAAGCATAAGGGTTATTTTTAGTTTCAAACTCAGACTCAGTTTTGAGTCTACAGCAATCCTTCCTAATCAGTCTTGTTGTATAAACTGGTAACTTAGAGATTTAATTCTCAGACTTTCATGACACAGATTACATTCTAGAAGACCTTATTCTCTTTTTGGTTACTTTACTTTTAATCCCTGGGCCCACTACTAAGGGGATAAGTGCAAAGTGATAATAATGTAGAAAGAATAGGCCTGACCTCTCTATGATGGTAGTAACTCTAAATTAGTTTTAAGTGTTTCATGACATACCGACATCAATTACAATCTAGTTAAACTCATGTTGTGAATTCTTTTATTTTAAGCAGGAAAAAGGTCACTAGAAAAATTATGCTAACCAAACATCTTCATTTAAATAGTGAAACCCAACATTTAAGTCACTATCAACCATCAGGATCCATATACATAAGCAAACTAACAACAAAGATTGGCTATCCCCATCTAAACATCCTGGGTAAATTTTTCCTATACTCTTACATTTAAAGGAGATACAGAAAAGGGCAGGCTGTGTGTAAGCAGTCCCTAATTTATATGGTACGTGTGATCAAATGTCTGCATGAGGAAGAACCGTTTCTTTCTCAAAGATAACTTAGCAGAGCAATTTTATTACTTTATGTTTTGTAGGCTTCTCTCTGTAAGATATACGTTCATGTCATGGCTGAAATATTTAGCCCATCTTATTTTGTTGTTGTGTTGTTACACTTTAGCTTAACATACCTATTTTGGTTGCATAAATAAAAATTGTGGTGCCAAAAAAGTGGGGGTTTGCCAAGTTTAGTGATGTGATCTTTGTGGTATGAATTTCACAGGAGTACAAGAATGGTGTCATATTTCACATATATCCTGTGGATCATGGCTGTCCAGTCTTTATCGGCAGAAAGATAGAAATAAAGGCATGCTAAAATATTTGCCCCAAATAGGGAGTTATACATTCATGCTACTTTTCCTTATATACCTGTTTCTTGTACGAATGTATTTTTTCAGTCAGAACAGAAATCAGTACAACCTGTTTGGATGTTTTCCCTCAAGTTCTACCAGTTCCTGTCTTTGACCTAACAAAGGGAGAGTGAATAACACTGAATGAATAATTTATTTAAAGAATATTAGAATGTCATATATAGCCATCTACTGTAATAGGATAGGATTGGCATCATGGAGTTTCAAATTTCAAATTCAATTTCAAATCTGCCCTTAGTCCCAGAGGCTCACTAGATAACGTTGGATCCTTAAGTAATCTCTTAGCTACTAAGAATATTTGGTAGTTTCTTGTGGGGGAAAATGGATGAAATAACCACTGTGCACACAACAGTGAATGAAATCTAACAGAATAAACTTCTCCCAAACAAAATACTTTTCTGCACTTTGAAAAAACCCTGTATACATTGAGGATTCCATGCGTTTCACCAAAATAATTTGAGTCCATTTATTATATTTTTCCTTCCTCTTCCCCCTCCTCTCCCTCCTCCTCCTCCTCCTCTAAAATTGCTTTCTGGGTTTGCTGAAATAAATTCAGATGTTCCATGAATTCTCTATTATGTCATCTCAGAATCTTCTGCATGGCGGGCGGGGGGAGGCTTCCACAGGGAAATCAAAAGTCCAGAAAATGGCCACAACCATACAATCCTTTTTATATCAGTGACAAAGAGAACTGAAAAACCTGAAAAATTGTGGTCTCCTTTGTGTCGTTTTCCTTGATTCTAATAAAGGAATAGCAACACTATAGTCTCAATTAAGCAACATTTTTGTATCTAGCACTTAATTCATGACTAATAATATAGGTAATCAGTATTCCCTAATTTCATTTTCCCATTGACCCCTTAACTAATGCCCACCCTTAAGTTTACTTTAATCATATTGTTAATCTATATTGTTGCTCCCTCTTTCTTTTGTTAAAGATAATATTGTTCTCTAACTTTATGTTAATCAGGCATTAAAATTGAATAGTATAAAACGATCTCAGAGACCTGCACAACTAGATCTCAATAATTTCCTTCTCAGAGCCTGAAGAAGTATATGGGGGTGGTTTCTTTCTTAACCTTAAGTAGTTAACTTCTGCTGTTTGGAACAAAGAGCTCTTTAATGTTTCCCCCTCACATGTTTGTTTAGTTCTGCCAGCATTTGCTCTTTCTCCCATTCCATACCCACTTCAAAGCTAGCTCTTTGTAATAATCTTTCCTTTTAGCAAGATTACCACTGTTCGTGCAACTCAGTATGCCTGTATTGTTTTGATTAGCATACAAGGCGGCATCTTCTGTCACAACAGAAGAATTTGTGTTATAATCATGTCTTATTTCAGAGCTTGAATATAATAAAACATCGAAACAAGGAAAATTGAAAGGGGAATGTATGGAACGTCCTATCTGACATAAACACAGACCTTGTTTCAAATACTGTATATCTCTAAATCAATGGGTAAGTTACTCAGGTCAACCCGTCTATTCTGTAGATTCCTTGATCTCTATCAGAAAACATTTTGTTTGTTGGAATATCCTTTTTCTCCTGCTACTGTCTATCTTTAAAAAAAAAAATTTTTTTTAAGCAACAATATATTTCATTAATAATCTTAGAAATCATCATGTCATAGCCTTTTTTGATCCTGCTCTAATAGAGGATGCCATGTTGATGTTAATACAAAAATAATCAGGGTATTCCTTTTGATTCTTATTTATCTCATGTTTATGAACAAACAACACACAATCCATGATCAATCATTAAGTGCTAATATTTTTGTTTTGTTTCACTTTTGTCTCGTTGAAAAAAGCATTAAAGTCCTTTGTGTCGTGATTGGGTCCACACCATGGTAAGCAGAGTTGGAGGCTGTTCTTATCATCCTTGCCTATTTCAGGCAGTGATGGGATTCAAATTTGTTTACTGTTGGTTCTATGGGTGTGGCTAGGTGGGTGTAGCTAGATGGGCATGTGACTGGGTGGGCATTGTTATGTGGTCATGTGACTGGGAGGTCAAAAGTTCATAGTACCCCCCGGTGCCCCGTTTTTGGCCTATTGGACTTCAGGAAATCTCCTGGGAGCAAAAACATGGCACGGGGGGCCATGCAGCATCCCTCTGCGCCCTGTTTTTGGCCTACTGGGCCTCAGGGAAGCCTCCTGGGCACTGAAAAGTGAAGCATTTTGAAGCCTTCGGAGGTAGGCACAACACCAGGGGGGGGGGAATCAGCTGTGCGCATGATTTAGATTATTTAGAAAGCAAGAAATCTGACTATTTCCTGCTTTCTAGATAATCTAAATTGCGCAGCTCAGCTGATTGTCAGAAATACCGATTCAGCCAAACTGGTAGCATTTTTTAGTACCGGTTCAGTCCTGGAAGTGTGTGTGTGTGTGTGTGTGTGTGTGTGTGTGTATTTATGTGACCAGTGGGGAAGAGGTAAAGATGGAAAACTATAGAGACAGAGAGCCTAAAAAAGCCTAATTTTCACATGGCCTGTCTAGGATTTTATATCTTAGTTATAGTAACAAAAGGAAAACCTTAATGAACTTATGGCTTTTTGTTTCTCCCAGTTTTCTTTTTCATCCAATTAAATATGTTGTGTGAGCAGAGACATACTGTGTGATTATTATATTAAACTTTAAATATTAATAAAACATTTATTCATTTTTGTCTGGATCCATCATCATATATGCATTTCCCCACCTATTTCTTGGAATGCAGTACCAGGGTGCCATTCAAAGACCAGAGTGTTTCAGAATATGATCAAGTTCTGTGTTCTTGGTTTACACTAAGTCTTTACTATGTTCAGGATTTGCACAGGATTCAATGACTACAACTCTGAGAAATGTCCTCTAACTATTCCATTGAATAATAGCACATTTTCTTCCAAGCCAGCTTGATCCATTTTTGAAGGACTTGGGTTTATCATAAATGCTTAATTCATTCTAAAGGCGTTGACTCTTATTACTTAAGGTTTCTAGATAATTTTTTCTAGCTATATTCTATCAACTACTGACTTACAGAATTATGAAAATACAGTGGATACATTTTAACACTATAGAAAGATAATGTTCAATTATTGCAAAATCTTAAGTAGAAGAAAAATAGTAGATGAGACACAGAAACCAAATAAGGCATTTTGTGATCTGGTGAAGAATAGAATAGAATAGAATAGAATAGAATAGAATAGAATAGAATAGAATAGAATAGAATTGGAAGGGACCTTGAAGGTCTTCTAGTCCAACCCTCTGCTAAGATAGGAAACCCTACACCACTTCAGACAAATGGTTATCCAACATCTTTTTAAAAACTTCCAGTGTTGGAGCATTCACAACTTCTGGAGGCAAGTTGGTCCACTGATTAATTGTTTTAACTATCAGGAAATTTCTCCTTAGTTCTAAGTTGCTTCTCTCCTTGATTAGTTTCCACCTATTGCTTCTAGTCCTGTCTTCTTTGTGGCAACCCTGAGATATTGAAACACTGCTAGTCCTTCTTTTTATCAAACTAGATATACCCAGTTCCAGCAACGGTTCTGCATATGTTTTAGCCTCCGATCCCTTAATCATCTTTGTTGCTCTTCTCTGTCCTCTTTCTAGAGTCTCAACATCTTCACTGTGATCCTTAGTTTTCCTCACTTCATCTTGACAGGTTTGGGCTATTTGCTGATACTTTGCCTTAGTTATTTGCCCCTCTTTCCACTTTTTATATTTTTCCTTTTTGTCTTTCAATTTGTCAGAGAGTTCTTTATGCAGCCATGCTAGTTTCTTTTGAGAGCTGTTATTTTTCTTCTTCATTGGTATTGTGTTAGACTGGACTTTATAATCTGACTTTTCAAAATTTCCCAAGTTTCTTTAATTGTTTTCCCCTTGAGGATTCTCATCCATGGAATCCTTCCCAAGCTCTAAGTTTATTGAAATTAGCTCTTAAAAGTCCAAGACTTTAGTTTGACTTTGTTCTACTACTTGTGCTTGCATAATGTTGAATTTCAAGATTGCATGATCACTTGCCCCTAAGGTTCCTGTAGCTTCAACACCTTCTATCATTTCATCTCTGTTAGTGAGAATTAAGTCCAATATGGCTGATCCCCTTGCTCCCTTCTCTACTTTTTGTAAAATAAAGTTGTCTGCTAGGTTTGTTGGGAACCTGATGGATCTTCCTCTTGGTGCAGAGTTTGTCTCCCAGTTGATATCAGGGTAGTTGAAATCCCCCATTACTACTGTGATATGCTTCCTACATACCTTGATTAGCTGACCAGCAAAAAGTTCATCTATTCCTATGTTTGGTTGGGCAGCCTGTAGTATAGATCCATGGCAATGTCATTTCCCCCCCTTTAATATTGACCCAAATGCATTCAAGATAATTTTCATCAACCTTGTGCTCTATTTCTGTAGAGATGTAGTTATTTCATATATATAGTGAAACTCCACCTCCTCTTTTATTTGGACTATTTCTTTTAAATACGTTAAACCCCTCTAGCTGTATGTTCCATCTGTGGGTTTCAACCCACCAAGTTTCTGTAATGGCAACAATATCATATTTGCCCTCATTTAAGTTGAATTTCTAATTCACCCTGTTAATTCCTCATACTCTGTGCATTAGTGTGCATTTGAGTCCATTTTGATTGACCCTGTCTACATAACCTGTGTTGAATTTTATATAACCTGTGTTGTTGAAGAATTGCAGAATTGTCTAGCTCAATTCATTACCTTTCAGACTGCCAATGACTCACTACTTCATAAAAATTTTATAGTCTAGAGATATTATGGATATTTGCATGTATAGTTCAGTATAATTAAGAGTCAGTAGCAACTGACTGAGCTTAAACCTGTCAAAAAGATTATCATGGATACTACTTAATATATATCTCTTGGGTATTCAAGGAAACTTACACTAGGATTGTTTTTTTAGAAGTAGCCTGATTGTGCTTCAATGAGGCCTCTGTTTTGAACATTTCATAAGGAGCATAGTTTAGCAATCATAAGCAATTCATATTTCTAAAATCTCTACTGCTTCTGAAAATTAACATTTCTTTCTCAGTAAAAGTGGCTGACATTTTCTGATGTAGTGATTGTGAACTATGCAGAATCCATGATAGGAAAGGCTTACAGAACCCATGAAATAAGAAGCTTCAAACATATTGATAACATGATTTTATTATAATGAAATTGTAAATGAACAATTCTGACTGTTTTTAGAAAGAAAATCAGATAAATACAAATGACATAAATATACACTGAGCTGAGTGAATGGAGTTTCCCCCCACTTCAACTTATTTATTAATGATCTTCTAATTTT
Source organism: Pseudonaja textilis (assembly GCF_049901715.1). Classification (NCBI taxonomy): domain Eukaryota; kingdom Metazoa; phylum Chordata; class Lepidosauria; order Squamata; family Elapidae; genus Pseudonaja; species Pseudonaja textilis. Next base: position 35,464,910 of record NC_142008.1, on the reverse strand, counting down.
GAAATTGTAATTCTTGTCCTTGGTGATTGGTACTTTTCTGATTTGGACCTTTTCTTTTATAAAATTGATCAGTGCTCTGGCAATAATTCATAAGATTTTTTAAAGCTTCTTTGGAAAACACACTTGATGCTATTTTTAATTTTAGTTTAATATGCTCAACTTTTTATTAGCTTGATTACAAATGTTTAAAAAAACCTTTTACCATATGAAAGATAGGAGAAAGAAACAAAAGAGTGACTGGGAATGGATGATACATTTTTAAGCAGTGTGTCTTGATTTTGCCATTCTGTATAATTGTAAATGTACTGCCTTCCTAGATATTTAATTTTGTAATTTATGGCAGAAATTCAAAAATAATTCCAGCTGCCATACTGCCACTGAGCAACATGTATTTCTTGGACTTATTCAAATATTACTCTTCCCATGAAGTCACGGTTCATCTACCTGTCACTGTGGCCATCTTTCCTGGAGGAAGAATATCAGAGCAGAACATAAAGAACAGAGGGTCCTTGAGTATTATAAAAGTTGCTGAAAGCCATGGTTTCTCTCATTCTTATCCGATCAGTGACAAATAAATATGTAGAAAAGGCAAAAAAAGACCATTTACTTACTGTAACCGCAGGAAATCAAGCAAAGAAAATAAACAGGACGTGAATTCTTGAGCATTTAACCTGCTAGTCAGACAGGTTTTTTTTTTTCCTCTCCTATAGTTTCAAATCTGTGGGCATTTGTGCACTGGTAAAAATGGCAAAGAGGAGGCAGAGGAACTGAACGCATGTGAGATCAGTGGAACTCCCACTGCTAAAAATGCAGCTGTACAAACATAGCCTCAGCTTTGTTAAAATAGGGCGGGCAGGAGAAGCAGAAGCTGTTGAGCTGAGCTGATCTATTAAAGCCCTCGCAAAGACTCTACCTGAGCAGATGCCAGCAGCTATGTGCAAATGCTTTAAAATCAGCCAATAAGCATACATTTCCTCCCTTAACTTTTTTTTTTTTTTTAGAAAGGAACAGAGAGAGTGGGGGTAGAAAAGGAAAAAGGAAGGGAATGTCAATGTTAGCTAGACAATTTTTAAAGTTAATATATATCGGTGCTCGAAATGCCTTAGTGGCAATCATTTGACTACTTGCCAGTGCAATGGGAGGAAAGGAAGGGAGGGGAAAGGAGTAACTACAATAACTCAGAAAGTCTCTTAGTGAGGTGTAAAGGTTATACAATAAATTAAATAGTTAGGGGGAGAGTGTAGAATGGCTTTCAAAGATAGTACTTGGAAAAATTCAGTTATATTAGGCAAAACAGGTGAGCTTCAGGGTTGGGTTAAAAGGGCAGGAGTACTGAGGTTTACAAATAATTTCATTTCAAAATACACAACCACATACTACAAATCAAGGGCAGCATTCACTTGTTCCTATAAGCATTGTTATGTCTTCCTTTCTCTCTCTCTCTCTCCTTCGCCACTGAATCAACTGAGGTAACAGGTAAATGCAAATAATGTGCTGGCTTCCAAAAAGGCTTTGTTCCCTTAACAAAAAAATATATATATTTTTTCCTTTTGGGCTTTCTTTGATGATGAAAGAAGAATGTCGCCATTTTTCTGTTTCATATTGTAACATCATTGCTCTGATTCCCTGGCTTCTTCTGGGTCCAAATCTAAAGCAGGGAAAATGATAAGAATACCGTAATTATATCTTCCTTTGGGGTTCAATTGAACATTAAGAATAAGATAAGCTTATTCTTCATCATCAGATAAACTGCAGTCCACTAATTTGAAGGGGGGGTAGATTAGAATCCAGGTACCAATAAATCTCAGTTGCCTCATCATTAATGGGGCAACGTTATTCTTTTTTGATAAATAAATTTTGATGCACAACTCGTTCATTCAATTTCATTGTACACATGTTGTGCATTGACAATAAAGATTTGATTTTATTTTGATTTAGTGAATAAAAAATGGAAGGTAGTCATTGGAAGAGCTATTTGGATTTGCTTCCCGGCTGCTATATAGATATGATCTCCTACCGTGGGATAGTGATCTTCATTACCTACAAGGGATACATGAACATCCTCTGAACATTAGCTATTTCTGGAATTACAGAGCCGCCACCAGAATACCCTCTTAAAAGATCTTTCCCAGTTCCCTTCCCCACCCCCATCTCCTTTCTAAACATTTCTGAACTGTATATGACCTCTTTTAAACTTAGTCCCCTTTAAATGCATACTGGAGTTACAGCTTTGAAAGCAGAGTAATACATTAGAAAACAAAAGAAGCTCAAATAATGGCACAACTTACCCAGTTTAAAATTAAAATCAGGTGACCCAGAGCAAACTAAGGCAAATACATGGATCAGTATAGGAAAATATAGAATAAAACATGCCATTCTTTGTACCTGCACTCTTTCTTGCACTCTATAACAAGCCTTTTAAATACATGATGGTAATTTCCCAACTGGATTTATGAAACCAAGAACAAAGGGAGTAACATTACTGCTGCAAAGATCACAATCCATGAATTTCAGAAAAATACTATTCTCCTTCAGACATAGTTACTGCTAAAGCCAAAAGAGAAGAGATTTAAAGATGTGTTCTGAGAAATATTGTGTAAAACAGAGGCAGATCTGGCAGATGCGTGCAGATTGCAGAAATAGGGTCACTTGTAGTAACTCAGTAAAAGACAGAAGTTACTGAGGAACTAAGTACTAATAAAATTCAATCCCCAACTGAGATGAACATAGAACCAAGATTATGCTAGTTATGATTCCAAAATCGATTTTTCAGAATCAGATCAAAGATACAGGATACAAAGATTTTATCTTTTATCTTTCTTGGTGACTTCAATCTACCTCATATTAACCCGGACCCTAAACGAATGTACAACTGAACCCATACATGCAACCTTCTACAATGCAGTAACGACTCTGGGACTGGAACAATTAGTAACGAACAATACTAGGCTTAGCAACTGCCTTGATCTCATATTCTGCAATAGTTTGAATTCAATTTACAGAATACAAATTAAAGAACCCTTTTCCAACAGTGACCACAACATGATTGACTTTTGTTTCAACATACGTCCACACAAAAATCATCACAATGACGGAATCCCCAATTATAACTTCAAAAAGGCAGCTATAATCTTATAGACAACGATCTCTCATCCCTTGATTGGCAATTTCTATTCACTGGATGCAGTACTGTTAAAGACCATTACAACATATTCTTACTAGAAGTCAAAAGAGTCATCAAACTATATGTACCAATAACAACTCCCAAAACCAGGAAAAACAGATTACCCATAACAATAAGGAAACTTCAATCCAAAAAGCGATCACTTTGGAGAAAAAACAAATGTGGTCAAGTTCCAACTTCAAAAGCTGATACAAAAATTTATGCCACCAGATAAAAACCGAATGCACTAATTATCACATTAAACAAGAAGAAAACATTCAACGCACAAATTCCACCCGTGCTTTCTACAATTTTGTAAACAACAAACTAAAAGACTCAAGGTCCATCGCACCCCTGAAAGGACCTAATGGCAAAGACTGCAATGATGACACCATCAAAGCCAACTTTTTTAACACATTCTTTGGCTCAGTATTTGTAAACAGCAATGGATCAAGCCCAGTACTTCCTAGTCGAACCACAGACAACTACAATGATCTAATACATATCGATTTTACAGAAGACATTGTTGAAAAAACACTACGCAATCTAAAACTATCACTTATCTATTGGACCAGACGGAATATGTGCCTACTTCTTTAAAAGGCTATCCAAACCTCTAAGCATAATCTTTGAAAAATCATTCAGGACCAGCTCCTTGCCAAAACTATGGTCACAAGCCATGGTCATCCCCATCTTCAAAAAGGGAGACTCCAGCCTAGTTGAAAATTACAGACCAATCTCCTTATGCTGTGTCACCTGTAAAGTCATGGAATCAATTATTAACCAATCCATTATCCTCCACTTAGAGACAAACAACCAACTCTCTAATAAACAATTTGGTTTCAGAAAAAACTATCCTGTAATCTGCAACTCTTACACTGCAAAAACATATGGACTACAAAACTTGATCAGGGCAAAGCGATGGATGCAATCTACATAGACTTCTGTAAAGCCTTTGATTTAGTGGTGCATGACAAACTACTACTAAAACTAAAATCTTATGGTATCTCTGGATACCTACATAACTGGATAGAAGCTTTCCCATCAAACAGACAACAAATGATCAAAATTGTGAGCGTCCTATCAAATTCTGTACCTGTCAATAGTGGTGTCCCTCAAGGCAGCGTTCTAGGACCAACTCTCTTCATACTCTACATAAATGACCTCTGTGATCATATTAATAGCAACTGCATTCTCTTCGCTGATGATGTAAAGCTATTCAGAACCACAGACAATACTACTACCCTCCAAAAAGGACCTTGACTATGTATCAGAATGGTCAATCAAATGGCAACTTCAAATCTCAACAAATAAATGCTCTGTCTTACATATTGGCAAAAAAAATCAGAAAATAAAATACAAGCTGAATAGTCAAGACCTTGTTGATGATCCAAACTCTTTCAAGGACCTCTAATGATCTAAGTGCTAGAGCCCACTGTAACTACATAGCCAAAAGGCATTAAGAGTTGTTTATCTAATCCTATGTAGCTTCTTCACTGGTAATATCACACTACTAACTAGAGCATATAAAACATTTGCTAGACCTATACTAGAATACAGCTCATCAGTCTGGAACCCATATCATGTATCTGATATTAACACAATTGAGAAAGTCCAGAAATATTTCACAAGAAGTGTTCTCTGCTCCTCTACCCATTGCAGAATACCTTATGCCACCAGACTTGAAACTCTAGACCTAGAAAACCTAGAACTACGCCACCTTCGGTCCGATCTAAATATAGTATATAAAATCATACACTGCAATGTCCTACTTGCAAATGAATACTTCAGCTTCAATCATAACAATACAAGAGCACACAATAGGTACAAGCTCAAGGTTAACTGCACCAAACTTGAGTGCAGAAAATACAACTTCAGAAACAGAGTGGTCAATGTTTGGAATACTCTACTTGACTCTGTGGTTTCTTCCCCAAACCGCAAAAACTTTAACCTTAACCTTATTGACCTCACCCCTTTCCTAAAAGGTCTGTAGGGAGCGTGCATAAGCGCACCAATCGTGCCTACCATCCCTATTGTTTCTTTTTATTCTTCTTATGCGTATCCATATCATCTATTCAAAACTATGTATATACTTATACCTGTTATCTTGTAAGCAATTGACAAATCAAATAAATAAATAAAGATACAGGATATAGTACAATAGAATGTAATGTTGCTTCTATCGACCTGTTCAAAGTCTTTGATAGACGATTATCATCAAATACCCAGATTAGATATTTTAATTTTCTACATTCCTCAAATTTTGGAAGGACTCATAATAAACAAACTATTCTATAAACAATACAGTCAATGACATTGTGGTTGGGAACTTTTAGAGTTAAAATGCAAAACATTTAGAGACAGGTTTGGAAGATAGTCAGAATGAAATCCTAGTTTGGATGAGGTATTTTATGATAATCCCAGTGGCACCTTGTAACATTGTTCAAAATTTTCCATACTAACTCAATTTAAGGTTCAATCAAAATGTTTATATCGATTTGTATTTAGGCTCTAATCTGCTGTCAATTTTCCATTAAAACTTTTCCCTATTTATCCGATATTGTGATACAGGAGTTATTTTTTTTAAAGTTTTTACGGTGTAAAAATGTATTAATATCATATAAAGGTTTTATATGTAACAATTCAAATTATTGTTTTACATATTTGAATTGTATTAGTTTACTGAATTAGCCCTTTCAGTTGAAATAAAATATAGTATTCCTTTCATTTTACAATATAAAGAGTCAACTTTCTTCGGGTTTGCTATTTCTATGCTCTTCCCACAAATACTGCTTTTCCTAATCAATGAAGAAAAGTCAGGAAGCAATCATGTTTACAGAAATCATGAAGAACTTATTGAAGTGCTATAAAACAACATATAGTGAGGTGATTGTGTTAAAAATGTATTAACTTCCCCCCCCGCTTCCCCAAGGGTCAAGTTTCATAAAAGGAGCAATGTTTTTCTTGAGGAACTTTAGCCTACTTGAAATGTTTGAAGTTCTGCCTGCGACCCATGTCCTGTCTGCATTGTTAATCTCCTGTCTACTTTGATGTTTCCCTATGGTTAGGCTTGGGCTACCTGAGAGCATTTGAAATTCTAATGAAAATATGACAATTTAAACAATACTTTTTCTTGGTAATAAAGTTTATCTCTGACAGTATTGTACAATCCAGCAATTAAGGTAACTGGGTCAATAATAGTATCCATATGACTATAATACATTTATGGATATACGCATGCATGAATCAATAGCTTTTATATATTCAGTTCACACAAAACAGCCTTCCCCAAACTAATGTTTTCTAGATATGTTGAACCTATATTCTTCAAAGAGTATGAACAGGATACCTGTCTTTCTCTGATGTCCAATGAATAGGATGTACAAATGTATAAAATATTTATTTATATGTTTTATATTGATTTATATGGAGGGCGGGAAAGTAATTAAACCCACACTTGTGAATATCGTGTTTGGGAGCCAGATTGTGGCAGCTGGCTGGGATGGTGTGTATTCGATAGCATCTTTCTTTCTTTCTTTCTTTCTTTCTTTCTTTCTTTCTTTCTTTCTTTCTTTCTTTCTTTCTTTCTTTCCTTTTCTTTCTAGCAAATATTGTATTTCAATTCCTGACCAGTTGCATTGGTAAAATAGCAGTAATAAATAAACAACAAACTAACAATGGTTCTTCAAGACTTCAGAAGATTAGCATCCACTTTGAGTAGATTATTTTAACCCTTTGCCTAGAAGTTACTTTAGTTTAATTGGTTTAATGCCTTCTAAGCCTGCAAAGTCTATTTGAAAGCAAAACTGTTTTCAAAATAGAGCTGAAACGTAAATTCCTCAGATACAGATCCAGTCAGACAAAGTTCAAAAATCAAGTTAATTTACAAAATTTCACAAAGCATCCTAGAAGCAAACCTGACATAATGTAATGTACAATAATACCTAAAAAATTTTAAGAGTGCCATGGAAATATTGACCTGTGTTGCATTCTGGGCTCAGCCTCACATTAGATGCTCTTGTAAAGATATCTGAAACATTGAAAAATGTCCTTTAATTGGTTTCACATTATATCAGTTAGACTAAAATTAAGGATCATAGTCTACACTATACACCAGGAAAAAAGACAAGAAACAATGGATGGAAACTAAGACAAGCTACCGAGAACTAAGGAGAAATTTCCTAACAATGTCAACAATTAATCAGTGGAACAGATTGCCCTTAGAAGTTGTGAGTTCTTCATCAATGGAGTCTTTTAAGAAGAGATTGGGCAGCCACTTGGAGTGGTATAGGGTTTCCTGATTGAGCAGGGGAATGTCAGTGTTCCAAGTAACAACCTCCATGAACAAAGACTCTGAGGCTAGCATTTCTTCAAAGTTCTATTTTATTAGAAATGTCATATTGGCACATCTGAGAAAATCCGAATCTGAGAGTTCTGGGTTTTCCCTCACCCAAAAGAAAGTCAAGAATACATCCCCTGCACCCACAAGTCCATCACATGGTCCAGTCGTATCTTCATCTCACCTGCAGGGCAATCTTCCTTGACTCCCAGAGAAAGGAATGTTGTTGTGGCTACTCTTCTATCGCTCTTTAAAATTCCCCTCCCTGCTTTCCCAGGCACTAAATGTGGCAAGCTCGAAGCTCCAAAGGAAAAAATGGCTTCCAAGGCTGATAGGGATTGGACTAGAACAGGGGTCTCCAACCTTAGCAACTTTAATATTTGTGGACTTCAACTCCCAGAATTCTCCGCCAGTCACGTTAGCTCAGGAATTCTGGGAATTGAAGTCCACAAGTCTTAAAGTTGCCAAGGTTGGAGACCCCTGGACAAGAAGACTCCAAGATCCCTTCCAACTCTGTTATTTTGTTAAAGGGGTATATAGGCCTGGTACTAAGAATTTTGTAGGGGAAAATAGATGGATGCTGTCAAAATAAATATGAAATAAATTATAGCCTTTTCACAATGGAATTTTGCTGATTTAGAGAAAAAAAACTTTATCAATCAGCAATTGGAATACTTTTAAATATTAAATCATGCTTTTAAAATAGTGATGAAGAACTATCTCTTTTCCCCCAAATGAAAGATTATTTTAAACAATTTGTTATAGACATAAACTTTTTTGACCATCATCCTTAGCTGATTGTTAAAATCATTGTGTCAACTGCCAGTTTGATCTAGTGGAAAAGGTGCTGGGTTAGAAATCAAGAGTTGTGAGTTCTAGACTTGCCTTAGTTATGAAACTGGCTTTGGGCCAGTCCCTCTCTCTCAGCTCAACCTATCTCACAGAGTTGCTGTTGTGGGCAAAATAGGAGGGGGAAGCAATATTATGTAAGTTCATCACCTTGAGTTATTTATAAAAATAGTAACAGCAGCTAAGAATAAATAAATAAATATTTAAAATGTTTTACTTTTTTAAAAGAAACATCATGTATAAACTGACTTTCAAATTCAAATATGTATGCATTTGTATCATACCTTAAATGCTCAAGAAGTTGGTGATTAATGATTAAAGGTCTTTAGAGCATAGGCTCTAAGTAATAATATACTATACAATTCAAAAATTTTCTCTTTGTGCATCAGAAAATCTGAAACAGATGAAAGAAATCCTGAATATATAAAAGGGTCAGAAAAACCAAGAAAACAATACACCATTTTAAAATCTGGAAAGAGAGCTGCAGAAACATTTTAACCTACTGACACAGAATATATAGTGTCATTTAAAATGTAAATATGCAAGACAATATGAATGTATAATGTATTACTTCAGAGACATTAATTATAGGACTAACTATAATCAGAACTAAATAATTGACCAGCAAATTTATTTCCAAGTTTCTAATCATTTTTCTCCTATAATTTCCAAAACAACCACATTTCAAGGGGGAAAGGGGAATGAAGAAAAATATGGAATGAACAAATAGCTGTCCATATAAGTTTTAGCACAGCAGTTAATGTGGAAGTAAGAAAAGGTTAGGTTTGAAAGGTCACTATCAATGTGCTGAGTGACTAAAGAATCTGGGAATGTTCAGGACAGACTTGATCTCAGAAAACAAATTCAACTCTCAAGTCAAAAATAAACAGATAAGTTTGAATATAAATTCTCTAATCCTTCGGGGTTCAGACTTTTTGTAGCATTGCACCTTCTCCTTTTTGGCTTTCTTTATTTTGGATAAAGCTTTTGTATTGAGTCATTACATCATTCAACAGCCCTTTTATTTTCTTCCCACTGCCCACATGTGTTCCTGATGTTGCCTATTTCACTATACTCAAACATATGTATGGTAAAAGAATTGTTAAAGAATGAATCAGCAGTATACTGAGACTCTTCATCAAGAGAATTGAAATATTTTGATTACAAATCAAAGAATTTAACCAAAGAAAAAGTAATTCAAGAAATTAACAACAGAACTGCACTATAGGTATCAACCAGTTTAATCCAGAGACAATTACCAACATAAAATGTATGTATGTATGTATGTATGTATGTTTAATGAATTGTCATCTATCTGTGCAAAAATGGATTTCAGATAATTGCTATCCTTTTAATTGTACTTGACACTATTTTTAATATTCAAAGCAGGAGTGGACAATGCACAGACTTCCAGCTTCTGCAGGCCAAATCTCTCAGCACCTCCTATTGATGCAAACTACTTAAGTTGTAATTCGGTAATATTTGGAAGCATCTCTAACACGAGCTAGAGATACATAAGCAACAATGGGATACATGTTTGCTAAATTTATTAATATTCACATTTTACATATATCAGTCAGAAAAGTAGCAGTGTCCTATTTAATAACATGCTATGTTTCTATGGGGAAGTATAGCATATCTAATCTGATCTGCCCCACTAGATCTACCGTAGGCCTAGATAAAGCTTGATGTGCAAAGGGATAGAATTAACACTCTATATCTTTGCTATAATTATATTCAGTTATTAATGAACTTTCTATTCAATAAGCAATATTACAAAATTTGGGGAAAAGAAATTAAATTCAGTACTAATAGCTTGTAATAGTTATTGCTACAGCACAAAATGTGTTACAAGTATGCTTGGTTTATACTATAAAGAAGCTTTGTATGCTCAAGACTTTGTATCTTTTGATCAGTGATTGTATATATGCTAATAAATAAAGTTATGCTGTCCCAGCTTGCAGTACATATAGTATCTCCACAATTATTATAGGCACTGTAATATTTGCTGCCAGCAAATTATTAATCTCTTCATCCAATTTATTAATAAAAAATAATGAAAAGTCAACATACAGGGTAAAACTCTAGCATTCTATGCAATGTCTTCAAGTTGATGACAAACTCCTGATGAACATTTTGAGGAAAGGTTTTGGGCTAAATAAATATTTAACCATATTATTCTATTAATTAGAATAATTTTTCTAAAATTAAGATGTGCTATGTCGACAGCATTCTCACATTGTTTTGAAGAAGTTACCTCATCAAAAAAAAAAAAAACCAAATATCTTAGCAAGGTATTGGTTGGCAAAGACTTTACAAATCCTTGATGACATCTCATACTGGTTACATTATCTTCAGAACACTTTTAAATCCATCACTTTGTGTTTGCTAAATGCTATGTAATTCTTTTGAACTTCCTTTCCCTTTCTTTTGAAAATAGGGATATTTGTCCTCTTCTAGTCTTTTGACACTTCATCCATTTTACAGAATATAAATGTTTAGCCAAGTCATCAGGAAATTATTTTAGTACTCAGCAATTCCTCTGGTCCTGAGATTTAAATTCATTCAAAGTAACTAGGAATTCTTTGCCTGAATTTGTATCAATCTATCAGAACCCCTCCACTCCTGTCCTTCACTGTTGCTGGTAAAACACATCCCTTCTTCTCAGGATGTGGCCTGAGCCAAAATAGCGGTTAAGTAGTTCTGCCTTATTTTTGGCTACATGTTTGCAATTTGCTTTTTTTGCTGAACAGCTGCTATACTCATTCTTTTCTGTTACTTTTATTTTGAATATATTTTAAGAAGTGTTTTCTTCTTTCTAGTATTGTTTGCCAATCCAATTCCTTCTGGGTTTTAATCTTTCTGACACCACCCATATTTTTTTACATTCTGTGTGTATTCTTCTTAGGTGATCTGCTCCTATTTCCATTTTCTCTGTATGTGTATGTCTTACTTTGCTTTCAAATCTTCACTACACTTTTAATACAGTGAAAAGTTTGGCTTCTTTTATTTTTTTTCATTTTTTCCTTGCTGGAATTTATCTAATTTAGCTTCTGATAATATAGTTTGAAAAGTCCCGCTATGATAATTCCTTTCCTATTAACTTTTCTTGCCAAGGAATAATTGCTTCCAGTTTATTAAAAAATTCTTTTTTCTTGAAGTTCAAGACACATACTGGACATAGCTTTTGTTTCTCTTAATATTAAGAACTCTAGCTTTATATAGTCACTTTCTTCCAATTTTTTTTTTTACTTCTAATTTATAAGAGACGATGTTCTTCCAATGGTTAGGGTTAAGACTGTCTCCTGACTTCTGCAACATTTTTTCATCAGAGTTGAGAATGAACCCACCTTGTAGACATTTTGTAAGGCCTTGAAGATCTGGCTTTGTGCCCAAGCCTGGGGTCCCAAAGTATGAAGAGCCCTGTTGAGGTCTATGATTTTTTTTGGCTGCCATATATATTTAATTTACATTATATTGTAATTATTTTTGATTGTTTTATGATTGTTCATCACCCAGACTCGCTTGAGATGGGCAGCTATACACTGGAATAAATAAATAGTGCTACTAGCAAGAAAGAGATAGCTGATTCCTTTGTGCCTTCCACTACTCTGAAGAAGAAAGGATCACCAAGACAAGTCAGGAATTTACTAGAAGGTCACTGTTTGGCAGAGTTTTTCTTTCAACAGATATCCGACTAATTTTTTAAAGCCATTCTGGAAGATGATGATAACATTGACTTCAAATCAAGAGTCTAAAAAACATATACAGAGTTGAAACAGGACAGTTATTCCAATTAAAGATCAAGTGAAAAGTTTGAAATTGTATTTGATAGGCAATACAAAGGTATATTTCAAAACTGTGGAAATTATGGAGGGAAAAGATTTATTCTAGAAATGATCATTATAAGAGAAGTATAATTATATATGTAAATACAGTGCATCCACATTTTAGAAACAACTGAAGTTATTTATTGAAAGTTGAAATGTTCTTTAGCTGATACAAATTTTGATTGAAAGAATGACAATTTAAATTTTTTTAAAAATAATTTTAAATTCTTTTTAAAGAATTAAAAGCAATCTCAAATAGGAGGGCTTTTGACAAATGACAGAACCTGAAATATTAACAATATTAAGACCAGTCTGTGGAGGTAGTATTTAAAGTTCTGCCTTTCATATAGGAAACCTGCATTCAAATACTGACTGTACCTTATCAATTGGGATTCTTAAGCAAAGAAATCTCAATACTTAGATGCTTTCCTCATAAATATGAGAACACAAACTAGGAGAGTGATACAAGCTCAAGTGTCATCCAGATTAACAAGATCTACATCAGATCAGGTAGTAGGACAATCTGATGATAAAGTGGGCTACCAGATCAAACTATACATAGACAAGACAAGAAAACCTGAAATTGATGAAATGCTACTACAACAAAAGACCTAATGAAAGGGAATATATAAAGTGTATGAGGAAACTATGGTTGGGCAGATTATCTGCATCTATACTAATTGAGACAGAGCTTATTACCCAAGCCTTCAGCATAGTGAAGAGGAAACTGCCTTTACAATTTGAGATAGACCAACTATGCCTTATATCTCAGACTCAAGAAGAGTTTCAAGAACAATTGGATGTGTAGTCAATACCTGAAACTGGAATATCACTACCACCCTTTCCATTAAAGAGTGCAGCCGCTGATATGAGGCATAAGATCATGAATAAATTAATCAAACCTCAAGATGGGTTACCAAGGCTTCATAGAGAAATACCATCAGATAGTATTGTAGAAGATGCCATGGCCTAGATAGTAAAAAAATACATCTGACACCCTCAGGACTACTAAACAAGGCTCACAGCAATGGTTACCGGGCTAAGAAGATACACAAGAGAATTAGAGGCCAAGAAGATAAACGCCCTGTTCTCCAAAGATCAATAGAAGTGTACTTCCAATTATAGCGCAATAACATATAACAGCAGAGCCACCAAAAGCAGAAATGAACACTAATAGAATCTTCCAGAACAGGAATCAATCACCACCACAGTAGCAGATATCCAACAGTGGGTCAATAACAGAAATTGCTGTACAGCACATGGCCCAGACATGATCCAAAGCAGTGCATAAATGTCTAGCAGCACAGATGAACCAGCTGTCATGTTCTGAGTATCCAGGAACAAGAAAACCACAAGTGAGATAGTTTAGTTTGAAGTGTTTTATCTTGGAAAGCATGAAACATGTGGTGAGTTCAGCTACACCCCTGCAGTCTCCACTCCCTAAATGGCAACCCTGAGATGGCTTGCCAGTGGCTTGCTGTTTTTGGGGTTGACACCAGCTGTTAGCAGAAAGTTCCCATCAAGACTGGATAAATCAAGGAAGACATTGCTGATCATGAAAGCCCTTACAAAGGAACACCACCCAACTACTGGCTAATAGCCTGCCTCCCCACAACATGGAAAGTTTAACAAGTGTTATAGACAGTTATTATAGAGGATCATATGGGCCAGTACATGAGGCATTGGGAACAATATCAGAGGTTCAAACATTAGTTGCACATAGATAGAGTTGCTCATAGATAGAGCAAGGTCTAGACAGAACAATCTGAGCACAGTCTGGAATTGACTACAGGAAAGTCTATGCCTCAGTACCACAACATGGATCTGCCAATGTGTAGCACTATACAAAGTCAACAGGACATTAAGAGCCTTCCTCAAGAACTCAATGGGAGTGTAGAAGACAACACTGGAAGTCAATTCAAAATAGCTCACACAGGTGGCCCTCAAGTGTGGCATATACTAAGATTATGTACTGTCCACTGCTGTTCTGCATAGGCATAAGCCTCCTCAGCCAGATAATCATAAGGAATGAATATGAATGGATATAAGTTCAGGAGTGGAATTACCAATAGCGACCACCTCTATATGAATGACATCAGGTTGTATGCAAACAGCGAATGTGACATGGGCTTGCTGATTCACCTGACAAGGATCTACAGTGAAGACATTGTGATGTTATTCTGACTAGACAAATGAGACTCAATGGTAGTCAAGAGAGGGAAAGTAGTTAACACTGATAGAGTTAAACTACCACAGGCCACATAGTAGAATTACAAACCATTTACAAGTACTCTAGTATTCTATAGTCAAATGGGAACCATGAGGAGAAGGAGGCAATGGAAACAACAAGATCCATTTCATTAACATGTGTGATCCTCCTATCTTGCCAGTATAGTAATTGACTAAAAAGTTCATGGAAGATATCTATGGAGATTCTCAGTCATCCAGGTCATGGTTGTTCCATAGATGCTTTTTCAAGAGGCAGCTGGGCTTTCTGGTTTTTCCTTGAAGACATTTTACTTTTCATCCAAGAAGCTTCTTCAAGTAAAATGTTTTTAAGGAAAAACCAGAAATTCTCAGTTGTATGGGTCGGAGAATCCAAAGCATGGGCTGTCTCCTGCTTCCTTGCTTAAAGACGGAGTCAATCAAAGTTTAGTCCAGCCCCCTTTCCACTGCGCATGCACAGTTTTTGACTCCGTCTTCATGCAAAGAGGACACGAGGAGAGAGTGCTCAGAAAGAAAGATAGAAAATATAAGATCAACGCTTTGGATTCTTCGAGAAAAAAAGAGAGAAAAGAGAAAGAGTGAAAGTCAGCAAACCGTGAGTAAGCGAAAGAGCTGGGACTTCATCCCAAGACGGGAAAGCCCACATAGCTGTTTGGTGTTAAGAGAATAAGTGGCAGCAGCCTCAGTAAGAGCGGGTGGGCTCTAGATCAGCTAGCAAAGAAGGAAAGCAAATTAACTCAGCTTTCCCAGAGCCTTTGTTAAACAAACCAAAAGCCACACAAAGCCTCCAGCGCTCTCTTTAATTGGGGCAAACTCAGTCTTAGGCTGAGCAAGCTTCCAACACAGCCACACAAGCCGACCCAGAAAGGGAGGCTAGAGTCCATGCTCAGGCCGGTCTGAGTATACTCTATTGGCAAAAGCCAAAGGGAAAGACTATGGCTGAATTTTCTGAAACTGAGGCAAGCCTGGAGCAACAGGAATTCCCTGCCCCCAGTTTGAGCAGAGAGCAAAGCACAAAAAGGAACCCAGAGAGGCTGGGAGAGCTTCAGAAAGGCCTCTCAGCAGGATGTCCAAGGCAGATGAGAGGGCAGCATTAAGGAGACAAAGGGCCATTGAGAAATGCTTCTCAAGGGTGGAAAAGGAGGCGGAGAAAAATGGAAATTCCCACGCTCCAACAAGCAAACCAATGAAAACGAAGTATCAGGAAAGGAGCGCAACACTAGAGGGCGCTGAAGATCAGCCTTTTCAGACTGCTCTTTGTGTGGATGAAGGATTGAGTGAATCAGAAAGACAATGCTCTCAGGCATGCAATGAAGAGCCCTCCCCCAAGAGAAAGAGATTTCCAACACTCTAGCTCTTCCTCCACAGCATTGGAAGTCAGGGAACAGTCCTTTAAAGAGGAAATGAGGGCTATGGTGAAAGAAATGATGGCAGAATTCAGGGACAGTCAGGGTAACAGACACAGCCTGACACATAATGAGAGGAGACAGGATGCTCATCATCATTCTACTCGAGCAGGAGGAGTAAGGGAGGAACTGGGCTTCTGGGGAGACAGTTCCAGTAGATCAGACACTCACAGTGAGGCCTCTGTTTCAAGAGAGGAAGAATATAGGGAGTCAGCTTTCTCAGATGAGGAAATTAATGAACCAGAAACTCCAATGTTCCACAGGTCTATTTCGTCACCAGCTGTTTAAGATGCTGCTGGGGAAGGGTAAGATAGCAACAGGTCTGGGGAGAATCACAGGGACAGAAGGGTCCGAGTTAGAACCATCTGATCCCAAAGATAGATTTTTTTGCTAGAACCAAGTTTGAAAGTGAATCCATACCTTCACCTGAATTGTTCAGGGAAGTGGTGGAAGGTCAGTTGGACAGACCAGGGGGGAATGAGAGGAAATTTTATAATGCAGAACTAGTGGACCTATTCCCAGTTCCCACGATAGACAGCCCTGTGGCAGCCTCCATGTCTGCCCCTTCTGGAGTTCGACTGGCAGGGCCTTCCAGCATACAAAGTGATGGCTGGAACAATGCGCCCATCGGCAGGAGGCTGGGCCTATTCACTGACCGATGGGCATCAACTAGAATGGACAAGTGGGTCCTAGACACATTAAGAAAAGGCCTAGTTCTGGAATTCATCTCCATACCCCCAAGCTCATTCAGAAGATGCCGACACCAAGGGACAGAATCAAAAGGGTAATTATGGAAACAGCAGTTCAACATCTGCTGGACATTCGGGCAGTACAAGTGGTACCAGAGAACGAACAGGGACAGGGTTCTATGCAAACCTGTTTGTTGTGTAGAACACATTGGTGGGGGGGTGGAGACCAATTTTGGATCTCAAATTACTAAACAGGCACATAATATACAGGAGATTCAAGATGCAGTCCCTGCGAGCTATACTAGGGAGCATACAGGAGGGGGATGTCCTGACATCAATAGACCTCACAGATGCTTACCTACACATACCTATTATCAGGCCCATTAGAAAAATGAAAGCATTGTTCATTTCATTTAGACTGAGTTCGTTGGGACAAAGGGTTTCACCATTTACCACAGGCAGATAGATCAAGACATCTATCACAAAAGCTTATGAAAGTCAATCACTGCAATTGCCGTGTAACATAACGGCACATTCAACCAGGAATGCAGCCACATCAGCGGCATGGAACAACAGGCCTCGATTGAAGAGATCTGTAGGGCAGCAACGTGGTCATCGCCATCTCCATTCATCAGAAATTATAAACTGGATACATTTGCATCAGCAGAAGCATCCTTTGGAAGAACAGTACTACAAAGTGTTCACATGGAGATGGGGGCTCAGGACAAGGAGTTGGCCCAACCTCAGAACAAAATTAGCTTGGGTACATGCCACGCTTTGGATTCTCTGACCCGTGCAACTGAGAAAGAGCACTGAGCTTACCTGAAACGCATCTTCTAGTTGTACGGGAGGAGAATCCAAATCCCACCTTTAGATAGTTAGTCCCAAGCTCAGAACAGTCAAGAACGAGCACCAAAGAACTCTCCAAGTCAATCATCAGCCTTCATCAAAAACTGGGCATGTGCAATGGAAAGGGGGCTGGACTAAACTTTGATCAACTCCATCTTTAAGCAAGGAAGCAGGAGACAGCCCATGCTTTGGATTCTCCTTCCATACAACTAGAAGATATATTTTAGGTAAGCCCAACGCTCTGTCCAGTTGCCTCTTGAAAATGCATCTTTGGAACAAGTACATGGAAGCTGTCAATGTGAAAACCCAGAAGCTTCTCACAATGTATTTTGTTTCCATCACAAGTCCAACAACCAGAAACTCTGCACCAGATGTAAAGAGGATGATTGGGAACTAGTAAGTGTCAAAGTCACTGTCATGGATGAAATCTAGACCACCCAGGAATATATCAGCAAGATGGCTCCCAAAGATGAGTTGCTGAGAGAATGCCTTGGGCAGCAGCAATGGGAGGATGATCAAGCAGAATAAGTACCATGGCAATTTAAGATTGTGATGGCTCCCTTGGGCACCAGCTCAAGCAAGGAGGAAGAAGAACTGGCTCTGGGAGCACCTTAGAGGGACTATGGGGCCACCAGGAGAATGTGGAAAACTCTGTGATAGTTTCAGATAGCCTAGGTGAGGCAGTGCAAGGAATGTAGGAGGAATCTGGGAGAGAGCAGCTGCATGAACATCTGGCTGTGCAGCCAGAAGGAGAGACATAGCTGCAGCCAATTAGCACGATAACCAGCTAGCCCCTTGGGCTGGAGAAGAGACACACCTGCAGCTCACTGATGGAGAAAAGGTCGAGTTGCTACCCCACATAATCCAAGGTCACACAGACCTGAGAGGTACAATAGAGGTCAGCAAAGCTACTTGCGAGGAGGTAGCCTGAGTCTTTCTAACAAGGTGCACCAGTCAGCACCTTATTTACTTCAGTGTTTAGAGCCTGGGGGATGTCAGAGACAACTGTTCATAATCCATCCATTTGTGAATGTTCTCAATCCATTTTCTTGAAGCCATTAAGATCATGTTGCTGTCATTGTGCCTTTAACTCATTGATGCCAAATTATGTTCATTGTGTCTTGCTTCAGTTTTGTTTCCCCATTGTACCTTGAGCCCATCTGACCAGCGGCTGCACCTTGAACTTTGAGCATCATGGAGCTGCTGTTCTACTGGTGCTGTTCCTGTGCCTTAGGTGCAAAAAAGACTGCATTCTGACTTCTCTCATTGCCTTTGTTATATCCATATAATTTAGAACTGACTTTAAAAAAGACTGTTTACAAAGAGTTGGGATCTGGGAAATTATGATGGGCTTGGTTGTGCAAAATAAGCATGCTGATTTCATTTGGGTTATGTGTGTGTAGATTGAGACAGGACAAAGACTCTGTATGGGATGAACCATTAACAGATAGTTAAGATGGCAGATGTTGGGAAATCTTATCAGTGACTGGAATGGGCTGGACTAAAAGACAGTACTAAGGCACTTATCATAGCAGCACAAATACACAAATACAAACACAATAGATACTCAGCAGCAGTTCAATAGAAGTGGGTTTATTACTTCTACACAGGACCCAAACTGCAGACAGCATAGAGAGTCATAGTTCTGAGACAGTTCAACACATAGTGGCGGGGTATAAGATGCAAACAGAAACAGCATATACTGAATGGCACAACCAAGTAGCTTGCATTATGTATAGGAACATCTACATAGGATATGGATTAGATGCTCCTAAATCCAGATGGTCATAAGGTCATAAAGGTCACAAGAAAGCTAAGATCTTGTGAGACCTTCCAGATCTAGACAGACAGATGGGTACTGGCCAATCAAGCATATATTATGGTAAATATAATTCTAGTAGAAAAGGACTACAAGCAGTGATGGTGATAGATGTAGTGCTGCCAAGTGACAGCAAAATCAGGAAGGAAGAGTACAGTTTGACTACAGTTTGGTTTAAAAAAAGAAAAGGAAAAGAAAAAGAAAAACTGGAGCCTGAAGTAGGAACTGGATATGGAAGGTAAAGTCTGAAGTAGCAGTAGGAGCACTTAGAGCTAGGACTCCTAAGATGGGAGAGTGGCTTCAACAGATTCCTGCTTAGGACAAGTAAAATTTTGTATGATAAAATGGATACAAAATTTTAAAGGAACAATTAAATTAAACAATGGCAAATCCTATGGAAGAATTCATTCAAATTTATTTCAAATTATACATTATTTATAAAATAAAATAAAAGCAAATGTTGAATTGAAAAACCATTTTTTTCCTATTAGGAACATTTCTCAAACAAATAAAGTTTATTAAGATATATGCTGACAGTTGCACATATAAACATTTGAAAAGAAATGCTTTGTTGACTATATCAAATAATAAAAACAAACTAGGAAATATTAGAAATGGCGAAACGATTGGTATACAGCCAAAACATAAGTTTAAAAAGATTCAAAAATAACTTTTGTCTATATTATAGGGTACAGTATAAGACAAATATTGAAGAAAATTTTTTAAGAGAAAATATTTCATGTAAAAAATAATAACAAGAAGCAATTCTAGCATCAATCAAACAAATTTTATATAAACATTCATTCTTATTATGTAATCACCAGAAAGGTATATACAATAGAAGGGAGTTTAGAATTCAATCTGTCAGAAAGAGAAGAACGGTTCAAAAATCTTAAAAATAAATATAAATACATTTTTTTTAAAAACTACTCTGTTTTTCCCTAGAACATATATATTTATTTTAGGAATAATTATAAATGGTGGTTATATTTATATAAATATTAATGTTTAGAGTTTTGTAGGGATTTTAAATTATTTCTTAGCATGTTATAATGAGGACAGTTTATATATTCAATTATTTAATTAATGAAGTAATAAATTTTAATTTTTATGTCAATTGTAAATTCTCTCTTTATTTTCCAACCATTATTTATTCCACTTTCTAACTTTATGTACTTTATGTGAGTATATTAAAATATCATAAGAATAATACTCTCCCCCCCTCCCTCTTTCTCTCTCCCTCTCTGTTTAGGAATCAAATCTTCAACCTAGGAAACCTGGATAAATTTGAGGCAATCATTCTCTCTCATGCCAACCTACCTCACAGGTTGAGTGTTGTGAAGGTAAAACAAAAGGAGATCCCTTCTAAAAGTTGCCATGAGTTCTTGGAAGGAAGGTGAGATAAAATCTAACAACTAAATAATATACTGATACTGTAATTCTAATAAATTTATATCACATACACATACACACACATATTTCTTACCATATATATTTAATATTCTAGATATGTGATCTGTTTTAGCAATTGCATTGCTAAATGCAAATGGGCTCTTAGGAGACATTTCAAATATATATCAATAGCAATAGCACTTATACTGCTTCACAGTGCTTGACAGCCCTCTCTAAGCAGTTTTACAGAGTCAGCATATTGCCGCCAACAATTTGGGTCCTTATTTTATCTACTTTGGAAGGTTGGAAGGCTGAGTCAACCTTGAGCCTTGCTGAGATTTTTTTTTTTTAATAAAAATTTTATTTGGGTTTTCACAAAAAATAATACAAGTAAAATTTCTTTTTTTGAGAATAGCATGGTCCCGGGCTATCACTTCTCCATTCAGACACAAATTCAATTTCATATTCATCTTTGTGTTCTATTCCATATCTTATTACTATTTTAACATTTTCTCAATAATTTTTCCCTTCCCTTAGTTTTTCACAATCTTACTTTTAATTATCTCATTCCTTCTGAAATTCAATTATATATATGTTTTTCTAAGTTTCAATATCTTTCTAGTCATTATATTTATACTTTTGTCTGTCCTGTTTCAATTTCATATTTTCTTTTCTCATTAAACAAAATTTTTCCCTCTAGTTACAAATTGGAGTATGACACCTTTGTATCTTTTAATTTTTATCCATTCAACTCTTATTTAAACTTCAGTTATGCCTTTACAATTATAACATGTATAAATGTAACACATAATTTCCAGTCGAATTCTGCTTGGTCCATTCTTAAAATATGCACTAAGTTCTTAAAGAGAATATATATATATAACAATAATAAATAAAATACTTATTCTATTTCAATTCAGCTCTATCATTAATGTTAGTTATAATCTTTGACATCTTTAACATTTCTTTTCAATGGGGTATCATATTTCTAGGAACACTTATAATATTTCCATAATTTTTTCATGTTTCTTTCATATTCCTCTTCACTTAAATTTTTATAACACGTTTATAATAATTAAAATGTTCCCCTCCTTTCCTAATTTCATTCTCTCATTCTCTTTATTTCATTTATTTATTAAACATTACATTACATTACAATGAGTATTTTATCTATCATTTTAATCACACTTGTTTCATATTTTCAAAGTTCATTTCTATTTCTAATATAACAATACTATCTTATGTACCCTTGCAGAATCCCGCTTTCAATTAAGTTTTCACCCATTATCTCTGTGTCTTCTAAATAGGCTTGTACCCTTAATCCTTGTACATTTTTCCTGTTCTCTATGTCCTGTTTCTGTCCTTTATAATTTCTTTTCCTTTCCCTCTTCCCCCTCTTCTTCTCCCTTCCCTTCTTGATCTCTTCTCTAATTCTGATTCTCTCTTCTGTAATCCTCTCTTCTTTTTCTTCCTAATGTTGTAATTACTTTTCAAACTTCTTTTTTGGGGGTTGTTTTTTCAAATCTTAAATTTTTCACTCTCTTTCCGCCCTTTCCTTTCTTTTCCCCACATAGAAATACTTGGTCATTGAAGATGGCTTCTTCTTTGTCCCGCCCTTCTTGTTTTACAGGCATTTCTTGTTGTTTCTCATAGTTCAGGATCTCCATTTCTAAAAATTGAAATACAAAGCCAAAAGAACCTCTTCCTTCTTGTGCATCTTCTTTCTGTTTTTTAAGTTCCATTCTCGATTCTTCCAAGAGTGATACCATTTTAAAAACTTTTAAACAACCACCTGATTAATTTTAGTCCTTTAGATCCAATAGCCAAATATCACCAAGTAATCCAAATAATCCAAAGCTGTTTCTTCTTGCTTCTTTTTTTCCACTTTCTCTTCCTGGGGTTCTCTTATCTTGTTACAAAGGTTCAGTTAAAATGTATCTTTTAGGAATCTTGTTAAAGTTTCACTGTTAATTCCTTTCACTTCCAGGTGGTCTCCTCCATTTTTCCAGATCCCACCCTTTTGTTTTTTTTCCCTTCTTTTAAAAGTTTTTGAGAATCCAGAAATCTTTATTATCCCTTTGACATTTTATTTTCAGCTTAAATACCTGTTAATGTCAAAGTGGATTTTTGCTGGTTTCTTGCTTAAATCTCTTAGTTGTCAATATAGGGAAGAAAAGAAAAAAAAACCAAATTGTTTCCCTTCCCTCTCTCATTCGCCTCTTCAAAGTTTTCTTTGGGAACAATGTTGTTCTTTATAATTCAAATTCCAGGGTACCTTATATTGTTGCTTTTTCAGTTCGACCCGGTCAGCCAAAACTTTTTCTTCTTATCTTCCTTCTGCACATTCTTTTCTGGTCGAGTTCTTCTTTGAGGTGGCCATTTCTTTTTTTTTTTTTAAATTTTTATTGATTTTTAAAACAAGCATGAACAAACAAAACATAAAAACATCAAGCCATCTTCCATATATATACATACAGTGTGCCGGTTGGTTTACAAATTGTTTTGTGCTTCCATTTCATAGTCTTCAATTACAATTACATTGTATATACTCTCGTACTTTCAATCAAATATTAAATACATTAGTATCATTATTAATCAATCGTTTGACTATGCATTTATTCATTCATGTTTTATGAAATAATCGTATTTTACTTAATTTGTTTTATAATAGTTCATATTATCATCTCAAATCTATCCTAAAATCATTTTGTAGATATAATAAGAAAAGAATACATCTTTATATATTTATTATTTTCTAAGAATCTACATATTTCATTACTATGTTTTGCCTAACTACTGATAGAATAGATCCCAAATTTTATAAAATCGTTTATCATCTTGTTCTCTAATTTCAAATGTCAGTCTACTCATTTCAGCACATTTCAATATTTTCTTAATGATTTCCTCCTGTGATGTTATCTTCTCATTTTTCCAGTTTTTAGCATATACAATCCTAGCCGCTGTTAATACATTTACAATCAGGTATTTCAAGTCTTTACTATATATTTCAGGTAAAATTCCCAATAAAAATTTCTCTGGTTTCAAATCTATACGTTTTTTTCTCATTTTTTCCAACCACATGTGGATTTTAGTCCAGTATTTTTTAGCATCTACACATGTCCACCACATATGGTAATATGAGCCAGGTCTCTGATGACATTTCCAACATTTTTTGGATTTATTCTTGAACATTCTTGCTATCCTTGTCGGGGGGAAATGCCGCCTGTAAAACATCTTATACAAATTTTCTTTATATGCTGTTGACATTGTCATTTTATAATTTTGAGACCACAGTTTTTGCCATTTCTCTAGATCAATCCCATATCCAAAATTCTTCCCCCAAGCAATCATAATTTCTTTAACTTGTTCTTCTTCTACTTTAATTTATAATAAATATCCATACAATTTTTTAACCACCTTTTCATCAGTACCTGTCAAAATCTTATCTAAGTCAGTCAGTTTATCATACAAACCTTCTGTTTTAGAATCTTTATCATACCTTGAATGTATTTGCGCATATGAAAACCAATTCATTTTTATACTTTGTTCCTCTAATTTTTGCATAGATTTAAGTTCACCCTTTTCATTCAATATTTCACCATATCTAACTGTTTGTTCCTTTTTCTATATTATAGGATAAGAAAATGCTTCAATAGTCGATAACCAGACTGGAATTTTCAAATAACATTGTCTTTTAATCTTCTCCCAGTTTAATCACAGAGATTCCCGTATATAATGTCTTCTAAAATAGCCCTGCGTTTTAGTTCCTTTATACCATAAAAAAGCATGCCACCCCAACAACAGATCATGCCCTTCTAATGTCAACAATCTAGAATTTCTTAATGTTATCCATTCCTTAACCCACATCAAATTTGTAGCTTGGTAGTACAACTGCCAATTAGGCAAACCAAATTCTCCTCTTATTCTAGCATCTTGCAAAAGTTTTAATTTTATTCTCACTTTCTTACCTTGCCATATATATTTCAACACAATTTTATTTAAATGTTCAAAGTAATCTTTTCCAAGCCTAATTGGAATTGTTTGGAACAAATATAAAATTCTGGGTAATATATTCATCTTGATTGTTGATATTCTCCCTATTAATGACAGTTGTAAATTTCCCCATTTTGCCAGATCTAGCGCTATCTGCTGCTTAAGTTTGATATAATTATTCTCTTTTAGTGTACTGCATCTTGCTGTCAAATATATCCCCAAGTACTTGATCTTATTCATGACCTGGGTTTTCAATAGAGTGCCAGCTCTTCCTTTTGTCTTGATAACATATTCTTTGTCAAGACCTTTGTCTTATCTTTATTTATTTTCAAGCCAGCCACCTTTCCATATGTCTCTATCTTTTCTATCAATTTTGATGCTGTTCCTAGTGGGTCTTCTAAAATGAAAACCAGATCATCTGCAAATGCTTGCAATTTAAATTCTTCCTTTTATATCCCTTTTACATTCTTTTTATCTCTAATATTTCTATTTAACACTTCCAAGGTTAACACAAACAACAGAGGTGATAGTGGGCACCCTTGTCTTGTTCCTTTTCTTATATCAATAGAGTCTGTTAGTTCTCTCTCCCTATATCATTACCTTTGCCGTTTGCTTATGATATATAGCTTCTATTGCTTGAATAAATTTTTTAGCAAAGCCCATCTGTTCCAGCAGTAATAACATGAATCGCCAATTCACATTATCAAATGCCTTCTGTGCATCTAAAAATATCAAAGCCATTTGTTTTTCAGGATGTGCCTCGTAGTATCCCAAAGTGTCCAAGATTACTCTCATATTGTCTTTAATTTGTCTCTTTGGCAGAAATCCTTTTTGATCAGGATGGATAAAATTGTTTAAGTATTTTTTAAGTCTTTCTGCCAATATTGAAGCAAAAATTTTATAATCTGCATTTAGTAAGGAAATAGGTCTATAGTTCTTGATTTGTAATAGATTGGCGTCCTCTTTTGGAATAAGTGTAATATAAGCTTCTGACCATGATTTAGGTATCCTCTTCTTTAACCTAACTTCATTCATAACTTCTAGCAATGGAAGGTTCAATGATTCTTGTAATGTTTTGTAAAATTCTGCCGGAAGTCCATCTGGGCCTGGTGCCTTTCCATTATTTTGCTTCTTGAGTGCTTCAGTTAACTCCATCATCATTATATTGCTTTCTAACATTGTTTCAATTTCTTTAGGTATCTGGGGTAGATTAGCATTCTGTAAATACTGTTTAACTCTTTCCTCATCAATGTTCTCTTGTGTGTATAGTTTACCATAATAGTCTCATATGATTTCCTTCTTCTCTTTACTACCATAGCAAAGTTGGCCTTGGTCATCTATTAATTGCAATATTTTCCTTGATTCTCTCTCCTTTCTCAATTTATATGCTAACCATCTACCTGGTTTATTTGCATCTTCAAAGTAGTTCTGTTTAGCACCTCTAATTTTCTGTGCTAGTTCTTCTTTTTCTATTAGACCCATTTTATGTTTGGTTATATCCATTTTTAACTTAACGTCCTTTTCTGTGGCGTTTTCTGTAACTCTTTTTCAAGTCCTTTATACTCATCCTCTAATGCCTTAGAGACTAATCTTTTCATGGTATTCCTTTTCCTTGTATAGTTATTATAAAGCCTCTGGCATATGCCTTCATTGTATCCCATACATTCTGGATTGATGTATCTTCTTTTTTGTTTTCTCTAAAGAAAAAAGCCAGTTCTTTCTCCATCCACTGTGTGAAGTCTTTTCCCTTTAAAATAATATTATTTAACGTCCATCTAGATCTTCTTCTTTGTCCTTTCCATTTAATTGTCATTGGATTGTCATCTTCCCAAGTACTTGTTTCAATATTTATTTCTTGAATATTAGTTAACAATTCTGTTGACATCCATATCATATCTATTCTGGATGTCTATTTGAGTAGGTGTATTGTTTGGTTTTAGCATTTCTTTCTCTCCATGTATCTTTTAAGTATTTCATCTACCATTTTAAAAAAAGATTTAGGGAGGGTCTTTCTGTTTTGCTTTATTGTTTTCTGTGCTGTATAGTCCAGTTTATTGTCTACAATTCCATTAAAATCTCCCATCATAACTGTATTAGCATAGTCCAGTTCAATTATTTTCATATGTAATTTTTTATAAAATTCTTCTTGATTGTCATTCGGGGCATAGATTGCAATCAGGAGTGTTTTTGTATTATTGCCCATTATTTCCACCATTAGTATTCTTCCATCGTCATCAGTATAAATCAATTTCACTGGGATAATGACTTGAATGTATAAAACCACTCCTCTTTTCTTGCATTGTGTCAAAGAAGTAAATATTTTCCCTAATTTTGGCTGTATCAACAATTGTTTGCTTTTTAATATGTACTTCTTGTAGGCAGATTATATCAAATTTTAATTTCTCTAATTTATGGAAGGTTTTCCTTCTTTTAACAGCTGAGTTAAGTCCATTTATATTAATTGTAATCAATTTTTTCTCTTCCATGGTTATATTTTGTAGTTGGGTTTAACAGTTCTCGTAGATCTTGGTTCACGTTGTTCTTTGGCTTCCTCCTTTCCACCCACTGCACCTTCTTTTTCAATCGTCATTTGGCAGTCCTCTTGGAATTCAATTAGTGAAATTTCTTTTTCTGCCTCTTCTTCTTTCCCTCTAAAAAATTCTGTATAAAAAGATTCAGCTTTCTCAATTGAGTCAATTCTATATCTCTGTTCTTGTCATGTGAACATTAAACCTTCTGGAATCAGCCATCTATAATTCACCTCTTTTTTAAGTAGCATTTTGGTCAGGAATCGGTATTGTCTTTTCATCTCTCTCACTCTTCTGGGTACTTGTTTCAAGACCACAATCTCCTTGTCTTTGTATTTCAATGTTTTCTCTCTTGCCACTTGTAATATTTGCATTTTAATGGCTTTTTTTGTAAATCTGATGTGAACTTCTCTTGGTAAGCTATTTCTCATTGCATATCTCGTGAAGACTCGATAAACCTCATCTATTCCATCCATCATCTTCTCTTCAGTTATTTCCAAAGCTTCAGCCAATATTTCTGTCATTATCTCAGCCAGGTTTTGTCCCTTTTCTTCCTCTATGTTTTGGAATCTAATATAAAATTCTGATCTGTCCATCTCCCATCTCAGCATACCACTTTTATCTTGTTCAACCATAGTTAATCTGTTCTCAATATCTCCAATATCTCTTGTCTCTTTGTTTATCTTCTTATTCAATTTTTTGGAATCTCTCATCGTACTTCATCATCATTTGTTGGATGTTCTCCACCTTTTCATCAGTTTTCCCTGTTCTTTGTTTGATATTCTCTTTTCAATATTCTCTGTTCTTGTTTGAATATTTTGAATTCCTTGCATAATCATCTGCAGGGTCACTTTTTCTTGTTCTTTTTCTTGCCGTAACATTGTCTGTATTGAATGTTGTTCTTCAGATGGTGGAGAGGAAGAAGTTGAGGAACCAGGGGCTGTTCATTTCCTACTCATTTTGAGCAATTCAAAATCATCAGGTTCTTCTAGACCTTAATCCAATTATGAAATAACCAATTGCAATTCCAAATAAAAATAGTAGGAAAAAAGAAGCCAAATAGTAATAATAATAAAAAAAGAAAAATAATTCTTCAGGTTCTTGTATACCTTAATCCAATTGATTGGTTAGATAACAGTAAAAATTCAAAAATGAAGGAAAAGACCATAAACACACACAAAAAAGAAAAAGTTGTAAAATCCTAAAAAAGGTGGAAAAGTGAAAAATAACAAGCTAAAAAAGAGAAAGGGCAGATTCTTCAGGTTCTTCAACACCTTAATCCAATTAATGGGTCTCAAATATAAAAGGATGCATAAGAGAAAAAAAGGCCAAAAACTAAAGAAAAAAAAGAAAAAAAACCAATATGGAAGGTAGATGGAAAGACAAAAATACCAGGAAGGGAGAGAGAGAAAAAGGCTACACCCTTAAAAAGAAAAGGAAGAAAATCATTAATGCTAAAGCTTTTCCTTTAAAATAAAGAGCAAGCGTAGAAATTTAACTTCAAAAGACAAGAAAAAACAAACAGACAAGTTCCAAAGGGCCAGAAATCCAAATAGCTATTACAAAAGGTAAACTGATGAGGAGCGGTAGCGCAGCTTAGAAAAAATAAAAAGAGCACACTGCACTTTGTTTAATTATCCAAGGCTCTTATTATAACTCTTCTCCAGAGACTTATCACCTTTTCTTTTGCGATAAGCTTCAACACCAGACTCCAGATGTTGATAGAAACCCAGAAGAACACCTGTAATAATACTCTCCCATGCTCTTCCCTCTATCTTATCCAATAGCAATGTCCTTGAAAAGAAGTCTCAATTCTTTCTCTGCTTTGTCTGCTCAAAAGAGAAATAGAATATTTCCAAGCCTCTAGTTGGCAGTGTTACAAAGTTTCTTTTGCTTTCACTTTCCCCCTCCTTTTCCAAGCAAAATATAATAAGAATTAATTAAAAAAAGAAAAAGATATTTAAAAAAAAACTAAAAGGGAATCTCTAGCCTAAAATATTATAAAATCAAAAAGGAGAAAAAGAATAAATAAAAGAAGAGAAAAAAAACCAGTCCAGTTTCAAAGTATAAGATCGCCTGTAAAAATCCAACAATGAGAATATATATATATATATATATATATATATATATATATATATATATATGGATCTTTGGTTGTTCGGGTTTTCTCCCGCGTAAGATTCAAGTATCTAGGCAACGCTTTCGATGAAGTCTCATTCATCATCTTCAGGCTTCTGTCTCCGGCTCTGTGCTTCTCAGAGTAATGTGAGATTGCAGCTGCTTCCTCCTTTTAACTGCCAGTGGGGTGGGACTTGATTGGGTGGGGGCTTGGCTGTGTTCTGATTGGGTGGGGGTGTGTTCTCATTGGTAGGGGGTTTGGCTGTGTTCTGATTGGTTGGGGGGTTAGCCGTGTTCTGATTGGTTGGAGGCGTGTTCTGTTCAGGTGGGGGCTTGGTTGTGCTCAGGTTAGTCTTAGTTGCTGGGGATTTGAGCTGGTGAGTTGTGATCTTGCTGTTTGGCTTCTAGTACGTGGTCCTGCTGCATCTTCATAGTGGGTGTCAGTTTGCTTCATGTATGGCTCAGAGGGGTTTGAAGTGGGTAGTGATGCAGCTGCAGTGCAGCTTCTGGTCCATGGTCGTGTCTCATTTTCTGAATGGGTGGGAGTCTGTTTTCTATATGGAAGTGTGGTGGTGGCATCTTGTGTGGCTCTCATGGGTGTGGGTCTGGTGTCCTTCTTCATGTTAGGTACTCGTCTGTTCATGAGGCGGGTTTCCAAATGGCTGGAAGGCGGGAGGTGTCATCTCGTTTGTTCATGCTGTGTGGGCGTTTTTCTATCTCTATGGCTTCTCTGATTATTCTGCTGTTGAAGTGTTCGGTTTTGGCGATAGTTCTGGTATTTTTAAAATCAATTTCATGTCCTGTGGCTTTGAGGTGTTGGACCAGGGAAGAGGTCGTTTCTTCTTTTTGATTGAGTTCTTATGTTCTTCAATGCGTGCACTTATTCTTCTGTTGGTTTGTCCAATGTATGTGGTAGGGCAGGCAGTGCAGGGGATTTCGTATACTCCTTGGTTTTCTAATTCGATTTTGTCTTTGGGGTTTCTTAGGATGGTGGATATTTTTCTGTTTGTGCAGAATGCTGTTTTGATGTTGTGTTTTTGGAGGATCTTGCTAATTTTGTCTGTAGTGCCTTTTAT
Organism: Pseudonaja textilis; assembly: GCF_049901715.1. Classification (NCBI taxonomy): domain Eukaryota; kingdom Metazoa; phylum Chordata; class Lepidosauria; order Squamata; family Elapidae; genus Pseudonaja; species Pseudonaja textilis. The sequence goes on along the minus strand of NC_142008.1, from coordinate 35,434,633 downwards.
ATATGGGAGGAGGGCTTTGCCGTTTTCTTGTTCTCTGTCTTGGATTTTGGTTGGGGTTTCTTTTTGGATTAGGTGGGTAATCTTCTTTCTTTGGAATCCATTGGCTGTAAGTACGTTGGTGAGAGTGTGTAGTTCGGTTTTTGGTGTTGTTCATCGGCTAAGCATTTTGTTCTGGAGATGAGTGTCTTGGCTACGGAATTGATCTGTGCTGGGTGGTGGTGTGAGAGTGCATGTAGATAGCGGTTAGTATGTGTTTTCTTCTGGTAGATGGTGTGTCCTAGGGAGCCATTGGATCTTTTGTATACCAAGACATCTAGGAAGGGAAGTTGATTGTTGGCTTCTGTTTCCATGGTGAATTGTATTTTGGGGTGTAGGCTGTTGAGGTATGTGAGGAAGTTGTTCAGTTTTTCTTTCCCGTGTGGCCAGATTATGAAGGTGTCATCTACGTATCTGAGCCAGAGTTTGGGTTTGTGGTCGTATTTTTCTAGAGCTTGCGTTTCAAAGTGTTCCATGTAGAGGTTAGCGATGACAGGTGAGAGGGGTGATCCCATGGGTGCTCCTTCTATTTGTTTGTATTTTTGTCCATTGTAGGTGAAGTATGTATTGGATAGGCAGTGGTTGGTTAGATCTAGGATGTGCTTGGGGGGTTGTATTTGTTTTGGATGGCTGTCAAGGCTTCTTTTATTGGCACTTGGGTGAAGAGGGATATGACATCGAAGCTTACTAGTAGGTCGCTAGGTTGTAAGTTTTGTTTCTTTATGATCTCGATGAACTGGAATGAGTTTCTTACGTGTGAGTTGATGGATTCTGCATAGGGTTGTAGTTGTTTGGCGAGGAATTTGGCCAGGTTTTGTAGAGGTGAGCCTATGGAGCTGACTATTGGTCTGAGTGGGGTTCCTTCTTTGTGTATTTTGGGAGACCATAAAGCTTGGGGCATCTGGATGATTTTTCTCTGGGTATGATTCCTTGCTGGATTTCTTCACTGATGGGGAGGCTTTTATTTTGGATTTGGTAGTTTTTCTAGGTAGATGGTGGGGTCTGTCTTTAGGGGTTTGTATGTGGGGTCTTGGAGTAGGTTGGTTAGCTTGGTTTGGTAGTCAGATGTGTTCATAACCACTGTCGCGTTGCCCTTGTCTGCTGGTAGGATTATTATGCTGGTGTCTTCTTTCAGGTTAAGTAGTGCAGTTTGTTCTTCTTTGGATAAGTTGCTTTTGGGTGGTTTGCTAGTGCAGAGGATGTTGGTGATTTCGAGTCTGATTTTGTTAGCATCATCAGGGTTGGTTTTGGTCAGGCTGGTTTCCACTCCGCATATGATGGTTTCTGTGGGGATGTGTTTGGGAGCGACAGCAAAGTTGAATCCTTTTGAAAGGACCTTGGTTTCAGCTTCAGTGAGGATCTTGTCTGAGATGTTGTGCAATGTTTGTTTCATGTGTGGCTGTGGGGAGGGGAGTTGGTTTCTGGCATTGTTGTAGTTTCCTGAGTTTGTTGGTGTGTGTGTCTGTCTTGAGGGTGGTCTGTGTTTGGCTCTCCAGACAGCGAGTTGTTTGGTTTGTCCCAAAGTAGAGGGTGAATCTTGTTGCTGAGTCTGAGGTGGAGTGTGAGGAGATCTTTGTTGATTTGGTCTAGGAGAAACCTTTTCGTGTGAAGTTCATTTCTAATTAGGGCCAGTTCTGTTCTTTTAAGGATGCGTTTGGTGGCTGCTGTGTTGGTGTGGAATTTCAATTGGAAGCTTGTGGGAATTAAATTTTGATCTCGGCAGTTGCATAGGAATGCAAGGTCACATAAAATGGAGGCTCTTTGGACTTCAAGTTTTTCATAAGTCCTGGTCAGATGGTGGGTTTCCTCCCGTAGAGGTGCAATATTTGTTTTCTGAGGTTCTCGGGTATTTGTATGTGGATCTTTGGTTGTTCGGGTTTTCTCCCGCGTAAGATTCGAAGTATCTAGGCAACGTTTCGATGAAGTCTCATTCATCATCTTCAGGCTTCTGTCTCCGGCTCTGTGCTTCTCAGAGTAATGTGAGATTGCAGCTGCTTCCTCCTTTTAACTGCCAGTGGGGTGGGACTTGATTGGGTGGGGGCTTGGCTGTGTTCTGATTGGGTGGGGTGTGTTCTCATTGGTAGGGGGTTTGGCTGTGTTCTGATTGGTTGGGGGTTAGCCGTGTTCTGATTGGTTGGAGGCGTGTTCTGTTCAGGTGGGGGCTTGGTTGTGCTCAGGTTAGTCTTAGTTGCTGGGGGATTTGAGCTGGTGAGTTGTGATCTTGCTGTTTGGCTTCTAGTACGTGGTCCTGCTGCATCTTCAACTCAATCAAAAAAGAAGAAACGACCTCTTCCCTGGTCCAACACCTCAAAGCCACAGGACATGAAATTGATTTTAAAAATACCAGAACTATCGCCAAAACCGAACACTTCAACAGCAGAATAATCAGAGAAGCCATAGAGATAGAAAAACGCCCACACAGCATGAACAAACGAGATGACACCTCCCGCCTTCCAGCCATTTGGAAACCCGCCCTCATGAACAGACGAGTACCTAACATGAAGAAGGACACCAGACCCACACCCATGAGAGCCACACAAGATGCCACCACCACACTTCCATATAGAAAACAGACTCCCACCCATTCAGAAAATGAGACACGACCATGGACCAGAAGCTGCACTGCAGCTGCATCACTACCCACTTCAAACCCCTCTGAGCCATACATGAAGCAAACTGACACCCACTATGAAGATGCAGCAGGACCACGTACTAGAAGCCAAACAGCAAGATCACAACTCACCAGCTCAAATCCCCCAGCAACTAAGACTAACCTGAGCACAACCAAGCCCCCACCTGAACAGAACACGCCTCCAACCAATCAGAACACGGCTAACCCCCAACCAATCAGAACACAGCCAAACCCCTACCAATGAGAACACACCCCACCCAATCAGAACACAGCCAAGCCCCCACCCAATCAAGTCCCACCCCACTGGCAGTTAAAAGGAGGAAGCAGCTGCAATCTCACATTACTCTGAGAAGCACAGAGCCAGAGACAGAAGCCTGAAGATGATGAATGAGACTTCATCGAAACGTTGCCTAGATACTTCGAATCTTACGCGGGAGAAAACCCGAACAACCAAAGATCCATATATATATATATATATATATATATATATATATATATATATATATATATATATATATATATATTACTTTGACATTCCTGTTTAAAATCGTCGCTTAGTCACTTCTGTCAAAACTTTTACAGATTCTTTCCTTTCCTTAGGGTGTCCTTTTCAAATCTTAAAATAAAGAAAAAATTCTCACCAAACCAGCACACTCTCTCTTTCTGTTCTCTTTCGTTTCAGAGCTGTCCCAACTTCAGCAGCTTTAATAGCTGCCTCTTCATCACTGGCAAGAAGAGCTTCTCCTGGATCTACCAGGGACTTTGCGATATCCCTGGGATCGACAGAATGCGCTCTTTACTTTCACCGTCTCTTCGGGACGGTTTAGATCCAATTGGACCATCCAGATATCAGCAGCGATCTCAGACCTCCAAGATCACATGCTGTATTGTCGGGATGCCAGCTCCTCCCACACCGAGCTGGCCATTTCTGACCACCACTGCAACTGCCTTCGGGAAAGGGAATAATGGCCAGCTGGGGAGAAGAGGTGCAACTCTTCTCGACCCTGCTGGCAGTCTTCCCCCTCTTCACTACCTCTACGGGGTGGCTTAGCCCCGAAACCAGCCAGCTCGGGCGCTCCAGCAGCGAGCACAGATCAAAACTGCGCACGATCGCAGATTTTGGTCTGTTGCCGAAGAAGCTCAAACCGGAAGCCTTTGAGCCTTATTGAGATTTGAACTGCCAAATTGCAGGCAGCTGGCAGTCAACTGAAGTGTAGCCTGTAGTACTGCACTCTAATCACTGCACCACCACAGCTCATATGGAATTATTTCCTTATTAATGTGGTAGTCCTCAACAAAATATCCATCACATTGTGTCGGAATGTCCAATAAGAGCTTACACCAACCCAATGTCGGATTTTTTCAACATAGACCACCCTATCCTTGAATGGCTGGGTGGACTGGACATTAACATTTGAACCACTATAAGTCAATTTATTGTCCATACTATAAATAAATAAATCCTTATTAAAATATAAATTGGCTTTCAGAACTGTTTGTACTGAAACTTATCCTTGGATTTGTTTCAAAAATGTTTCATTTCACTAATAGGTGAACAATGAAATCAGATACACAGACAATAACGCATCAATTTGATAAATTTCAATTTCTAGCTTAGAAAAATGGAAATAATTCATTAACAAAAGGCCTTGATCTGTAGATTAATGTTCCATCATCATTTTAATGTTCCATCATCATGGCTCTGAATTACCTTATTTCAAAATGAATGGGTATTATTTTTATTTATGTGTTAGATTTGTGTGCTGCCCATCTCTTTTTGATATTGCTGTCAATATATTCAATAAAATTAAAACATAAAACTTTATTGGGTCATTCTTGACAACTGGTGCTTCACGGATATGCCCACATAGTTTTCTTGAAATATGGATAGCAATATGGAAATAGTTTTCCAATTCTTTCTAGCTTATTTTAAAAACTTTCTAGTTTAGCTTTCAGCTCTGAGATTTCCTGGTTAATCAGCCATTCAAATGGTATCCAGATTTGACACTACTTAGCTTTTTTTCAAGCCCACCTGATTAATTACCTGACTGTGATTACTTCACAGTAGAGTATTCCTCAATATTAACCCTGGTATGTTACATTTCCACTATCGCTGTGTTGTGCTGCAAGAACTGTGGCATTCAACATTCAGTTTAATGTCTGTTGGGAGGAGATCTGTTATACTTAACTAATAAGCTTCTAGGCATCATCTGAACACATGCAATGCAAATTTTCTGCTTGGGTTCTTTCCATATGATCCATTTGAAGCTTTTTGTTTTTAAAATAGTGGTATTATGTGGAGGACAACTATTAAAATTCTCCAGTATGCTGACTCATGAAAGTCAGCATTGCTGTTTGTTATCAATACTGCTCTTAACGTAATGGCATAATTGCACAAAAAACATCACTCTAATATAATGGCATAATTATACAAAAATAATCTTTACCATTTCCCCCGATATTTCTTTCTCAGATTTCTCCCTTTCTAGAATCAAAGCAAGAATTGCCCACCTTTCCCCTCACAGGATATATTAAAGACATTTATTTCACAATGCACTGACTTATTTTACAGGATAGGAATACCAGGAAAGACTGGAAGTAGAAAGCCAATTATATGCTGATTCTAGTAGTGTTATTTTTTCAGATTAAATGCCACTTGGAGTTATAAAAACTAGCACTTGAAGCTGTCAGTTTTCTGAATGGCTTTCATATGTAGTTCTATCATAACAAGCCGAATGCTGGACAGTTCAGCTCCATAGGAGGGCTACAAAACTCTCAGAGAGGTTTAACAGCCCTTGAAATTATATCCCTAAAATGTAGAGAGCATGCTGATTCAATGGGAAAAGACATCAACTAAGCAAGTTATAAATAAACTCATTTATCACAGGCATTACTGTCCTGGTGAGTTCAAAGGCCATGCTAAGGATATACCAATTTCTCTGAAGTTCCATAAACAGTAGGAACTTTATTGTGTGTACAACAGGTTTCACATCCAAACAGCGATTTATGAATCCAAAGTTAAGAAGTGCTACTATCATAATTCTTGAAACTTAACTGGTTCTTGTACGGTGTCTTTTAAATCCATCATAATGTGAAACTTTTCTATTTAAGATAACTGGAAAAACAATGAAAGAAGAGGAAAGGAAAGAAGAAATTTCTTCTGCCTTTTAAACCAGCAACTTTTAACTGATAGGATAAAAATAGTTAAAGAATTCTCAAAAGCTTTTAAAAACAGAATAGCAAGGAATGTTGCTTTAAAGATATTTGTTGTATCTGCATATGTGTGTTTTTGACACTATTATTTAACTTCATATATAATTTAATTTAACATCTACATATGTAAAGGCTCAGGAAGATCAGTCCCAGCAAAGAGACTGACCATGACTTTCCTGGAAGTTCAGAGGAACCACAGTAAATGAAATGTTCCTCATATCATGTTGCGGACAGAGTCCACATTGAATTGGTGAAGCCCTTCCTTTATTTTTCATAAATGGTTAGAGGAATGGAAAATATTAAATCAGTATCAATGATTCAAAAGCATGATAGTTATATAATTATTTTAAAAAGCAATATGCCTTCTGTATAACTACACAACGCAACCTAGCATATCTCTACTGCTTCATGTTTTTGAGTATTCTATAAATATTTGGTTTGTCACTGTAATGTAATTGACCACATAAAATGTTGGTCTCATCTTCTGATATTATGATTTTTAAAATGAATATTAAAATCTAAATACCATAAGTGAACAGTTATTGCAATTTGCATTTGTAAAAAAATGAGATCATTAATGATCTCCATACTTAATTGCAATCAAAATTAATATTCATTCACTAATCATTTATGAAGACAGAGGGCAGCATTCTGTTAATTTTAGAAAGGAAATGTCAAAATTTCCTATTCAAAGATAAAAGGCATTCAAAAATTCCCTGTAGTTATTATAATCAATCTGACTTAATCCATTTGCTTCTTTGGTTTTAAAGTAAACATTTCTGATTTTTAATCCATAATTATATTGAATTTTATTTTATATAAAAATTACAATGAAAAAAGTTAACATAATGAAAGTCTTCTTTCAAGGATCACAAACTTTTTCATTTGATGTCCAATTTATTTTATTTGGTAAGTCACATTTCTCTTATTCTCTATTTCTGGTTTTGTATTTGATTCAAACTATTGTTATTAAAATTATTTCTTTTTCAGTATTTTCACCTTAAAGGCCTAACAAATCTTCAGTCAAACATTTGTTCAAATGTATCATCATGTAACTAATAAATATCATACTTAGATTCCAATTTCAGGTGGACAGAGTTGGTTACCTCCCAGAAGATTAACCTTTGAGTTGGTTCTGATTCATTAACTGTGCATATCAGCCATCAGACAGCAAAAAAAATTATTGCAATAAGCTCTGCTTCACTGTAATGGCTGAATACGATTCACCATTATCAGTACCATAATAGCCTTCTGGACAGCTGCCAGTTTTTTAATTCACTCCACCCACTCTTAATAATACAACAATTTTGACAACAAGCCCATGTTTTAACATTTTTCATAAAAACAAAATTTTTTAAAAATCAGCAACAGGCCAGAAAATATCCCCCTCCCTTTTCTTTCTTGCCAAGATCAACAGAAGGAAAATGTCAGTTTGGTCTGGTTCCAAAGAGAGAGGAAATTGAACAATCTTCATTCTTATTCTTTGACTAGTAGCATTGTGCACATAGAAAACTTGACTCTTAGGCTCATTTTGATGAATCTGAAGTCTAGATAAAAATGTCGAGGACTAGATTTGGTAATTTATTGCCAATGATTCTGCTTAGGATCTTTCAATACCACATTACAAATCAGTGTAATTTAGAAAACAACATGGTTTCTGCCACTTGACATAAGCCATATGTGAGTTCCTGAGCTACTATGCAAACTACAGCTATAAATTGTAAATTGTTAGGAATGAATTCTGTTTTTAAAAATCTGCCCTGAATAATTTTCTTAATTGTGAAGAATGAGTAATGATCTTGAAGCTTTTCTATAGCTATGGAAAGATCTCTCATTCAAATTATGGATGCTTTTTAAAAATGACACAAAAATTATACATGCTCTTAGAATAAAAATCTAAAACAAACTTACCCGTTTTATGCAATTTTAGAATTGTATAAATAACTAATGCAATGAAAGATTAAATGGCTTACAGTGTGAGAATTGCCTTGGGTTTTTCTGTTTTCACTTCCAGATTTTCTTTTGCTTTGCTTTAACAAGGATTTCCTGAATTATTTGATGAGAAAGGCCATAAATATTTTGATCAAAGTCTGAGTTCAAGTAATTTTATTAACATTTTAGAAACATTTTAACCGGCAAAACTAATTCATAGTATATACTAGATCAGTTCATTATGGGTTAGAATCCAGAATTTGTCTTAACTGTGTAGCAGAAATCAGATGCAAATACTGCCAAACTACATAAATGATCTGATAATAAATTTTATCAGTTATCTAAAGAAAAACAGTGTCTCAGAATGACATAATCACATAGAGCAAATGTTAAAACTAAGACTGTCCATAATTTCTCACAATCAACATCTTAATCATTCTAGACTGTGATTTCACTGATAATTTGAATTTAAGCTCAAGTATCAATTTGTTTAGATAGTAGTTCAATCAGTCACTAAAATTCAATGCCCTCCTTACTATTATGGACTATAATTATAATAAAACAAATCAGGATCAGAGTTCCTCGAGACCCAGAATCCAAACACAGCTAGGTAAAGATCCATCCACACTGCCCAAAGAAAATGAAGGTCTATTCCTAATTATTCCACTATATCTCAAAATTTGGAGATAGGACCAAATTCAGGACAGATGTCCGCTAAGAATACGCATTAGTTGTGATCCCTTTATGAGAATTCTCCCTTTATGAGAATACAAAATTGCCTCATAATTACATAAACGTATTTGTCTAGTCATATGTTAGAGTTTGCAGCAGAAATTCAAGTCCAGAAAACACACAATGACTGATTCAGCAGGATCATTAACTTCTTTATAACATAATGAGTATATTTTACAATACCATTTGTAGATTCTTTCAATTAACATAAGCAAAAACACAAGCAGCAGCAGCTCAGAGTAGAACTCTAGTTTCAGCAAGCAAACAAGACAGTTTCACTTTCAATTTTCAGCAAAGCACACAGAGCCAAACCACACCCAGGCTGTCACCTCCCATTGGTTGGTCTGTTGCCATGCTTACTCACTTGCTACTTTGTTGCTACTTTGTTAGCCAGTTAATGAATATACTCTGGAATCATATTATTGACAATTTGGACTGGCAATAGCATTCAGGGAATCTAGGAAGTGGCTTTTCCATTATTTCATTATGGGAAGATGCTACTCCTGTTGTATCTAATTATGAATAAAAGTTCGGGATACACAATATTATATTGGATAATCTAAATGATTGTTCTTCTGTTTTCAACCTTTCCGTTTAGGGAAGGTAATTGAGAAAATTGTGAAGCTAAATTTACAAAATTATCTGGACTTTTCAGTCAGCAATTAAGCTTAGATGTGAAACTGAAATTGTATTGGTTGTTTTCATGGGACTAGGGATAAGAAGTACAATAGGTGATTATCACTTATGCTCATGATGGCGAACCTATGGCACGCACAGGTGGCATGCAGAGCCCTCTCTGTGGGCACACGAGCGGTCGGTCCAACTCATCTCCACCGCGCATGCACGCCTCCCAGCTGATTTTCAGGTTGAGATCACGCTGCCTTCCCAGTCCCATTTGCAAAAAAACCTGGCCAAACTGTTTAACTTTTTCTCCCACTGGCTGGTCCCGCCCTCCCCTATCTGCCTCTCCTGCTTCCAGAGTCACACATGCTGCCTAATGGTTCTTTGGCTGCTCTTTGGTTCCTGCTCCTTGTTTGTTGTCATCGCGGCTGCTTGCTTGCTTGCTTGCTTGCCCGGACTCCTCACTTGACTTATGTGGCCTGCACAATTTTTGATAAGTTGCTGACTTTGTGGCCCCCCTCGCTTACTTACTGCAGCCCAGGTCCAGCTGCTCCCACTCCTGGCCTGCTTGCTGTCGGTGTCATCGCTGGTTGCATGCAGCCCTAGGACATCCACCCTCTTACCAGCCAAGAGCATTGCCACCAGTCGCTTCCCTGTGCCCGTATGCCTGCCTCATGCCCCAGGCGGCTTTTAACAATGCCACAAGAAAGGTCCTGGATCCACCTGGGCTGGTGGGGAGCATGATTCTGGCAGAGGGGGAGCAGGTATCCCTGGAGCCCTCGCCCACTCATGCTGCCGCTGCTGTCACCAGGAAAAGCTGGTGGTCTGCAGCGCATCCATGTTGGCAACAGGGGTGATAAACGGGGAGGAAGGGTACCACATGGGAGATGGCAGCATCAGAGCCTTTCCCAGATATCCCCTGGCCTTTGAGGGGAGGGCATGATGTCCTGCACTCCCCCCCTCATGAGCCGCAAAGCGCTCCCCTCCCCTCCCACAGTGCTTCTCTTCCTCCTTGCCAGAAGCACTCCATGCCCAGCAGGAAGGAGGAGGCTTGGTGAGGGCCAGTGACACTTTACGGCTCCTGGGGGAGAGGGGTTGAGACTCCCCTTCACAACATCTTCAGACATTGCTGGCAGCTGCTTCCTGCAGCTCAGGAGTTTCGTGCCCTTCCCGCTGCTGTTCAGCCTCCTCAATGCATGGAGGCAGGAGGCAGCAGCCATGACTCAGGTTTGCTAGGGAGACTGCAGTAAAAAAATCACCCCTGCCCTGCTTGGCCCTGCCCCTGCCTGCCTGCCCGCCCTGTCACCCCCATGTCTCATTTAAAGCTCTCATTTAGCTTAGCTCTGAGACAAAAAAAATATCCCCATCAGCGGGACTTCTATCTCTAAGCAGGAGGGAAAGCCATGAAGCGGCTCCCCATGAGCATGGAGAAAGGTTTAATCCCCTTTACCCTCCAAAAGCCCTTTCTACCCTCCCACCTTGTTTCTCAGCACCTCTTCTCCACATACAGGAGGAGCCACAATCTTGTGGCAATTGGCTAGCCTTGCAGCTAAGGGGAAAAGCGAGGAGGAAGCAGCTAGAGGAAAAGTTGGGGAGACAGGAGGAGCATCCCCCTTCCCAGACAGCCAGGGCTGTCTGCAATCATTACTGTTCCTCTTTGTGGGGGCAGAGCCCAATATCTTTTCTTTCGCTCAGCAGTCATGGCTAAGGAAGCACCAGAGCTGGGTACTTTAACGCCCATCACAATCCAAAGCTCGGCTTCCTGCTCTCGGTCTCCCTCTGTCACAGGTGTCAGTTCAGGAGCCATGTGGGGAGTGCTACAGAAGGCTTTGCTCTCTGTTATGTCCGTGGAACTGGTGGGGGTTCCCAACCAGGTCCGTTGTTTGAGCGGGAGCACCAACTGCTCCCATTGGTTGGCTCCGTTTGACAGTCGGCCATATAAGCCGGCTGTCGGGCAGAGCCAGCCTGTTGTCGCCCGCTAGTCTGCAAGTTAGCAAGCAGACGCGACAACCCTTTATTCCCTACAATAAAGCCTTGTTAGTTGTACGCTCTGGTCTCATGCCTCTTCCTTACCATCGCTCCACAACACTGGCGACGAGGATGGGATGGTCGAAGGGTGCCTTTCGCCATCCGTCCTAAATTGGACGCAGAATTAGACAAACTACTTAAACAAGGGGTGTTAGAACCTACTGATTTTGCCAAATGGGAGACCCCATAGTCACCCCACTCAAGAAGGATGGCAGTTTAAGGATCTGCGCAGACTATAAAACCACGCTCAACCGTTATTTACAGGTCAGCGCATACCCGTCCCTGTTATTCAGCACCTGTTACACACATTCGAACCCGGTACCATTTTCGCAAAGTTAGATATGTCCCAGGCATACCAACAGTTCCCTGTTGATGATCAGACAGCTGAATTACAAACCATAGCCACGCATAGAGGGGCATTCAAATGTAAGCGCCTCCAATTCGGGGTCAGTGTGGCCCCGGGTATTTTCCAATCACTCATGGAACGGATTCTCCAAGGTCTCCCAGGAGTTGTTCCGTATTTCGATGACATCTTAGTCTCAGCTACTAGCCGACCTCAACTCATTCAGAGGGTCAGGACAGTGCTAGAGAAGTTTAGGCAGCATGGCCTCAAACTTAAAAGGGAGAAGTGCGCCATCACCACTAGGCAGGTGGACTTTCTGGGTTATAGGATAGACGCCTCTGGCATCCACCCAATTGAGTCCAAGGTGAAGGCCATCCACGAGGCACCCACACCAACCAACAAGACTGAACTACAAGCCTTTCTGGGGCTCCTAAACTTTTACGCCTCATTCCTCCCGCACAAAGCATCAGTCGCTGAACCCCTACATAGACTCTTAGATAAAGACTCACCCTTGCATTGGGGACCCAAAGAAGCCCACGCTTTCAAATCAGTCAAATCATTACTCACATCGGAAGCGGTTTTAGTCCAGTTCGATCAACGCCTTCCTCTGGTCCTGGCTGCTGACGCATCCCCTTTTGGGATTGGGGCTGTCCTAAGCCACAGACTCCCCAATGGCTCCGAGGCACCAATTGCCTTCTTTTCTAGGACTTTCTCTACGGCAGAAAGGAACTACAGCCAAATCGATAAAGAGGCCCTGGCTGCGGTTGCTGCAGTTAAAAAGTTCCACGAATTCTTATTTGGCCACCATTTTGAACTGGTGACTGACCATAAACCTCTCCTAGGACTTTTATCTGGAGATAAGCAAACCCTGCAGGTACTTTCACCCAGAATGACCAGATGGACTTTGTTTCTGGCCGCCTACTCATTCAAGTTGGTGCATCGTCCTGGCAAGAACTTGAGTCATGCCGATGCCCTCAGTTGCTGCCCCCTGCCAGTCCCAGTCGAGGACCCTGCACCAATTCACGCCATTTTTGAGGTCAACGAACACAAACTTCCAGTGACAGCCGAAGACATCACGGCGCACTCAAAAAAGGACAAAATAATCGCCCAGGTTCTGGACTGGGTGGGAAGGGGGTGGCCGGAAACTCAATGTACAGTTGACTTTGTTCCCTTTAAAACCCGCCAGCAGGAACTGTCGAGGCTACAGGGATGTCTATTGTGGGGCACAAGAGTAGTCATCCCAACCACCCTTCGAGTACCCATCCTGAAGGTGCTTCACGAGGGCCATCCGGGCATCGTAAGGATGAAGGTGTTGGCCCGCAGCTACGTTTGGTGGCCCGGCATGGATGCTCAAATCGCCAACTGGGTAAGCTCTTGCCAACCTTGCCAAGAAACCAGGGCTGCCCCGCCCGCCGCCATGCCCACCAGGTGAGAAAGTGCTAGTGCCCCTTGGTCTCGCCTGCACGTCGACCTGGCTGGACCAGTGCATGGCAAGACTTTCTTGGTGGTCGTGGATTCCTACTCCAAGTGGATTGACGTGGCCTTGCTTCCCACGACCACCACCCAAGCAGTAGTCAAAGCCCTGACCCGTTTGTTTGTCACCCATGGACTCCCAGACATGCTGGTGTCTGACAATGGCCCGCAGTTCACATCATGTGAGTTCAGTATGTACGTGGCTAATTTGGGCATCAGACATGTCCTTACAGCTCCCTTTCACCCCGCTAGCAACGGGATGGCAGAGAGAGCAGTAAGGTCAGCCAAGGAGGCACTCGCCAGGTTTGGCTAGGAAGACTGGCACTCTAAACTGTCTCGCTTTCCTGCTTAGCCAACATACGACGCCTTGCACCACTACTAACAAATCTCCCGCCGAACTTTAATGGGAGACGCCTTAGAACCACCCTGGACAGGCTACACCCCCACTGCTGCCCAGACACCCCTTTAGGGTCTGACAGTCTGGTCAGAGACTTTGCCTTGCAAGACCTGGTGTTCGCCAGGAACTATGCAGGGGATCCTTTGTGGGTACCAGGTCAAATCGTGTCAGTCACAGGTCCAAGATCCTACAGGGTCCTCCTGGAAGATGGATGCTTGTGGCGAAGGCACGTGGACCAACTCAGAAGGCGACGTGCGGCTGATACCAACCCAACCCGACCTGCCAGCGCCAACGTCTCCCTGCCGGTGCCAGACGGAAGCTCCCTGTGGGACCCGGTTTCCCGATGAACAGGAAGGTCTACTGGAGAACCCGAGTTTCCAGCCAGGATCACCGACTCAGCAGCCGGCGTTCCAGTTTGCCAACCGGACCACGAGACTCGCCCGGGTCAGCCCAAGCAAAGGGACTCACCGACTTCGCAGAACACCGCGCCAGGGCAATCCCATGCCCCGACGACCGCCGAGGCACGTCCCGAGGGCCTGGACTTGTCACCAGCCAACAGTTCACCCGAACTGCGACGTTCTGGTCACCAGCGCAGACAGCCAACTTATCTACAGGACTACGCATGTTCCCAGCTGGGGGAAAGGAGTGTTATGTCCGTGGAACTGGTGGGGGTTCCCAACCAGGTCCGCTGTTTGAGCGGGAGCACCAGCCGCTCCCATTGGTTGGCTCCGTTTGACAGTCGGCTATATAAGCCAGCTGTCGGGCAGAGCCAGCCCGTTGTCGCCCGCTAGTCTGCAAGTTAGCAAGCAGACGCGACAACCCTTTATTCCCTACAATAAAGCCTTGTTAGTTGTACGCTCTGGTCTCATGCCTCTTCCTTACCATCGCTCCACAACACTCTCCTTCCTCAGTTCATCTCCAGGCAACAGTGTGTGTAGCGAGAGAACTGGGAGAGAGAGGGGGAGGGATAGAGAAAGAGATGGAGAAAGAGACAAAGAGAGACACAGAGAGAGGGTGGATAAAGGGAAAAAGAGGGATAAAAGGAGACAGAGAAAGAGAGAAAGAGGGAGAAAGGGAGAAAGGAGGAAAAAGAGAGGGGGATAAAAGGAAAAAGAGGGAGAAAGGGAGAAAGAGAGGGAGAAAGGGAGAAAGAGAGACAAGGACAGAGAGGGGGAGAGAAAGGGAGAAAGGGAGATGAAAGGGGAGAAAGAAAGATGAAAGAAAGAGGGAAAGGGGGAGAAAGAGAGGGGGAAGAAAGGGAGAAAGAGAGAGGGGGAGAAATGGAGATGAAAGAAAAAGGGAGAAAGAGAGAGATGAAAGAAAGAGGGAGAAAGAGAAAGAGGGAGAAGGGGAGAAAGAAATGAAAGAAAAAGAGGGAGATAGAAGAGATAGAAAGACAGGGAGAGAGAGATGAGATGTTGCTTCTTATGGAAAAGGGGAGTTCACTTTACCCCACCTGAAAGGGGAGAGGAGGTCTCTTCGTTATTATTTGAATAAAATGAAACCCACAATTTGTACCTAGTCTGGTTGTCCTTTATTTCCTGCTTTTTCAACCTCAGCTGCTTTGCGTGGCACAGCTAAGGTTGAAAAAGCAGGAAAGAAGAGGATTTTCAAATGCTGCACACCCGCTCACGGCACTTGTCCAGCAGCACAGCTGATGATTTCTTGCAAATGCTGTGAACGCACGCACAGTGCTCGTCAGGCATGGTCACGTGCATAGTACAATGGCCGCGTGCAAACGCGTGCTCACTGAACCAGTTGTAAAACCAGTTGGATCCCACCCTTGTGTGTTGACACTTCACAATAAATAAGTGGGTTTGGGGTTGCAGTGTGGGCACTCGGTGCCGAAAAGGTTCACCATCACTGACTTATGCCATTGTCTCAGGGGTGGTATTCAACTGGCTCTCACCGGTTCGGGAGAACCAGTAGCGGCAATTTGGCATGGTTTGTCGAACCAGTAGTAACTTCTGGCGGGCAATGTCCTGGACCCAGTCGCCTGCTCGCCACCCTCTCGCTTCTCCCGCCCACCCGATGCTCACTTGTGCTGCTCCTCTGTCCGCTGCTAGCCCCACCCAGTCACTCCTGCCCTCCTATGTGGCACACTGGGTCCTCGTGGCTTGCCTTTCTACCCTGCCTTCCCCATGTGGTGCCTGTGCCCAAACTGAGCAACCCTGATCTGCCTGTTCACAGGTAAGCCTGCAAGTTGTGCTAGTTCCTTCCTCACCCGGGGCCTTGCTGGGCCTCCACCCACCACTTGGAGCCTTGCCAGGCCTATCCACACTGCCAAGGGCCTTGCCAGCGTCCCCACACTGCCTGGGGCCTTGCCAGACCTCCCCTGCCACCCCTGGCCTTGCTAGGCCTCTCCCACCTTGCACCTATTCTGGGCCTCCTCCCGCCTGGCCGCCGGCTTCTTGACATGAGCAGAGGCTGCTGGTTGGAGCAAGGAGAACCGCAGTGCTGGGCTCCCGTGGTGGCTAGTGCCAAGGGCATAGCTAGAATTGGAAAAAAAGGCTGTGCATCTCTGGTGGAAAGAACCAGAACTTCTTGACACGAGAGCAGCCACTGCCTCACTCGCATCTTTTCATCCAAGCTGCTGGGTGTTGGCCCAGTTCTTTCCACCAGAGATGGTTCTTTCTGCTGAAGCCTAACACTGTGGTTCCCCTTGCTCCAACCAGCAGCGTCTGATCGTGTCAAGAAGCCAGTGGTCAGGCGGGTGGAGGCCAAGGTGAGACTCCATTTCCAGTCCAGTCCAGCTGATGGATGAGTGAGCAGGCGACCCTCAGCGTGATGCAGTGATGGAGGCAGCCGGAGCATGCCATGGCCATTCGCTTTCTCTGCTGTGCTGGGGCTGAGAGGGGTGGTGAATGTGCCCCGACAGGGAGGGAATGAACTGCTGGGGCTGCTTCCTGCAGCCGTGCCGCTGCCACTGCTGCAGCCATGGTGCTCCAAAAGGAAGGGCGGATGGATGTTCCAGGGCTACTGTTTTCTTCGTTTTCCTGCTGCCTGCTGCTCTGGAGCTCACTGGATCAGTTCATCCCAGACCAGGTGTGTGTGTGTCATGAGAGAGAGTTTGGTGTGGGTGTATGAGATAGAAAGAGACAAGGAAGGAAGGAAGGAAGGAAGGAAGGAAGGAAGGAAGGAAGGAAGGAAGAAAGAAAGAAAGAAAGAAAGAAAGAAAGAAAGAAAGAAAGAAAGAAAGAAAGAAAGAAAGAAAGAAAGAAAGAAAGAAAGAGAAAGGGAGGGAGGGAGGGAGAGAGAAAGAGAAAGAAAGAAAAAGTAATAGGAAGGAAGGGACAGAGAGAGAGAGAGAAAAAACTCTGTGCTATTATTTTTAATTTTTCAATTATTTATCATATATTAATATTTTACACTGTCCCTGCACCTAGAATGATTTTACTGCCTTTCTTTTGCCCAGGTATTTTTCGGTTTACAATACATGCATTCAATGCCTATAGTTCAGTGCATAAATACATGTGTGTTTAACAGAGTTGAAAGGGACTATGGAGGTCTTCTAGTCCATCCCCTTCTCAGGCAGAAAAACTGAGGATGCCAAACTCTGAATAGAAATCCTGGGAAAGGTGTCAGAATAATACTTAGAAGGGACTTTGGGGAAACCCTATACCATTTCAGAGAAATGGCTGTCCAGTGTTTTCTTAAAAACTTCCAGTGATTGAGCACCCAGAACTTCTGGAGACAGGCATTTCCACTGGTTAATTGTTCTCGCTGTCAGGAAGTTTCTCCTTAGTTTTAGGTTGCTTCTCTCTGTTCAGCTTCCATCCATTGCTTCTTGTTTGCATTCTGCTTCTTTGGAAAATACATTGTCCCCCCTCTTTCTGGCAGCCCCTTAAAAGCCTGTTGCCTATCATACTCATGGGTAAAGCATGTGAGCCATTTCCTCCTTTCAGTGGTCTATGAAAGTACATCTATAGTATGTAAATAATAAAGTCAAAAAAAGGTGAACATTTTTACAGAACTATAGATATACTGAGGCTGGGTGTGACAAGGTGTGAATGGCTGGGAGGAGAGAGGCCAGGCAAGGCACCCCTTGATGTGAGTGACATTGAGTTGGCCATGCCCAACCAGTCGCACACTCTCCCAGTCTCATGACCACCAATCATGCCATCCAGTCACATGACCATCAAGCATGCCACCCAGTTACATGACCACCAAGCCACGCCCACCAAATAAGCCACACACACAGAACTGGTAGTAAAAAAAAATTGAATCCCACCACTGCATTGTCTGCTCCTGACTATACAACTCATTCGCAACTCACTCTAGATAGACCTGTCCCTGAAGACCATTTGGAAGTGGTAATAGTAGTTATGGACTGTTGAATTGTTCTGGGCATAATTCAAGTTTGTAAAATTAACTTTAAAAACCTTATATGGCACAAAAACTGGGTATTTCCAAAACCTAATACTTCTGGTGAAATTTGCCTGCCAGTCAAATCAGGAAAGCTCATTAAAAATGAAATAACACAGCCATCAGGAATCCAATGCTTGATACTTCTCCATGAAGTTCCACCCGTCCCTTAATATATCTTTTCTTCTAAAGTTAATTAGTTCTATCCTGATAGACTCTTGTACAATGGTTAAGGCCTTGTTCTTTCAGAAGACTTTCTGGAATGGGACCGAAAATTTATTTTTACTCTCAAGGTTTGAATATTGTTGATTAATGGAGTGGTGGTGTGATCAATTATTTAATTTTGTTCTTTGTATTGCTTTAATTTTACTTGCTAGAGCAGATATTGTAAGTTGCTTATAATCTTCAAACTGCAGTAGCATGGAAGCCCAACTGACTGAGTAACTAAATGTTTAACCATATAAGTAAATTGTTTCCGTATAATCCATCTAAAAAACTCAGTTATTAATAATTTAAATATACAATTAATTATAGAGTGCATGCTTGGATTTGTTTATTTGAGTTTAATATTCAGAAATCTTCTATGACATTTTGAGTTTCATCTGAAAATACCTACAAATTAATACTGTAGTAAAAATGATTACCACTATTAATTTTATAAATACAGAAAGAATCCAATATGTCACTAAGTACTGTATATTGTATTTGTCAAAATGAAAATGACATATGCAATATACTTAGAAATAGAAATACCACAAATAAGGTTAATAGTCAATATGTATATTTACCCATGTAAACACAGAAAACACAATTCTCAAAATAAAGAAATTATAAATTTTTCTAATAAATATAAGATAAAAATCAGGGCAAGTCTGTTGTGTGATGTATAAAGAAAAAGAATTTATTGCCCACAGGGCCAGGTTATGATATTTATTTTGTCTATATCTAGGAAGAAAATAGCACCATTTCCATTTCTATGCAGTCAGTATATTATAAGTCAGTTGGACTAACTCTTTTCCAGCTCTGTTGATAAAACAGGATTTTACTGCTTTTAAGGTCACATGACTGAATAACAGAAAACAAGGTTGGAAGAAACCTTGGAGGTCTTTTTTGTCCAACCTCTGCTCATGCAAGAGATCCTGTATCATTTCAAGCAAATGGCTGTGCAATCTCTTCTTTAAAAACCTCCAGTGATGAAGTATCTATTTCTGAAGGCAAACTGTTACACTAATTAATTGTTCTAGCTATCAGGAAATTTCTCCTTATTTCTGGTTGATTCTCTCCTTGATTAGTTTCAATCTATTGTTTCTTGTTCTGCCTTCAAGTGCTTTGGAGAATAGGTTGAGCCCTTCTTTGTGGCAGCTTCTGAAATATTGGAACATTAGTATTCTTCACCCCTCGACCTTCTTTTCACTAGACATACCCAATTCTTGTAAAGTGTTCATATGTCGCTTATTATCTTTGTTGCTCTTCCTTTCACTCTTTCTAGAATCTCAATATCTATTTTATATTATGGCAACCAAAACTTGATGCAATATGGCTTACTAACGCATTAAGAAGTGTTATTGACACTCTACCTGATCTTAATTCTATCCCTCTATTAATGCAACCTAGGATTATGTTGGATTTTTTGGCAGCTGCAGCACACTGCTGCTCATATTTAAGTTATTGTCCACTAGGATTCCAAGATCCTTCTCACAGTTACTACTATTAAGTGAAGGACCACCTATAGTATAACTGTTCTTTTGTTTTTTCTTGCCTAAAGTGTAAAAGTTTACTTTAATCACCATTGAATTTCATTTTTTTTATATAGTGTTCAAGTTGTAGAAATCATTCTGGATCTTGATCTTATCTTCTCAAATGTTATTCCCACCATCTTGGTATTGTCTGCAAACTTGATAGATTCCATATCTGTCTCCTCATCTAAGTTGTCTATCAAGATATTGAACTGTACTGGGCATAAGACAAAACCTTGGGATATACATGCTTCCCTCCATGTAGATGTAGTTCTATTGAATGTTGGGTATGGTTGGTCAGCCAGTTATAAATCCATTCCATCATCCAGTCCTGAATTATACTGTCTAACCCACATGTTTCTACCTTATTAAGTAATAGATTGTGGTCTACTTATCAAATGCCTTACCAAAGTCCAAGTAAATTATATCCACAGCATTTTGATCTGTTTTTGACAAACGTATATTGACTTCTGTTTATAACTCTGCTTGCTGCTAGGTATTTACAGATTCATTGCTTGATTCTCTTTTCCAAGATCTTTCAATGTATTGATCTCAGACCAATAAGTCTATAGCTTTCTGGATCCATTTTCCCATTTTGAAGATGGGAATCATTTCATCTGCTTTCCTGCTCTCTGGAAGATCTCTGGTACTTTCAAAGTAGGATCTTTGAAAGACATGTTTCAGTGATTCTGAGATCATGTCTGCTAGTTCCTTCAAAACCCTGCAATGTAATCTATCTGGACTTGGTGATTTCAATTCATCTAGAATGGATAGGTGTTCTCTTACCATTTTCTTGCCAATTTTGTCTTAGTTGGCTGAGAAGGCACAAAGTAAGCAAAACATAGACTTTTCTATTATAATGTTTGGTTGATACCCTCTCAGCATCTAACTGTCTAAAATGGATGCCTCATTGATGATGGTAGGGCTGGTTCTATTTTTGTTATGCCTGCTTTTATCTTAAAGGTATTCAGCAGAATATGCCAGCAGCATTTGAAAAAAAAATGCTAATAATTTGATTAGAACAGAAAATTGCAACCATCTTTTTAACTTTAAATGTTAAAATTTTATGGGATTTTATCTTTTCATCAAAGTCATTAATAAACAATGTAAAAAGAAGGAAGCTAAAAGATTGCAATATATTAACACAGTTTTTATTCTTATGATTATTCCAATTGAGAATAAATATGGCTTCAAGCCAATCCACATATTAGTGTATTAATCCCTCTACTTGTTTCTTTAAACATTTAAAGAATTCTATTGTACATGATCTCATGTGATTAATATTTTGTCAACATTGTGTAAGAACTCTTATGAAACAACAGGTTCTCTCTCTCTCTGTATGTGTGTGTTTGTGTGTGTATCTCTCTGTCTGTGTGTCTCCCATCCTCCCTCCCTCCCTCCCTCCCTCTTTCTTTCTTTCTTTCTTTCTTTCTTTCTTTCTTTCTTTCTTTCTTTCTTTCTTTCTTACTTACTTTCTTACTTTCTTCTTTCTTTTTCTGTCTCTCTCTTTCTCTTTCTTTCTTTCTTTTTTATTTCTGTCTCTCTCTCTCTTTTTTTCTTCTTTATGGATTTTTGCCTTAGAAGTTCAACAAACAAAAATGAGTCTTCTTTTTCTTTACTACAGCAACTCCACACAACTGCTTTAATCTGCCCCAACCCAAATCGAGACATTTTATAATAGTTACTTTGTTTGAAACATGTGGCATTGCCAGATTAATGCAATTATTATTTGACAAGTTGAACAACTTCTTGTACTTTAATTTCAATTTGACTTTATGTATGCCCCGTTTGGAACTCCCTGTTAAAAGCATTGAGCTTTTATAATGTTTCTTTGATAATGTTTCCTTTCCGTATTATATTTTTAAAACTTTTTTTAAATCACATAATCTGGATGTTTGGGGGTATTTTTAAAAGAAAAGATGCTCTTTTATATTGTTTGCTGTATTTCTATCAAATTATTGATTTATTTAGTGGAATAAGGATATAGTCAATGTTTTGTGTTATGGTAACACATATATATATTCCTGTCTCAGTCATTGCAACTTGTTACCATTTATAGCACAAACATGGTTTCTTTAAAAAGTCTCTGTAAAATTACTGAAACACCTAGAAGATTCATCTGCTCTTAATTGATTTGTATTAGCAATGAGAAATACTTGGAACTTGAAGGCTTAAAAACCACCAGCAGTAGAAATGTCCTGCAACTTTTAGGTTTCAACCTATGCGATGTTACTTAGCTTCCACTAAAGTCATAGGTAGTTATAATGATATAGTTGCGATTTTAATAAAAATGCAGAACGTATCATAGATCTTTCATTAAATAAATTAAAAGGTCACTACCATTTCACTTCTCTAATAAAGAAGATCATGCAATTGTAATTTTTATGAAAGAGGAGGCAGGGATCTTCACATCTAAATTCAGAAATTGTATTCACAATGGGAAGAAGCAGGATGTATGACTGATATTTTAGCAGAAGTCATGGATTAAAATAAATGAGTAGCAATTCCAACTGCATCCAGATAGAAGATTCTAGAATTAATTATCATTACCCATACTAGTTATTCACTCTCTACTCTGATTGTTAGTGACCTATTATCAATTTAAACCATAACTTGCAAGAGTGGTGTAATCTATGTCTGCAAACTAAACTCCAAATAATCTATCAGGTTATTGTGGGTACATTGTTTATGTAAGGCCAAGACAATCTTTTTTGAAATATGTGTGTCTTATGAACATGGTTGCAATGTATTTGTTGAAGGATCTATTTGTTTATAATAGACTCCTTATGTTGTGAGATGGTTGTCCCATCTATAAACTCAAGTCCAAGTTAAGCTGTTCACTATACTGAATCCTTTCTACAACTTAGCTCACAATATAACTTAAATGTTATGTTAGCTTCTTTATTATATTTTGCTAGAATATTATGGATGTATATATGTATGTATGTATGTATGTATGTATGTATGTATGTATGTATGTATATAATATTACAGTGCATTTACAAAAAATAATACACTGACTAATTTCAAAAGGTAAGTGAAATAATTACCAACTCTCAAATACTGTATTATTATTGCACAGTAAAATGATTCCCAAGCTTGTCATCTTGAATTTTTTTAAAAATATGCTTTTTCTAGAAAATTAAACTTAACATTTATGTTCATTAAAAACACTAGCTCAGGGAGTTGAAACGTTCTGTAATAATAAAATAGAGAAGATCTTTATACATTTTTATAGAACTGTCCACGTAACTTTCTTGAGCAGGCTTAGACCAGATTTAGACTTTGAACATCCCAGCACTAAATTTTGCTAGCTAGTAGATATATTCTACTAATTATATAATATAAAAACAATGGATATTTTTCTTTTTCCTTTGATTATGTTAATAATATTTTAGAAATTTGAATCAAAGAGATAGTATATTTCACTGTAAATATTTCTGCTATTAAGTACTACAAACTATTCTAATAATACCACTTCTCTCTCTTTTGTATCAACATCCAGGTTCATAGGATTAATTTTCCAGAACTATAAAAGAAATTCGTTTACTTATTGAACATATATGCTACACCTCTCCCAACTGTAGATAGCTTCCAATCAATAAAAATAATAAAAAACATTAAAACAATAAATATCAGAATTAAAATTCATTTAAATCCATCTTTTAAGTTGGATGGATTCATATGTGCTGAAAAGAGCATGTTGCAATCAGGAATTCAGTGACAGTATTGCTTGTGTTGATATTTTCTTACACTGTAGATAAGTATTTATGTTAACCAGCTCAAGGTGCTAATCATATACACATTTTCTGTATTTGTTTAAGATAATAGTAGCTCGCACAAAAAGTAAGCAATGGTAAAGAAAAAATGGCTAATGACGCCATTCCTTTACATTTTTCAAAAAGATATTTGCCAGTTTTACTAATACTCCAGTCCAAGATTCTCACCAATATAACACTCTGACACTTGGTGTTAATTCATACTGCAAGTTGGACTTATGATATTGTTATGAACAAATATAAAAGTTGATAACTTTTGATAATATTAGCTCTTAAGAGAGATTTCCAGTAAATATATTAGAGGCAAAGTCAAATATACCCAATCTATTAGAATATTTACGGTTACATTATAAGGTTTTGTAATTAAAAAGAAATGTAACATAAATAAAAGTAACTGTATATTGCAAGTGACTGAACATGAATCAGGCTCACTGAGGGTTGTGTTTTTTCATTTTTTGTTTTGTCTTATCACTATTAGTTCAGGCAGCAAGAGGGACATTTTTAGTAATCAACTGTGAGTCATCAAAGAGTAAGGAATACATTCTTGCTATGAAGCAAAAAGGAGAACATTGTTGAGCACCTTCTGTTCCCACAGACATCTTATGTAGCTCCCTAAAATGTGCATGTATGTCTCATATCCAGTTGCTGAGGTGGTTTTCTCCTAAAACAAGGCAGGCGAAAAAACACTGTGCAGATGCTTCCCAATCAAAGACTTCTGTCTTTACAAGTTAACTTTACTGCCTCATTCTGAAGGTTTGATTTTCAAATGCCAGACAGGTTCAAAACGAATGTCTGGTTTTATTTCATCAAGTCTAATCCATACACAACATCCTTTCCCACTATTTACTAGACTACAGCTATCAAATAAAGATATGATGTCTGTGTTTGGGTTTAGTTAGTTTAAATTCTAATGAGCATGATGTAATCACTATAATCAAGCAAAGCTTCTCTATCTTTGGCTTTCAGTCTCTTTTGCCATCAGCCCTAGATGTATTTGTTGCCTTGTCATTAAACCAACCACAGTTCTACCTAATTTTCAACTAGCAGCAAGCCAGCTGTAGAAAGCTGTGTGGCCCTAATTTAAAGCTCATTTTATGGCATGCTTTGTTCTTTCATAAGATTACTAATATTTACATACACATCCTCAGTTTTCAAGTGAATGTTTTTATGAGGAAATTTCTCTATTCTTTTTGTTCCCCCCACTTAAAACTTTTTCCCCCTGATCAGAGCAGACTTTCTGGTTAGAATTTCCTGGAAAGATCGACATTAAGGTTGATGCAGGTAAAAGTGGCATTCTGGCTTGTTTTCTCCTGTATATCTCAATGTCAAAGGCATCATAATCAATAAAAAAAACAGATGGCTTTGGTATTCCACTCTTCTGCGTTTGTTTATTTATTTATTTAAAACATTTATATAGCCACCCATGTCACACCAGTAACTCTGGGTAGTGAACAAAAGGTTAAAACCAAAACCAGCAACACAATATAAAAATAACATCCAAAAATGAGTAATATAACATATGTGCAAGGTCTAAACATCATTCCATCTCTAATCCAAAGACCAGAACTAAACAAATCAGCCAACAGGGCATGCTTAACTTCCCAATCAAAATCTGGAGGAACAGCCAGCCCTTTATGTCTTATGAATATCCAAGAGGATTGGGGGAAGGGGCACCTGGTTCTTCACATGTATATTGTTCCATAGGGAAAATGCTGTGCTATAGAAGGCTCATTTCCTAGGTCCCACAAGATGTCAGAATCTGGAGAGGTTCTGAAAATGAATCCTCAACGTACAACCCCAATTGAGCCCAAAATTGTGGTTGCTAAGCAAGACCATTGTTAAATGAATTTTGCCCTATTTTATGACCTTTCTTGCCACAGTTGTTAAGTGAATCACTGCACTTGTTAAGTTAGTAACACAGTTGTTAAGTGAATCACTGCACTTGTTAAGTTAGTAACACAGTTGTTAAGTGAATCTGGCTTTCCCATTAACTTTGCTTGTCAGAAGGCGATCACATGACCCTGGGGTACCGCAATCGTCATATGCCAACTGCCATGTATCCAAAGTTTGACCATGTGACCGTGGGGATGCTACAATGATCATAAGTGTGAAAAAGTCACTTTTTCAAAATGATCTTTACAAAATGATGTTTATAAAATGGTTACTAAACCAATGGTTGTAAGTCAAAGACTACTTGTATTCAGCATGCTATTACAAGCTGCAGCCCAGATAAAATAATGTTGAGCTATACTGAATACTCTCAAGAAAAGGCAAGCAGAATTAGACCGAGTTTGAAGACAGATTACATAAAGATTCCAGAGCAGTAGTCTAGCCCAGGGGTCTCCAATCTTAGCAACTTTAAGACTTATGGACTTCAACTCCCAGAATTCCTCAGCGGTCTACAAGTCTTAAAGTTGCCAAGGTTGGAGACCCCTAGGCTAGACTACCAAGTAAAAAAAAGACAAAGGCAAAAAGTTCCCTGCTGTTGCTAAGAAAAATATCGCGGGCATGTCCAGTCCATGCACTTATTGGAATCTGTGTCAATTCAAGGAAATATTTCTCTGTGTTTAGTATTTAAAATATTTTATTATATATGGTCCTTGGGATCTGGGCATTTGAAAGGCCCACAATTGTTATGAAAACACCTTTCTATATGTTTAAAATATTTGTAGCTAGAAAGGGGGACTTCTTTTTTTTTTCTTCTTGTATGAAAACAGAAATTTCTGCTAATAAGAGAGGCAGATAAAGAAACAAATATGATGGAGAGCTCAAAGGTTCTGTTAGGTCCAGAATGTACTCAGGACTCAGGAGGTACATTCATTTTTCCTCCAGTAGTTGTGTTTTAGCTGATAGAAACTATTTGGACTTGCGGGATATGTTACAGATTCTCCCTTTCTATCCATTAGGTTACGCTGCCTAATAATTAATTTCTAAATAAATTAAACGAACCTTACCCTTAGGTTTTGCTCATGTTCCTTTTTTATCCCATTCCTTCCTTTGTTCTGCTGTTCTCTTCAAATCCTATCTTCTCCCACTAATTGAAATGCAGACTGCATAATCTTTAGAGCAAAACTGGGGTTTTTGTTTATATTAACTATTCAAAGCTGTCAGTTGCAATGGTGTGCTGTCTAGAAATGGTTTATTTGGAACTAGTTCCAAATATTCTACCATATCTTGGAACAGTTTTCCAAACTTCTGCTCTCAGAATTTCCAGCTAACATGGTCCATATTTATCAGATTAGTTCACCCTAGTCTAGAAAAACTAAGAATCAGAACAGGAGGAAATCAAAGAGGCAGGCTTATGTTTGCCTAAATCCATAAATGATTCAACTGCAAAATGAATGGGGTTGCCTTGCAAGGCCTGTCATGCAATTCACAAATAATTATCCTTGTAGGGTGCAGTTGCCTATCTTTGGTTTAGTACTGCAGCATGCAGCAGCAACTTACACACCTTGTCTGAACATGGAACTATGTAAGTTTGGGCCTGAGTACAAATTAGATGAGAAAATAAAAGTACTGTAGCAAGAGTAAAATGTCAAAAATATCCCCAAAGAAGTAAATAACAAAAACAACTTCCAATTGGCTACCAATAACATGATGTATCCATAGTCACAAAAAGTCAAGCTCAGTATAGAGGTAACTAAGCTTAATTTATATAATTAAACTTCATTTATATTGTAAACTAAATGCTACATAATATTAAATAAGGGGTGTTATCAGGGTTGGAAAAAATCAAGATGATGGCTGAGGCTGTGTAATTGAAACCCCAATGTTTTTTACCCTGTCATGCACACAATGCAAAATTGGAATTCATTTTTAATGACACAGTCAGAGCTGCCATCTTTATTTCTACCCCGTCCCCCAACTGAATATAATTGCTCTCTAATATACAACCACATTCACTGCAAGTAGGGAATTATTATTAGTAATGCTGCTTTTAACTTTTGCTGTAATATTCAGAAGCAAAGAACAAAGAAAAAGAAAGAATACAAATAAAAGATTTGTAAACATGCAAAAAATATTAAAAACTACACATTCGTGTTTTTTCTAGTAAATGCTAACATGTAACTAAAAATTGAATAGGTCACACTTAAAATGTTTTATATTTGTTTAAAAAATATATTTTATTTTTGAACTCATATCCTGCAAACATGTTTCTTGGCTTTAGATAAATATTGGTTATGGTTTGAAAGAAAAGCTCAGAAATTTTTCAGCTGAAAGGTCAGCAGTTTTTTTAATTAAAAAAAGAAATATAGGCAAATGTTGAGACAGTAACATTTATGAAAATTAGTGATTATTGAATGAATATAAAAATAGAAAAAGGCTATGTTGAAACTTCTGCTTCTTATTTTAGAACAATGACTATACAAAACAAACGAAAGAGTAGGATAGCATTTTGTATTCAGTGGCATTCAAGAAATTTAATACACTGTGTCTGGAAGATTCAGAAAGGGAAGCAGTTGCATGAAATCCACATAATAATGCCTGGTTAAGCCAAATCAGATTTACAAGGGAGTGGACTGAATGGTAATCCAAGTTTGTCCAGGTCACATGATTCATAATTAGTAATAGAAAGAGCTGTTCCTGTAAGCTTGGTTTCTCTTTTTATTTCTTTTTCATTCTCACTTAGGCATGAAATTATTTTTATTTAGCTATTGATTTTAGGAACATAACATAGTCTTAAAAATTCATAAGATCATTTTGTTTACGGTAGTAGAGACTATTTTATCGCTAATGGTTAAAAGGCACCAGGTTTTTGCTAAATTTTGTGTATGTGTTCGGAGATTTGCATTAAGTTCCTGGAGTTATGTTTCTTAATATGATTTTTCATTGGGTCCCCATTGTGCAATGAATGATATTTGTAGATATTCCCTGACATAAAGAATGGTGTGTAAAAGTAAAGTTTTGTTACACTCCAAAATGCCAGATATCACACGTGTCAGCATTATGTCTGACCATGTGACTAAACAGCTCTTTTGCTGAATAGTTTTGCTCAGCAAAACATGC
Organism: Pseudonaja textilis; assembly: GCF_049901715.1. Classification (NCBI taxonomy): domain Eukaryota; kingdom Metazoa; phylum Chordata; class Lepidosauria; order Squamata; family Elapidae; genus Pseudonaja; species Pseudonaja textilis. The sequence continues at coordinate 35,406,339 of NC_142008.1, read as the reverse complement.
TGTCTTATAAAGCCAAAATGAAATGGCAGCTTTTCCTAAGAACTCTGAGATTCAAAACATACTCTTTTCCATACCTAACAATTTTGGTGTTGTTTTTTTTAACATACCCATTCATATTTAATTGCAGGATAGTTATTCCGTTTTTTGTGTTTTTTTTTTCTTTTTCTTTTTTGTAGAAGAATGACAAAGAATTTTCTGGTAATTTATGTAGAAAGAAAGACAAATCAGAATGGAAGGAAATACACAGATTTCCTAGAAACTCCTAGATGGACTACTGAAGCATCATCATAATTACATGTTCCCTACTGCTGTTGAAAAAGAAATAAAATCTAAATTCAAATCTGTAATAATAGAACAATGGATGTCATATTTGTTTTCTTCTCTTAAGGAAAAAAAAACCTCAATGAAAGATGTTAGAATAAAGTCCTGTGTACAAATTATGGATATAGAACAGAAAAGAATCTATCTACATAGTTCCCATCCATTAGGTTTGGAACTTCTAAGGAGGACGATGCTTCAAATCAACATGAGCAGAACTAATTTAGGGGTCTCTGAACTTGGCAACTTTAAGACTTGTGGACTTTATCTTCTAGAATTCCCTAGCCAGTATGGCTGGTACAGAGATTCTGGAAGTCTACAAATCTTAAAGTTGCCAGGTTTGGAGACCCCTGTTCTAATTGTATGAGGGATATAAATTCTGATTTATTAGAGTTTATGGTTACATACAAACTCTATTCACTTGGCTCAGTCTGGTGAGGTAAGAAATTCATGCAAAGATACTATGAACCAATCGACAGTCTTATCTCCCCATTACAGATTTTGTCCATAAGATCAAAAGAAAGATAAGATCACTGAGTAAAATTTGCAGCAGACTTCATGGCTGAATTAGCATTTGAATTCAAATACTTCAAATCTAAGTCAACATTCCATATATTTTAATACATTGGATGAAAGTACCACCCTGATTGTATCTAGTTATACCAACACATGATTGTTTGGGTTTGATCAACTGTTTAAAAGGTTGAATTAGAATTATTCAAAATAGTATTTTCATTTCTATTTCATTTCATTCCTCTTTGTTCAGATAGAAATTAAGGTGAATTTCTATTCTCTGCTGTATTATTATTATTTTAAAAAAGTTAATCAGCAGAACAGTCATTTATAATGTGAATCACAAAAGCTACAATTTTCAGTGATTTTTGTTGTTATCTCTGACCAACTTGGGGATTTTGGCTACAATGGATTGCAGATCCCATAATCTTAGTCAATGTAGTCAAGCGTCATATTAGCTGGGATAACGGAAAACATTATGAATGCTAAAATGTTTGGTTTAGAAAAATGTTTAAAGATACAAAAAATGCAGAATTTCTTTGATATTCAATAGTTTCTATGGAATCATCAAATATGCTACCTGAATTATGAATTTTAAGAATGATTGGCCAAGATAGCAATTACTTTCATTTCAAGGAGTATCCATTCAGCTAAATTTAATATATAGATATTTTTGCCATAAAAACGTGGCAAATGATTTTAATTCACTTTACTCTTTGGTTTTGCATAGTAATTCTTTTCCTTTTCCACTATATTCAAAGTATTTCTGGTACCGCAGGGTTGTGGATAAGGCATTAAGAGAAAGAGAAGTCAGAAAAAAAAATCTCTTCCTCTTCCCTAAGTGGAAAAATTCCTAGATTTTGGACCTATTCAGCTCCTTCAATTCACAGACGCCTAGTCTGGATCCAAGCCAATGTACAGCTTGGACAGCAAATACAAAGAACACAGCTTTATAATTGCCTTGCCATATGAATAGAGTACAGTATTTTCTGTTTATAATTCAGATTTCCATGGTTTGCCCATTATGAAATGATATGTTTGACTTCAGAACCAAAGTAAAATAAAGAATGAATGGGAAAAGCAGTATGTTTGAAGAATGCAGCAGAGTAACCCAGTAGAATACATTGAAAAAAAAATAACTTTGGAATACTTCAAGGAATCTGCCTTACATTTTCTCAAAAAATTATTTCCTTCATGAAAAAGGCTTCTCTCTCTCCTTCAACATGTTCAGAATTTAGCATTTGATGTTGAAAAGTGAGATAAGATTATTCTGAGGTAGATTATTCCAGTCATTTATTAGATGTGTTGGTTTTTTAGCACAAGGTCTGTGTCAGTATTATGATTCCTCTCTCAAGAAACTCCATAAGCTGTGACACCCATAGTTCCCTGCTGCAGTCTTCTATAATGCCTTCTATTATAATCCATGTTAAGAACTACTTGCAAAAAAAGGACTTTAGCTTACCTCAAAGAGTTTATGAACACATAAAGACAACTTAGTCCAGAGTCTTTATAGAAGCACCTAAATTTTGTGAAACCTTTTCTGGCAGTGAAAAAGGGCTTTTGAGACAAATCTTTATGGATGGGTCTTAAGACATGTAACACATGTACTGGCCATTCTTATATCATTTTTAGCCTCATAAATAAAATAGAACAATTTTCATTTTATGGCTACAGATTCAGAAGCTGACCAAATGAATGTTCTCTGGTCAACAGTGGCTTCTCAAATAAGATAGCCAACCCATTATTATAAGAATGCACATATAATTATGGGCAGCAAATTTGTTTTGACAACACTGCTTAAGCTAGCCTGAATAAGCTTTCTCCCAAAATTCTGTGCATTATTTCTAGCAATCTCATTTTGTTAGATTTCTTTTCTAAAATATATGATGAATCTAATACAAACTGAATTACTTGTAGTTTGCACCAAGAAAATTGCAAATTTCAAGAAACATATTGGAGAAAATTTGCTTGTTTGATGAAAAAAATATTCATAAATCCCACACATATAAAGGACACTACGGTCTCGGGTTTAAAAACTATAAAGGCTATCTCGTAGCTTAAAACCTAATGATATCAATTAAACCATTCACACTTGAAATTATGTGACAATCATAGACTCAACAATGTCTTGAGGGTGGAGCAAAAAAAAAAAATCAAGGTGGTAGTAATGACCATACAAATGTGGCTTTTGCCTTGACTATTTGGCATACAAAACAACACAAATATCTATCCCTGACCTGTCTGAAAGTTGTCAGTGAGATGAGGGCTCCAGACTTCTTAGATTGCTGTACCTGCTGTCCTCCAGATACAGTGCATTTTTAAAAACCCCACAATTCCTTGCTACAGCATACAGCAACTCTTATGAACATTATGTTGCAAGGGTCTGTTTACAGGTAATCATCGACTTAAAACTTTTTGTTCAACAATGTTCAAAATTACAATGGCACTGAATTATAAACCCATGAACAAAGTTGCAGCCTTTGCAAAATTACAACCTTGATAAAAATTGGGTATTTTGCAGCAACCCATCCTTATGACTCTTATGATTCTTATAACTATGGGGACCTTTCAACTCCCCTCATCTACCTCCCCCCCAAATGCCTCCCAGTCTCCCCCAACCTCTGAAGCAGCCCCAAGCTCAGCTTAAATGACCCACACAATTGATGGAAGTACCAGGATTGCATCATTAAATGAAGCAGTTATATGGGCATCTCACTTAATGACTACATCACTCTGTGGTCATAAATTGAAGATTATCTATATTTATTATGGCAATTTCAATTAATATAATACAAATTATTGTGAATAGGTATGTATAAAATTGTTCATTGTTTAGTTTAATGATGTGGGAAATTATAGAGCAGAAATACATAATTAAATCTGAAACTTCTGTTAAACAATCATTAATAGGCTGACAGTATTAGAACAGAAATAATGTTAAGCAATGATTAAGTAGCTGACTATATCAGAACAAAAATACTGAGCTGTATAAGAAGAGTATGTCAGAGACCTTTAACAAAAGGTCTCTGGTGGTTTTTAGGAACATAAGGATATATTATAATCACTAGAGGAGGAAAATTCTGAATCTTTTGAAGTTAACTATTTGCATGGGTACTTTCAGTACTAACATACTTATTTTGGATGACACTTTGCCCTTGTAGCACACTCACACAGAGGCAGATGAAAACTTGTAGTTTCTACCAAATTGTGATTATACAATCTTTCAGATTCAGAAAATGGGATTGGGGACTACATGTTACTAATTGTCGACTTCTGAGCAATACTGTTTGGCATTAAGGGTCTACTGAGATATAGAGCTGGTAATAGGAACCAAGGAAAAGAAGTGGTTTGGCCAATATAAAGGTCCTGCAGACAAACTGGATTGAAACAATTCAGATCAAAGTAAGAGGTTTATGAAAGCTGGCAAGCCAAGAGATACATCAAGCCAAAAAGAAGGAACAACATGAGCAAATTTACAACAGAACCAAAAACCTTTTCAAATGTAAGCTGTCAACTAACATTCTAGAAACCTCTTCCTGTTTCTTTTTATAGAAGCTCCTGAATATCTGCTGCCAAAGACAGCAGGCTATGTCAAACAGCCTCGAACAAGCTTCTATTCCAGTGTGGTAGCTGGAGCTTAGGAGAAATTCTCATTGTTTTTATTTGGAAGAAGTGGTTCTAGAATTAAATAAAAGGCATGCAGCTTTGGTGTGAGCTGTGCTCAATCCATTCATACATTCCTTATAATCTCATTTAGCTGTGGAAAATATGTAAAGCACTTCCCCTTCCCAATCAATCTTTACCAAAAAGTAAGAATTCCTGCAATGAGCAGTTACTTTCATTGCATCTAGAAACAACACGAACAATTGCAAAGTGCCAATTGTAATCTCAGCTGTTTCACCGAATTCCAGGCAGGAAGGGAAACAAAAGTCTCAAGGTAATGATCAAATGAGTCTTTATTCATCCATACAATGTTCCGGATTCAGGTAACAACTAGTAACCAAAAGGAATTAAAGTCAGCTCAGGTGCACCTCGCAGCCAGACCTGTATTTATACACCAGTTAACAACTTAATGAGTTTATCCACCATCCCGTGAGCACTACTGGATCACATCCGGTCACCATGTAACACCCTAAACACCGTGCTTTTTATCCATTAATTATTTACCCCTATTTACTATACTTGCACAAATATCATATTCCAATGTTGTATTTACGCCCATGAAGTGACCCTCCACCCTTCCCGAGATCGTTAGTTCAACAGGCAGCAACCAAATCACTTTGTCTACAACCCCCCGCAGGCTGTAACAGCTCAGCATGTGACATCAGCAAGGATCGTTATCTCAGTGGAACAGTTGAAGCCCCAGGTTGGGTAGTTAACAGCGCTTCCCCCCTTGATAGTATAGTCTGTATACTAGACTATAGTCTGTATAGTCTGTATAGTTTATATAGTATAGGCACAACGCATGGTGTCATGGCTCCAGCATGCCCTGGAGACATGACAGGCGGCCCCTCTTACCAGGACTCTGCCTGCAACATAGGAAAAACATTATTATTATTTACAGTCATGGCAGTTACTCTAATTGCAACGTGGGCCCAGGTTTGTCGGAGTATGTATTATGGAAATGATGCACTAAACAATCTGCATATACATCTGATGCCTTCACCCAGGATGCTTCTGATAAAGGGTAGCCCTTCCAATGTACTAAATATTGGATGCTATTCCTTCTTTTTCGAGAGTCGAGGATCCCAGCTATCTCAATGTAATCCGTATCGTGTTGATAGCCCTTTTTTATTTCAGGTACTTCAACCTGGGAGTCAATGGGTTTAATAAACTGACATGAAACACTGGGTGTATACGGCCCAACAATGATGGTAATTTTAACTCTACTGTGACAGGATTGATGATTTTTGTTATCGGGAATGAACCCAGATATTTGGGCCCTAATTTCTTACTGTTTAATTTCAACTTAATATATTTTGTTGATAGGTATACTCTATCTCCAACCTGGAAAGGTTTATGATTCTACCGCTTCTTGTCTGCATATACTTTATAATCCATTGCTGTTTTATCCAGGGCTTTTCTCACATGTATCCAACTAGCTTGTACTTGTTGTGCTCACTGTTGGACACTGATTGGGTCATTGGGATAGCTATTCAAATCTGATAATGGACTAAACTCCATGCCATTAGCTATGTAGACTATATCCTGTACTACTGTGTAGTGCGTTATTGTACGCAACTTCTGCAAACAGTAACAGCTCCGCCCATTCTTGTTGTTGACAGGATATGTAAGATCTTAAATATCTCTCCACCATAGCGTTTGCTTTTTCTGAGGTGCCATTCGTGCTTGGATGATAGGCTGAATTTAATCCCTGAGACGATCCCAACAAACGGAGGAATGCTCTCCAGAATTGAGCAGTAAACTGTACTCCTCTATCAGAAATTACTCATCGAGGATTCCATGTAATCTATACACATGTTGTATTAACATATTGGCTAGAGATTTAGCCGATGGCAACCCTTTACAAGGTACAAAATGTGCCTGTTTCGAGAATAGGTCGATGATTGTCCATATAACTGTATATCCATTACTGGTTGGTAGTTCCACTATAAAATCCATGGCGATATCCTGCCAGGGATGTTGAGGTTCAGACACTCTTTGTAACAATCCTAGTGGCTTTCCCAGTCTTGGTTTTGACATTGCACAGACATGACAATTTTTTATATATTGTTCTATTTTGGAACTCATTTTTGGCCACCAAAATTGACGTCGAACTAAATGTAAGGTTTTTTAAAATCCAAAATGCCCGGCTTGTTTGTCATCGTGACATTTTTCCAAAATGTAATTCCTACATTTTTTCAGTACATAAATCCTGTTTCCTTTCCAAGCCAAATTATCTCTATAGGAAATTAAGTCAACATTACTGGTAAGCCATGTATCTGGCCGAGTTGCCTCTCACAACATATCCTCTTTTATTTCCTTTAACCATGTCGCCTGTCCCATATTCCTGGGTGTGATTTCTGGGATCAGAGGCTGAACAATCACATCTCGAGGTTCATTGTATTGCGGTAGTCGGGACAGAGCATCCACCATAAAATTTCAAACTCCTGGTACATAGCGCAGTTGGAAATGAAACTGCTTAAAGTACAGAGCCCACCTAACCTGTTTGGGAGATAAACAGCGGGGCGCTTGTAAAGCCTCCAAATTCTTGTGGTCTGTCCAGACTTCAAAAAGTTCTTTGGTGCCCTCTAATAAATGTCTCCATGTACCGTATTTCCCCATGTATAAGCACCCCCTTTGTATAAGCCACCCCCCCCCAATTTTTGGACTGTGAAGTTTTGAAAAAAATATTTTATTAGAGAAACAAGTTATGAAGAAAGAAAATTTACAAAGAAACAAAATTCGACGTCTAGATCTACAACTTCGGTCATGACGCCGAAAGCGGTGCGGCGACGCTAGCAATCTACGCATCGAACGAGTAGGAACGAAGCATTCAGGCCGATGCCTAGCGTATGCATTTCTATCGCGACTCAGCACTCGTAATCGTATCATCACGTACAATTTTTACAAAAAGTATAGCATACTGCTGGAAAACCAGTTTATTCCTACTTTATTATTTTATGCATTTTTCATGTATAAAAAGTGTACCTGCTTTGTATATGCCACCCCCCTACTTTTTGGGCTTGAAAATTTTGGAAAAAAGGGGTGGCTTATACATGGGGAAATACGGTATTTAACACCCATTTCACTGCAAATGCTTCCTTTTCCCAAATCGCCCATCCTCTCTCTGTTGGGGTGAATTTCCGGGACATATAAGCACAAGGTTGTAACAGTCCTTGTTCATTTATTTGCAAAAGGACAGTGCCAACAGCCGCGTTGCTGGCATCAGTTTGAACTACATATTTTTTCATGGGGTCAGGATGTTTTAGAATCAGTGCCTGGAAAAACAATGTCTTCAAACTGTCAAATGCCTGTTGACATACGGTGGACCACTCCAGTTTTTGACTGGGCATTGGCTTTGTTTTCTGATTCTTTGTTTTTAGCAGTTCAGTTAATGGTAATGCAATACTAGTAAACTGTGGTACAAATTGCCTATAAAAGTTTGCGAAACCAAGGAAACCTTGCAATTGTTTATGGGTTTGTGGGGTTTCCCATTCCAAAACAGCGGTGACTTTATTGGGATCCATTTCCAATTCACGTTTTGACAATTTCACGTACAATTTAGCATCTAACAATTTTCTCTATACACTTTGTACTAATTTTACATGTTCATCCAAGGTCTGTGTGTAAATTAGGATGTCATCTAAATACACTAGTACTCCACAATATAAATGTTCATGCAGCACCTCATTAATCAACTACATGAATACTGCGGGGGCACCTTGCAACTCAAAAGGCATCACCTTGAATTGAAAACTACCAATGGGACAATTGAAGGTAGTTTTCCACTCATCTCCTTGTTTAATACGTATCCTATAATATGCTGCATGCAAATCCAACTTTGTGAAGATTTTTCCAGTGGCCAACGTGACCAATAAGTCACTGATCAAAGGCAGAGGATATACATTATCTACATATACAGTGTTCAGCCCTCTAAAATCCTCACACAAATGCAAGGTTCCATCCTTCTTCTCCTTAAACAATACTGGGGCAGCTATATGTGATCGTCCAGGCTGTACGAAGCCATGGGCCAGGTTTTTATCTAAATAATTCCTCATCTCTTCCATCTCCTTGGGAGTCATTGCGTACATACGAGGTTTAGGTAACTGCACCCCTGGGATCAATTCTATTGCACAGTCAGTTTTACGGTGAGGTGGGGTAGATGTTTGCATTCCTCCTCACTGAACACTTTTGCAAGATCCAAATACTCAACTGGGTAGAAGAGTTTTTGATGTTCACCTATGGTGGTTGCTAATTCCTTTTGTGAATTCTGCGTGAACTCCCCTGGATTTGCCTGAGGGGGATCTGGTCCTACCACCAGTTGTAAATGATGACAACCACCCTCCCACCATATAACGGGCTCCCACCTATACAACCACACAAGGCCTAGTATTAGTGCCTCACATATATGCGGGACAACAATAAATCATAGCTGTTCCCAATGAGCTCCAATTTCAAGTTTAATAGGAGTAGCCATTGTCGTAGCTGGGGACCCCCAAGCAGTTCGAAACTCATTGGTGTGGGAAATTGTTCCACCTGTAACTTCAGTTCATCCACTACTCATTCGCTAATAACACTCCTGATACATCCCATGTCTATCAGGGCCCCATATCTACCCCTTAGTCTTAGCATAGTCTGACATGGCACAATGCGTGGTGTCACGGCTCCAGCATGCCCTGGAGACATGACATGTAAATGGTGTTTGCATACAAGGGAAAGCTTTCTATTGAAAATAAAAATGGCCAATCAAGTCAAGAATTGACCCAAGTTATAAGCTAGTGATCTGGTTGTATACTTTAGCTCAAACCAACTTTTCACCTCTTTCCCTCTTCCAAGGCAAATTCTACTCACACTTAGAGGTGGAGCTCTCACTTCACAATCAGTAGGCTGTGAGTTCGATCCTAGGTAGAGGTTAATGTTTGGAATAGACTCTCCTGCTCGAGCAGGGGGTTGGACTAGATGACCTTCAAGGTCCCTTCCAACTCTGTTGATCTATGTTCTATGACAAGTTTAAGACTTGTGGATTTCAACTGCCAGAATTCCTGAGTTAATATGACTGGAGGAATTCTGGAAATTGAAGTCTACAGGTTTTAAAGTTGTCAAGTTTGAAGGCCCCTGTTCCATGATAATGAGGAGCCTTTTTCTAATTACAAAGGCACCAGAGATGGTATTCAGCAGGTTCTGACCTGTTCTGGAGAACAGATAGTAGAAATTTTGAGTAGTTCGGAGAACCAACAAATACCCCCTCTGACTGGAGATTTTACAGTATCCTTCCCCTGCCAAGCCCACCAAGCCACTCCCACAGAACCGGTAGTAAAAAAAATTGAATTCCACTACTGAAAGGCACCTACATGTTTTCTTTCCAGTTAAAAAAAAAAATCCACCCCTACTTGAATGTAAGCAGCATTTTAAAATGAAACTGACCTTGGTCATTTTCCCAAGATCTCTCTTTTTGAAACAAGAAAATTGGAACAGAGTTGTAAATACAAAGATCTGATAAATTCCTGATTGATATTATTTACACTGTTATACTTTCCAGTAATATTAGTGCTGCAGTTAGTGCTATGCCATGATACACCTGTATATCAGTTGCTTTAGACAAAATCTATTTTTTCATATTCCCACCATCCCTTCCAAACTGTGTAGAAAATAACATATGTCTGTAGAGGTTATATGACACAAATTGAATATTCCAAAACAACTATGAATGGTGATATTAAATTGTGATTAATTAAATTGTTTAAGTAAAAAATATGATTTGCAAGCATGGAACTTTATGTTGTCAAATCAGGCTGAACTAAACACACAAAAAGGAGACAATGAAGATTTATGAATTCCAAGCCTTACAGAAGGACATTCACAGACATATTTGCACAAAAAACATTTGAATAAACTAACAAATACCCAGGGTTTATTCTCAAGGCTAGGTATTCTGCTACCAAACAGGTGGCACTGATATCTGAGGGAGAAAAAGATGATACCATATTTTGTCAATCCGTACTCACCCTTAAAGCATCCTGATGATGAGTTCTTCAACTCTACTTTTCCATGTTTTGTCTCTCTGAGCATTTCTGTTTGTGATTTCAGTTGCTCCTGATTAACCCAGCAGCTCATTGGTTTTTTTTACAGAGTGGGAATGTCTTCTCAAATGAGCATTCAAAACCTACACTGCAGTGGTGGGATTCAATTTTTTTTACTACCGGTTCTGTGGGCGTGGCTTGGTGGCCATGACAGGGGAAGGATACTGTAAAATCTCCAGTCAGAGGTGGGATTTGCTGGTTCTCCGAACTACTCAAAATTTCCACTACCCATTGTCCAGAGCTGATCAGAACCTGCTGAATACCACCTCTGCTACACTGAATAGAAAGATTACATGAAAATTTTCACTTGTGTGATGATGTGCAATGTTTACCATGGTACCTAATACTTTTCAAAGCTTTATTAACTTGAATGCTATAAAAACATAATGGTTGAAACTTTTGCTTACAAATAAAAGTAGGCAGACCAAGTTTTTCTTTTTTTTTTCTTGTACTTAAAAGACACCTTTTAACTTATTTTTAAAAAGCACAGCTAAACTTAAGAAGCTTGGGAAAACTAAAAAAAATAGTAATTACAAAAATATTTTTTTAAACTGGGTTTCAAATCAACAACTTTCTACTTAAAAAGCAATGGCTTTAGCCATTATACTATTGTAGAATTCATGTCATAGATAGATTTACAAGATATTTATAAAGGCAATAGGTCAACAGGATTTTTTTAAATGTAATTTGCTGGGTATTGCTTTAATTTTTCACATATATAGTAAATTATACAAAGGAAAAGAGAGACAGACACACAAACACACAAAAGTGCATAAGCCCAAGAAAATCTTCCATATAAATTAAAGTGACTGATAATTGATTTTCTGGGGCAGAAATATGGGATGACACAACAGCCAAGAAATTGTCTAATATGTTAGTAAACTCTTCAGATAGAATACCTTAAAATCTGTTGTCAAAGAATGTTTTAAATCTGTCTTAAAATCACAACTGCTTGGGGATATGACAGAATCAGTTGGAGTGGTAAATTTAAGCCTGTTCAATTGCTACTGATTATTGCATATTTAAATTTGAATATACAATAACAATTATATTGTTACATATTCCATGTATTATGTCATTTTCTTGTTCAGGAGGCCCTTTAGACAGTCATTTGTGCCCTGCACACCTCATAATTAGATTATTGCAATACATTCTACTTGGGGCTGTCCTTGAAGACCACTCAGAAGTGCAAAATGCATCAATGCATCAATAGGTGCTTCCCAATGTGCCTATTTGTCAACCCTGTTGTGCAAGCTGCATTAGCTGCCAGTTGGCTTCCAAATGTAATTCTGGTGCTGGTTATTATCTATAATGCTCTATGCGGCATAGAAATGGGATACCTGACAGATCACTTGTATCTATTTGTTTCTGGCCAGCCAGCCCATTCCAGCAAAATGGATGTGCTTCACTTAAAAGGTAAAGGTAAAGGTTCTCCTCACACATATGTGCTAGATGTTTCCAGCAGTGTTCATCTCCATTACAAAGATGAAGAGCCAGCGCTGTCCGAAACATCTCTGTGGTCATGTGGCTGGCATGACTAAATGCTGAAGGCACACAGAACGCTGTTACCTTCCCGTCAAAGTGGTCCCTAATTTTCAACTTGCATTTTTACATGCTTTTGAACTGTTAGGTTGGCAGAAGCTGGGACAAGTAATGGGAGCTCACTCTGTTGCACAGAGCTAGGGATTTGAACCACCGAACTGCAGACCTTTCTGATCGACAAGCTCAGCGTTTTAGCCACTGAACTACCACGTCCCTCCTGTGCTTCAGTTACCCATCATTAAATGCTGTGAGTCCTCGAGGGCTTGCCTTTTTCTGTTGTTCCACCCACTTTCTGAAACAGCATACCTACAGAGATAAGAATGGGGATCCTCTCTCCTGGGAATTTGGAAAACCTTCAAAACCGGCTCTGTCCTCAGTTTATATTTTATTTAATGATGCCTGATTTGTTTCATAATTTTTATTATTACTGCATTTTAGTCTGTGCTGCCAGTTGATTTAATGTCTTAAGCTGTTTTTAGTGGGTGACAGGTTTAAACAAACAAAAAAATTGTTCTGTTAAACTTCTTGGTCATATCAAAAGGCCAGAGAGAGAAATAATGATGAAATAAAAGTCATAAGAAGGATCAGTCAAAAAATTTTTTTATATGAATCCTAAGAGCCAATTGGTTGATATGGTCTATAAAAGAAAAACATGGATTTTTGTAGAAAAATAAGTTGGACTACTATGATCATCACCCTAAAGCTGGAAGAAGGAGGAATATGGAGTGACTGAAATAGTTAAATGGATGGTATATCAATTTGATAAAAAAAATAATATATATATAAATAAATATGACAAATAACAAAATATTCTTCACAAACACACATTTCTGAAAATTGTGCTTTGGAAACCACACATTGGAGTAGCTGTCTATTGCCACAATATGTATTAGGAATTGTATGGGCTATACAGTTGTAATCCAGCATAGAAATGTGACATGTTAAAGAAAGATGTAATGTTGCAATGTATGAAGTTTTTGTGGACCAAAAGTTACAAATGGAAAGTTATGTAGATTTTTCAATAGTATAAAAATAAATTCTAAAAAATAGTGAAGGGACATAATAAAGAGCACTTAATAGGAAGAACATTTTGCAGCACTGAAATAGATTGCGTTTAAATCAATCCACAAAGCAGGTGAAGGATTTGTTCCAGAAAAGACACTTGCCAAGTGACGTTGGGCCATATGTAACAATCTTGTGCCTCACTAAGAATATCTGAAAATACACAGAGAATCATCATGATGGATGGTGTTGCCTAGTTGGGAAGAGGAAACTTGTGTAAGCACATTGCTCAAACTCCCACTGTCTGAATGGAGGTGTTTCATTACAACAGTGTGGAAATTCATTAAGAAAAAGACCTGGTGGTCCATAGCACACAAAAAAAGCTGGCTCTGAAGGAGTTACTTGTGTGTGAGAGAGTAGGGGGAGGGGACCATGTTAATACAGCATTTCCCAGCCTCATTATTATGAAAGTAAAGACTGGGTTAGAGTGGAAAATATAACTGCATGCTAAGTATAGTGTGAGTGTGTTGCAAAGAGGTGAACGAGAGGTTACTGTGCAATATCAACAAAACTGTAACATTCTATAATGAGAGCCATGCCAATCCTATAGGGAATTTAAGCACATTTTGCAGCACTTTATAATGAAGGCCATTTAAAAAAAAATCACTGCAAGAACATTTACTGCCTGCATGCCTCAAAGTACATGAATGTGGAATGGGTAAGAGAGAATGACTGTAGGCAGAATATGAAATTATCCTTCACAAAATACCAGTGACAGTTCAATATAAAGAAAACACCATTATGATAAAAAGAGAAATTTTAAAGTACTCCGTTATTTGATGTGGGATGGGGAATCCAAGGCAACATACTCTTCCAGAGCCAGCCCTACTATTAGGGCTGTTGACTAAACTAACAGTCTAAGGCAGTCGATAGTGGGGGTAGCAATTTGAGGAACAGGCATTTAGGTGGCAAGATAGTATTAGTTCCCTCTTTTTTTAACTCTTTGTTTAACCTCATAGTTGGGCTAATAAGAGATTTGCCTTTGCTTCTACAAACTGTTCACAGTTGATTACTCCACAATTCTGTTACATTTTAGTCTTTCCTTTGCACCAATATTGACAGATGAAAGGGTCTGACTACTAGCTAGTTCTTAGATAAGCTTGAACTGGTTTATATTTGAAGAGTGCTCATTCTGCTAAATCAGGGGTGTCAAACATGTCATCATGGTGGTGTCATGTGACATATCAGAACTTTCCCCCTCCATGCTAAACTGGCATGGGCATGGCCAGCATGTGACACATCTGGCCCACAGGCCAGGATTTTGACAGCCCTGTGCTCGGCAGATGCAGACCTTAATAGACTCTTACACCTAGTCTCCAAATGCTGGCAACAGCATTATTCTACCATCTGCTCTTTTATGCTCTAGCAGCCAATGATCCATTATTTTTATTATGGCGTATTAACTTCTTCTGAAGGGTGTGACTTTTTCAGAATTATATTGATCAGACTGGAATCACAGGAAACAATTAATGCATTGGTCTGACAGAATGAATACATGACCATGTTCATGTACATGCAAAGATGTGCTTATACAAACATATATCTCAAACTGATATATACTGGTCTACCTTACATGTGCATAATACACATCAGATAACTAGATAATAGGTAAATATACATGCTGCATTCAAATATTTCCTTACATCCATGGGGCTTATGTAATTATATATGAGGAAATGTATGTATGAGCATGAAATGTATATTTGCACCTATTCACACACACATACATATGTATGTACATGTCCTTGCATAAAAATCCTATGACTTAGTTTTTTTATGCATATAAACTGAAATCTGCATCTCCCATCTACATTCTTACATTCCTTTCACACATATACCAACTTTTCTCATATAGAAAAAAAGATGTTTTACTTAAAAGAAATTAAATTTCCTCTAGAGAGTGAATAATAGCAATGAGAGCAGAGAAAAATCATTGCACCTTTCCTTGCTGATGAAAATGATCTAATCTAAAGCAATTTTTCAAGTTTCAAAACTGACAAAAATTCCAAGACAAAAGTTTCAAGATTAATTATAAAAAAATGAGAATCAAAGATATTTCCAAATCCAGAAAATAGAATTTCTAAGGACATACTTATTTCTGTTTGCTTAGGTGAAGTTCTGACACAAGATTTCCACAGGAAGAAGGGAGCATTTTTTCATTCTGCCAGACCTGCACATTTGGAGATACAGGTAAAGACTTTGCTCTTTAGTGGCTGTTATGCTTTACTTTGCTTGTATCGTGATAACTGAATGATCAATTAATGGCACTTTATATGGCCTTGTTAACATGAAGTAGTAACTAAAATGTAGAACCAGCTCTATGGTTAGGCAAGCTGAAATTGTGGTTTCAGATGGATGTTGGGGGTTGAGATAAAATCACTTGTGACCCGTTAAAGATTGCCTGCATACTTAATATGAAACTTCTGCCTCATGTCTCAAGTTGAATGTGTCGCCTTCTCCTTACTTGGAATTAATTCACAATGGCCAGGCCAGTTAGATTCTGCCCTTGTAAGGAAGCCAGGAGGACAGGGCACCATCTTGGCTAATGTTCTGACCAAGGCTTCCCAAGAATGTAATTAAGCACACACTTAGTTAAAACATTTTTTGTTTTATTTCAATGCTGGGAATTATTTTCATTCTCAGCCGGCAATGAGTCCCAAACAGTTCCTTCAAGATAAGCACCCACCTTTCTTTCCTTTGAATTGCTGCCAAGAACAAGAGTGCCAAATGAATTATAAAAAAAACCAACCGAAGTACAAAGTCCACACAGAGCTTCAAGGATTAATCCGAACAGAATGAACTACTTTGCTTCCTATGAAGGTTTCTTCACCTTTGCCTGTCCTTTATACCTTATGGGAAGGGGAATCACCTCCAAGCCTTACTCCTGAGTTGCCCCTTTTGTCTCAGCTACTCTTGCTCTTCTAGCAGCTCTGCGCACATGCACACTGGGAACAGGCTCCCCTTGTTCCTCGGCCTCGCTGCTGCCAGACTCCAGAGGCTCTGGAGTCAGTACCCCAGTATTCCCAGATGGTCCTAGCTCCATTTCTGCATTGGAGGCAGGACCCTCGTCTGAATCCTCTCCAGATTTCCTGACTAGTCCCATTCTTCCCACTGTCAGATTCCACTGCCAGCTGCACCGGCTGCCGGTGAACCACAACAACTAACAGTTTAGGATCTTTCTAGCCTATATGATGGCAAGGTTAAATATTCATATCGTAGAGATCTGCTTTGGAAAGTGTTTGCACTGTACTAAGTTGTTCATTTGGTAACAGGATCTGTCTTGAGCACAATCAAGTCCCAACATTTAGGGTCTCTCAGTTATTATTCTTTTGGCTCTGAAAAGAAATCTGAAAGATTAGACTTCAGCAAAAAAGAAAGAAAGAAAGAAAGCCAGCACTGAAGCCAAATATTAAAATACTGGCACACAAGAAAAGAACTGCCAGATTGTCAAATTGTGAAACACCCATAAAAATCACAGAAAAGTCAGAGTTAATCTCAAGATAGTGTTTTCTTTTTAGCCCCTGAAGAAACTGACTCATCAATATTGAGGGAGTATATTTTTGGCTACTCTTCTTAGCTTTCTTCGACACAGTTAATATTTACCGAGTCTCCAGGGCCCAACATTACCTCAGGTTTTTCGCTTCAGGTCTACAGCTGCAGTTTCTTGCTGTCACCATAGTAATGCCTGGAATGTAAGCATTGTGTTTCCCTTTCTGTTAAGAAAATAAGTAAAACTAAAGTAGCCAGCTATGGAACCAGGGGTGAGGAGTGAGTGCCTTTCTAAGCAACTGTAACTAAGAATTTAAAGTTTGCATTGACATGATTAGGTTGAAAACTAAACATGATTTTGGGAAGAGAGGACTTTGCCATACCAACTAGCAGCAGCCAGATCATGATAGGAAATATACGAATGTCATCAAGTCATGTATTCAGTTCTGTTTATCTAAATTATACTAATTAAGCAATGTTTGCAAAAACTACAGAAAGCCACAAGAAACTTAATCTTTGAAAAATGACTGGAGGTCTTAGATATATTGATGTAATTTAACAAACCATCCGGGCATTTGAGTTAGCCAAGATCTGTTCAATTTTTTGTTTCTACTTCCAGTGAAAAGGGGTGGGGGATTGTAATATGAAAAGAAAAAAGAAAAGAAAAAAAAGAGAGAGAGAGAGAGAGAAAAGAAAAGCTGTTTCCACTGCTAGGAAAATGTGGTTCTTTATAGTTTTTTAGGCAGAATTTGTGTATTTAAAAGATTAATTTCATTTCAAGAAGATGAACTGAACAATATTTAAAACTGTATATAAATATGTAAAGAGCAAGGGAAAATAGCTTTAGTCATTTTTAAAAGGCAGGAGAATGAAGGAAAACTAGCAATGCCAGAGTTTTTTTATTAAAATAAAATGATATTAAACTTAACACGGTATTATAGGCACTATTTTTTGTGGCAAGCAATGAATAATCTTTAAAATGTGGAAGCATTCTGTCATTTTTTTCTGACAATGAAGATTAGTTGGATTATTCAAATATAATTCAAAAGATTTACAATACTTAAATAAAGGATAAGATCTAAAATTGTATTCATTTTTCTTATTTGCAATATATATTACAATTGCTGGTTATAAATCTGGTGTGTTAACATTTTTAATTAGCTACAACTTACTACTATATATTAAGTGTCTAAATAAGTTTATTTAAATAATATTGGAGGTTGTAAAAAATACTATGCTGCAACAAATATAGACAAAAAAAGGAATCTAACTTGTTGTACTTTATAAAAATTTGAAATTTCTTTCTCAATGCTTACATGCTGACATTTCAAAGTAATAAAATGACAAAAAATGTTTTATATTATTTAGTCCAACTAATTTCTTTTTCATGCCACTTAAAAAAAGTAAGAAAACTAAGCAAATGACAGGTAGTATGGCAACTGGATAGATTGCTCTGGATGGGTGCACCGCTGAAATTTTAATTTTCTTCCTTTTAATTAATTGCCAAAATTAAAAGCATGAACATTAAAAAAATCCACACAGAGACTTTACCTCTCTGTTAAAAGAAGTGCAGTAATCAAAACAAAACAAAAAAACAAAGATTCTCCTACATCTTTGGAATTTTAATAAACCAGCTGTTTGCCATTTAGTTTTGGATATTGTAGAAGATCCTTTTATTTTCTATTATTATTTTAGTGTTTATCCTTCTGGTTTTAAATCCTATACTTGTGCAGTATATACAATGTCCTAATATATGTTTTCATTAAACACTTAAACCTATTATTTTAGTTGTAAATATATTTTTAATTTTTAACCATATTGAGATTTATTTTAATGGCAAGCGCTATAGAAATGCTTTAAAAAGTAAAAAAAATGAATTCTAAGAAAAAAAATTTTTTCCTATGTATTACTGAAGCATGCTGTAAATAACAAAAATACACAAAAATGATCAAAACAGTCACTACTAAAATTATAATGCCAGGTAGTCCTATGAAGACAAAGAGAAGTATATTCATTTCACATTAATTGTATTCCAGAATGACTATTAACAGATTTACAGCTATAATGTTGCACTGCATGAAACAAAAAGAATGGTTGATTTTCCAAATTCTTGATTTTCATTGAATCAAATTCTTGATTTTCATTGTTCGTTATGTGTAAATATATATGTACTGATTTTTAATTTTGGAAGTAATTTATTTTATTTATTTAGGATGGTATAAATCCCAAGGGATTATGCTACTACCAAATCACAGAACATTGGTAAATAACTTTAGGGGAAATAAAAGAAATATGTGAACTCTTTGTCTAGATTTAATTAATCTAAAATCAAATAATAAAATACAATGTCAATAAATCCACAATATGAGGGAAAATCCTTCAAAATTCTGCCATATTTACTTAAATTTGTTTTTTTAAACTGTCCCCCATCTAACTAAATATTGTCTTTCGAATAGGTGATTTATTTTAAGACTTTGGTATCACACTTTCTAACAGATTATTATTATGCATTGTATGAAAGTTAATTGTTTGGTTTTAATAGCCTGCTTTTTTATAACACATCAGATATGCCCATATAATAAAGTAAGAGAATCAAATAAAAATTTTCAGTATAGTATATCAGCTTCTCTTTTTATATAAGCATAAGTATAACCATTGGAAAGCTAACAAAACAATTTCCTTTCTCTTCAGTCTATCTGGACATAAAATACTTTATTTTGACAGCGAACATCAGAATTTAATTTTAATATATGCCATTGTGTACACAGAAATGTTACAATAAAAGTTATCTTATCATCTTATCTTATCTTGGGACAAACAGGCAGAAGACTAGAAAAGTACATCTATGAATGCCAGTCAGAAGACATGATGAAAACTTCTTAATTTTATAACACATAAACAGACTAAATCATAGTTTCAGATGAAAAATTGTGAGCATCATAGACCAAGCTAAGTTCAAAAATTACTACAGAATTCCTGGAAGCCTGGCACTCAGACAAATCAACTATCAGCAGGCACATGGAAAGAAACAATATCAACATACCATTCAAAAGAGGCACTCAAAAAGCCAAAAAGGAAACAAAATTACCAGCAAACAGATAAGCAGAGATTAAGACCAAGATTAATACTACATCAACTAGACCAATACTAGATCAAGATCAAGCAGCAAACAATACTTCAGTCAAGGGCTTCAGACAAGCTAACAATAAACAGTAGCCTATTTGAGGATCCACCAATACTGGCAGGAAAACAACTATTATATAAATAGAGAGAAGACTCCATTCCCTCCTATCATGGATGATGTTGCTTAATTGGATATGTAAAACACCTGCTAGAAAACAACCATTGTTAGAGAGCACCAACGACCCCACAGTTCTATCCTGCATTGCAAATATTCTCTTTTATCATAATCGTTCTTAAATTAGGACGAAGACAATTAATATTGCCTCTTTTTCTGTATAACCTTTTTTTCTTTAATGAAGAATTTTTTAATAAGAAAATTTTGTACCACTTTGTAATAACCAAAAAATGTGAAAAATGCCATCCTCATCTTCCAAAAGCTTGAAATTGCTATAAATCTATTCTGTACGTTGTGCAGTTTAAAATTGCTTCCTTTACTAAAGGTTTTTTTTTTTAAAGGCTTCATATTTTCTTGCAACACTATTGTCTTGTGGTCTTTCTCCATACTTTTATCAATATTTTTTCTGTCAATGTCTCCAAAATGATGTTTATCTCTTTCTGAATAATGACATAATTGTCATGGCAAACAAGCTAGTTTTAAATGCTTGTTAGTCTCTTGTGGTATGAAGCCTAAGATTTATAGGATCAGAGTGAGCTCGCATAAATACATTTACCAGATGAAAAGTCTTGCAGACTGGTGGTATTGCAACAGGCTATTGTCAGGGGAATCCTTAAACTCATGTCCCAAACTAAGGTATAACAAGTAATGAGGCCACAGCAATCCCAACAGAGACTTTGAGACAACTAGATAATAGAAGCAGAAAGCAGCGATAAAGCTTCCTTATGGCATCAGTTGTGTCAGTGATATAATAAACTCTTTACTCAAATTACATGATCTGAAAGACAGTCCTTAAGTTATGTTAAGTGTGTTATTTGCCCTGAATAGAGTGAATTTGTCATGACTTTGAGAAGAGGAAAACAAACCACATTCATATTGCAATGTGAGACTTAGCATCCAGTAGATGCCTTAGTACAGGGACAATCACCTTTCTATTGTTGTAATGAAAGCAGAAGTGGGAAGATAAGGTTTGCTATCTGATACATGTTGCAAATCCCAAAGTTCTACAGCACTGGCCAAGCTGTATGGGAATGTTAGAATTTATAGTCCAATACATCCAGAAAATACCAGCCTGTAGGGAAAAAAACCCTCTCAAAAAGATAGTTCTTTTTATTAAGTCATATTTAAATTGTTATCCAAAAGTATATTAAAAATATGTAATATAAACAAGTTGTTCTCTTTTCACAACCATTACAGTTTAGTTCCGGGGTTGATTGGTTAGCTGCCTTCTATTGCAAGGAAGTTTATAGCAGGAAGCATAAAACTTTCTAGTATTAATCCTAGAATACAGCATTGGAACTGAAGGTTTCTTAGATCATCATACCTATTAAGGAATGAATTTGCCCTTCCTGATATTCCCCATGGAAATTAGCAGAATTTATTATCCTAAAGAACACAGACTATCAGTACTGAAACTATAATGCACACTGAAAGCAACCTAGAGATGATATTAATATATTCCATAAGAATAGCATAGTCATTTAAATCAGGAGATAAAATCCCTCAGCAAATAATTTTTAACTGATATAAAACATCTCTTAGAGTGGTATGTAATAGTCTCCCATCTTGTGTAGATCAAATAGCTATAACACTTTTCACTAGCCTTGTATGTGAATTTAGCATCAAAATGATTTACCTGACATTCCTCCAACTCTCAACAAGACATATTCTCCCAATGATAACATCAGTTTTGAAAATTTAGATCTTTTTTGATATTTTTCACTCATATGAGGCATCTGACAACTTCAACTGCCATATTAAATCAATTCAAAGTCCTGGACTCCTGAATTCTCTAGCAAATCAAAACCAGGTTCCAGTTTCCCGCCCCCAAATGTTTTGCCAATAATTGTGGCTGGAGCTGATATAACACTATCTGGAGAGCATCATATTGGCTTTCCCACTTCCAAACAATACAATAATCCATCAACTTCTTTCACAAACTAAATATCCCAGGATATATGAAATGAAAAAGTTTACTGATTGTATGGATTTGAGTATTCATGCTTTAAAAATGTTGGTTTTGATTTTAATATTTGCTGTTGAATATTATCTTGTAAACATTTATTTAATTCCTCTATAAACACTAGGGTGGTTAAATCTGCCCAAATATACTTACATTTAGATTTCTATTTTCCAGCATTCAAGTTCCTATAGCCTATTGATCAGCTAAAAGTCAGCGAAGAGAGGGAGTGGGAGACAAATGAGAAGACATAAATTTGTGAATGTATTTGTTTTGATATTTATATGCTCTTTTGTATACTTCTAAAAGTGATGTGCAGACCTTTTCTTTTTGTTCATGTGTGGAGAAGGGCAAGGAATTGCAAAACTTAAAGTTCAAAACATGAAAAATTTAAGACCAAAAAATATACAACCTCATTGTAACGTCACCTTTAAAAAAGTTAAACCAGACATTTTCTCCATCTTTACTTATCACATCACTGAAAACATTCTATCATAACTCTGTAATTACATCTCCAAAAGAACCCAGTTTTCAATCTGATTTTTTTTTTAAATCATTACTTGCACTGTAAAATATATTTCCTCATAAAAGAACTGTACTGCTAAAAACAATAAATATAAAAGCACTGCTTCCTTAACCAGATTCCAAGAATTTTATATGCTGTAACTTAAGCCTGAAAAAAACAGAGGATATTAAATGAACTAAACTGTCTTAGCCAGAAATCTCTGATTTGGACTGCCTCTTTGATGTTTGCATCAGAAACTCTTTGATGTCTTAATATTGTTTTAGAAAATTTTTTTAAAAAAAACTTGACTTGTAAATCATTTGGGTATTATATAAATGACAATATGATGATGAATGGCATAGAATTTTGAAAAAAGATTCTTTTTTCCTCCAGAATATTAAATTAATCACAAACTAAAGACTGTCTAGCATTAGTGACTTCAGAGGTTCTTTTGGCATTCCAGATGCAGAAAGAAAAAAATATTTTGACTTTGTTGTGAGCACCTTTCCACATCTGCAACCTTGTTATACAATAAAGTCTTGTTCCTTTGTTGCAAGATTGCAATGGTTCTTTTTTTTTTCTTAAATAATAATTTAAAACATGTGGCCACAGAGTAATCCAGTAAGCCATAGGCATTTTATATCAGAGCTTTCATGCAATCATATATAACGTCAACCATCTGGATGAATGGCTAGATAGAAAATTTTTGTATTGATAGATTAGAAATGATAGCACGATCAAGAGACAAAATACCACATTGCCATTATATCATTATCATTCATTTTGAAACAATGTCCTTCTTATAGTATGACTATTCTGTATTATATTAAAGCTAAAAACAAATAAAACCATTACCTCCTAGAGCAACTAATTTATCTTTACATTCTGATATTTGGGTAAATAAAATTTGCTTAAGTTACTGCAGACGATAACTTTACATCATACCACATTGAAGCTGAATGAAATGAAAAATCAGATTATAGATTTAAAAGCATCATGGCAAAGCACTTATTAAACTGTTGCAAAACTTTTGATGAAAAAGTGATAGCATTGTATCATCCTATCTATCTTCAACTATGAGCCTAATACTCTAATTTGAAATTGTATCTTACTTAAATTACTGTTACTGATAGCATTGTATCATCCTATCTATCTTCAACTATGAGCCTAATACTCTAATTTGAAATTGTATCTTACTTAAATTACTGTTTTACTTCAATCATTCTATTTTTCAACAGAGTTCTAGATGCAGAAAGAGTTTGGATTAGAGATCTTTTGCACATACTATTTCATTTTCACTAAAGTGCACACACTTGGTGTGTACTTTACACACGTTGTACCTATGCACTGAAAAGCAAATTCACTGTTGCTTCATAAAATAAAATAACTTTTTCCAAAGCTACTTTTAGTTATGAGTAACCACAGTTCGGTGGAAAAACATTGAATTCTCTTTGCAAATTGTTATTCTGAAGTCTTCCAGCTCCTGAAAATGACTTCTTGAAAATGTAAAGAGCCATTGCTGCTTATGTTGACTTTGCCTGGCTGGACTGACCAATGGTTTGGTTCAGAATAAAGTATCTTATGTTCCTATGAGACTTAACATTGTACCACACAAAACATTTACTACACATTGCAAAATCTGGGTGAGGCTTGCAAGAGGCTTACACATGTAACAATAACTTCAGTTTCATTTGGTCACTTCTGACTCTTCGTTGCCAGAGGGATATCATTTCACCAGGACTCTCTATCACTAACTGCTTTTTAGGCAGCAACATGTTATTTGGCAACATGTTATTTGGCAAGAGGGCAAATAATAGGGTTTGGTTTTAACATCATTTGGTTCTCAACTGAATATAGATAATAGCAAATGGAATAATTAACTGCAATCCTGTGAACATTTATTAAAGAATAATCTTCACTCTGCATACCAGAACTATCAAATTTTGATTAGATATGTATCGAATAAAAACATGAAGTGAGTTTTCTAAATTTAATAATAAAGTCCATTAAATTCAGTGGAACTTCCTACACTGAAAATGTTTATAGAATTATAGTCTGTTCTTGTTTGTGTCCTTATTTATTTATAGACTGTAGCTTTTTCTCATTTCTTTGTTTAATTTTCAAATTGTATCTTCTATAACAAACAAACTGAAATCCATTATTTTATCTATGAAAAATAATTGTGGGAAAATTTGCTGTTGGGAGTTCCATAATTCATTGTATAATCACCTTAGAAATATGTATATATGTCACATGCATTTTGTTTGAAATTTTGGATTTCAAACAAAAAGATCTGCAATCTAAACATAAAGCTAGGATGAACAAATAGATGTATCACCAATAATGCCCAGTCCTCTTTCTCAAGCACCATAATTCTTGCACAGCTGAGAGTGCTTAGACTGTCAATGTCTTTAATGCATTTGTGATTTTCCCTATGGGATTTCACCTCTGCTTATTGAAGACTGACATTGAGCTTTGTTCTTGGCTATCACTCCAGTACAAGAGGGTGGGAGACAAGACTACAGTAGGATAAAAGAGCATAAAAAATGTGTGACAAATGGCAATGATAAGGTCATATCTTCAGCTTCTCTGAAGCTGTGAAATGAAATCCTTGTGCCAATGCACAAGGCTGAGCCCATGGAGAGGCCTCGCCATATACCTGCACCTGCTCATTAATGTTTAAAAATATATATATATCCTAGCAAAAGAGGCTGCTGCAACATTAATCAATCACTAAATAATTAGCTGAGTAGAAATTAGGCTTTGGGATATTTTTGGACATGGACAACAATTACTAAATTGTCCTGTTTTAGCCTACTGAGTAAATAAAATTTTCAAAATGTATTATTATTATTATTATTTGTTTTAAATTGGTAGAGAAAAGCTCACAGAATCTGGAAAATAATTAAGTAAAAATTAGGTGCCTTTTTCCTCTGCATTAAAAAAGTCTGTGATTTGCATTATTAATTTTGATCACAATGCTTTGTTGTGATTTTAAATTTCCAACAGGAACCTAATGTCATATTTGAACTCGTTTAAGATGCTTTATTAATACTAAATATGTCCAATGGAGCTTATTCAAAGTCAATTATGTATAGTATTTCAGACGTATTCAGAAATGTTTTGGGATTGTTGAATTTTATAATGGAATTTTTGCCCAGAGTATTAACTTTTTAGAAATAAAGAGAAAGCATGGTATTCCTTCTGTGGCTTGAAACAGTGAGCAAGGCCTATTAATTAGATCCAAGATGAACAATAAGTTGAGAATAATTCTGTCAGGTTTCTGAGATGCAGAATCTGTTTTTCTGAATGTTTTCCTCCAATGTTCACTGCTTTTCTACATCAGACAAAAAAAATTCTAGACAACATTTCATCAGTTATTTGAGCTATATATTATGATGAAATGGTTAAGGGCAGTGTATATTAAAATAAATTACCAATTATTGTGTGTTTTTCCTGTATTTTATAATTGTGGTTGTTATACATTATGACTGGCCTGGGATTCTTAACAATTAAGAACAGAATATAAAAGGAATATAAATATGGACATATTATGGGTTTATGATTATGTATTGTCTTTAGTATCACAATGGGAGGTACCTGGAATATCATCACTCAACATTGCCATAAAAATGATATGCTGCACCTTATTCATATTAAGTGGAACAATCTGTGATACTCTATTTCTTTCAGACATCTGAAAGAAGATGTCTGAAAGAAATAGAGTCATTTTATTTGGAAAGTTATTGCACCCAGAAAGACTGAAATAGTTTTATCTGCATGAGAGCATCAAATCTTTCAATAAGAATCTTTCTAGCAAAAGATGAAAGAGCTGCCAACTCAGACAAACCAAATTCAATGCATATCTATGCTAATAAGAATCTTTCATTAGGAACACTGATTTTGGGACATGTTTAGTTTCCTCTTGGCTTAGCAAACATGTTTTCTTAAACCAAGAAAAGTATACCAAAAGGGAGGCAGCATGATATATGTGAGATTCAAGATTGCATATTTGGAAGTTTCCAGGGAATTAGTATGCAATCACTGTCTAGACTATCTAATATCAGCATTATAATGACTGCATAATAAACCCCTAAAATTATGTGTTGTTTTTATTCCTAGATACTCCACTGCTAAATAACACAACAATATTGCCAACATCAAAATATGAATACATGAGGCAACTAGCCAATTCATGTTTCTAAAGGACATGCCCACATTCAGGTATCATTAATTAACAATGCTGCAAGAGAATCATGCATTGTTATGTAATTGCCATGCCAGCAAAATTTATGATCAGCCATCTATTTGATCTCAGCATATGTTTATAGGGAACTTTCCATCTAATATACATATTGAGAAAATTACATAAGAAGAGTAAAAAGAAAAAAGAAAGCAGACACAGAGTTGGAGATAGTATCCAATGCAAAGATAATAAAGCACACCAAGATACCCTTTGTATTAATACATGTATTAAATAAAAACAATTTATTTCTGAACATAGCTATTCTTTACCATTTCACTTTAATGCCTGTGATGGCTACTCAGTGATGGTTTATGTTGCTACTGATTAAGGAATAGGGCATGTGGTAATGGGTATACATAAATATATATATATATATATGTGACCAGGAACATTTAAGCTAATGACTGCCTGGAAGAGACTGCAAACTGAGCAGCTTCTTCCCATTACAAGCCTTCCCACTGAAGTGGGGTTGTGGATTTTGCCCTACCGCAGAACTACCCCTTCACCTCATAAGAGACTAAGAAAGAGTTTGGCCTGTTTGGCTACCCCAAACAGGTCAAAGTCTTCCCCACAGCCACCACTGTAGCTCACCAGCTTTGGCGCAGCTCTAGTCCAGGCTGTGGCTGTGTCTTGATGTAGGGATATTGCTGTGGGAAGGAAGCTGTTCCCTGGCATGCCCTATCTGCACTTTCTTTTCAGTCTAAAAGACAAATGTAGAACATTCAGCTGAGATCATGACCTGGAGGACCACCTGCTGCCCATGGTCACACGTTAGAGACCTCTGATCTAATACAACCTTGCCTTGACAGCTGAATTCAGTTCTGCTTAAATACATTCAGCAAACATGAGTTCTTATTGTTTGGAAATTCTGCCTTACATTGTTCAATTCACATTGAAATTCTTTCTCTTTTTACTTCTGTCTCCTTCCTCATACTTGCACATGGAAACTGCTTTATATAATATTAGATCATTGGTCCATCTAGCTCCATGCTGCCTCCTGTCTGTTTTTCATTCAGTTATGTGCATGTAAAGACACACAGACGCACACACGCACAGAAACACATTTGTATCTCTTGTTATATAGATAAACAAAACATCCATTACATATTCTAACCTCATCTTGGGGGAATGTTAGGAAGTAGAATCGATGAAGGAAATTGAAACATCCCTTTCCTCCAGCCTTTCAATCTGTGGAGAGAGAAAGAGAGAAACAGTGAGCCAATCTTAACATTTAAAAGATAAAACACAAAAGAAAATTTGACAGGGGGATAAAATGGAAAAGCAAAGCAGGAAACTCAAAAGCCATTCCTGTTGATAAATCTGAAAAGATTGTGCTGAGGTGGAAGGAATTGCAAGGTGGAGGGAATTGGCTGCATTTTGTACTTGCATTCAGAATTCAATGCTTCCTCTTTGGTGCTGATTCAAAAATGATATATTTCTCTACTAGGTCCATGTAGAGTAAGCATATTTGCAATTAATCTCCTTGCCAAGAAAATAGCTTTTCTTGGCTAATATGAAAATATTAAGCAGGTTTTATGCTAAAACTATATTTGATATAAAGATATAGCTATATCAAAATTTCTTTCAGTGTTTTCCACAACTATTATACGAAATTACATTTTTACTTAGAAAACAGAATAGAAATGTGCAACTGTAAACAGAGGTGACAATTCTTTCAAAGTCAAATTCAAAATTTTGGCAGAAAATTTCTATGCATATTTATTCTGAAGAAAGTTGCAATAGGTTTAATCCTTCTTACATGGAATGTAATTAATCTAAACTGCACTCAGCCTCTGTTCTCACTTTATCCATTTCTTTGAGATAGTTCTATATACTTTTAAAAGTATATCCTCTGAAGTTCAACTGTTTAAAAAAAAAAATTAAATTGCTGCTTTATCAGGTAAATGGCCAAAACTAGACTTGGTCATCTTGAAAGATAATAAAAATGAGGAAAAAATGTACTTAATCAAGTCAAGGGCTCTGATACATTTATTTATTTATTTATTTATCCATTCATTAATTTATTTATGAATTTATAGTTTACCACAATCTCATGATTTTCACATGAGATATGAAATAAAAAATATTAAAATAACTCTAAGATAAAAATGCAAGCAACATAAAAGAGAGACTAATCTTTATTTAAACAGTTGACAATAACGTATAGTAAATCAAAATAAAAAGTAATAGATGGCACAGTAAGTGAAAATCACTGGAACATTCACCAGGAAAAAACCAATGTTTAGTATTCTTTTCAAAGTGATCAAGAAGTAATCTTTATTGGGATTCCATTCTGCAGTACTGCCATTTGAAGCAGTTGTTTTCCTATCTTGACTTTTCTCTCTTCCTAAGTCAAAAAGACCAGATTCAAAGATTTGTAAGCTGGGGTGGAAAAGACTGGAGAAAAAAGTCCAAGCATGCAGATTCCAGTCCAATCCAATGATATCAGAAGCTGTTAAGTGATCTAAAATGACCAGCAGATCTAAACTGCCTTCAACTCATAAAAGTCATCTAGTAATCAAAGACATCTCAGTTCCAAATTGATTAACTAGGTATCTAAGGAAAGCCCACAAGAAAAACATAGATACAAAAATACAATATTATCCATGTTTCCTAGACAGTGGAATTAAAACACATACCACAAAAATTTCTCAGTCATTGGACTGACCATATATTACCTGTGGTCAAGTTATTATTTATCCTTATTTGGATATAAACCCTAACAAAGATATTTTTTCTTTAAATTTCTGAATATTCAAACTAGATTAATAGTATAAATGCCATTCTGCAATAGATATATTTCTATTCTTTTCAGAAGATAGAATTACTTTTGCCCAGTTGAATAAACTGTAGCTATTAACTACTACCAAGAATTGTAGCTAGCAACTATTATAAAGAACATTCTATAAATATGAATGTATTGATACTTTTAATGGGAAGCAACATACAAATGTTTTAAATAAATAATAATTGACAGTTTTTTATACCTATTAATATCTGCAAGATTCCAGCAAATATGATTAAACACAATCCTAAATTGATTCATTGTCAACCTACTGTGCAAACTATTTCTGTACAGGATTATGTTAAAATCCATTCATTTCAACATCGCTGCAACTGCATAATAACAATCTTTACTTTGGTGAAATACATAAGAACTGGAATATTGTCCTGTCTTATGATATCAGCTGTACAAATTAGGTAGGGAAATAGCATATAAAATAATGAATGGTGATTACATTTACATTACTGAAATCAGTCAATGAAGCAAATATTTACTAGTTTAAAATATTCATGCTCTATCTTTTTGTTGAATTATTTTCCAATGCAATTTAGAAATAATTAAAACAATTTGTTATATTGTTATATTGTTTTAAAGAAAAGAATTTAGAAACAGGAAGCAATAGGCAGAAGATTGTAAACAATTCTGTACTTCAGTCTTTCCCTAGATGTGATCCCCTTCTTTGCCACCACAATATCTACCTAACTGCCTGTTTTACAGAAATCAGCTTCTGTCCCATATATAGCTTTACAGGGAAGAAAATATCATTGAACACAGTGGAGTTTTGTTCTGATTATATGGATTGTGCCTCATGATGCAAAATGAGCGACAGAGAAATAAATCTTTGTAAATCTGTGCTACAAAACTAATGGCATAAATTTTAATGAATACAACCCCTGCAGTTATCAATTCAACTCAACAATATATATGACCTGATCTGATTACATTTTCTTTTTTGATACCTGTGCCAGCGCAAAAGCTATGGTTCTGCCTGCAAGATTAAAGAAAGAAGACAAGGGGACAAAATAATGAACCCTGTTGCGGTACAACTGTTGTTTACCTGAAGCATCCGCCTTGGATGATGCTGAGTTCCGGGAGCTGTCCAATGTGCTTAAACTTTGTATCCCCTGGTTTCATAAAAGATGCTAACTCCCGGTTTATA
This sequence comes from Pseudonaja textilis, assembly GCF_049901715.1. Classification (NCBI taxonomy): domain Eukaryota; kingdom Metazoa; phylum Chordata; class Lepidosauria; order Squamata; family Elapidae; genus Pseudonaja; species Pseudonaja textilis. The sequence goes on along the minus strand of NC_142008.1, from coordinate 35,375,719 downwards.
AGATTATTCTCCATGCCCTCAGATTGTCTGTGTCCGACTTGAACCAGATTGCTTGCTTTTCAAAGAATAAGGAGTGAAGAAAGAGAGGTCTGACTTGTCCTTTAAAAGCATCGAGGACTAATAATGGACACATTCCGTTTTCCACAGCCAAGGCTGATTGATTTGCAGCAGCTGTTGCAAATGTGTATAACAAATAGAGAGGGAATGTTTACTGACCAAGAGCCAAATAAGAGCTCTGCCAATTATGATGTTTTGGGTGTAGAAGCAGAGAAAACTGCTTTTCCTTTTCCCTTTTTTTTAGTAGAAGGAAGCAAGAGACGAAATATGCATCCTAAAGGAATTCATACTTCAAAAGAAAGCTGAAAGTTTGCTCAAACACACCTATATGGACCAGCAAGCTTCAAACATATTTTACCATGATCCTAACATGAGATTAATTGGGAAAAAGTTATAACTCTAATTAATTAGTATTATTAAAATATTGTACTCCTAAAAATCATTTTTATCTAAAAAAACTTCAAAAGAAGAGGATAAAGGTCTTCAATATTAAATTACAGTCAAACAGGAAAATGCAACATCAATCCGTGTGTGTGTGTGTGTGTGTGTGTGTGTGTGTGAAGCTCTGCTATTAAAATGAAGAAAAACAGGGCTGACCTGCACATGAGAGAGTTGCCTCAGACATTTACTTGTCTTTATTTTATTGCTACCGCCATTGTTTTTGTACAAGGCTGACTCCTAAATGCCATCTCCTTGCCAAGAGAGACTGGAAGGGGAAAAAAAAGACTAAAGCGATTTTCCCCTCCTTTTGCAAAGCGGTGTTTGCCTGTCCCGCTGGGTAGATATTTGCACACTCCTGACAGAAAATCGGTTTTGGATGTAGATGATTCCAAGAGTTACTCTTAGGAATGGAAGTTCGCGTCTCTTCTGTCCTCCCCCGCCCTCCCCGGTGCTTACTTAGGCAGCGGAGGCCCTTGTCATTCATCTCCCATTGCGCTGGGATACAGGACAAACATTCCACCGCGACCCTTGGCATGCGGGGTCCCTCTTCAAGACATCATTAAAATCATCCCTGCGCTTGTCTGACATCAATTGAAAAAGCTTCTCTTCCCACCCCCGCCGCCACCCTGCCCCATGTCCATCCAGGCTGGAAAATCTTTTGGTCGCGGCCGCAGATGCAAAAAAAAAAAGTGCCGCGCCACAGGTGGCAGCGCAGCAACTTGCCAAGGAGGACCTGGCCCTAATCCTTTTGGCCAAGGAGTTGTCCTCGCCGATGATTCTCCTGGGCACAGCCCGGTCTCTCCGGTCTTTCTCTCTGTCTCTGAGTTATTGCTTCTCCTTTTCCGAACCAGGCAACCTCTCCCACATCCACACCCCGATATGAAGAGGGGAGGGGGGGAATAAATATAAATCGTCCCACCGCGCTTCGGACTGAGATGGGCACCAAAGGAACGCGTGTGGGGTAAGGGATCGCCAACCCGAGCCAGCCTCCCTCATTCATGCAGGAGCTTCTTTTCCATCAAGGCCAGCAAATGGCCCAACACCAAGCGATGTCTGTGCCCCCGTCCATGCTCGATTTGCTGGCCAATTTGACTGAGGATCAGTCCGCCGGGGAGATTCCTTGCGTGGATCTCTACACTTGTTCTACCTCTGTGGCATCTTTGGGCCAAAGACCTTTGTCCGCTGCGGAAGGACTGCTGGCTTTGGAAGGAAGAGAAGCCGAGATGGAGGAAGAGGAGGAAGAAGAGGGACGGGTGATGAAACGAGCGGCTTTCCTGGGCAGGCCCAAAAGAAAACGGATCATCACCTCCACGCAGCGCCAGGCAGCCAACGTCCGGGAGAGGAAGAGGATGTTCAACCTCAACGAAGCCTTTGAGCAGCTGAGGAGGAAGGTCCCTACATTTGCCTACGAGAAGCGGCTCTCCAGGATCGAGACCTTGCGCCTGGCGATCGTCTACATCTCCTTTATGACGGAGCTTCTAGAAGGCGACCAAGCTAGCTAGAATGCCGGGCTGAACAAGCCAGTTGGTGGGACAAATCCAAGGATGGACAAAAGGGACACCTGACACGAACGCTGCGACTGAGAAGGGCGGTTAGGTCATCCTCTCCTCTTTTCTTACTCGTATTTCCCGGATCTCGTGTTCCTCCAGAGGAGGTGGACCACGGAGTTTATCATCTCCAATCAGGCTGGGAGAGATGGGTATTGTAGTACTTGCCAGGTTGGGAAATTGCCTTAGAGGCTGCAGTACTGAATTCTAAGCGATACCAGTGGATTGAGTTTCAGAGAAGTGGTTCTACTGAGGTGAAATTGTGGGGGGCGGGGGGCGGACAATGAAGCGCTTCAGCCTCTTTTTAAAGAGGTTGGTGGGACGACCAAATAACTGACTTTCAGGGAACAAGTTCAAGAAATGTAAAGAGTGGAATTAAAGATGTGGAGATGTCTTCAAAAGCAAAGGAGTGGGATCTGGTTAGAACGGAAAAAATGGGCAGTCTTGGTTGAGGAAAGGAGAAGATTTGGAATAAAACGGGAATTCTGAATTACTCTTCATCGTGTTTAGGTGAAAATATTCATTTCCTAGATTCAGGGATTGAGTGAAGAAGAGATATTGTCCACTACTGATCGATCACTGCTGAGATATTGTCCACTGTTGGACAAATACTTCTTTCTGTCTAACCAGTAGCTCTTTAAAAATGCAGATTTCCTCAGCTGAAAGAAGGGGATAATTAATGGGATCAGAGCAGATGGGGATAATATGTTAATTTCCTTTCTATTCAGTAACAGAATAAAAATGATTTGGGGACAAAGCTATATGCAATTTCATATTCTTTCTGTGTGTGCATGTCTATGCACTGCATGCTTGCACATTTTACACAGAGAAAACGTTCCTTTTTCATTGTGAGGTTTCTCTTTTTAACTGAAGCGCTGATTTTTTTTACAACTATAAAGTTTTTGAAATGCAAACTGTGGTTGGATGAACAGTGTTAGCATGTTAGAAATTAACCCCCCCCCAATTCTCTCTCTCTCTCTCTCTCTCTCTCTCTCTCTCTCTCTCTCACACACACACACACACACACACACACAGCATTATAAATGAAGACTTGTCTTCTTCCTCTCTTCTCCCCCTCCCCATTTCCCTTGGATATTCATGGGTCAAGAACATTTTTTACATCAGATTTCCATGTGTGTCCAATCCAAAGCATAATTATGCTCACGTTGTAAATGTATACACATTATACAACTATATTTACACTATATACATTCTCCATCATGCAAAATGGTCCCTTGGAACTTTAGATATGTTTCTAAGTACTATGCCTCAGTTGGGTGGTTTGCTCATTGTAATTCTGATTCTCTTTCCATTTGCTATTTGGTTTCCATGAACAAGATATCATTGAAGAAAGAGATTACCAAATGATTGCGGGACCAGAGCATTCTCCATCTGAGAAAGCATTGCTTCTTTGGAACATTTAGCTTGGAAGCTAAATGTCCCAAAGGAAGAAGGAAAGTGATTAAACGTGGAGATCAACATTTTTGCTTCCCTAACTATTATGGAGTCCTGTCTCATCTTTTGAAATGAAGGATGGAAATGTCAGGAAGGACAGCATTAAAGTTCCTTCATACAGTACTGCATAATAATCCAAATTCAAACTATGGAATTTTCTTTGGTCTCTGATTTAGAGAGTTCTACAAAGGGTAGACCATGGCTACTTGTATGTACTTAAAAATATCAGAAGCATTTTGCTTCTCAATATCAATTCTCTTACTGGGAAGTATGAGGAAGAGGCTGGTGAATGTGTGTAGGTACATGAAGATGTATGTAGGTACATGAAGCAGAAAGAAAAAAATGTCATAAGAAGCAATGAAAATTGATGCAACAAGGGAAGGGAAGGAAGATCTGAAAAAATATTGTCTGCAAAAGTGTACATTTATTAAAAATCTACTGTTTTGAATGTAAAGTACTTTCCCCAAATGTTCTACTACTTTAGCTTTGCCAGTTATGTTTTCCTTATTGGTTAGAATATTGTTGAATCTCTTGTGTTTTCTTTCACTCTCTGAAGGATTTGTCAGCCAGGTGGATCACGCCCTGATTTTTGGAGTGTTTGGGGGGGGTGATTGAAGATTTTGACATTTGGGGTATCAAATTAGAGATTTAATAGATACGTTATATTTTAACATTTGTTGTTTAAAGGGTTCATTCAGACTTACCAATATAATTTTGCTCGCTGGATCAAGAACATGAAGCCACAGGTAAGTTGATTATTGTTAACTTATACAGAGCAAAATTTGAGAGAGCTTGACTAGATTTTGCAGGCAGTTTCCATATGCATCATGATAAAGCAATATTTATATTATAAGCAGCTTTGGGACTCATTTCAAAACAGAATGTTTTAAACATGTTTAAACTTTCAGAAAGATTAAACATCTCTATTTTTAAACTCTCCTTCAGAATTTGCATTATCAACAAGCTGTTTATGTTGTTTTTCATTTTTATTTTCTATTTATTACTATTTTACCTATTCATTGCATGTATATTCTTTGCTGTAATTTTGTAGATGCTTAGAAGGAACAGAATAAATGAAATTGTTTTTTTCATGAAAGAAAGAAACTTGAAGGAAAAACAACGTTAGCTTTCTGCAGTCGTCAAGAATCTGTAATAGACGTTTTTAAGTCTTAACATTTTATGTCTTAAATTCCAACTCCCAAAGCTACTTGCCTGAAAAATCATCCCATGTAAACATTTAAGATTGGCTTATATTTTTTTAGTTTAGATAGGGTCTTGTGAATGCTTCTGAACAGCCAACATTTGTTACTAAAGGCAGCACTGCATTTTCTTTCCATTTGCTCCCAGAGTAAACATCTTGTCCGGTTGACAGCTGGCGATAGATGGGTGTAAGTAGCCCTCTAAACTGCTAAGTAGCCACAAAAGTAGAATATGACTGTTTTCCTTTGTTATGTATTCCAGCTGCATTTTGACACCCAATGAAATTCAATGGTTCAACTCAAGGGGAAAAAAATCCTGCAAAGGGCAATAGGTGCTAAAAGCCAGTATTTATATCAATTTCTAAATCACCTGAACAGAAAACGTCTCTATCTTTGCCTTATAGATATGCTTTATTTAACCTGCCCCATTCAAAGATAATATTGAAAGGAGCCAAATTGTAAATAAAATAAAATCTTATGCCTTGAAAGGAATATTGAATTAGAGTTCTAAGTTCTAAGACCCAAGTAGGCAAGCGTTTGTTTTGTGTATCAAACAATAAGTCTGAAAACTAACCTAATATGCCTCCATGGATTGTGTCAGCATCGGCTACAGATCCTGTTCAGACTCTGGACAAGCAATATCAATTATATGCATGGTAAAAAGGTATGAAATTCATATGCAGTGAAGAATGGTTAAAAGAGCAGATAAGTAAACCATTTTATGAGGGCTTGAACACCGTTCATGACCACTCTATGGTTCTTTGACTGAAAACAATTGTTTCATTTTGCTTAAAGATAAGGCTGGCCTTTCTTATGAATAGAGTTTATTTTATCATTGAGGTGAGGAGCATATACATTTGATAAATAGCATAAAAAGACTCATTACATCTTGTCTAAAATGGATTCTCTCCTTTTAATAAGGGGTAAAGCAAAAGTGAATGTAGGAATGGGGATTCTAAAATGTATTAGAAGTGACTACGTTACCTGATTTTGATCATTGCTTAGGCTATAAAAAGAAAATAACCAGTTTCCTAAAAATAAAGACAAACAATGAAACTAAAAAAGGAAGTTTTTTTCTAATGGGAAAGGAAGAATTTATGGAAAGTTTTTCCCTTTTTTAAAAAATTCCCATTTGTATGGAATTAATTTTATCCTACATTGGTGTTGGTATTGAATTTCCACAGAATCTTATCAGATCTCTAGAAATCTTGCCAAAAGATCATTAAGATGATATTTTAGCTGTTCTTAAGATGATATATTTTCTGTACACAGAAAACAACTGTTATTCATGAATGGATGAGGATTATTATCCAATAAATCCAATAAAAAATAAAGGCATTATCCAAGAAATACTTCCTTTGCTCCTTACAACCCAACAGCAACAAGTAGAAATCTCTGGAGTATATCAACCAGACAGTTCAATACCTAACGCCTTATAGCAGCATTAAACTATTACAACAAAATATGCCCCATGCTTTCCCAGAGTACAGAGACAAAAGGCAATTCTTTTGTGCCAAACTAGTAAATTGTACTCCCAATCAGGGTGCCCTCTAAATAAATGGACTTCAAGTTCCAAAATTCCCCACCAGCTTCCAAATCTTAAATCTGCCGATATGGCCCAAGTTAGCAAAGTATATCATTAAGACAACACTCTCATGCTCATTTTGTAAGCATGGTCTTTTTAAAGGCCGCCTTGAATACCAACTGATTTAAAACCACCTTTCTCCTTACAGCTTATTTTGGTACTAGAATAACCTAGCAATCCTGATGTTTAGTTTACTTTATTTTATTGTCACTGCACCTCATACAACAAAATCAAACACCATCTTCAGTCACATCATGACCATGAAAATAAACACAAAACCACGTCCTTCACACTCCACACATTGAACCGAAAACCTTCAACACCGCACCAACACTGCACTATATAATAGAATTCAAAAGAGCTACTGCCCTGGGATCAGGGGTGGGATTCAAATTTCTTAACAACTGGTTCTGTGGGTGTGGCCTAATTTGTGGGTGTGGCTTGGTGGTGATGTGACTGGGTGGACATGGCTTGTATGTAAATATTATAAATATTTATGTAAATGTTGATTTTTTTATAAAAAAGAGCAACTTTTACCCAAAAGCAGGCAAAGCAGGCAGGCATTGAATTGCTCACAGAATCACAGATTAACTTAGAGATCTATCTATCTGCAATCTGCAACCTGAATCTGTCACATAAAATTTGCTTGCAAGCAAACTCACAAAATTAACTCACAACACACCATGTATGTAAATATTGAATTTTTTTAATTAAAAAAAGAGCAACTTTTACCCAAAAGCAGACAAAGCAGGCAGGCAGATTGAATTGCCCACAGAATCACAGATTAACTTAAAAGTTTATCTATCTGCAATTGGCTATCTGAGTCTGCACTGAAAAGCTTCAGTCCTAAGGAAGATTTGGCTCTGCTTTTAGATTAGCTAGGAAGCAGGATTTCCTGCTTCCTAGCTAATCTAAATCTCCTCACAGAGCAGAATGGTTGGGAGTGGTGGAAAATAGCAACTTACCAAACCAGGCAAGTTGGATTGCTCGTATGCCAGGTAAGGAGTGAGTGGGTGGGAAGGGGTGGGGCCAGTCACTGGAGTGATTTGCGGGTTCTCTGAATTGGGAACAATCGTATGTGCAGCGTTTGCAAGAAATCATCAGCTGTGCCATCTGGACAGCTGACAAGCTCTGCACTTGGGTGCACAGCATTTGAAAATCCTTGTTTCCTGCTTTTTCAACCTCAGCTGTACCACGCAAAGCAGCAGAGGAAGGAAAAGCAGGGAATAAAGAAGTCCAGGCAGGCGGGTGGACCAAACACCAAATCGGTTCAGTGTCAGCTGCTCTTCGCAGCGACAGGTTCTATAGAACCGGGCCAAACAGGTAGCATCCCACCCCTGCCTGGGATAGAAGCTGTTTTTCAACCTGTTTGTGCTTGTTTTTATTATTCTGTACCATCTGCCAGATGGTAATAGTTCAAAAAAAGGGTGCCCAGGATGAGATGGATCTTTGAGAATGTCTTGAACTTTCTTAAGGCAGCAGGAGCTATAAAGCTCTTCCAAAGTGGGGAGAGGGCAACCAATGATCTTCTGGGCCATGACGTTAACCAACTGGAGAGCTTTCCTATCTGCCACTGTGCAATTGGCAAACCATACAGAGGTGCAGTGTGTTAAAATGCTCTCTATGGTGCAGCGGTAGAAAATCACCAGCAGTTTTTCATTCAGTTGTTGTTTTCTGAGAAGTCTCAGATAGTATAATCTCTGCTGGGCCTTTTTGACCAAGGCTGCAATGTGAGCACCCCAGGTCAGATCCTCTTTTATGGTAACACCCAGAAACTTAAAACTGGCCACTTGCTCCACTCAGTCTCCATTGACAAGCAAGGGCTGGATGTCTGATCTGTTCCTTCTGTAGTCCACTGTAAGCTTCTTGGTCTTAGTGGTGTTGAGGACCAAGTTATTGTCTCCACACCACGAAAGCAACCAGTCCACCTCATCTCAGTAGGCAAATTCATCTCCCCCAGAGATGAGTCCCACCACTGTTGTATCATCTGCAAACTTAGTAATAGTATTACTAGCGTGAGGGGGAATGCAGTTATGCACATAAAGAGTATAGAGTAAGGGACTCAACGTACAACCCTGTGGTGTACCAGTGTTAAGAATAAGGGCTGAAGAGGTCTAATCTGACCCTCTGTGAGTGGCCAGACAGGAAATCCATAATCCAAAGGCAGATTGAATAAGAAAGTCCAAGGTCCAGAAGTTTAGATACTAGTCTATGTGGAAGAATTGTATTAAATGCAGAACTAAAATCTACATGGCATCCTCACATAGCGCCCCCCCTCCTTTTAGATGAGTCAGAGCAGTGTGAAGAGTGATGGCTATAGTGTCCTCTGTAGATCTATTTCTTCTGTATACAAACTGGTATTTATCAAATGAATGCAGAAGACCAGAAATGATGTGCTGGCAGACCAATTTTTCAAAACACTTCATGATGCCAGGAGTGAGTGCCACTGGTCTATAATCATTGAGGTTATTGATAGGGAACTTCTTTGGCAGTGGAACAATGGTGGAAGCGTTCAAACAAGATGGAATAGTGCACTGGGATAAAGACCAATTGAAGATCCTGGTAAAAACTCATTGCCGGGGTGACCGATGCTTTGGTGGGATCGAGGCACCTTCCTGTGCTCCATATACAGAAGGCGCTCCATGTGGCTTCGTAAATTCGAATAGTTGCTTTTGATCCTTTGAAATAGATCTCATCTTATTCTCAACTCATGTTTAAAATAATCTTATGTTAATCTTTCTTGGTAAAACAAAACCAATCTAAACAGTTTTCCCTGCTTTAATTGACAATGGACTATTAACTTCATGATACTCTTCTATGACTCACTATATGTCTTGATCAATGTTTCTGAACTTCACCAATTTTAAGATGTGTGGATGTCTAACTGGGAAATTCTGGGAGTTGAAGTCCACATATTCTAAAATTATTGAATTTGAGAAATACTGATTTTGGCCAATCTTGATCTGTTATTGGTAGATTTCTAAGGGTTATACTTATTTCTTAAGGGAGGGGATAGAAATACACATCACTGCCTATTAGCCAGTGACATCTTCAAAAACACTTCATTCAAAAGGAGCATAATAACCAATGGGGCAATTAGTTCCATTAGCCAGGAACAAGAGTGAGGACAGCATATAATCATATAGCTAGAACAGAATTATACTAACTAATGAGGAAAAACACACACATGAACATTTGGTGATTGGATTTTAAATGCTGAATAAATTTGTAAATTGAGAATTCATTTCTCCTGACAAATAACCTAAGTGGATAAGTGTGATTGATAAGTGTGGCAAAATTGGATGCTATAACAGCTCTTTTCATATCTGAAATATAAAAATAATAAAACAGTTAACTTTAATTCCTGTTTTGATTTTATAGGCTACAAATCTTACTTGAAAATCATAAAATGAATTTACATTACAAATAGTGTTTTCCAAAGTATTTCAAGCCCTTTCTATTGTTCACTTGGAATATGTCCCTGCATTTGTGTGTGTGCATGTTTCTTCTTTATTTGGGATTAATCTCAACTATGCATTGGTGGTATAAATTGCAGAAATTTATATCATGATTCATAGTATGTTGCAGTATTAATTATGTTTTTCAGCTATTTATCCAAGGATCACATTTAGCGCTATATATGGTATTAGTGAGTAAAGCAACAATAATAACAGGAAATTTGTTTAAGCATTTTGTTATACACTACAATCTTCAGGGGATTTTTAAAAACAACAACAAAAAGAGTAGAGTGGAACCTTGGGTTGCAAACGCTTCTGTTTGTGACAAAATCAGGTTCTGACTAAAAGGTCCACCCAATTTTTGAATTGGGTCATGATTCAAAAATTGGGTGGCAAACAAACCCAGCCCCAGCAGATTTCCTTTCCACATGGATTTCCCCTTCTGCACATGTGCAGTCCGCACAATTTTTATCCATGCATGCTTCCAGTCATGACCAAATCTAGTTGCGACCATAGTCCTGAAACAGATTATGGTTGCAACCCAAGGTTCTACTGTAGTTTCAATTGTATGATTGAAGCCCCTCTCCTTTGTGAGCAAAGTTCATTCATGCTCAAAAGGGTGTGCTTTGATCCATGTTCATAAGCACCATCTTGTCTTTTTCAAGTCCTCCTTGGACACCAGTGCTGCCATGTGGAGGCCAGCTCTGCAGGTGATCAAGAGAAGAAAAAACACTGGCTGTAATATCATCTAATTTCTGTCACACTATTATGGTCTAGTTATCTGAATAAGTGAATCATTCGGTTGTCTGGTATCTTACCATAGCATGTCATTGCTTGGAGAGGAATGCAGAAATAACTTTGATAAAGTTATACAGGGAGTAAAAAAGACAACTTAGCCCTGGGAAAGGGTAAAGTGTGTGAAAGATACTCAAATTACCCCGCCTTGATTCTATTTTGTATAATTGGGGACAAACTCTGCCACGTTTTTTGGATTCTGTTTTTTATTTCTGCAACAATAAAGTAGCATTCTTGTAATCCTAACATTGGCTGGCCTGATTCACATCAAAGGGCTGACATTTATTTGTTTATTTGTTTGTTTGTATCCTGCTTCTACTCATTTTATGAATAACTCAAAATGACAAACATATCCAAAACACTTCCCTCCTCTGATTTTCCCCACAATAATAACCTTGTGAGGTGGGTTGGCCTGAGAGAGAAAGAGTGACTGGCCCAGAGTCACCCAAATGGCTTTCATAGCTAAGATGGAAAGCTGCAAATGAACTCGTGGTTTTCTGCTTTCTTAACCGCTAAACCAAAATATTTCTCTTATTTCTTATTTTTATTTTTAATCAATGTCCAAGACATTCTTCAAGAAGGAATGCAGGGATCATTTAGGAATGCTCAACTTTCCTTGAGAAGAAAAAGGGACTGAAAAAGAAACACAGGCTATTCCTCCTTGTATGGTATAAGAGTGGGAAGTGGGAAACTCAGATTTTCAACATTCTATTATTGTAATCAATATGCTAGAATTCCAGTTGTTATCTATCTCCAGCCTGGCCTGCCACAAAGGTTTGACATTCTGCTGGAATCTTATCCCAGATGAGAAATTTATATCCTATTAAGAAAAAGAAAGCAAAGAAACAGCAGGCCTTGTACAATTATCCTGAGACATTACTTGGCTTGATTACTCCTTAACCCTTGTGATTATGACTGACCAGCAGATCCAGATTCAACCTACCCTAATGTTAAATATAACCCACTAAAACACTGGCATTTTTGGTCTGCAAAATGGAATACTATATCCTAGTTGAATTTGTAATCCCAACAATGTGGTCTTGGCTTAGCATATTGTGTGAATCTAGTCATTCTTATCTGAATTTATAACTTCCTCTACTTCCACATTTTCCTCTCTGTTTCCCTGAGGTCAAACATCAAGGTATACACATCTCAAGATAGAAACCTATGCCACTCTTGAAAATTGCAATAATACACTTCTGGCAAAATGTCAATAATATCAAGGGGAGTGAAGAATTATATGCAAAATGGCCTTTCATGTGCTTGAATAAATCTTAGATTAGAAGAAAAGAAGGAGACTGCCAGGCATAAACTGTATATCTTAAAATTATATGAAACATACAAGAGAAGAGAAAGAATGAAAATTCCCCACTACTTTCAAGTCCTGCTGCAAATCGTTATTAAACCAATTGTTCCACTTTGGTCTTTTCTATTTACAGAAAGAGACAGGATTTTCTGCAATGATAGTACATTCCACCATCCCTAAAATGCTCAGATGATCAAATCTCATTGATACAATGATAAAAAGGATGTATAGCTACAAGGGTAACTTTAAAAGGAAGTATGTTTAGAAAATTGGTGAGCTGCTGTGATAAAAGTATTCTTTTCACATCTTAAAAAGCAGTTATAATTATCATAAAAGTATGAGATGGATCTTTATTGTGTACGTTTACCAGATGATATTTTCCCCCATTTCTTAACGTCCAAACTGATCTGCTTATGTGGTCTCTGACTATGCTGGATGGAAATATTTCCACTTATCCTTAAGAACACATGTGCCTATTGGGAAAACAAATGTCTATTCCTTTTCATTCACACCAACCTTTGAATAATGCTCACTTACCTAGCCCTTCCGTTCTTAGTCTCCTCTCAATGCTTAGTAATTCTTTCACACCCATCCAGTAGCACCAGGGCAAGCTATCTGTTTGCTGCGGTAGTGGGATTCAATTTTTTTAAACTACCAGTTCCCTGGGTGTGGCTTGGTGGCATGGCAGGGGAAGGATGCTGTAAAATTTCCAGTCAGAGGTAGTATTTGCCAGTTCTCTGAACTATTCAAAATTTCCCTACCGGTTCTCCAGAACTAGTCAGAACTTGCTGAATACCATCTCTGGTTTGCTGTTAAAAATCATTTATTTTTTATATCAGTGGTTTTTTTAAAATCTTGGCCACTTCCAGATGGAACTCCCAGTATTCCCTAGGCAGACTTGCTGGGAGTTGAAATCCACACAGAGATAATTGTCAAGGTTGAGAAACATTGGCTTGTATAATTCATGCAGACACCCATATCACAACAATGGCTTTTTAACCAAGATGTGCATCCGTCTCAGAAAATAAGAGTAAGTAAGTAAATAAGTAAGTAAGTACCTGATCACACCACCTTTTCCAAATAATGATCGTTTTTCCAAGTGTTGGATTCTTTGTTATTTTTCAATTATTACAAAGAACCAGGTCGATTTTCTCAAAGAAAGATCTTTCAATAGAGATGTTCTACTGCTGAGCGAGGAAGGCTTTTTTTTAATGTGTTACTTAAGATAACACATTATCCCCATTCTATGCAACTGAAGAGCATTCTCTGATATTCTACAGAATAATGGAGAAAAGCAATGAAAACACACAGAAACAACCCAATATCTTTCTTTGCTGTAAGGCAATAATTTAGTCAGCTTAAAAAGAAACTCTGAAAAAAATTCTAAAACACTTTGGGAATGAGGCACAGAAATACAGCAGTGTCTGCAAGGAACGTCCCAAAAAATGAAAATGGCAGTCATGGTTGTATGAGCAAAGCTACCATTTTACCGTTTTTTGGTAAAAAAAAACGTTCCCTTGCAGACATGTCCATTAACATTTAAGTAGCGTACCTGTTCTTGAGTTATATTATACCTTACTTGAGTCTGGATTTTAACTACTCTTATGCCTTATGAATGAAGGTGAATATATATGTCTCATATATATATATATACATACACATATCATATATATATATACATATATATATATACAACATACATATATAGACAACCTAGAACTACACTACCTTCGGTCTGACCTAAATGTAGTGCATAAAATTATCTATTACAGTGTCCTACCTGTCAATGACTACTTCAGCTTCAACAATACAAGAACACACAATAGATACAAACTCAAGGTAAACCGCACCAAACTTGATTGCAGGAAATACAACGTCAGTAACAGAGTGGTCAACGTCTGGAATACTCTACCTGACTCTGTGGTTTCTTCCCCAAACCCCAAAAACTTTAATCTTAGACTATCTACTATTGACCTCATTCCTTTCCTAAGAGGTCTGTAGGGGGCGTGCATAAGCACACCATCGTGCCTACTATCCCATCCTAATGTTTCTTTTTATTTGTATCCATTTCATGTATTCAGAACCATGCTTATACTTATACCTGTTATCTAATACTTGCTTGACAAATAAATAAATAAATAAAAAGTAATGTTGCAGGATCCAATCTGGATTGCCCACTGGGACTGGAGGTTTAGTCTTCTGAGCTTTCGAATTCATGCTGGAGTCACACTCTGCTAGAGAGAAGTTCCCTGAGGATGGACTAAACCTCTGGTCCCAGTGACTGACTCAGACTGGATCCTGCAATCTCCTGCCTGCTCATTGTTTTATTAACAAGTCATCTCTGTAAATCAATGTATGATAGAATTACAAATGATATGACAGACTCTCCATACCTGCTTTGAATGCTAGAATAAACAAAGTCTTATTATTTGAATAATAATATTATTTCATTATTTGATGAAATTCAGCTGAACATTAATGTACTCAACTGCTAGAAATACTATTTTAAATTCCAAATAACTCCATGGAGGTTTAAAGACTGATTTAAGCCTGGCTGATCCAAGAGAGAGAGAAAATGTAATTCAGACATGTTTCTACCAAAGTGTTATGTTGAGAAAATATAGCTTGTGATGGTTTACTAAACTGATAGACTTACTAAGGTCTTCCTTTAAAAAAATTAATTAATTAAAAAAGGGTTCTCTGGGAAATTGCGTCCTCTTGTGGCCATTAGCAATACAGCATACCACCTGAATTGTCTAATATTTCTAATGCAAGTGAAGCTAATGGTTTTTCACCCTGCCAAAGGAAATCATACATGATGTTTTTTCTAAATGAATACATTCACTTATAATTATTATATACTGGTTTGTTTCTACTAAAATGTATATAGATAGTTAAATATGTAGACAGACAAGAGAAAGCAGCAATTTTTAATGGAAAGATACATTACATTTCTGTTTGTAATGTGCTTCTCAAATAAGTTCATTAGAATTTAGGATTTTTGTATATACAAAGATACATTTTTGTTTCCCTGAATGAGCAGCCTGAAGGATGGCCACATCAATGGTTTGGAAAAAAAAAACCCTTTTTTTTCAATCAATGATTTGAAAAAAAATCTCATATGTAAATATGTGGAATCATATTTACATGGGATGAAGTAGCATAGATATGATTTCTGCAAAAGTATTAAATGGACTCTAATTCATGTATGCATTCAGGTTTGATTTATGAATTATGGCATCCTGAAATTTATCATAAATAAGAACATTGGATCTGCTTTGGGTGTTTGAAAAAATCTGATGTAAGTAGAACAACTAGACACAAGAACAGTTTTTTTCCCGAAAGCCACTCTGCTAAACAAATAATTCCCTCAACACTGTTCAACTGTTTACAAAGTGTTCACTACTATTACTGTTAATCTTCTTATCACTCCTTATCGCCCATCCCCTCCCACTTGTGATTGTAGGACTGTAACTTTGTTGCTTGTATCCTTACGATTTATATTGACTGTTTCCTAGTATGTTTTGATTGTTGATTGTACCCTATGACTATCATTAAGTGTTGTACGTTATGATTCTTGATTCTTAACGAATGTACCTTTTCTTTATGTATACTGAGAGTATTTACACCAAGACAAATTCCTTGTGTGTCCAATCACGCTTGGCCAATAAAGTATTCTATTCTATTCTATTCTATTCTATTCTATTCTATTCTATTCTATTCTATTCTATTCTAACAATTCAATCAAAGCCTATTTATCGACAAATGATCTAAAAGTTATAATTAAAATTCCCTTTGTTATAGTGCTAAAAATTTTCTCCAATTCTTTGCCATTTGATTGAATCCTCAACTTCATGTCTTATGGTCATTTGTCAGACTATAATTTGAACTTAATCTCTCTGGACTATTGGTGTGCTTATACTTTGTCTATTTGTCTGTTTTACTTTGCTTCTGAATCAAAATACAATGGCTTACAAAACAATTAACAAAATCCACGGTGAATACAAATAAAACAGCAAATACCAAATCCAACTTAGTATAATATAAGATAAATTATAATTACTAATAGCAGTAATGAAAAATAAGTAAAACAAATCATAATAAAATAATATAAACAAAATAATAAAATTATTCAAATTTAAATAAATTCAGGAGAAATAAAAAAATTTCAGTCAACTGTTCCCTGGAAAAGTTTTTGTAACTTCTGTAATATAAGAAGGTTTTGCTTTAAATTCTAAGAGAAGAGATTTTACAAATACTTCCTGCCTTCCTCCTCACTTTACAAAAATGAAATATGACCTATCACTTATCCTGAGAAGAATCAATGGAATTCTGGTAGGTAAAAGCAATCTTAGCGGTACCTAGATACCAAGCAATATATGACTTTATAGGTTAAAAATAGCACCCCCAGAAACCCACTGATAACCAATGTAGAGTGAACAAGTCAAATAAAATGTGTTTTGTGGATGATATATACCAGTAACCAAGTTATTGAATTTTGGGTTATCCTCCAAATACCATAATAGCACCAACACTTCATGGTAGTTAAATCAAGTTAAATTGCTTATATGAATGGATGCATCTGTTCTTTTTTCCCTATTAACTTGATTATTAGTAAAAGAAAATGTTACAAAGGTTTAATAGACAAAGGATTGTAACTTCAATATTTCCCATTGATATGAGTAACCGATTCTGAACAAACATGCATAGAACTCTATCGTTCATAATGAGCAACCTAATGACTCTCTCAATATTTCTGAAAGCATGTTTCTTTTTTGGGGTGAGTGCTGCGTGACATCTGCATCCTTAACATTTTAGGCTGATTCCTTTATCATTAAATAAATAGGTATCTCAGGTATACAACTCAATCTTGTATAATTACCCATGCCATCAAAATGTCAAATGAAGAGAAGATGCGCCACAATGCCACTTGGTGGTCCTTTAATTCAATTGCCGTAAGTGAGGTGTCCTTCTGCAAACAATTTTATTCTGAAGGTTTACACCCAAGACTTGGCTGGATATAGCCTTGGAAATTAAGAAAATTACAGCCTAGGCAAAATTCACCAAGGTCAATTTCACTCTGTTACATAGGTACAGCTGGTTATTAACTCATTTTATGGTTGAAGCCCACCAAGCACCCTAGAATGCAATTTTACAAGGCTACTTTTCATTTTATGGCTTTGTCGAGAACAATCCAGATGACTTTTTAAAAAAGATCAGTAACAAGGGTATTTGGTGCACACTGATTGCTCTGGGAAAGTCCCAAATTAATTCATAGCCTGCTGGTCCAAATGGATCTAACGGGCTGATCGAGGGATTTTATTCCCTCTTTCTACTATGAAAGAATTATTTATTCCTTTCTCCTTCAGCAAAACACACACATATACACCACTGGCCTTGACCCTTCAGCTTTTAGAAAGGCAGTTAAAATCTGCCTCAGTGTTTGGGTTAGAATGATTAGAGTTCCTGTCTAAAGGACTTAAATCTAATTTGAGTTCCTGATTACAGGTAGTCTTCAACTTACAATCATAATGGAGCCTGCTCATTATAGACTTAAGACATGACAAGGTGATTTGAATGAATCACTCCACTGAAGCATATCCAGCAAACCATTTATCCTCCACCTACTTCTAGAGGTGAAAGGAAGTCAGTGAGTTACTATACTTCATTTTATCTCATTTTCAAGATCTCCAATGGTTCTTTGCTCAAAAATCACTTCCAACTCCAGAATACTAGATGGAGTATCAAATGATCCTTGTTGAATAGAACTGTGTCACTTCCTCACATTGGCAAACATCATAGTATCACTTGTGATCAAAAGTAAACTTTTAGTAAAGTGAAGCCAGACAGAGCAGTTCTAGAATGAGTGTGGAAAAAAATCCCAATGCTTCCAGCAGTATTTATTTCCAGTTACATGTACTTAAGATTTGATCCTTTGATTTGACCAAAACCCAGTGATTTCTCCGAAATTCACTTTGAAGGAATGACCAGTATTCAGATAATTTCAGTTTTCCAGAGGAAAACTTTGATTTGGGTTTCTCAAACTGCACTCCCGAACGTCCACAACAGCTCAGTGTTGGACTGTAACAATTTAAAAACCATTACTGAATAGCATGTAAAAACCATTGCATATCTTTATTGAAAGTTCAAAAATATTTTTAAGTTATATTTTGGGGGATTTCAAACATGGGCTAAAGAATCAGTATCTCTGAAAATGCCCCATAAATGGCTTCAAGTCCTTAAAATGTTTGAATGGTATCTACATATTTGAGTGTATTTGCTCCCCGATGAATGTATTTGAAATAGGATACATCAGACTTCCTTGTTGGATGTATAAAAAATATGAACTTAGAACAGAGGTCCCCAAACTTGGCAACTTTAAGTCTTTTGGACTTCAACTCCCAGAATTCCTCAGCCAGAAAAACTGACTGAGGAATTCTGGGAGTTGAAGTCCACAAGTCTTAAAGTTGCCAAGTTTGGAGACCTCTGGCCTAAAGATATTGCCTATTTTGCTTTGAAAAGCATTTATGCAGAGATTATGGGGGAGGAGAGGTTTTTTGGGGGGACTTTTAAACAGCTTTTCTGGTATATATTTTTCAATTTTTGATAGCATGAGCTAAATTGTTCATTAACAGAAAAGTATGTTCATTTTGTCTTCAGATAGTTTACTGGGACACAAACATTATCTAGGGCTGTAGTCCTTTGTGTGTGCTTGGGTGTATATGGCTCTACCTGTATCTGTGTGTGCTCATATACGCACATGTCCGTGAACATGTGTGCACATGTCCATACACACACACACATTCAAGTCAGTATTGTCTCCTGACAGATGCCTGAATACGTTGCCAGAATCCTGAGGTGGAGAGAGGAAAACTGGCTCAATGTTACTTTGTACCTAAGACAGGACTAGAACTCATGGTCTCCACTTTCTAGTCTGATGCCTTAACCACTATATTAAACTGGCTGTCTCATTATACATCCTAAGGAATAATTCCCTTTGGACATATTAGAGTTTACTCCTGATTAGCCATTCATATAATTATATTGCCGATGGAATTTGCAGGTGCTTGCAAAAGTAGGATGCAATGGGGATTTTAGCCCACTAGATCTTCTTGGACTTCAATTTGTATGGTTTTTATCATTAGCCAAAAACATTTGAACAATCACATGATAAGTGTCCTCGATAGAAAATTGGAAGGAAAGGAAGAAGACAACCGATGACTTCATTACATGCTTTATAAATGTCAGGATATTGTATTCATGATGGAAAAAATGAGTAATAGATACACGCCTGTATGAGAAATAGACAATCTCATACACAGGGTCATTTAATGCCTGCCAATCCCATATGACTTGAAATAAAATAATGAATAAACAGACAAGGCATAGAAGTACAGAGGAACATGATACAAAGAGAGGCTGCCCAAAACCATCGCTTACTGGTTGGTCATATTAATAATAACAGCTGTGAAAAATGCAAAATCCATGTGAGGATTTCCCAGAAGGAAATAAACATGCAACTATCATAATCCTATCAAAGTCAAAGATGATTAGATATCATTCTAGTCATTCTATCTCAAAGTATGTTATTAGTAAGAAAAGTGAAAAAGATCAAGTAGACTGTAAGAAAAAACATCATCTTTGAAATGTGTAATTAAAGAAAAACTAAAATTCAGCAGTCTATAAATTAAAATATGATACAGATATAATTTGCCACTCTGTACTACATATGATTCTATTTACCTTATGAAGAAAAAGGGGTGTGAGAAGGGCTCAAAATGAAGTAATGCAGTGGCCTTGTTTTGTCCTTTAAAATAAAGTGTTGCTTTACAAAGCAGCACTGGGGAGGAAAGGACTTCACACAAAATATCATCAAAGCAAAACAGCATTCAAAGTTTAATTGGGCTTAGGGTGTGATGTTGTACATGGCTCCTTATCCTTCTGTCCATAATGTACTTATTCATTTATCAAATAAATATTTGAGAATTCTTAAAGCAGGGGATGTCCCTGCTGCTAAAGAGTTCCAGATCAAGATAAATGCAAAATATTTTTTTCATTCCTCTTTTTCTCTCTCCCTCTCTCTCTCCCTGCCTCTTTCTTTCTCTTTTTTATTTGCTATTCCAAAATGTTGTGGTAGCTTTAAATATACTGGGGGTGGGGGATCCTCCTCCACTACATAGCACTACATGGCACCAACTTTGGCCATCTTTTCTTTCTTCCCAAGTTCTCATGTCATTAGTTTCCTATCAACTTTTAGTCCACCAGCCACCAGCTTTGATCCACAATTGTACTGATGTTAAAGTAATATCTTTTTTTTTCTTAAAATATCTCAAAGTGTATAGAATGTATCACTTGGTACCTTGGAGGAAAGTTTGGTGACTGGAAACTTGGGATAGGAATGGACACTAAGAAAAACCAATTTTATGGCCAAGATATTTTCTGCAGATCTAGTCAGCCATGGGCAAAGTCCCTTAGCTACTAACCATGATGTCTATTTATTATAATCTCTAATATTAGTACCAGTAGCCATATTAGATGTCTTATCTTCGAATACATGGTTTTCTGTGTTGGATTAGTCACTCATCTTTATTTAATATGCACCTGGCTGAATTTTGAATGAGCAGAATGCTCTATTCTAATCTCTAGATTGGTATTAGAGGTGCCTGTGGGGTGTAGTAAAAAAACAAAACAAAATGGCAGCCTTGATTGTGTGATCATAACACAAACATAAAGCAGACAGATCTCACTGTTGCTGCTGTCATTTTTATTCTTTGACCAATACCCTATAGACATCACTGTCTGATAAAAGACAGTTCAACTTTCTGATTTTAGGCTAGCATTTTTAATTCAGGCTGCAGTAAATCAGAGCAGAATCCTTTTTTCATAGCTTGCCCAGTGTTAAAAACATAAGGGTTTGTTTGTTTAATTGATTGATTTACCCTTTAAAAGCTGGGTTAGGAAAATGATATATTGGAAAAACCCTCTAAACAGTATGTAAAATATATATTTCCTTGATAATCAGGAAAGCAAAATCCTTATGTTGCTTCCCCACCCCTTTTTAAAAATTATCCACTAAATATTCATTGGCAGCACTTGAAGGGCTTGTGTTCATGCCTTTTTTTCCAGCGTCTTATCTACAGCTTATTAAAAGCTCCATCTGATGCATTTTGTGGGGGTGGTACTGTTAGATCAGAAGTGATAATGCAATCACTTTGGCTGAAAGGGAGGGGTAAAATTTGGGAAAGCAACAACTCTGGTGCACTTTAAACCCCTTGACTAGAGACGCCAAGAAGGAAATCAAATTTGTTGGCAAATTCTGAGTAGCCTCCTAGAGCAAAATGGAAACGGTGAATTATCAGTTCATTTTCAGGGTTTTCCCACAGCTTTCCAATGCTTGCATGGACCTGGAAGATAAACGCTAATTATTCTTTAAGAAATTATTTTGGAATAAGGGAAGACATAAGCAAAAGTTCCAGATTATCAAGGTATATTATTCACTTAAAGAAGACTTGGTCCTTAACTCATGAGAGAATTAAGGACATCAAAGGTTCCTGGCCTCTTCCTGGCTAGCAAATCAAGCATGAAGAGTTTGAATCACTATAAACTCCTGTTATGCAATGTAAGCCACAGTGACATTCAAGAAATAGCAGGATTTGTGAACTGAACAGTCCTTTCTTAAAACAATCCCCAACTGAATCCTTTTGGTCATTTATTGATTCAGCATAATTTACCTCACAGAATTGTTGTGAGGCCAATAAGAAGATTACTATGCAAAAAGTTTGAGCAAGCAAGTTATATGTGTGCCTCCATGTCTGTCCCGTCTTCTCCAGCCCCTCGTAAGACCGGGTCGTTTTCTGATCATGCAAAAAGCTCTTTGACTGATTAATTGGTTT
This sequence comes from Pseudonaja textilis, assembly GCF_049901715.1. Taxonomy (NCBI): domain Eukaryota; kingdom Metazoa; phylum Chordata; class Lepidosauria; order Squamata; family Elapidae; genus Pseudonaja; species Pseudonaja textilis. The sequence goes on along the minus strand of NC_142008.1, from coordinate 35,353,983 downwards.
ATTTGTCTGTCTATATCTATATCCGTCTGTCTGCCTGTCTATCTCTACTTACCTACCTACCTACCTATTTATATTAGCCCATCTTGCTATTCAGAACGACTCTGATGGCAACTCCTACACAGCTGTTAAGATTCCAGAAAGTAGGTGCTATCAGAGGCGTTTCTCAGGTCAGAAGTCCTTCTTTTATAAGGTTTTGGGGAACACCCGAAGAGAATAAGGGTCTTCTGAGTTTAGATCTCCTGGGCATAATAATTATCATTTTGGAAATGAAACGAGGCTGAAGAGATAATGGCACTGCTGGAACCACTGTGAGGAAAGCTCGGCTTGAGTTCTAGGACAGGTTTAAAGCGAGGGGCAGGGGGACAAAGGCGGTTAAATTCTGCACTTTACGTTTCTCTTTCCCAACGCTGAGTTTTTATTTTTTTTAAAAAACGAATAAAATTTTGTCGAACTATGTTCAGCTTGGCCTAAGCAGGTTTTCTTCAACCTGCTCCCCCCTAGACATGCTATCTGCCTTAACTTAAAGGAAGACACGCGGAGAGAACCTCTCCCTCCGTTACTAAATCCGACCTTTGAATTAGATTAAGTCTAGATTAAGACGTTCGCTTGGATCTTTTTGGACGGTTTAAAAATGACTTTGATCCAAAAGCATCATTTGGAGGGTGACGGGCCACTCTTCCCCCAACGTGGATCCAGCCGCCAGAAAAGTTCTCTTCGCCTTTGAAGACGTGCGGGCCACGTGGATTTTACTCAGTCTCGAGACTGCACTGCGGTTACTCTGAAACCTCACCTCGCTACTTCGGTCTCGCCTGATTGATTGATTTGCAAAAGCGACAGTAGCGGCCTCTAGGCAGAGGCGCGGCTAGAACTGCGCTTTTAGTTCTGAGCATCCAGCGGGCAGTTCTTGGGAAACCAACGAAATCTTTTCAACACCCTGGCTTTTCTTTTTAAGCGACACACTTTCTCCCCAATCTCTGCACTTTGCAGACGAAAAGGTTTGAAGTGTTAGGAAGAAAGAAAAACAATAAAGCAGAACAAAACAGAGCAATTTTGTTTAAATTTTATGCCGTGATAGTTATTGTATTAATGTAGTGAAGGACGGAGAAGGTTGGGTGTGCTTTATGGCTGGAAGTATCCACTTCCAAAAAGACCTTCAGCACACCTCGCTCTCCGTCTTTAACGCAAAGCGCAGTGTTATTTATAAAACAAGGTAGAGCGAAGATACTTGAGAGAAAAAAAAGTTAGATGTCCTCGCCATTAGATAGCAAAGCTTTCACTGCCGGCAGTGGAATATCTTTTAACACACATCCCCGCTGTTATTTGGCTAACAGAGGGATCCTGGTCCAGTTTATTTTGGAGAAGAAGTCGCTGTCCTTCCGCTGTGGAAGGAAACAATCCAAACAGTATCTGAATGCTAACGCCACCTCGAGTTTGTAGATTATTCGGACACCTTTAGAAACGGTCGCATTTTCTCCCCGCCCAGTTCAGAAGCAAGAACGCGGCAGGATATCTTCGGTCCCTCTTGTTTTGCTTGTCGGCTAGCAAGGAGCAGTTGTCTTTTTGGGCAGTGGAAGGGAAGTTACAATAAACGCCGCATCTGTCGATAATTACCTGGGATCTCTGCCTTCAGAAGTCAGAAATGAAGCTAGACGGCACTCTAATCTTGATTTCTGACAGACCGCAAGGCGTAACCTCTCTTTCCTTCCTCCCCTCCAACCATTAACTCCCCCCTCTCCGCTCATGAAACCAGTCATCCTCTGATCCAGCGTCCAAGAACTGCGTGAAATCAACGTTTTGGGCAGATTGCCCGAAGTAGGCGCTGGGGCTTTTAGGGAAGCGAGCAGGGCTGAAGGGCCATCCTTGGAAAGTGCATCTCTGGTCCTCTAAATGACTAACCGGACGCCGTGACCGAGGCGTCGGAATCTAATCCCCAAAGTCGCGCCTGGGGAGATCTAGTGAGACTCCAACATCAACTCGATTCAGCATGCATTTGAACAGGCTCCCTGGAATGTAATATGGCCCCGAATTAGTTCACATTCTGGACGTAAAATTACCGTCCCATTTGATATTCTTGGAATCCACTCCTGACAGAAGCGGAATCCTTCTCCTCAAACCCAGTTCACACTCTACTTGTAATTAGGGGCCATTAGTGAAATGGGGTTTCATTAAACCATTCTTGCTGGGTTGTCTGGAATATACAAATGCAAATGCTCCTTATTTGGAAACAAAGCATACAACTACCACTTGATTTCGATGCGGAAAACTGCACTTATTTAGGATCGCAGTTTAACTTTGCCTAAGACTTGAAATCTTGGTGGTGGACATAATTGGCTCAATAGTAGTGGGGCTCCTGCCTGAAAATGGACCTCAGACCCAAGGGCTAGATACTATCTTCTTCCGCACTTGGAGGCCAGTGAAGGCAACCAATTCCGACGACCCTAAATCGACCCTCATCGCGCATTCAGATAGGAATGACTCGGAAGTAAATCTTGTGACATAAATCGGCCCTCCTTCCAAGCAGACGACGATAGCATGAAAAGCAATGCCTCTTGATTAGACGGAGCTGAGAAGGATTTTAAGGAAGTATTTAAGCGGACCGCCTCGGAAGGAAAAAGTTTGAGTATCTCAGGAAAGGATAACCGGAGGAATCGGGGTGCTTATAACCCGTTTCTCCTAAACCCTTCAAAGGCTGGTATGTTTGGGAGGGGGAAGGGAAGGCAGAAGAGTAACAGCCTCTGAGAGCAGCCGGCGCCTTGGGGAAGGGGCTTCCTCCGTTCTCTGGCTAACGGTCTGGGAAAGGCAGTGGAGAGGAGGGAGGGGGAAGCGGAAACTTTCGCCTCAGCCTCTACAAAGTCCCTCCTTCTCCACGTCAAGCCAATGACACCGCTGCCCCCAAACTTTCCGCCAGCAGGAGCTATAAGAGCCTCCCAGGCTGCAACTTTCGCCCAACTCCCAGCCAGCTCCGAGGAGCCCTCGGGAGGGGAGCTGACAGCGCCAGAGATTCTCCCTCCTCCGCCGCTTTTCTTTTCGGCTTCCGATGGCTTCTACTCTCCCATCCAATTGAACGTTGCTGCCGCCTTCATCTGGACTCTCGCAGGCCAAGGATCTACCCGCGGGGAGCTGGCTGGGTAAGCATCGCCCGGCCCCCCTCGCCCCTTCCAAAGGGCTGTTCGGTGTGCCGCAGGTTGGCCCCAGAGATGATGCAGCAGCAGCAGGACGAGTCCAACTCTCCAGTCTCGCCCGCCGACGACAGCTTGAGCAACAGCGAAGAGGAGCCCGATCGCCAGCAGCAGCAGCAGCAACAGCAGCCGCAGCCGCAGCAGCCGCAGCTTCAAGGCGCCGGCAAACGAGGAGGACGGAAGAGGCGCTCGAGCCGTAGGGCGGCCTCAGGAGTCAGCGGAGGAGGCCCCGGAGGGGGCGGCGGAGTGACCGGCGGGGGGCTCGGCTCGGCAGAGGAGCCCTGTAGTCCGGCGCAAGGCAAAAGAGGCAAGAAGTCGGGAGGAGGCGGCAGCAGCAGCGGAGGCGGCAGCCCTCAGTCTTACGAGGAGCTTCAAACGCAGCGGGTGATGGCCAACGTCCGCGAGCGCCAGCGCACGCAGTCGCTGAACGAAGCCTTCGCGGCTCTGCGCAAGATCATCCCGACGCTGCCGTCGGACAAGCTGAGCAAGATCCAGACCCTCAAGCTGGCCGCTCGCTACATCGACTTCCTCTACCAGGTTCTGCAGAGTGACGAGCTCGACTCCAAGATGGCCAGCTGCAGCTATGTGGCCCACGAGCGCCTCAGCTACGCCTTCTCCGTTTGGCGCATGGAAGGCGCCTGGTCCATGTCCGCTTCCCATTAGCGTCCTGTTCAGCCTGGCCCGGAGACTTTAGGTAAGAGCGCAGGATTCGGTGGAGCGGGGCCGGGCTAAGGAAGTGAGGGGCCCTCGCGAGGAGGTCGCCTAAGGACCTCCAAGGGACTGGCTGTACGGGCGGGGGTGCCGAATAAGCGCTCCCCAGGGATATCCTGCCTGAAATCTCCGGAATTCAAAGATCTTTGAAAACACAATTGACTACTCCTACAAGGAATCTAGTCAGGCTTCAGAGGCCAGGTTTTCAAGGACTTTTCTCCCCTCACCAGGGTCCTCGACCTTAGAGTCCCTTGATGATTTGCAGACCAGCAGAAATGGAGGGGGGTGAGGGGTTTTTTCTCAGAAAGATAGAGAGGCTGCGAGGAATCCTCTGCAACTTTAGAGGGGGTTGAATTCGTTATCTCAATCCTCTTCTGGATGTCCCTCTGGGTACCAACATAGCCTTCCCCTTCTCTTGAGCTATGCCACCACAAGGTGGGGGTAGCTGAGTGAGGAGTAAAAGGAGTCGAACATCTTATCAACCACTTTAGCCACCCTGTTGTCTTTGGCATGAACATTAAGGACCAGGGTAGCTAATCCTTGAGCAATCTTGATTCCACAGGTGTTTTCAGAGAGATTTTCCCAGCTCAAGCACTCATCTTGCTCTCAAGACCTGACCCAACTTTACTCACTCCACTTCTTTCATCCATATTCCAAAATTGTTCTTGATTTTTGACAGAAGACTTTAGGCCATCCCTTGGCCTTATTAGAAAAATCCTATAGAAATTTAGGCAAGGGAACGAAGCTTTCTTTAAAATTCAGCTGTTAGGTTTTTCTCTCCAAAGCACAACCTCTCCCTGTTCTGCATCCTTTGCCTTCAGGGGTGTTTTCATTTTTATCTATTTTATTTCCACTTATTATATTTCAATATTTCCCCTTGGAAGGAGCATATACTTGAAGAAAAATTAGCTTTTCTTGCATTTTTTTTCTCTCTCTCTCCAGAACACTTACACATATCCAGGCTCATCTTCTTGTGCACCTTCTTGCTTTATGCAAAGTGAAGTCCACCAATATCTGTAAATGAGCAACATAGAAGAATCTTTTTCCAAGATTCTCCTGGGAGCACTCTGACCTTAGGAATGTTTATAGTCCTGCTAGCACCTCTTGGATTTTCCACACACATTCCCAATTGCAGGAAGGGATGGTGGGTGTAATGGTGGCTGTGCTTAATTGCATGTTTCTTCTTCTTCTTCTTCTTCTTCTTCTTCTTCTTCTTCTTCTTCTTCTTCTTCTTCTTCTTCTTCTTCTTCTTCTTCTTCTTCTTCTTCTTCTTCTTCTTCTTCTTCTTCTTCTTCTTCTTCTTCTTCTTCTTCTCCTCCCTCTTCTCCCTCTTTCACTCTCATTAAAAAAATTAGAAAAAACAAAATGGATTCAACTTACCAAAATTTGGGTGGAGGTTGCAGATCCTAAGCTAAAAGTCTTGTTTGCTAGACTTTCTTGGCTAACTATTTCCAGTAAAGCCAGTTATATTACAAAAGGTCTACTAGTTATTCTGAGAATGGTAATACAGGGAGTGCTTGGGTAGAAATTTCATTTGGTGTCACAAAACGTAAAACAAAATATTTTGAAAGCAAATATGCCAGAATTACTGTCCCTGGTTTGCCCCAGATTATAGCTGATAAAAGCCCAAAATTTTTATAGAAATGCAACCAAGATCCTATGCAGACCTATGATGTAAATAGCCCTGTGTTAGAGTATCTCCACTTGTAATATTTGCTGATCTTGCCCTAGAAATGTGCATTGATGATGCTAATAGCCTGAAGCCTAATGTGTTTTTTAAACTTTAGCTCTTCTAACATTTTTTTTCATACTTTTCTACTAGAAAATTCATCAGGATAAAGTGTACATGGGATCATATAGTTAAATCTGTTAATACAGAATCAAAGGATTTTTAAAATAGTAATGGAAACTGGAGCCTCATTTTTAGAGCCAAGTTATTTTACCTATGGAGAGCTTTATTTACTTGCACGAAAGTGGCAGGATACCCAAATAAAGCTATGAATCTTCTTTCAAAAATGAATTGTTTTGTTTTGGCCAGGCATTGCAAACACACATTATTTTCCTTCAGGAAGAACTAGAGATTAAGTCCTATTACATATTCCAGAGTAAATGCATCTAGAATTACCTGGCAACAATACATTTATTCTGAGGCAAGTCACATTATTTTGTTGGAACTGACTTGTACCACTGTGAGTAGAATACATGGTCCTTATCCTACTGAATACAACAGGTCTTACTCCCAGGTAAGATGGAGCCTGTACTGCAGTTTAGCACTGCTGAGTTGAGGGAGCGGGGAGGGCAACTGGTTAAATTGTTTTTTACATCAAATGTATTGGTGTAAAAAAAAAAAATGAGCACATGGAAATACCACCTCAAAGATTAAAGGTCCTCCAGAAAGTTGGATTGGAGACCAAGAAGAAGCTTCAAGCTTGAACTGGTGCCTATTTACTCAGAAGTCCTACTGAGGGTGGTAGCTTTATCTGCAGCCTTAGGCCCAGGAAAAAAATCAGCACTTCCTACCCTATAGCTGGCATTCTTTTGGAGGAAATACCACCAACTGGAGTTGATGGGAGAATCAACTGCAAAAATCCTTATAATTATCCAGAAATCCTTCTTTTATTAACTCAAGCAATTTGGATTTATGTCTGAGAAAAACTGATCAGGCTCAGAGTATTAGATGGGCCTTTCCACAGTTTCCTCCTTTGCCAGATCAGCCCTGGCCCCTTTTGGCTGGAATGAGGGGTATTGAAGTCCAAAGTGTCCAAAAAGGCAGCAGATTAGGAGAAAAAGGCACTAGCCGATCCCTCTCTTGGTCCCGTCTGCCCTCCCTTTCTTTCCCTAACTGCAGCCTGGGAGGGCCGAACTGGAGGTGTTCTGGGGGATTGGAGAGGACTAGGCTGGGATCGAAAGTCAAAGAGGCTAAACTTCTTAGCTAAGGGATGGGGGGGCGGGGGGACGGCGTAGGAGAGGATCGCTGCGGCAGATCTTCCATCGATGGATAAAGCTGGCTAAACGCCAGACTGCTCTAGGTCAAATTGTTCAAAAACCTTGAGATCTCAATCGCTGGAAATCCAAGGCCAATGACCCTGTTCCAAAGCTTGGGCGGTTGCATGTGATGGGCGTGTAGAATTTTACAATATCTGTACAATTCTTCGCGCGTTCTTCTTCGGTTTTCTTGGAGCCAATGCTTGATCCAGGATGCCAGTGGGCCAGCACACATCAACTCGGATTATTTTCATTCTTCCTAACCCCATCCAGTTCCCACAATACAGTAGGTGGTTAAGCGTGGCTGCTTCCCACGAGGCGACTGGAAAACTCAGGAATTCCGGCTCCCGAAGCAAGTTACCCCAAAAAGGAGCGAGGGCTAATTTAAGGGAGAATTTAGTTAAGCTCCAGGAGGATAATGTATTCCCCATTTACTAGATTCGCCCGAGATAGATCTCCGTGACGCTTCCTTCGGCGCGTTTCCTGATTTCATGCCTTGCCAATGTTCCTTCCACCTCCCCTCCTCCAATCCGCCTTCCTTTGTGCTTTAATTTCCCCCTACACACACGCGCACTCGCACTCACACCCTCACGCAGCCTTGCAAACCGCAGCTTGAAGCGAGCAGAGTCATAGTTCTGGAGGGTCGCGAAAAGAAGCTTTTTCTTCTCGCTTCGCCCTCTCTTTCTAAGAGGGTTAATGTTTTTCTTTTTTCTAGTAACAGTTTTCTCCCTTCTCCCCTTCCCTTCTTGTCTCTCTCTTTTTTTCCTCCCAGATAACATTGTTCTCAAAGGGAAGGAGAGAAAATGGACAAAGTAGAGACTCTGCAATTGGATTCGCCCTCACTTCACATCCCGGGGTTATTTCCCCCCTTCTCAGACTATAGCACGCCAAGGATTTTCTTGGAAATGTAGACCCGTTCTTGGTCCAGGTTGCAAAGAGCAGGGCGTGGGGAGAGCAATTGAGGCAAGAGACCTAGAGCCCCTCAGACGGTGAGGTGGCTGATCCAGAGTGAAGGCTGGATGATCTACCAAACATCTCTGCATTCTGATCGAAATCTGAACCAGCTTCCCCCCCCTTTACCATTTTGACGAAGAATGTTGGAATTTTTCCCCTACTTCCTTTCCCTCTTTTTTGCATGCATGCATTCCCTAGAGAGCTTATGAGCCACTCATGAAAGGAAATATGTTACTGGAGTCCCCCACCTTTCTTTTTGAACAGATCTAATGACAACGAGCCCCCCCCCTTTTTTTTAAGGAGTGAGAAAGGGAAATTCTCCCACCAGCCGCCCAAAAACCATTTCAGCAGCAAAACCTTACTGGCTCAAACTCTCATGAGCAAAATATTTCAGGTTCCTTATTAGTTTTGCTTTGTTTTGGAATTGTTCCTGGAAAAAAAAAGGGGAGGTGCTGGGTGGGGGGACAAAAATGAATCATTCTATTTATTTATTGATGACCCTTGTTAAAATGCAAATAGATCCGGTGTCTAAATGCATTCCTATTTTGATGATTGTTTTGTAAATATCATTGTATATTTTTCTGCAATAAATAAATTGAACTGTTAAAGAAAATTAACAGTTTGATCTGTACTGAGAAAAATAGACTTGAAACTCATGGTAAATAATACTGGCAGATAGATCTGGGGTTATCCAGAAGTGGAGGGGGTGAGCCTAGTAGACAGGGGGAAATATAAACAAATGGGGGGAAAGCGCAAATAAACCAGCTACTGATAGACACAGGAGTGTTAATTATTGAGACAGCTTTATGATTCTGTTTGTGGATTTACTGAGCTTCAGATATTAACCCTCTTTCAGTCAAAACAACTAAGTACTTGACAGGTTCAAAAGCAGTGAAATGTGTGCAATCTCTTCCTCCACTCTCTTAATGAAAAACTATTGCCTTCTCTATATCTAGTATCTTTATTAATGTAGAGGCTTTTTACTATCCTGGAAATCTATGTTAAGATTTGTTGCAGTGCTAAATAAACGGATCATCCACAATCACACTTCAAGTGCATGCTTTTTTTTTGAGACGACAAGGGATTGGTTAGATTTACTCTAAAGGACACTCAAGAGCCCCTTTGGGTTTTTTTTACTAACTTTTAATTAGCATAGGCACAGAGGCTTAATACCTGGGAAACTAATAACTGGGAATATAGCGTAACTTGGAAATAATTGATTCTTTATAAGCTTTAGAATGTTTATATCACCCGGTCTTCAAACTGGCACTCTCAATGTGTTGCCCAACCAGTGTAAACGTGGTTTAGAAGTGATGGGAGTCAGAGTCCAATTACATCTGGAAAACGTCAGGGGAAAGGTTGGTTCAGACTAAATAGATCCGGTAAGCTCAAAATAACATGAAACAAATCCCATTCATTTCCACCAAATTGCCAAGGAATATTCCCAGTTATTATTTCAAAGCAACACTTCCTTTTTAAAAGAAAAAAAAATATCCCTGTTGCTGCTTTCCTGACATAGGGAAGCTCTGTCTTCTGGCGTTTCACTGGGAAAAGGATGCAACACCTTCACTAGCAAATGCCAGATTGTGTTCCCTTATATTCTTTGCAGATTTCTAAGTAACCCCTCAATTCACAGTCTAAAGATACAAAGGCGAGTTCCCTTTTATGGGCTGAAGGAAAGGGATGAATCCCAGTGGACCATTTATGCAAGTAAGGTCCAATGGCAATTAGAGCCGGGGGCTCTATGCAGTTAGTCCAAATCGCAGCTTGCACCCTCTGCACCCTTTCTTGAGGTGGGGGTTGCTTTGAATAACAAGACCCTGCTGCTGCCCATCAGCTTGTCTTTCTGCTCACGTGGGCTGGAGATATAGCTGAAACATCAGGGTTGGTCTCTCTCAGATTTCCGCGCTAGCAGCTCAAGGAGGAAAGCATCAAAAGTAGACTTTGACGTCCTCCTTCCATGCCGAATCATGAAGGAATTCTGTTCAGGTCGCTTCAGATTCTGGTGGCTTCCCAGCCTGCAACTGCTATTTGCTCCTTTCTAACTCTTAGAGAACTCTAAGAGAAATGTTAAAGTGGCGGGTTTCCTTCGAACTCAGTGGTGTTTACTTAGCCTAGATTGTGCTGGCATTCTTGTCTCGCTTGTTTGTCTTTCCTTATCTACCTATTAACAACTCTGAGCTAGCTTAAGCCTCTTATCTACCTCTCGACAGAATATATATTGACTCTCTACACTTCGAATATGTGTATGTGTGTATAGTTCTTCACACAAAAACACACATGTTTGAAGTAGCAGAACTTAGGTATATTAAAGCTGATTAGCCAGGACTTTGGAAATTTTTCGCTGGCTTATTAAGAAGAAATATATATGGGCAGAGGGCATCGTGGAGAAAAAAAATGAAGATGGTGCTTTGGTTTCCTAAGGGCCAATGGTTTAAGAACGGAGATATTTAAGGGAAACCTTCAAATGTGAACCTAGAGATCCAAACAAGATCCTTTTCTGGGCAATGTGGAAAGGTAGGACACCAAATTATGTTTGCATGTTCTTTGCTCTTTCTTGGGTTGCTCCTGTTATTATAATGGTCATAATAATTACAACGTTAATCTAAGTTACGGTGGCTATCAGCTTTGATTATGTTTGGGGTAAAGTTGGAAGATATGCCATAAGTTTCTATCAAGCCTGATTTCTAGCATGAAAAATCACTGCATACATTTCGGCTCTGTTATTTTTAATTAATTTTAAGTAAAGACAAATCAATTTTAATCTAATCCATTACTGTAACAGTTGGCAAAGAATATTCCTATTTAACTAAAGTGATTTACTTCAGGACAAGAAAGCAAAGAGTTGATCAACCTCGTCCATCTCTTTTTAGAATCAACTTAGTTTGAACCAGCCAGCACACTTCTAAAGAAATAGCTTGATGTACCGTTTTGTGACCCTTTGATTTTCAGCAGATTTTCTTTCCAACTAAGTAAGTTTAGAATGGCTATTAATGACTATCATGCTAAACGCACCTATTATGGAACAAGCCCCACTGCACTCAGCTGAGTTCGAGAATAGAACACGCTTAGGGTTGCACTATAAAGTATGTATCCATACGCATTGCATATCCTAATAGGATGTCTGCCTTGCAGTCTGTGCTAAACAAACCGGCGGCTTAACGGGAAGGAACAGCGGCTGATTTCCAACGCAGCTTGTTTTGATTTGTAGCTGAAATGAAAGTGAAACAACTGATGGGGGAAGCCCTGCAATCAGTAGCAGGTTTTGTTTCAGATCCAAGCAGCACCTGGTTGAGCTTGTTTGAATTGAGAAACTAAGCAGGATTGGGTTTGGTTACTATTTGAAGGGGACACTTCCAAGGAATTCCAGTGGGAGGAAAAACATTCCAGAAAAAGGCAAAAGGAAACCACTTCCTATTCTTGGCAGAAGATTAGACAGTTTGTCCGTGCCTGAGGTCACTAGGCTCCATATCGACGATGGAGTTATACCTCTAAGCAGGACTGGGTGCTTGCGACTGGGTTAGCCCATCATCAGCCCCAGTCCTTTTGAAGGCAGTGGATACAACTTTCAGAAATGTTATCGCAATCTATACCTGATTTCCTGTATCACTGAATTCAGGAAACCTGCAGGGAATCGATACCTTTTCTACCTTTTTCCAAACTGACTTGGAAAATCGCAATTAAAGCCTGCTCGTATTTTGAGACCACTCGCTTTCCTCCCTTGCCAGAACGTTAGAAACACAGGCGTTTGGAAAGATCAAAGGAAGGTGGCCGGGCTGACCAGAAGGAGAGACAACCTTTCTCCATCTGGCGTTCCCACATGTATGGGTTTACAATCCATCATCACCCGAGGCCGAGTTTTGCCGGGCGGGGATGGCCGTTGTAGTGCAAGGCGCCTGAAGAGTCCAGACGTGGAAGAGAACAGCCACGCAAGCACTGAAACAGCGCAGCAGCTCCTCGTGCCTCTTTGAAGGCGGGGGAGGCAACAAAATCTCCTTCCCGAACTCGGGGGTCTTGCTTGGAAACCTGCGTCGGCCGTCTTTCCAAAGAATCAGGATTGCTGACTCTCGGCTTCCCTCCTTCGGGACCCGGGTCTCAGCAGCGGCGGATGCTGGGACGAGAAGCAAGAGGCAGGGTCTCTGCCCCATCAGAATTCTTGAAGGCGACCCAAGTCATTCTGGAAAGTTACATTCTTCTGTTCACCTTGTAAGGTCCCCTGGGAAGTTTCCGTGCCAATCAGCTTCAAAGCGACGCGAGGCCTCCCTGTTCGGGTGGGTGGGTTCCTCGCCTAACCCGGGAGGTGGAGGGTGAACACCCGCCGGAGAAACCCGGGTTGGAACTTGGCGAGTCCGCGGAGCTTTCCTGCACATTCCATGGTTTGGCAAAGACTGACCTAGTTATTTTCCCCAAGTCCTGTATCAAATTCTTCTCAGGCATACAGTTTTATTTGAAGTCCTGCCCAGGCATCCTTCAAAGTGAGCGTTTGTCCCTGGTCTAATGATGTCAGGCGGTTTCCCCTGAAACTTTTTAATGTCTTTTTTTTTTTAAGTTGCGGGGGGAGACGACGGACGACAAAACAAATTGAAGCGTGTGGGAAATCGAACTAGGATTCGGTGCCCTTGAGAGAAGCGGATGAAGGGAAGGACCGCTCAAGGATGGAGTAATGCAGGGATTTGTTCTGAACCGTAGCGAGAGAAGGTTGCCGTGCGGTCTCGGCATGTTCACTCTGCGGACTAACTTCCCCGATATTTTTGAGGTGGCCTCCCAGGGAAGCGCTCTGCCAACTGCAGCTCGAAACGCGCTGTAATTCCAAACTTAAAACGCCCGAAAGCCGCTTCTTTCATTTCATGGGAAGTTATCTGGATCTCAGGGGGTTGGACCCTAGCCCCGATCGGCAACACGTGCAGGAAATCAAAATGCTCGTCTGAGCAAAAGGAACGTTTCTGAATCCACTAAATCAAAATGGCTGCTATGCCTGGAGTTTGATCGTGATCTGAACCGTCTTCATTGGAGCCATAGTCATAAAACTGCTAAATTTAAGAATTGGCAGTTGATCAATTTATGCCGCAATTTCTGCAGATCCGTATATTCGTGGTTATTTCCAGGAAAACATCCTTCCCTAACAAAGTATACAAGGTTATAACAGTAAATCCTTTTGAATTTAATGGATTTGTTTCTGAGGAAGACCTACTTTCGAATCACCTGCCTCTTAGTCATTGATTTCAGAATCGCAGGAAACATTTTCTTCCAGGAAACCCACTTACACCAAAACCAAAGAAAACCGGGACGAAATGAGAGCATACATTTCAAAGCGATGTAGACTTTATTAAAGAGGGAGTATAAAGACCCATCACTTAAAAGAATCGTCTTTCCAAGTAATTACTATTAAAGTGTGAGATTTAATTTCAGAGTGTTTAATTGCTTAGGAAAAGAATACAGAAACGAACTGCCTTATTCTGAAATGGACCACATGAGATTATATTTTGAGATAATTAAGTTCTAAATTAGAACGGTCCAGTTGGAACGTGTATTTGTAATACTATGGTCTGCTTCATTGAAAGTAGCGTTTCCCCACCCCCCACCCCTCTTTTCAGGGACTGCTTAGATCTCCAGAATAACCTTCAGGTCTAAAGGAGATTTAACATCTGGACAGTCACATATCTTATTTGTAAGCCAAGCAAGTGCTGAGTTCTTGATTTCTGACTCCTCCTAGCCTTGGTCACCTTTGTGGAAATCAATATTATTAAAACCCACACAGCCAATTCTATTTGAATGCTACTAATATGCTAGTTGATCTATTAAGAGGCATCCCCAAGATAATCTCCTGTAAGGACCCCAGAAGTTACTAGGGGCCAAGAGTGGGTGCTGAGAAATACATTTACTTCTTTTTTTTTCTTCTGCTCATAAATCCTTACTTCTTATGCTTCTATTGAAAAGCAACTAGAACTCAATTTACTACCTACCATTTTTGAATATTTTTTTAACTACCCCTTTATTTTGATGTGCTTTCATAGAAAAATTTTCAGTTTCATCCCTCTATTCAGATCCCACTCTCTTCTTTGGCTTTAGAGATCAAGGGAGTGTGCTGGGTAGGATCTATGTAGTACTTAGGCTTGAATGAACCTTGTCTTTTGATTATATTGCACACTGTCTCAAGGTTGTTCTTTATCCACTATTCTGTACTCATTAATTTTCACGTCTCAATATTAGAAGCGCATGGAGAAATCTCAAATACTGGAAAAAGGGATTACGTTCTAACCCTTTATTTTTATTGTGGATACCTTCTGATCCTGTACAACCAAATCCTTCCAAATATGGGCTCTTGGCTGGCAGCAAATGAAATACTGAAACAAAGGTTACCATAATCTGCTCAACAATAAACTGCCTAGTCCCATTTTTTGTACATTGTGCAAATGCAATTGTTAAGTTCAATGGTGTATATAGGACGGCGTAACTCGTGTAAATCCTGTGCATAATTGCCCAAGTCAGTGTGTATAGGATTGCATCTTAGTCCATTTTCTGTACCCTTCCCTGAGAAAGAAAAGACGTTAAGGCCCATGCAAGTTGAATAGATTCATTCATTTCAACAACATGATCAATTATTTCCACACAGAATCCTTTACCTGCTTTTTAAGGCACTGCAATTTCTTTTACCCTCTCTGTTCTTAGGACTTTCTTTGGTGGACTTAAATAGTCTTGGCAAATCAAAGCACGTGTCCTTTGAAGAAGGTGTGTAATTGGCGTTTAAGGCATGTATGGAATTCCCAGATGTCTATAAAATAAGAAAGTGCATTTGGCAGGTCACTTCAGGGTGGAACAGGTTAAAATCACTAGCACAAGCAACCCTGCCTCAACAGTATGCCATGTTTCCACTCTAGGAAATCAGACTGTGTTAGATTTTGGAAATGGCTACCATCTAGAGGGAATAATCAATTACTTGTTTTAAAAGATGCCTAAAAACCTATTGTTTTAAGTAGAAGTCATCATTTCCCAAAAACATTTCCAATTAATTACTGGGATCTGTGGGTTAATAGAATAATTTAGTTGTAATTAAATTTGGAAATGCTGCTTAATACAGATGCGGAAAACCCTCTAAGGTGGCATTTGAAACCAGTTTTCATTTCATTTTCATTTATTGAAAATAAATTATTTGAAGTCAATAGGATTACCTTCTCACTTAATGTACTTAATATTACTGATTTTTTTAAAAAACATCAATCTTTACTATCTCAGGTGGTTGCTGTTTTCAGGGCAATCCTATGCTTATTACACTGAAATAAGCACCATTGAGTTCAATGGGATTCATATCCACCTAAGTGGATACCAGTCCTGATCAGACTAAGCCATGTAGCTTGATACAACTTTGTCAACTGGTCTACTTCCCATGAAAGTATATGTCTTATGTTTTCCTAACATTTTATAGTACACAAATCTTGCTATGGTACTGCAAAAACATTCTCTACTAATTAATTAATCTTGTTCATCAATCCTCACCGAATACCAAGTTTCAAAAAGTGAAGGAAATTATTCCAGTTGCACAAATAACATAATCTTGTATTTATTTACTAGAAGCAAGCCACTTTTCCATAACAGTAAAAATTATCTCTTAAAGATTACATTCTAATGGAATGAAGAGCATTTCAGGACAGACAGATAACTCAATTCAAGGAGTGCAGATTTTACTGGGATTCGTCTAAATTCCTATGATAATATCTGTAATATTCCAATTTTTTTCCACAATAATAATTAAAAAGGCAAGGAAAGAGATGTCTCTCTGACTCACTGATTTGAAAAAAAGCAGAGAAAGGGAACTGCCTTTAAATTATTATTTTTTCCAACATTCAAGAATCAGTAATCTCCAGCAATCCTAGAAAAAAAAGTCTTTCTCAGGCTTTGAATTGTACCCTTCTTCAGATGAATTTACCACAGTTGTGTCAAAAATCTTCTTGAATGTTTTTTACATTGCTCAACCCATTAAATTTTGTTGTATGACTCCAACCATTGTATAAACCATGAACTACCAAGGCTTAGTGGTTGTGGTTTATTGAACAAGAAAACCATGGTTTAATGATGCCACAAAAATATGGTCAGGTTCAAATGTTTGTTCCTACAGTACAGTTTAAAAAATATGTCTCGTGTCAGCAAAGAAGGTGTGATTTCTTAAAATCTAGTAGATGTATAGAGTCAATCTTCACTTAAGGTTTCAAAAGTACTGTGTCTTATTCACCATTAAGCTTAGGCTGTCCTAATCTCAGCAAAATCTTCAGATGAATTTTTTTTAAAAAATGTATGATGTCACAATAAATCTGATAGTCTTTAGTACTGCTGAGAAATAACAATATAGTGAGTTGGGGGTGGGGAGGGGAAGTTAAAGAACAAAAAGATCCAAAACTTAAAAGCAAATGAGATTTGATTTTTCCAGATCAAAGTCTTGCTTTTAATTTGGTGGTGGTGGATTTTCCTTTTAAACATCCTGAATTTGAGATTGGGCTGAGTGAGTGTTGGTTCTGCAAATTTTTTTTTTTATCCTGAAATTATGGTTGCATTCTTCAAACTTGCTCAAACTTGTTAATTTCATGGAACCTTGCCATTGCCCCCATTCCAAAATGTTTCTTCCTGTTCCAATGTAGCTTACATTCATGGGATTTCCTCATGATCTCACATTCCTGTACCCCCAACCTTATCCTACTTAGCTTCCAAGTTGGCTTGGTAAAAGCAGGCTAGATGCTGCCACCTGTTACAAATAAAGTCCATCCCATTTATCTCAATGGAGTTATTCCTTAGGAGATGTGGAGTGCGTTGTTTGTAATTCATGAGATTTAATGACAGTAAATAGAGATTCAAGTGTTTTGTCTATAAGCCTCCCTAACTTGCTCAGGATATGTTTTATATATCTAAGTAAGTGAAGGAGGGAAGTTTTGCTATGGAAAAGAGTTGGAACTATGAAAGAAACCAATTTTTAAGCATACAGTATGTTGGAACTGACTGGCACAGCTAGAAGATATGACTATTGCCAGTTGACCCTCCACCCCACCTCCCCAATCATTGCCACCAAAACAGAGCATCTTTCAAGAAAAAATCACCTATGTAATAGGATGTGATTATGATTCACATTATATGCTGAGGTACCCATCCACTTTAGTTTGGCATGTTTTGCAAACTCATAAAATTAGATAAATTAAATAAACCATACTTAGATTAACTATGGATAAGTATACCATATAAACACAGATAAATCCACAGTTATTAACATCCCCTGTTGTTAATGTGTTCTCTTTTTAAGAATTTCATGATACTAAAAAAAAACCCAGAATAAACCTTAGTGGGATCAGGTTGGAAAACCTCCACTGATGGTAATTTGTCAATTTCTCCTTCCACTTCTTTCTCTTCCATCAGTGTTGTCTTGGCTTTGTAGGTCTTTGGCCTGAAGAGAGACTTGTGAATGCTGCAACTAAATCTTGGAGCCTAAGTTATTTCTCAGCAAGTATAAACTGCTTTATAATCATATGAATAAATGCCCCTTCTCACTTCATTCACAGGAAGCATTCAGGGCAGAGAGTTTTTAATTGGCTTTCAAAAATTTGAGTACTGTATAAGGACCGTTTACTTTAGGGAAGTAGCATCAGGGATTTGTAACAGAAAAGCTAAAGTGGAAGATGGCAAGAAGATGAACATATGGTTGAAGTATCAAGAGAGTTTCTTAGGGCAAACCTAGGTGAATTCAAAACATATAGGAAGACCTAAGGTGAAAATAGCCCCCAAGAGGAGGAAGGCAGGCCTTTTCATGATTAGGTTGAGTCCTTGGTAGCAGAATTAAAACTGACTAGCTATTGGGTAATACTGTCTCTTAATTTATTGGTGATTAAAATGGACAAATATAGAGAAATATAGGCACTTCTCTCACTGTCAGAATGCTGAGATGAGGAAAAACAGGACTTTGTATCTAAACATAAAGATACAGCCTTTGGTTAAAATATGCTACCCTCTTCTCTAACTAAAGGAGTCTCCTCTATGTTATCAGATGCCTTAAGAGAAGTTGATGTCAAAATAGAGATGGAGCAAGGGGAATTTGTATAAAGGAACTGGAAGGAGCAAAATCTTAGAAATGTATCTGGTTATTAACCAGAGGACACTGTGCTTGTGCCTGCCAAATGTATCTTTGATTATACTCTAAATGGCTCATCTGACTTCATCAAGATGAAGATATCAAATCTAACACACTTTGAGGCTATGTTGATACTCCTAATGACACTTG
Organism: Pseudonaja textilis; assembly: GCF_049901715.1. Taxonomy (NCBI): domain Eukaryota; kingdom Metazoa; phylum Chordata; class Lepidosauria; order Squamata; family Elapidae; genus Pseudonaja; species Pseudonaja textilis. The sequence continues at coordinate 35,335,899 of NC_142008.1, read as the reverse complement.
GGCCTTTTTCACATTTCTGCAATACTTTACACATACTTTATCTGTACTTAGGTCTGTATGCCAAATAAATGGGAAGAATAGTGTTATCAAGATAGGATTATGCAATATTCCAAGTGGGGACTCCTTCACTGTTCACTGAAACCTTAGTTGTGTCTACTCACACACCAGAGTCTCCAAATTTAACAAAGCTGTGTGGGATTGCAACAAATGAATCTTGGAAGTGTATCCTATTTACCTGTATGTGTAATGTTACCATGATACATATATAAAGTTATGAGTTCTCTTGGATATTTATAGTTATGTAAAGACATATTGTGTATACATAATACATTACGGCTGGATTCAAATGAGATGTTAGAGATCATGAATGAATACATGCAACACATTAAAACACAACTCAGCAAATGGTTATGCTTTTCAATTGAAGTTCAAGTTTTTACCCATTAAGAACAGGAGATAGAATGGTAGTCTTTATAAAAGTGGCTGTTATTCATTATGGATAAATATTATTCAATCTTGATTTAGGGCAGCTTCCTGTATTTTTATGTACAAAATTCTCTTCAAATGAATTGGTCCCAAGTGAATTAAGTATAAGCTTGAGGAAGCCAGAAAGATGTTGTAGAGGTAGCTGTAGAGGAAGTTAAGATCTTCCTCTACAGCTTCCCCTTTTCAGATCACATACTTCTATCCAGCAGCTGCAAAGTTTATGCAACAAGTGATAAGGACTTAAAAACAAAAACAAAAAATAGCTATTGAGTTCATAACCAATCAAACAATACTGTCAATTTTGCTTCTAACTGCAGATAAAAAGAAAGGTAATCTGGATAATTTGCAAAAGGTTGTATGGTTCCCACTCAGGAGAGACGCAAAACAAAATTAATCCTTTTTTTTTAAAGCAAGTTTGATAACTTCCCATTATGGTGTTTCACACAGAGGGAGTTAACTCATTAATAACTCATGTTGACAATAAGAGTGCTTCTACTTTAAAGTTTAATTGTAGCAACATAAAAGTTGATAACTCCAAGGACTTCTATCACCACTATTCTTGGAAGAAAGTGCCTGAATAAATAACCTTTACCTCCTATAGCAAGTCAAAGAACTCTTAGAGACAAACTTGATTAACTCTTCAAGTATCCTGCTAAATGCTGAACATATCAATATTATAAAAAGTGTGATGAGCTGAGAGAATTATTAGCTACTATGCATAGAGCTGCTAAACTTCTAGTAAAGCTGTTCACCCCAACTGCAAAGAAAATAAGATCCATTTTGGGAAACCATCTGCTGGTTGATCCTCTGTTTCATCATGACATATGGACATGGAAGAGAGCAAGAAAGAGTCCTTGGGAATAATTTCTATTTTATTCCCACTACTCCCTGATAAAACATCATCAGGTACAGAAAATGTAAGTAACAGAAAAAAAATAGAGGTCAACAGGTAAGAAGTAAGATGCAGCACAAATCTTGGTGAGTTACTAACTAAGGTTGGTCTTGGAGTAAAAATGATAAGGAGGTCAGCCTTAGCTCAATACTTCAAAAAGTAAATACCAGCCCCAAATCACAAGGTAAGGCTATATCTCATGAAGCAGTTCAAAATGGGCTAAGGAGAGAATCTGAGGTAAGAAAATCATCCTCATTTAGAAATAAGATAGCCATCCCTCCTGGATTTTTTAGTATTCTGAGGTGTCAACCTGAAAAAGTATTCAGTCCAAATTGCTACTCACCTCAAAGCCTGCCCAACAGCAAGGCAGTGATGAAGGGATACAAATTCCAAACTGGTGTTTTGTTTTGTTTTGTTCACTGAAGGAATTATGGACACCATTCCCACTAAATCAGAGGTCTCCAAACTTGGCAACTTTAAGACTTGTGGACTTCAACTTCCAGAATTCCTCAGCCAGCTACAAGTCTTAAAGTTGCCAAGTTTGGGGACCCCTGCACTAAGTGGTGGAAAAATCGTGTGTTTCAGTCCAAAATTCCAATAACTTAATTCCCGCTATGTTAAGAACAAGGGTTCTAGTATGTCAGTGACTTGGAATATTGCTGGGTGGAAGAACAGAGTAATGAATAGTGCAGTTCCTCTCTAAATTTGCTATCACAGCACTCCAAGAGACTACTGATGAGGAAAAGATTTCTTTAGCAGGCTTTAGATCCTGGACTATTGCTACAAAGAAATATAAAACTAAAGAGTAGGTTTCAGGAAGACTCACTACGGTTGCCAAGGCAGAGGCAAGAACAGGAATTGGTCCTTGGAGTTGATACTCCCCATTATTTAGCCATAAACATTTTCATATAAATTTTCTGAAATAGTTTCATCTATCACCACACGCATCTTATCAATTTTTCCTTATATTTGTGTGGCTCTAGAAAAGACAGTGCTAAAGATAAACTCAAATTACCCTAAAGCTACTGTAGTATCAGCAGGATACTTTAATGCCAGAGAAGTAACCTCATTAGTAAATGTTATTCTTGGGATTATCTTGTAGATGTATCACCCTAGGTCTCCTGAGAGCCAAATGAAATACTACTGACCCATAACTGATCTCCTTGATTTATAAATGTAATCTCCATGTTTTTGGAAGTAAAGAACCTGATTATATATACCCTTTCACATATCATTCAAGCAACCCTAATAGTTTTTTAGATTACATAAATTTTATGTGAAAAAGAGGCTTGTAATACTTCATTTTCTTTATCCAAGGCCAACATAAAGTCTTGACCCATTACACTGATCTGTGTCTTTCACTGAGAACATTTTAACCAATAAGCTTCCTACCAGAAACCAAGATCAAATAAGTTCAGATTGGTTTGATTCATATTGTTTTCATACTAGAAAGTTACTCAGGACAGCAGTGGGTCAGGGCCAGGGACAATGAAGAAATATTTCAGAAATGCTAAAATATTAAAAATAAGATATGATTACAATAAATTATAAAAAAAATTGGTAACTTCTAAAAATGTTCTTGCAGGGTTAAATATGGTCAAATATTTGGAAGGACAGATATTGAAGATTAAGCTCAAATACTTTGGTCACCAAACATGAAGACCCTGATATTGGGAAAGATTGAAGGCAAAAGAAGATGGGGACAAAAGAGGATGAGATGGTTAGATAATGTCATTGGTGTAGTGGGTATGGGTTTGGGCAGACTCTGAGAGATAGGATAGGGAGGCCTGGCATATTATGATCTATGGAATCATGGAGGGCTGGGCACCACTTAGTGATTGAACAAGAAATGGAATTTTCAGCAAGAGTCAATTCTTTTTTTTTACTGGAATATTGTATTCTGTTGAAGGAATGCAAATTTAAATTTAACATTCTTATTCCAGCTTCAATTTGGGAGGATTTTTAAAAATGGATTTTTCTATTTATTAATTCTAACCAATATCTCCTACATAAGAAATTATTGATATTCTAGTCATTAAAGCCTTCTGCCCTGGTGTCCAATGTCAGTATCAGAAATCAAATTTATTATCCATTGTCTGAAACCCAATAAGGTTACCTGGAGAAGATCATCTAGAATTCTTCAACAAACATATTGATTTATGGCCCTATTGTTAGCAGGGTTTTTTTCTCATATTACTAATACAAGTTGAATCCCAGTCAGAAGGGATGTCATGCCATTTGCCAGGTGAAAGCAACTAGATCCACATTTGAAAAGTTAAATTATTTTACTGATCAAGCCTATATATAGGAATCTCCTCAGGCTGACCGTTCATGCCTGGATGAAACTAGATAAGGTTCAAGAGGGATTGGACTTTGCCTTCTTGTACCCATGTAAGGACTCTAGACTAATTTCCTGTCTGACATCTTCCCCTGACATGGCCAGTCTCTGTCTTACACCATTTTGTATATGTATTTGAAGCAGAGGTCTTCAAACTCAACATTTTGAAGACTTGTGGACTTCAACTCCCAGAATTCTTCTTCCAGTCATGTTAGCTCAGGAATTCTGGGAGTTGAAGTCCACAAGTCTTAAACTTGCCAAGTTTGAAGACCTTTGATTTAAAGGGAGACAAAGGTGACCCAAAATTATAGACCAATAAATTTATTGTAATTGTGAATAAGTTGTATTCAAAATATCTTTTGAACAAAATAGAAGATTGGGTAATGGAAAGAAACCCCTTAGGGAAGGAACAAGCAGGATTAAGACTGCTGCATTCCACAATAGGCAATTATTTTATTTTACATCATGCCATAACAAAACAACTAATAGGAAGAAACTATTTAATGCCTTTATAAAACTAAGGGTGGCTTTTGTCTCTAGAAACAAAAGCATTTTGTGAAGAAATTTGTCAGTCTAAATATGGAATCCAGACTCCTATATTTGGTTAAGGCCTTCTACTCAAACACTCATTTGAAAATCCATACAGGTATAAATGGTTTTCTAACAAGAATATACAGTACCTATCCATAATGGCTTTAGACAGGATCTCTTTACGCTTCAGACACTCATTTGCCAAAGGTCCATAATAAACTAATTAATATCCTTTTATATAATGATGATATGGTGCTCATGGTGCACTTTCAAATACACCTGAGAAGACTGTTGCAAAAACTAAATAGCTGTGATCTTAATTTTCTAAACATCAGTAAAATCAATAGTGATCGTATTTAGCAAAAAAAAAAGCATAAATATAATTTGCAGACAAATGGGGAGTCTATTGATCAAGTGATTTTATTTATTTATTAAAGAGTGTTTTTTACCAACACAGGGCTATAGGTAAATCATGTTAAAAGAAGGTCACCAAAGTTGAAGCAAGTATTAAAAGATTATATAAACTATCCAATTCTAATTATCCCAGTACCTTGACTCCTATACTGGAAGTATTGAGGGAAAAAATAGTTCCAATACTGACTTATAGTGCAGAATTGTTGGGCCTTACAAAAATAAGCTTACTTGAATAAGTCTAGACCTGTTTTTCAAGAAGTACACTGGGATGATAAAAATATGTCAGCCCCTTGAGTCAGAGCAGAAATAGGTACTCACTTTGTATATTTATTTAACAATTAAAGTATTTGCATACTGGAAGAGTATCTATTCAATGGACTCTGAGAGACTACTCAAAAGAACTCTAGCATAACAGGTAAGTATGGCTCACCCCAATTCCTGGGTAAGTCAGCTTATCAAAATTAGTTCACAGCATGGGTTACTTATTTTCAATTGCCTCCATGGCAAAAGGAGTTTTTAAACAGAGAATCATAGATATCAATACTCAAACTGGCATGGAGTTATTGGCAACAAATGAATCCTTAAATTAGTTGGCTAAGAACAAAACTTTTTTCCATTTGAAAAACACCTGCATTAAGTTTAATCCAATTCTCAAAAAGGACCTATACTAGGACTAGATTTGTATTGTTGGATTCCATGGCCAAATATGGGTATGAAAGGAGGTATATAAATATATATGCAGTGTGTCCCAGCCATTGAAGATGTTGTTCATGTTTTGTTTGATTGTCAACTATATATTTTTTTAGGCTTAGATATTTAACATTGCAAATTGAAAGAGCAGTTCACTAGGCTGTGTATCACTGATTTTTATATGTCCTCTTCTAATCTATACATCATGAATACCACTACTAAGTTTGTGAACTAAGGCAGTTGACCAAAGGAACCATTATATTGAACAGATTGGAGCATCTATAAAGGTGATGTATTTACCTGAATGCTGATTCTTTGTATTAAACGCATATGTATTTTATTGCTGTATTTTCCCTTTGTCTATTTTACCCTAGATTTGTATTCTGCATTTTATTTTTGTTTCATATTTTGATACAGTCATAAGACTAATCAATCAACTGTCTATGAGACCTAACGTAATCTAGTGGGGGCAGAACTATGGAAACTAATCTATCAACAACTATGGAAGCTAATTGATTTGGGGTCAGTTGTTCTAATTTCCAGTAGGATCATTGTACAAGGAATAAAATGGGAAGTGAAATGAAAGAATCAAGTGAATTGATTCTTTGAAGAAAAGTCAGTGAGACCAGGGATTCAAATAAATAGCTTTAAAGCAATGTCTTTGCTTAGCATTTTAATTTCCGGTGTAATCAGTGTACTGTTGCTCTGACTGCTGTAAAAACCACGAAGCAAAAAAAAAAAAAGTTACAGCATCTAAAGTCTCATAGAAATGGACTATGTGATTTGTTTTGGTTACTGTAATAATTGTGTTAACTTTAATCGTACCACATTACCCTGTTTGTATAGTTTATAACATATATACCCTGTATTTCAGGGTAACCACTGTGCCCATTCTACAGATTAAGGTTAAAGATTCATATATTTTGGGAAATGTATACCGTACTGTCTTTTTATCAAACTAACATGTGTCCTGTAAATCAACAGTCTCACTCTTCTGCCACTGGAAATTAAGAGAAACTGAATTATTGCTAGTACCTAGTACAGTATACAGTATTGGATTGCATTTGAAAACAAGACCTGTCACTATAGTAAGCATTAAAACTGCAGCATCAATCTGTCATCTGCAACAGGCTCACTTGGAATAAATTGCAATCGAAATTAGAAGTCTTCTTCCCAAGTTACTTTATAAAAACCACAGCTTTTGAATAGTTCGGGTCTCTTTGAAAAGTTACTTTTGAAATATATTTCACTGCACCATTCTATAAACATTCACTCAGGAAGCAGTCCCACTAGAGAAAAGAGGACTTAACTTCTGAATAATCATACATTAACCTCCAGTCCACCTCTGGAGAACCTCATCCGGATCCAGGCCTCAATAATTTCAGCAAAGATGTCAAAGTATAGAACATGAAAAACATGTATATTTAAGGCAAGCATTTTTAACTACTCTTGATTTCAGTAGTGTATTTATACAAATACTCTCAGCACAATTTTGCTGTCTTACTCAGACACTTAATTTTCCTATTAAAATTAATGGGACTAAGGAATATTTAAATTAGGATGAATTATGTGAAGGTAACATATTGCTGAAGTATAATTTGTTTAATTACAGCTTGAGAGTAAGTTAGAGCTGATTGCCTTCATATGTTGCTCTTAGGTGCCAATTAAACTAACTACCCCAAAGTTCAGTGTCATCAGCAAAAAGAGCATCTTGGAGGTCATGATCAATATCTGGAGGCTTAGTAGATTCAGGACTTTTTCTTTTTTTTTCAGTGCCATCCCTCTTCCCATTTTCCCTACAATAACTTGAAATGTAGGTTGCACTGGGTTTCTGGTATTAATCCAGCTCACTGCAATGAACAAATTACAATGCATCCACAAAGCCAGAACCAAGTTATGTTATAGTTTAGTTGATTGGTTGGAACGATAGCTCCCAGAATTCCAAGAATGTGGATGCAATTCTAATGTTGTCAGAGGAGAACAGGCTATGGAAGTCTGCTTTATCTGCATTGCAACTTACATTTCACATGGTGCTTAAATATGGAGGTTTAACTTTAAGATGATGGCAGGCTCTTTTACTCAAATTCTCTATATTTTTGCAACATTTTCTTTTGTGTTTAAAGTCTTAACTTTACCATTTTTATTGTAGTTAGCAAAAATATGTTAACAATCGAACATTTTGATTTTATGATTAACAAATGTTTTAGTAAATCCCTATAACATGTAAGTTGCCTTACTACTTCTGTGGGATGATTGCAATGCTACTCTTCAAAGCTTCATTTTGCTGGATGATGATAAGAGCCTTGGCTTTGCTGAGCCCTTTCTTCTTCCAATACCAATATCAGCATCATTCCAAATCGGAGGTCTCCAAACTTGGCAACTTTAAGTCTTGTGGACTTCAACTCCCAGAATTCCTCAGCCAGCATAGTATAGCTGGCTGAGGAATTCTGGGAGTTGAAGTCCAAAAGACTTAAAGTTGCCAAGTTTGGGGACCTCTGTTCTAAGTTCTCCATTTATAAAATAGGAGCAACTTATTCCAGTGTGTCTTGAGAATATTGAACAAATCAATCCAGAGTTCCCATTTGAGGAGTAAATAATCAGGCTTAAATTATTCTGCTTCAAATACATTATGCAAAGACACTTTGGAAAAGTCTCTAGTGTTGAGAAAGGTGGAAGAAGGTGGACTCAGTTATAGTGATGATGAGTGCACCTGAAAAAACAGGATGGGGATAGAAGATCATGGCGAAAAATCTATCCATGTGGTCGCTAGAAGTTGAAAACTCCTAATCAATCAGCACTTTAATCCCTCTTAAGGTTCAGCAGCTTTTTGAATGAGTAAGGAAGGAGCAGCGATTTGTGTGGACCCCCCATAGGTTTCTTGTATTCTAGGGGTTCCAGATTGTTGACCTTGGCGATAGAAAGTCCACGCTCCAGTCCCTCCGGGAAATCAGCCGGGGAGGTGGGAGAAGTAGAAGCCACCACACAATTCACTCGGCTGTTTTTTGCTGGATTTTAGGAAGCCAGGAGAAAAGTTAAGAGGCGCCTTGAAATCCTCGGGGAATGTAACTTTTCGGAACAGCCCTGACATCCGTGGCAACTATCTGAATACTTCCGAGTAGAGAAGTCGGAACATCCAGTATTTAGAGCAAGGATCTTCAAACTTGGCAAGTTTAAGAGTCGTGGACTTCAACTCCTAGAATTCCTGAGATAACATGATTGGAGGATGAATTCTGGGAGTTGAAGTCCACAAGTCTTAAAGCTGTCAGGTTTGAAGACCCCTGATTTAGAGCCTTCAGCTCAGCGATCCAACTCCCCCCTCCCCCCCACCGCCGCCTAGAGTCGACGTCGCCTCTCTGTTCCCCTCTTCTCCTAGATTCCTGCGGTTGACAGAAAGGCGCTTTTCACACACTGAAATTATAATTGATCCCTCATCAGGAAATTAAAACGAGGCGGCAACCCTAATCCTTAACATACTTTCTCCAAAGTTAACTCCCTCAAAACCAGCGAGTCTTACTCCAGAGAGAAATGAGGCCTTCTGATGAGGGGACCCGACAAGCTTTCTTATTCTGGGAAGAGGTAGAAGTTTTAACCCAAAAGGGGAAGCTGTGCTCCCAAGTACTAAGATCTGTTGATTCAAGGTTAGAAAAGGAGGTGGTATACAAGTCTAGGTGTCCTTAGCCCTGTATAATTGCTATGTTGGATCACTAACATTCCAGTATAAGTATGTCCCATTTGTTTTTCTCGCTTCCCGGTAAGATCACGAGGATTACTAACACTACATATGAATGCTTTACGAATGATCCACATGGGGAATAATCTTGAAAGACGCGGCAAAATGAATGAGATGGGCGTAAAAAGAGAAATTTTCCTGTTCACAAAGCAGCGAAAGAGAAATGGGCTTCTGTCAGTCTCTACTTTATCGGACCCCTTTGCTTACATATTCTATCAACTTTTCCTCGTCTCCCGCTGATTTGCTCTTCCGTCGCCAAGACTTAAGACGATTTCCACCACACCGAGTTGGAAACAAAGAGTCAGTACAACTCGAGTCGCCCTCCTCGCAGCTTTTTCGATTAGTTCGTTTACAACAGGTTTTCTAACATTAATCCTATTTTCGGGTTTCAGGGTATTTAGAAACTACCCGTGTGAGCGTGGCAAGCGCAGGCGCGTGGGGGCAACGCTCCCTAAGAAAGGGCCGAACTAATTGTGTTATCCTTGAAGCTCTCTTTCAATCGGTCTCCGACATCTGGACACGATCAGGAGATGGGCGCCGAGAGTTGAAGTATTTTGTATTTCGTTGCTGCCATCTCATGGTGGTTCTTATTTGTGCAGCTCTTATTTTGTAGCCCTACGTTGGGCTTCCGGTTCTTTTCTTCTTTTCTTTTTCTTTTCCTTTCCTTTTTTTTTCTTTGCGGCCAGTATATTGGGAATAAGCACCTCCCCCACCTCTCAGTCAGTGAAGTCAAAAATCTAGTCAAAAATCGATTTTCCAGTGTGCAGGAGGGATCGGTGAGTGAAGTTTGCATTTCTTTCCTCTTTTGAACTTACTGTCATTTCTCCTACTCTCGAAATGATGTTAGCCAGGTGTATTTATGGTTATTTGAATATAAGATGCTGTATTAACTGTGTTCAGGATATCACAGTTCATGATCGTAAACTCACTGAATCGTAACTGACATTGATCCGCTCACTGGATCAAAAACAAGGTTGGTTTATATTGAGCCACAGCCAAGCATTATTTTACTTTCATGTTGTGCAACCAAGCTTTTGCATAAAAGTTATTAAAAGTCCTCAAGCTTTCAAAATGCCTTGATAAAAATTTCCTTCTAGAATTGGCTATAGCAGGAGCAATTATTTCTACATATCTTGTCCAGGAAAGAAAGATGCTTCATTTTCTCAATTATTTTTCCCACTAACACTACTTCAGTCTTCTCATTCAAATGTTCTTTAGGTGTGTTGGAAACCAGCCTGTCGCTTCCAGTCTGCGTTAAGCAGATTTACTCTAAGGATTTAACTTATTACTTTATATGATTTATTATTTTACATAAGGATATCATAAGGATATTCAAGAACCTTGTCCTATCTGAAAGTTTTGCAGCATGATTTCTGGTTTTGCATCACAGTCTTTTTTATGGTTAATGGTAAACACAAGGAACACAATTGTCATCCAGTACACATTTGCTCTGGAAATACAACAATTCCACTGATTACAGCTTTTTTCTGAAATCCACATTCTATCATAATATAAATGTACCAGTAACTTTGAAAGTGTCATAGCACTATAACCTAATGTAGATATTAATCTAAACCAAAATATAGCTTTCTTGTTTATGATTTAGATGTTGAGTGAACTCAGCCAGTTTTGGTTTAGTTGTATGAATCCAGTTTATTTGGGCATACTTGCTGTCATAGTTCATGCCAATTTAACTAGGGGTTCATTCAGAAGCATTGGTTTCTGAACAAGCATGCATTAGATCCCCTAATTTCACATTTTCCCTTTAAGAATGATTTTTTTTTCCATTGTCCTTTGATCATGGCAACAGATGTGAAAAACTTTTTTTGGGGTGGGGGGATAAAATAGAAAACAAAGAAGCCCTCCCAAAATTGGTGATGTCCAGATGTGTTGGATTACAACTGCTACTAATCCCAGCCAGCACAAGAGAGCTATCCCTACCCACTGCTTTCATTTTCCCTCATTTGCCATTCTATTTTTGCCAGAAAAATGAAAGCATTTAAATAAGTGATTGGCAGTTTTAAATTTTAAAAAAGTATTCTATATTAGTGATTAGCCAATTTTGCTGCAATGTTTCAAAGATCTAACTTTTAAACAATAGTTTTGAAATATTTACATATTTTAAACCAGATTAGTCTGGCTCAGCTTGCCTTCCAGTTTCGTTAAATTTCAGTGCCCATCATCCCAAGACAGCATAATCAAATGTTGTCAGATTGTTATGAGAGATAACATCAAATATATTTGGAGGATTCCAACATTTTCTAGTATTTTCAACTTAACATCTGCCTTTAGGCAGAGAATCTCATTGGTTATATTGGAATTGGAGTATGGTCAAACTGTGGTTCAGTGTGACCATATATTACTTGAGCCTAGTGGATGAATTCAGCCCATGTAGTAAATGTATGAGCTCAGCTAGATGCCATCTCAACATTGGGTGATCTTAGTAAATCATAATGTGGAATTTTTTTCCCTTTCTCTGTTCAATCATGTTGGATAGTCAGACACTGCCTGGAGTAATCTGTTGGCGTTCCTTGTCAAGGTTTTTCTGAAGTGGTTTGTAATAGCCTCCTTCTTAAGAGAGAATGATTGGTCCAAGGTCACGCATCTGTCTTCATGGCCAAGATCTCTCCATTTCTAAGCTGATGCTGTTAACCACTGTATCAAATGGGCTCTGTAGGTTAACGTGATGCAAATGTAAACAATGGGATAGGCTCACATCAAAGTCTTTCTCAATCTGACCTTTTCTCTCAGCATTGTTATATAAATGAAAATATACTTTTCTAAACGGAAATCATTTTTCCATCACTTCAGTGTTTTAAAAAAAGGCTTCCCATGTATTTTGTATCCTTCAGCGAGCCAGCAGAATCTTGGGGCACATAATATAGATGAATGCAGAAAGGCTTAACTATTAGGGGTGGGGAGGAAAACTGGCCATAGGCAGGTATGTTGGGTTCCTTCTCCTACTACTCTCATTCCTTTTTGAGGGGAGGGGGGATGTTGAGCCATGTGTTAATGCAAGTTAATGAAATATTTCAGCTATGCTGCTCTGGTGCATCCCTCCCCCAGCACATACCATCTCCCCCTTTTCTCTTTTCTTCTTCATGAGCTTCCTGAACCACCTTTCAACTTCAAGGGCTTTACACCAATATAAACCAGATCCAGAGCAGAGTGGCTTTTCCTCCCCGCGCCTCCCCCTCCCTTCAGATCTAAACTTAAAACATGTATCGTAGATCAGTTTTCATCCTGTGAATTTAGGCACAACCCCGAGACCTGTCTTTTCAAAGAGAGTGGAGGCTGGAGTCTGCTATATTTAATCCAGCCAGCTATTAAATGTCCTCAGGCTTGAATCACGAATTTCAAACAGGAACCTGGAAATGGGGGTAATGACAGATTTTTTCCTCTCCCCTTTTTCAAACAGTTAGGATAAGAAAGGAGAGCAGGGGGAAAAACTTGCTTTGATTTTGGGGCAAAAACAATAAAACCCTTTTTCCAGCACAAGAAAAAGTATCCATGGACAAAAATAAATGAGAGAACATGGGGGATTTTTCATGGGGCCCCAATACAATTTTAAAACCTATGTTTTCCTTAATATTTATAGGTAAAGTAAAATCGCTTTTAACCTGAGCTTGATTCCTGATGACTTCATGGACATTTTTATTTTGTTTTCTTGGCAGGATTTAAAAAAAAAAGATCTGCCACAGCCTTTTTTATGGAAGGTTTTTCAACCTCCCTGTCTAACTTATGGCACAGATGTTCTTGGTGGTGCTGTAGCTTCCAAATCCAGGGAAATGTAAAAGTATTTGCCCCAGTCTTCTCATTTGTCTTACTTTCCATATTGTGATGTGTCTGATTTTTGTTTATTGGGATAGACCCATACTTTCTCTTTATTAATTTTGTTAATTTGAGTGGGACTTAAATCAGTTTTAAGGATTACTATTTTAAACTCTTTAGCATCTGTGAGAATATGACCATATTTCAATCCAACTTACATTATAATTAGTATTTTAGAAAAATAACAGTATTTGCTTGTCGTAGAAAATGTAATTATGAGACATGTAATATATTAATGCATTAAACCTGCACTTCCACAGCCACCTACTCTGAGCATCATTTAGCTGATTCCAAGAAAATACACACAGGATTGCTGAATGAGACTCCGTGGGACATTTCTCAGTAGCCACAGGTATACAATTTCTGCTTTAGGAGATATAAATTTTTATCAAGTCTATGTTTATTTCAGTTTGGAGGACAGATCCCTTCTCTTAATGTATAAAGGAACAATATTTTTTAAAAGTATGGTGGATAATCTGATTCAATGACCAGGGAATTAAACATTGTTCAAAATATTATCAGTTCCTTAAAGTTGACATTGCTACCTTTGAAGTCTGGTGAGAAAGTATATTTTCCTAGGTTTTCCTCCCCAAATGATATTTTAACATGTATCCTAGCAAAACAAAAAACAAAAAACCTTGGTCTCAGTTGTTTCCCAAATACATGGATTCAAAGCTTGTTGATATGAATTCTACAATAACTGTTTTATAGTCGCATCTTTGAAATTCTTCAACCTAGGACTGTTCTACAGTAAAGGACTATTAGCCACCAAAGGACTTGGCAGAAAAGTGTGCTGACTTTAAAAGAAATACTAGTGACCACATTTCTAACCATATTTTGCCTTGACAAAAAAGGCAGAAGGGAGATTATGCTCATATGGAGATGAAAAACAGATGACACTCCTGGGGTAAAGCAATGGGCAGCTTTATGTGGTTCCAACCCCAGAATATAGCTGTCCCTTCTCTTGTACCCCACCTCCCACAGCGTAGGTGCTTTAAGTTTTAAGTTAATAGACATGTCAGATAGTCTATCAAAGGCTCCCCTGCCCTTCAAGGGATAGATTTGGGGCCCATGGAAAGAGCCCTGGCATCCCTGCTGCCAAAAGGGAAGTAATTCTGAAAATCAATTACCAGGAACCAAATGTGTGATGTGTTCACAGCAGCTTCATATGGCCAAGAGGAAAGATAGTTTTACTGGATCAACAGAACATTCTGTAGTACTGGTACCAAAGAAACGTGGTGGCACTGTGGTTAGAATGCAGCACTGCAGGCTAATTCTGCTGCCTGCCGGCTGCCCTCAGTTCGGCAGTTCAAGTCTCACCGGCTCAGAGTTGATTCAGCCTTCCATCCTTCTGAGGTCAGTAAAATGAGGATTCAAATTGTTGGGGGCAATATGCTGACTGTGTAAACAACTTAGAGAGGGATGTAAAGCACTGTGAAGCGGTGTCTATTCTCTCTCCCCTCCCTCCCCCTCTCTCTTCCACCACTCCCACACACTGGATTAGGCATAGCAGCAAGCACCTAATCCAGGGCTCTAGACATCTGGGTAGTAGACTCATGAAGGGACAAAGTTTATCAGCTGGCAACACCTCCCATTACAAAGAGATTTATTTCCTAGAAAAGTAGAGTGAGGGATCACGCTTCTTCCCCATACATATCTCACTATGACGACAGGAGACACAAAGGAAAGATAAATGGCAGAGATTTGTCAATCCCACTAATAGATGATTTAATGGATCACAGTACTGATGGCATAAGGTTCATGGATCCCTTGATGCTGGTCAAAGGAGGCATTCACTCCCCCAACACCCACTTCAACTATAGACAGAATCCTTATTTGCTTTCCTTCTCTAGGAAAATTGTGCGGAGTTTTGATTTCATTTTGAATAACATTTAATTGAATATTTAAATAAAACTAACTTTCTAAAATGGTAATGAATAAATTGAAGCTCTGATCCAGAATCCAAGAGAGCCTTTTGAATTTTTTAGACAAATGTGATGGCTTTCATACATGCGCACAAGCCTCTTTCAAAGTTTAGCTTGAATTTGACTCATTCCAATAATCTGATTCGGGCATAATTAAGCCAATTTTTCAATTCAGATTATCTATTCATATTAGACCAACACCAGGGGTGGGATTCAGCCAGTTCGCATCACTTTGGGAGAACCAGTTAAGTTTCTGAGCAGTTTGGTGAACTGGTTTGTAGAAATCATTAGGGGAGAGAATCAGTTGTTAAATTATTTGAATCTCACCATTGACCAATACACCTGCCTATTCCTATTCTTTTTGCTATCTGAAATCCAAGAGCATGTTATCCTCTACCTCTTACTTACAAGCAGCATGCTTTAGATATGACTTCCTGGAGAGCCATAGTGAAAAATGATAATCATCTCCAGGTTCTTCTTTTGACCTGTCTCTCTGCATTGTCTTGGTTGTTGTGTTGACTAGAATTTACAAATTCTATTTCTGCTTAGATAGAGTTATCATCTAAAAGCAACCAATTTGTGAATGAATCACTTTTGAGGTTTAGCTTAAATTAATAGGGTCCTCAAATGAGGTCTGTTCATCAGACCAAATCATAATGCAGTATTTTGATTTATTGTTTAGCATATTGTGGATATTATCATTTGAAAAGTACATAATTAGTAACTAAGCTAGCTAATGATTGGCTACCTTTAAAGGAGGGAGAGAAGAAGATACTTTCCGGACGAATTCATCCAGTGAGTAACAGAGGATAAAGTTTTTAAAAATCAAAATAGAAAACACAATGGAAATGGCTTTTATAAAAGTTGATTAAAATATTGATAGGATAAGTGCATATATTTTACAGAGTGCATTTTTCTCTTCTTCCTCTTCCTCCTTCTCCTCCTCCTCCTCCTCCCCCTCCCCTAACACCTGAGGCTGAGTCAGTTAGTTTAGCTTTTTATTTCTCTGGAAATAATAATATAGGAACTAATAAAAGCGTTCCTCCCTTTTCATGTTGCACCAAATCACTCTTATTGTTGTTATGGCCATTCTCCAAAACAAAGACAATTGCTTTCTTGAAATTTCATTTGCAAGGATTGTTTTCAGGAATAAAATAGATGACAGGGTGGAGAGGAGGCTTCTAAAAGGATTGCCTTTGGATCCAGGACATTCTTTACCTAGATGAAGAGCCTGCTGCCTCTCCTATGTGTTTTAGACATAAAGAACAGTCCTTTGATCTTCAGTCCTGGAAGGGTGAAACATGTGATGGGTCCCAAGGTGGTGGTGGTGGGTTGATAGGAGTACATTTTGGCTATGATTTATGAGCAAAACTCTTTTCTGACATTGCCAGATGTAGAACATTGTACCCTTCTGAAAAAAAAAAAATAGAAAAAAAGCAGGAATCTATGTACTTTTTCTTCCATGTCAGCCTATTCTGGCTTACAGAAGTAAATCTGCCTGTACTCAGCGGACAGACTCATGTAGCCAAGTATTTTGTTATTCAACACACTGATCTAAGGCTTGATGAACCATAATTAGTTGGCGGTATTCAAAGTATAAAATGAGTTAAAAACTGTTATTTGCAAACCACCCGCATTATGGTGTTACTTGAACCAGGACATCTTTGACTGCAGCATGAAATAATCCAGTGAGTGGAATACAATGTCTTTAAGATGTTTGTCCAGACTTTTGATACTTTGGAATCCAGCACTGTTACTGATCCTTCTTGTAAAACAGAAAGTTGAGTTCTAAAGAAAATTAAAGGGTCTTGAATGTTTAAAAAAATTGGACTGTTGACTATTTTCAAAAGCCCAAGTAATGCTCAAACAGAAATATTGCAGATTAATATTAAAATATGTAAGGATGGGGAAAGTTAGAATTAGAAAGGGCTGTATTGTAGATGTGAAAATTACAGATCCAAGTTCAAACTCACCCTCAGCTGAGACAGTGAATTCAAGATGGCTAGTTTGCCCAGTCCGCCCTATCTCATATGGCTGAAGCAGAGATAGAATGGAAGGGTGCACTAGAGCTAGAATCTTTTCAGTCACACTCCAAGAGCTCTATCAAAATGCCATGTTGTCTCTTTTAGGCTGAGAAATGTCTGACAAAATTTTACTTTGCTACTGAATGTGCATAAGTAGTTGTTATATCATGACCTAATTTATTTTCCTGGTTTTAGTGACAAAAAAAAGGGAGAAGTGATTGAGTGTCCAAATACCTGTTAGTTTAATAATATTACATACATTGTCTAGGAATGGCAGGTTAGCACTACTGTACATAGTATGATCTGGGTAACTTTGCTCATTCATTCAAGACTCATTTTATATCTTTATCAAAAGTGAAAAAACTCTTTCAAGTTTAGATGGTTGGATCTGTTTTCTAAAACTTGATCTGTGCTTGGCTATACCATCCAGTTCAACAAAAATCAAAATCACTTTAGGATAAGCCATAAGCAAATGGCTACACATAGAGTTCCTTTCATGAAAACAGAGTGTTACTCTATAACTAAGAATTGAGCAAAAGAGGCAAGTATCCTCCCAACATGATTGCATTTATTACAGAGAAAGATATGAAAAGGATATAAATGTATGCTTATTCTCATAGTTCAAACCAGTTTATATATTTCATTTACCATTTTCCCTTTATCAAAAAATAGGTTGGAGTGATTGGCCTAATGTTATCCAATAAGTTTCCAAACTAAGGCACAGCTAGAATCTAGTTTGTTATGAACCCAGACCACTTTAACCACTATATTATATTTTATTTCACCAGCTCTCTATTCTTTTCATGATAATCATATCTCAGCTCTTGAATCATTCCTGGGTAGATTCCTCATTGCTTGCTGTAGTGTAGAGTAAAAAAATATTTTAGAAAATCTTTTGAATTCAACCTAGATTTAATGAATTGTATTGGAAACATTGAAAATTTTACACTTAAATAGATTGTACTCATTTCTTAAAGTACAAATTAAACATTAACCTATCCATTAATTACACATTTACTATGATTGTCCTGGGTTAAGGAAATGTGAAAATAAAAACAATATTAAAAAGATGGGTACAATGTGACTTTGGTAGGAGGAACATTCCACAACCTAATACAAAATTCCATTGGATGACTGCAGACATTGAGAAATGAACAGTGCAAAGATTTTATCAATTCCACCTGCATGGATTCAGTCCTCATTCCAGCTGTCTTTTACTAAGTATGGAAGACAGCAGTATTTCAAGCACAAGGGAATAGTTTACATTGTTACACAACTAAGGATTTCCTAATTTTCCCTCAGCCACTGGGTTACATTAGACAAGTTATAACAATATGGTAGCAGATTAGGTATAGTGTGGACCAAATACTGTAGACTTTGCTCTGATATTACCCTATGCATGTGTAGGACATACATCCAGTTTGTCATTCTGTTTGCTGCACAGTAATTTTTGTTGCATTGTTAATTTTCTTAAAACAACTTACTTTAAATAAACAAGAGTCATTAAAAACTATGAAAGTGAGAAGTTTAATAGGGTATATTGTCAGAGCTTGTGAGCACAGGTCTGCCATATCTGTACCTTTATAATGTCAAGGATAAACAGTAAGTAATGACTATTTACAGGCAAAATGCTAATTCCTCCCTATTCCTGCATTTCTTTGTTCTTGCATAGCAATAATATCATTTACTATTTCCAGGTTTAGAATGAGGTTCTTTTACTTTCTGGATATTAGTGAATTCTTCCTAGGTTTCCAGCATGCAAATAATCTCTCTGTAACTATCTTGTACCAATGCTAGGATTCAAATTCATACAGGTGAAACTTGAAAAATTAGAATATTGTAGAAAAGTTTGTTTATTTCAGTAATTCAACTTAAAAGTTGAATTAATATATGAGATAGACTCGTTACATGCAAAGCAAGATAGTTCAAGCCGTGATTTGTCATAATTGGGATGATTATGGCTTACAGCTCAGGAAAACCCCAAATCCACAATCTCAGAAAATTAGAATATTGTGAAAAGGTTCAATATTCTAGGCTCAAAGTGTCCCACTGTAATCAGTTAATTAAGCCATAACACCTGCAAAGGGTTCCTGAGCCTTTAAATGGTTTCCCAGTCTGGTTCAGTAGGAATCACAATCATGGGAAAGACTGCTGACCTGACAATTGTGCAGAAAACCATCATTGACACCCTCCATAAGGAGGGAAAGCCTCAAAAGGTAATTGCAAAAGAAGTTGGATGTTTCCAAAGTGCTGTATCAAAGCACATTAATAGAAAGTTATGTGGAAGGGGAAAGGGTAGAAGAAAAGGGTGCACAAGCAGCAGGGATGACCGCAGCTTGGAGAGGATTGTCAGGAAAAGGCCATTCAAAAGTGTTGGGGACTTTCACAAGGAATGGACTGAGGCTAGAGTCAGTGCATCAAGAGCCACCACACACAGACGGATCCTGGACATGGGCTTCAAATGTCGTATTCCTCTTGTCAAGCCACTCCTGAACAACAAACAATGTCAGAAGCATCTTACCTGGGCTAAAGAAAAACAGAACTGGTTTGTTACTCAGTGGTCCAAGGTCCTCTTTTCTGATGAGAGCAACTTTTGCATCTCATTTGGAAATCAAGGACGCAGAGTCTGGAGGAAGAATGAAGAGGCACACACTGCAAGATGCTTGAAGTCCAGTGTGAAGTTTCCACAGTCTGTGTTGATTTGGGGAGCCATGTCATCTGCTGGTGTTGGTCCACTGTGCTTCATTAAGTCCAGGGTCAATGCAGCCGTCTACCAGGAGATTTTGGAGCACTTCATACTTTCTTCCACAGACAAGCTTTATGGGGATGCTGACTTCATTTTCCAGCAGGACTTGGCACCTGCCCACACTGCCAAAAGCACCTGGTTCAATGACTGTGGGATTACTATGCTTGATTGGCCAGCAAACTTGCTTGACCTGAACCCCATAGAGAATCTATGGGGCATTGCCAAGGGAAAGATGAGAGACATGAGACCCAACAATGCAGAAGAACTGAAGGCTGCTATTGAAGCATCCTGGTTTTCCATAACACCTCAGCAGTGCCACAGGCTGATAGCTTCCATGCCATGCCACATTGAGGCAATAATTGCTGCAAAAGGGGCCCAAACCAAGTACTGAGTACATATGCATGCTTATACTTTTCAGAGGTCCAATATTGTTCTATGTACAATCCTTGTTTTATTGATTGCATGTAATATTCTAATTTTCTGAGATTGTGGATTTGGGGTTTTCATGAGCTGTAAGCCATAATCATCTCAGTTATGACACATCACGGCTCGAACTATCTTGCTTTGTATGTAATGAGTTTATCTCATATATTAGTTTCACTTTTTAAGTTGCATTACTGAAATAAATGAACTTTTGCACGATATTCTAATTTTTTGAGTTTCACCTGTAGATTGATATCCATCATCAGTCTTCCTTTCTTAAAACGTATTATTATGAAGCTTTGTTTTCTTTGAATTTATTTGCATTTTTGTATCAGTTTTGTATAATCAATATGATCAAGTGATTTAATAAAAAAAATTTTCACTCACTCTTAAAACAATATTCAGGTCACAAAATTGTCAGCAGTAGCAAATTCAACTCTAGTTGGAAAATGTGTGTTCAGATGTATGCACCTGAAGGTTTGGGAAGAATACCCTGAATTGGGGTGGGCTGGTCTATTGCTCTCTATATTGGTGAATTAAGATTCCCAGCAATCTTAACCAACATTGTCAATAATGAAGGATGTCTGGAATTGTAGCTCAACAATTGGAAGACTATTAGTTTCCCATCCTTTATTAATCAAGCTGAGGTCCATCAATTATCATAAATAATTCCACTTACAATTTATTCTCTGTGTATTCCTGGACTTCTTCTCTGGTCTTTCATGTCCAAGTCCAGAAAAGGGAAATGGAATGATCAGTATCAGCAAGCATATATCAATGTCTTATATTGACTTGTTTTATTGTTACATAGCAATAGCTATGAGACATCACCCAGCAACATTACTGATCATAGGATCTGTACCCCCCCAAAAGCCTTATTTTTCAGTTTCCTGGCTTTGTGGACTTTTGGACAAAATAAAATAGTATTGATCTTGTTCTTACTATAAAACTTTTCTTTTAAATCACCAAATCAATAATGTTATCCAATGCTAATACTTTTTTTTTATAATTTTGTAGAATGAAAGGCATCAAAATATAGGGACAATTATTAGGATAACCATGTAACGGTGTCTTTGTACAGACATCTATTGTCTGCTCCATTGAGGGAGCCTGAATTAGTAAGGATTTGAGGATTTGAGATAAAAATGGTTGACAATTTATTAGTGAAGTTTTGAATAAAATACTGGGTGGGGTAACATTTGGTGAGGATGCAAGATCCCTGAATAAGTCCATTAATTTGCTACAGTAATGTATTTTAAATTGCCATCTGGAATGAGATCTTTCCAGAACAAAATCAAAAGGAATTTGGCTAATAAAATACACTCTCTGAATTAATTCTGCTGAAGCTCATTTGGCTGAAATTTGATTAACACATTAAAAGAAAGGACAGAACCAGCTGGATTAACCATGTTAGGTACAGGAAGAACATCGCAGTGTGATTGTTATGTAGATTATGGGAATGGGGGTGCAGAAATTTGAGGGTCACTGATAAGTGGTACTCTTGAAAACTACCAGTTGTAAAGAGTTGGGGGTGTAGGATTTATTGTGATAAAACATTGAGTTACTTTAGCAAGATTCAAATGGTAAAAGGTAGGAGAGACCTTTTCCTGCAAAGAAATGTTCCAGAGATACAAGGTTTTGATACAATCTTTCTCAGCGATTTAAACATTTCTTTGTTGAATTCTCGTTACCTGGGCTGAGTGCCATTTATGAGATAAGGTACAAATGATTCGTCTTCTATCTCTTTCCTACTTTTGTTTATCCTCCTTTCCCTTCCTTTCACAGATAACCCACAATCTTTCAGAATACTTTTGTTCAAATGAGGAAGATTATACAACTTCTTCCTTCCTTTAAATAAGTTATAGCTTTAGTATGTATCAAGTGTTTTCATTGTTTAGTCCATCTGGCACTTAGATATTGTGAGAGTTTTGTGCATCTCATGGTATTTTTTCCCATCCACGGAATTTCACAGCAGCTAATTCCAAAAGGGACTTTCCTGTGTTCAAAGAAGATTCATTCTAATTATTTTAATTGCTGAAATGAATTTTATTCTGTGTTCTTAATTCAAGTTGGCTAGATATTTCGTAAAGCTGAATAATTCCTTGAATCATTTTTTTTAGGGGTGGTGGTGGTGAAATGATATAACATCCAATATATTATTTTATCCATTCTATCTCAGAATTATTTCCTACACATCTCAATAATTTAAACCGTGTTGGAAAATAATTTTGAAAGGACATTTTCCCCAAATGTTAAGTTTATCAAATGGTTAACATCTGAGAAGGGTATTTGTTTTTAGAAGACAGGCCAATATAAATAAATATATTAATAAAAATAAATAAATATTTAAAAAATCATTATTTCTGAAACATAATCGTGCATTTAAAGACTTAAAAAGATTAATAATTATTGATTTTGAAAGGAAACCTAATATTATACTTTTATATTAATTTATCAGAACTTTCTCTATTGTTTTTCTCTTGTAAACTGAATATTGGTCAGTGAAAAACCTAGTAGTAAATCTGGGATAATTAGTTACCTGTTACACATACCAACCATGCTATATTAAAGAGTATATTATATTTATTTATTAAAGCTATATTCCCTTTCTCACTGTCCAGAGTGACTCTAGGAGGCTTACATAAAGCATAAATATAAAGCATAAACATAAAGCATTAAAAGTGTTACAATTAACAACAGTTAAGTAAAAGATTAAAAGCCAAGACCATGGATGATATGGTACTGGGCTTTTGCCTCTCATTCGATCAGCCATGTCCAGCATAGTGCATCCCAATTGGGGCTTCAACCGAATTGGCAGAGTCAAGTTTTAAGGCACCTCCAGGTGGGCAGAATGGTGGAGGCAGATCTCACCTCTAGATACAAGATGTTGTAGAGGACAGTGGCTGAGAAAGAACAGAGAAGGCTCTTTTCCTTGACCCTGCTAGCTGAATTTTCTTTTTTGACAGGATCCAAAGGGAGCTTCCTCTGCTGGAATAAACAGGACGGGACAATTCCATTGGATGAGATGGTTCCTCAGATAACTTGATGATCCCATGCCATGTGAAGCCTGCCCATATAAAGCCCAGCAGGAAGAAATAGTAAGCTAAAGAAATTAAAGACATGATGTATAAAAAGGAAATACATACCACCAATTCATTCTATCTTTCCACATCTTTCTACCCTTGCAAATTATTTGTTGGTCCAGACATAAGTGCCTTTTCTTCTTTAAAGTCTCATCTATTTTTTATGATCTTACCAACAACATCTAAGCATTACTTTCTTGGTTCTCCCTTTCCACGCCATTCATGCACTCTGCCTTCAGATTTTGAATTTTGGATTCAAATTTCATCCATATTAATAAACCAGCACAATTTCTTACTGATTGGTCTTTTTTTTGTTGTTCAATCCAAATTTATTCAATCCCCCTGTAGTTTTTGTGCTCAGTCTTGCTACCTTTCATTTGCTACAGGGGAACAATCCTTTGTTCAATTGTCCAGGCATAGATCTATCCATAAATAGAATAAAAAACAAGCCATTGTAAAATGTAAGATTCAACACACATAGAGAAAGAGACATGCTCTTTTCTTGTGTGGGTACCCCAATTATCATTTTTGATGTAGAAGAAGCCAATGACATGCATATTTGTTGAAACACTCAAGCATTTTGTCTCTGACTGCCTCTTTTAATCTCCACAGATCTTCATCATTGGAGGTCAAGGAAAGAGCTAGACTGTTTTCTTCAATTTTCTAGTTTTCAAAAAGTAAGTTTTTGCTCTCTTTGTAGAATGATACAAAAAAGTATGCATAGAGAATGCTTACAATGCTCTCCATTTTGAAAAATACAACACCAGTTTTTTGATGATGCATTGCTGAAATTCAGCAATGTGATTTCTGAAGCCATGGAATGAATCAAGAAAGTGGGCAATCACCTACTTCTCTCAAATCATCACTCTCCAATGGTTTCCTACTTTTCTGATAGAAGTAATTTACAGTGATGTCACTGAAGCTCTCCATCTTCAACACATTTCTGATTTCAAGTGTCTTTGGAGACTCATAATTGTCACCTTTTCTGTCTTCACAATATGTTCTAAGATTAAAGCATAAGATGGTGATAGGAGAATGTGTGAGGCAACTTTTTGTTTCTGAACTTTGTGAACTTTGTCAACTTGAGAATATAGGTGGTTGTTTATTGGATTACTGTGATAATGGTCCATCACAAGCTAGGCCGATAACATCAGAGAGTGAAAAAGGGACATGGATAACTGGGCCATACTGCATACACAACAGCTGACTATCACTAACTGCAGCTGCTCACAACTGGGAACTGTATGATAATGGTAACATTTCCTATGCATAGATACAACAATGTGAAATAGAAGCCAGGCTTAATTTCATCTTGTTTCCATTTTTTTGACAGAAATTGTTCTTAGGACATTTATCTGATTTGTTTTTTGGTAATTCATTTTTATCATGGGAAAGAGAACATGTGGAAGTATGGTGCATCTCCCATTTGTAATACTTGTATGTATCCAGAAACAGAATGGTTTGCGGACATGGTGGACATTATAATATTTATTTGTTCCTTTTCTTCAGATGCTTGAACTGAACTGAACTTGGCTTACTTACTTTTTAAAGTTTTGCAAGCCTTCCTTAAATATTTTCTTCTGTAGTTCTGCTTCTTATTTTGTTTTGTAGTCATTAACCACTGGAGAAATTTGTCTCCCCCCCCCCCTTCTAAAAGAATGCTGGATATAATTTACTGCTCTTAGAAATATTAAACTACACACACATACACACACCAGGAAATTAAGAGTTAAAGCTGTAATACAGGGCTGGCACTCGTCCTTAATACAGCTTGTATTGGAATACTTTGGCTGGCCTGATTTCCTGGTATACAAGGTGAATGATACTATGGGATATATATTTGAAACATCTTTTTAGGAATGGAGAAAACATTTTTCAGTTGAATACCCCACTTTCCTGAGCGATACATGGATGAATTAGACAAAAACTGTTGTAAATGCAATGACTTTGCTATACCTTCCAGGAAGCTTTCTTGATCAAACTTCTTATAGTAATAGCCCCTTTGAGGCCAAATAAGTTTAGCATCAAAATAATTTTGCTTCCTTGCACCTATGAAGATGAAATTTCTTTTGACTCTAGATGGCAACCAATAGATAATGAACCAAGTGTGACCTCTTTTCTCATTTTTGCAAAGAGTTGTTTTTCAGTAATACATTTTTTCCCTATGGGTTTAATAAAGATGGGGGAGAGAGAAGGGTAAAATAGGTGGGTTAAACATACTGGTTTTTCAAAAACCATGCAAGTTTTAGAAATCTGGCTAATAATTTTATTTCCACAGGCCTTGAATTTGTATTTCTAGACATATGACTTAGAACCCTAGAAGAAAACAAAGCATCATTTAAGAAGCATAGCTCTTAAAGAAGAAACAAAATTGCTGAACATATTTAAACAATCTCTCCTGTTTTGATATTTACCACTAAAGTCTGTTACAGAAGGGAACATTCTGGTGATTTAGACTAGCAGTCAGTAATTTAAGAATTTGCATGATCCTATGCAAGGAAAGAAAATTGATACCAGTAACATTGGGATGAGGGCCCAGATTGTTGGCAGCAATATGCTGACTCTGTAAATCGCTAAGAGCTGTAAACCACTATGAAGTGGTATATAAATCTAAGTGCTATTGCTATTGGGATATTTATTTATTTTTATTTATTTATTTTGATTTGTCAATCACTTACAAGATAATAGGTATAAGTATATACATAGTTATGAATACATGAAATGGGTACATATAGGAAAAATAAAAGAAACAATAGGACAGGGATGGTAGGCACGGTGCACTTATGCACGCCCCCTACAGACCTCTTAGGAAAGGGGTGACATCAATAATAGACAGTCTAAGGTTAAAGTTTTTGGGGTTTGGGGAAGAAACCACAGAATCAGGTAGAGTATTCCAGACATTGACCACTTTGTTGCTGAAGTCGTATTTCCTGCAATCAAGTTTGGTGTGGTTAACCTTGAGTTTTTATCTATTGTGTGCTCTTGTGTTGTTATGGTTGAAGCTGAAGTATTCATTGACAGGTAGGACATTGCAATGTATGATTTTATATACCATACTTAGATCAGACCGAAGACAGCATAATTCAAGATTTTTTAGGTCTAGAATTTCAAGTCTGGTGGCATAAAGTATTCTACAACGAGTAGAGGAGTGGAGAACTCTTCTTGTGAAATATTTCTGGACTTTCTCAACTGTGCTAATATCAGATATGTAATGTGGGTTCCAGACTGATGAGCTGTATTCGAGTATTGGTCTAGCAAATGTTTTGTATGCTCTAGTTAGTAGTGTGATATTACCAGAGAAAAAGCCATGTAGGATTAGGTTAACAACTTTTAATGCCTTTTTGGCTATGTAGTTACAGTGGGCTCTTGCACTTAGATCATTAGAGATGAGTATTCTAAGCTCCTTTACAGAGCTTGAATCATCAACAAGGTCTTGACTATTCAGCTTGTATTTTATTTTCTGATATTTTTTTTTGCCAATATGTAGGACAGAGCATTTATTTGTTGAGATTTGAAGTTGCCATTTGTTTGACCATTCTGATACATAGTCAAGATCTTTTTGAAGGATAGCAGTATTGTCTGTGGTATTGAACAGCTTTACATCATCAGTGAAGAGAATGCTGTTACTCTTAATATGACCACAGAGGTCATTTATGTAGAGCATGAAGAGAGTTGGCCCTAGAACACTGCCTTGGGGGACACCACTATTGACAGGTACAGAATTTGATAGGACACTCCCAATTTTGACCATTTGTTGTCTGTTTGACAGGAATGCTTCTATCCAGTTATGCAGTTAGCCAGAGATACCATAAGATCTTAGTTTTAGGAGTAGTTTGTTGTGTAACACTGCATCAAAGGCTTTACAGAAGTCTATGTAGATTGCGTCTATTGTTTTGCCCTGATCGAGTTGTGTAGTCCATATGGTTTTGCAGTGTAAGAATTGCAGATTACAGGATGGTTTTTTTCTGAAACCAAATTGTTTATTAGAGAATAGGTTATTTGTCTCTAAGTGGAGGATAATGGATTGGTTAATAATTGATTCCATGACTTTACAAGTGACACAGCATAAGGAGATTGGTCTGTAATTTTCAACTAGGCTGGGGTCTCCCTTTTTGTGGCTTGTGACCATAGTTTTGGCAAGGAGCTGGTCCTGAAAGATTTTTCAAAGATTATGCTTAGAGGTTCTGCTATGACAGTGGATAGCTTTTTTAAGAAGTAGGCACATATTCCATCTAGTCCAATAGATAGAGATGGTTTTAGATTGTGTAGTGCTTTTTCAACATTGTTTTCTGTAAAATCGATATGTATTAGATCATTGTAGTTGTCTGTGGTTCGGCTAGAAAATACTAGGCATGATCCATTGCTGTTTACAAATACTGAGCCAAAGAATGTGTTAAAGATGTTGGCTTTCATGGTGTCATAAAGCAGTCTTTACCATTAGGTCTTTTCAGGGGTGGGATAGACCTTGAGTCTTTTAGTATTTAGTATTTTAATATTCATTCTGGGGCATCTCATTGGCGTTGGTCGGGGGACAGTATGAGTTTAGTAATTGCTCAAGTGATCACTCATCAACTGTATGGTGAGGACAAGTGGATAATATTTAATACCTATAACCTACTAACTTGAGAAAAAAGAAAAACAAACTCTAGGTCATCTAAAACTGCTCATACTGCTATATTCTGTAGCTATTATATATTCTTCAAATGTAGTTCCATCTATAGTGCATTGCAGCAGATAATATAGGAGATGACCAGGACATGAGTGGTTGAAAGAAAGAGAACATCGACTTGGTCAGGATTGACAGATAGGAGTTCTGTCAAGAGTTGTATCTTGTGGTGACTGCAATAAGAAAACTCGGTATAGGAATGCTTTTGTGACAGCAACTTTAAGAACTAATTGATTATAAAAGAGTGTTACATTTTTGAGGATTTTGCAGCCATAAAATTATATATCTATACTTATAATAATATCTGAAGGAACAAAGTTTTTAAATAAACCCCTGTTCTCCCAATTCTTTGTTGAAGCTTCTTTTCTTCAAGAAGTATCCATCTATTGCAGAAACTGATATTAATATAAAAACCAAACTATAATATTCTCCAGCTTGGGAAATTATTCTATGTTATAGATACACTTGCTGCCAAGCCTCCAAGGGTGCATGTGTATGCATTCATGTGCAAGTATCTGCCTTGTGTTACAGATAACAGCCCATAAGATTACATCACCTTGTTAATCTCCTTGGTTCTTTGCTTTTATTTTATTTATTTCGATTCTTTCTTTTTCTTTATCTTTATAAAGCTTTCAAGATGGCACAATCTTAAATACTTCGGATGGAAATGATAAACTGTCTGCTGGGCCTTAACTTTGAATGGGCTTCCCCTGCAGAGTATCATATTTAAATAAATTGCTGTTGAAGAGAGCAAGCATGTTTCAAGTAGAGCCTTTTGATCATAGTCTATAAGGCAATCAAGGGCTGCAGGAGAATCAAGGAGGTAATGGACATTATTCCAGTGGGTAATGGAGGATAAAAGAGTAGAATTGTTGGCCAAAGCATTAAAACATACTCTAGTTCTTGTGTGCAAATAATTGCAAAGAGGGCGCCTTCTCAGTTCATTTAATATGTCTCAGCATTCACAATAAAATATAATAAGTTATAATGGATTATTGTTATTATTTTCTTTTTAAAAAACCATGGGCTTTTCATCCTCCAACTGCACATTCCTGTGGGAATTGCTAGCTGATGGATTAATTGAGGGAAAACTTATGGATGCTGTTGAACTTCAGCTAATAATTTAGTTGATGGATTTAAGCAGAAGCAACAGATGTGGAGGTGGAACCTGGAATGCCTGCCTACTTGAGAAGATCTCTCTCTTGCTCTCATTTCAATTACCAATGAGAAAATAAATGCAGCGAGGAAGTGATAACTGATGATGTCTGGAAATATTACACGTTTGACAACGATATGCTATTTGACAAGTGTGCTTTATTGCCAGAATATTATTTTACCCCACCTCCCCACTGAGCTGCACTCTGACAGCCTTGACCTCTGTCTCTTGTATTTATTTGTGTTCCATCCTACAACACCTGGGTGTGTGTCCCCAATGGTTATTTTCTTAGAGACACGGAATGTTTGTGAGTAAATGTGGCATTGCTTTTCTGTTATCTTCATATCATGAGGGACAAGCAGTTCCACTCATTAAGAACAAAGAACTTTCTTCCTTAACAGACAGACAGACATGATGACAGACAGACAGCATCCTCATCTACAGAAGGTTCTCTTTCTCCAGATTGGGGGAAATCTTATATCTGGCAAACTTTTGTAATCTTACACACTTACATTTTATAAATTATTAGCACACTCTCTTTGTTTTTTGTAGACCTCTCACAGTAATAAGTAGAAAACCTGAGCTGTAAAATTAGGATGACTTGGTATATTTCTCCTTTATTGTCTCTAAAATTCATATCTATCCATTGATGGAAACACTTGATTTTGGATCATGCTGAAGATGTATATGTAAATTTTGGATTTTTAAAAATTATTTTAAACGTCCTTGCTCTGAGTTTATCTCTTCTTACAAAATTTTAGTTTTTGTGTTGTTGCTTATATTCTATTTTAAGTCATGTTTGTATTTTATCCCTTTTAGGGTTTTTTACTTCCCTATCTTTCCCTCTCCATCTTTATTATTTAGCAAACCCTAAAGATTATAAATAAGGAGTTGGTTTGCCTCTGAGTAAACAGAAACCATACTGTTAAATGTATTTATTTGTTTGAAGGACATTCTTTCACCTCCAGGAGCAAAAGGCAGTATAGCTAGAACAGTCACCCTCATTTTATCCTCACAACACAATTTGGTCTAGGAAACAGTGAGAGTTCAAAGTCTCACAGAGAATTCTCATGACTGTGCATGGTTTTGTGTCTAGTACTTTCCAGTCATATTCTAGCAGTTCAACAATGGATCATGGTGGTTTTTATCCCTGCTCTCTTAAATAGAACATATATTGTGGAATATGTGTTTTTCTCCTTAAACTTCATAGTTTGTAGGAAAGATCATGTCATTCCATGTACATTTATCAACCGCTATCTTGAATTCTTTATTTGGTGTTTTTAATATTTCTAAGTTAACTGAGGATTACTGTACCCAAAACATCTTTCTGAAATTCGCCTTGATTTATGGGCTGACAAATATTGTAGGCTAAGTAACTCTAAAAGGAAGACATGTTTGAAATGGTTTCTTATAGATAAGGTTCACCATCACTACTGACATTTCTTTTAACTTTGGATTTGAAAACAAAACATAAGAGACTGTTACTATAAATATCAGTATCAAAATGTCCCTCATTACAAATTTTCATGATGTGGTTAGTTGTGACTGACCACAAATCTCAGTCAACTTCTTTTTCTTTTATCAATTTCTTCCTTTGAAATGTCAAACATCATATAAAATGCCTTCCAAGAATATTCATCTCATCTCTAATAACACGTAGTGATGTCATGAAGATCCAATCCCTTAGCAGTAGCTTGAACCTTAAAGATATGTAATGCTCATTTTCAAGGAATGTCTCTGAGGGTTCTGCTCTGTTCTGACCTTTTTAATCAGAGAATAATCCTCTAACTTTTGTAACAGTAGGAAAATGATCTCTCTCCCCCTATCTATAACCAATTTATCAGATTCTACATTTATTCTATGCTAGCAACAGATACTTCAGAAGGGAAGTTTCTCCTGCCTTATTGATATAGCTATTAAGGAAAACAAGGGAAAAAAGACAAATTGAGACTTAGGGTAATTTAAAAAAAATTAATGGATTAAAAAAATAAAACAGACTCCATTGTAAGGATGGAGGGTCCATAAGGAAATAAAATGTTTTATTTTTCTCTTAAGTACCTTGAAGAATACTACAACTACTCAGTGAATCAGCCATAGAAAAATAAGGCAAAATATTCATATAGATCTTTGTGAATGGTTAGATAGTATTGCAAGGAGATGTAATCATACACATGTAAACCTACAGTTTAATGCAAAAACTGAGATTATAGAATAATGTTGTAATGCCAAAATCAGATCTATTTTTTATTTAAAAAATTAACTCAGTTAACTGAAAGTGACGTGTCATTTTCAGCATCTGAACTGTTTTCAACATGTTCCATAATCCATACTGGGAAATGCTTGGAGAGAGGGAGGGAGGGAGGGAGGGAGGGAGAGAGAGAAAGAGAGGGGGGGGGGCTTATAAAACAAAGAGATTACTAATGTCTGAATAGTGATTCCGCTATCCATATGAACATATTACTGAACATACATCTTTCCTTCTGAGTATATTGCTGAATACATACACACAGACACAAAACTACACACACACACGCACACAAACACGCACACAAAGATGTGTCTGTGTACACATACACATACACACAAAACTGCACACACGTGCACACACACACAAAGACACACACACAAAGATGTGTCTGTGTAGACACACATACATACACACACATTCCTTCTAGGCAGTATGCAGATTCTGAGCTAGCTCTGGGTGACTTTGTGGATATGTACATCTTTGGCAATAATATGGAAGTGATTTGCCGTTGTTTATGCACATTTTGTGTGCATAATGGGTGTGAATACATCCACCCACTCACCCACACACACACGAACAAAAACACTTGAATACCTTCTATATGACTCTGGAATCAAAAGTAGCTACAAATGTTGGCCAATCATAATATATAAATTCTATATGCTTTTGAAGAAAGATTGCATAATTTAGATGGAAACTACCTCTGGAAGAATAATCTCCATTTTTAGTGAAGCAATCTTTCCATGTAAATTTTCCAATACCAACAAGGAAATCTTTTTCCAAACAGGTTCCAATTTAATGTAAAAAATATTCTATTTGTATGGTTAAATCGTAAGTCAAAGGGCAGCAATAATAACCCACTCAGAAAATCTCTATTTATGGCATTTGGCATCATCTAAAGCAAAAAGAACCAGAAGACATTATCAAATCATTTTTCCATTATGCATTTATATAAAACTATATAATTTCATCATTTCTAATGCAGTTTCCCCAATCTTGGTACTTTCCAGGCAATTTCATACTTGTTGATAGTACTAAGAGTTACATATAATATACATTCATAAAATAGTTTTATATACAAAATAAGGTACAATAATTTCACTTACAGAAATACAACACTCCAATAAGACCACAAAAAAAAAACCTCTCTAGAAATCAGGACGAATATATGGAATATTACAATGGAGTATGTGCAAAAATATGTGGTTGTGGCTTTTTGTAAATTGTGTTGTTGGTCCTACTAACACCCTCACAGACATACATCTCTTAATTTCATTTGTATATTTAATAACTGCAATAATTTCCATATCTTTCCCTCCATAAAACACACTTCCCCCCCTCCTAAAAGAATTGGTGGAAATGTCTGTGTGTCTTATGGAGCGAATATGGTGAATAGCAGCCAGGCCACATCAGCAAGGTCATTTTACAGTGCTGAACCCCGCCTCTTCTGTCTCTTTTCTGCAGTGCAGGAGTCAATAGACAGAGCTTGCACATGAGACGACACCTATCTGTGGTCCTCTCAGGTTCCACCTCCTACCCTCAGTACACTGTTGATCCATATTCGGTGCTTCACAGTGAGACAGTGCTCCATATTCATTTTTTTTCATCTTTCCCTCCTCCTAGGTGTGCCTTATGGTCAGGTGCTTCTTATGGAGCAAAAAAAATATGGTATATATTTTTGGATTTTGAACTGCAATTTTGGTGCCATCATCTCAAAATGCTTTCCGATTCATCCATTGTTCTAATTTGCCAAATGCAATTAATAAAGATTGCAGTAGCAGAGAAGCTTCATATGAGATGCTTAAATGGCAATAGGAGTCATATTTGGGTGGGGGACACAAAAGACCACATATGATAGATTGTAAGAGACTTCACTTGTAGTATTTTATAAACATATACCTTTGCAGTTAGTATCAGATATTAGATTATGAAAACAAAAGTTTAATTAGGCAAGATTCCAATTTCATTTTATTAATTCTGATCGTGTTGGTTTCTGCACATCTTGATTTGTGGTAGGAGCACAGGCATCAGGAAGACTAGTAAGCTAGGCAGAGATGCAAAACTACAGCATCTCATCAACTTATTCTGCAGCTTAACACATTGAAATATATTCAGCGATTTAGTAAATATTATTGAATCTGTAAACTGGGCTATTCTAGAATGCCACTTCACTAACAGAATAGAATTCTTTATTGGCCAAGTATGATTGGACACGCAAGGAATTTGTCTTTGGTGTATATGCTGTCAGTGTATATAAGAAAAATAAAATATTTTCATAAAGAATCATAAGATACAACACTTAGTGATAATCATAGGTTACTAATAACCTATTAATATATTACATAGTATTATATATATTATATATAATATTACATATTATATTATATATATATATATATGTAATACTATATAATTTATATATGTGTGTGTGCGTGTGTGTGTGTATGTGTAAGTGTATGTGTATATATGTATATGTATCTATATGCATGTATGTATGTTTGTATATATATGTATATGTATGTATGTGTGTGTGTGTGTTTGTATGTGAATATATATATGTGTGTGTGTGTGTGTGTGTGTGTGTGTGTATGTGTGTATATATATATATATATATATATATATATATATATATATATATATATATATATGGTATTCAGCTTTGTTCGGGTATTTTCCCACATCATTATAGTTGTGCTTTTAAAGTTAATACCCGAACAAAGCTGAATGCCATACATGTAAGTACCTGCGAAAACTTAAGAAAACATATATATGTGTGTGTGTGTGTGTGTGTGTGTGTATGGCATTTAGCTTTGTGCGGGTATTTTCCCATGTCATTGTAGTTGTGCTTTTAAAGTTTCGGCAGAATCTTATCTGCCATCATCAGGCTTCTGATTGTGTCCGATTGTGTCATCATCAGAAGCCTGATGATGGCAGATGAGATTCTGCCGAAACGTTGCTACAACTTTAAAAGCACATCACTCTGAGAAGCACAGAGCCGGAGACAGAAGCCTGAAGATGATGAATGAGACTTCATCGAAACGTTGCCTAGATACTTCGAATCTTACGCGGGAGAAAACCCGAACAACCAAAGATCCACATATAAATACCCGCGAGAACCTCAGAAAACAAATAGCGCACCTCTACGGGGAGGAAACCCACCATCTGACCAGGACTTATGAAAAACTTGAAGTCCAAAGAGCCTCCATTTTATGTGACCTTGCATTCCTATGCAGCTGCCGAGATCAAAATTTAATTCCCACAAGCTTCCAATTGAAATTCCACACCAACACAGCAGCCACCAAACGCATCCTTAAAAGAACAGAACTGGCCCTAATTAGAAATGAACTTCACACAAAAAGGTTTCTCCTAGACCAAATCAACAAAGATCTCCTCACACTCCACCTCAGACTCAGCAACAAGATTCACCCTCTACTTTGGGACAAATCCAAACAACTCGCTGTCTGGAGAGCCGAAACACAGACCATCCTCAAGACAGACACACACACCAACAAACTCAGGAAACTACAACAACGCCAGAAACCAACTCCTCCCCCACAGCCACACATGAAACAAACAGTGCACAACATCTCAGACAAGATCCTCACTGAAGCTGAAACCAAGATCCTTTCAAAAGGATTCAACTTTGCTGTCGCTCCCAAACACATCCCCACAGAAACCATCATATGCGGAGTTGAAACCAGCCTGACCAAAACCAACCCTGATGATGCTAACGAAATCAGACTCGAAATCACCAACATCCTCTGCACTAGCAAACCACCCAAAAGCAACTTATCCAAAGAAGAACAAACTGCACTACTTAACCTGAAAGAAGACACCAGCATAATAATCCTACCAGCAGACAAGGGCAACGCGACAGTGATAATGAACACATCTGACTACCAAACCAAGTTAACCAACCTACTCCAAGACCCCACATACAAACCCCTAAAGACAGACCCCACCACCTACCTAGAAAAAACTACCAAATCCAAAATAAAAGCCTCCCCCATCAGTGAAGAAATCCAGCAAGGAATCATACCCAGAGAAAAATCATCCAGATGCCCCAAGCTTTATGGTCTCCCCAAAATACACAAAGAAGGAACCCCACTCAGACCAATAGTCAGCTCCATAGGCTCACCTCTACAAAACCTGGCCAAATTTCTTGCCAAACAACTACAACCCTATGCAGAATCCATCACGGGAGAAAACCCGAACAACCAAAGATCCACATATAAATACCATGAGAACCTCAGAATATATATATATATATATATATATATATATATATATATATATACACACACACACACACACACACACACACACACACACGGGTGAGAGCAACTGGGCAGGTGCTGTTTATGCATCGAGTGGACGTATTCTGATTATATTAGGAGATAAGGGGAGCTGGATGTGACCCTCTGCAGCAATAAGGGGTGATGTGAGTTTGAGGCCTCTGAGAGCAAATGCTATAGTGCTTGTAAAGCTCACCTTGCCCCCAACAATCTGTCAGTGGAAGTAGATTTTTTTCTTTTTTCCCCTTTTAAAAAAGAATGTTGGCGATGGGGGATGGAATGGTTGTCAGGGAAGGCAGAGGAAGGCAGAGAAAAGCATCCTGTTTCAGTGGTGTCGAGTAACAGGAGATATGGGAGACAAGGGAGAGGGTAGGCATGGGGAACACGACCTCAGTTTTTAGTACCAATCTCATGTTCTGCCCCATTGCACTCACCTCATTTTCATGGTCAGCAGATCTGTGGTGGCCCTGGTCTTAGACTGCTGCTTTTAAATGTGAGATCAGCTTGCAATAAGGCTAGCCTTATTGCTGATTTGATTCTCGAAGAGAAGGCTGATCTGTCTTGTATAACTGAAACTTGGCTGAGCCCAGAGGGAGGCATTCCTCTTGCAGAAATGTGCCCAGTGGGTTACTGAGCATGGCACCAGTCTAGACCTCAGGTCTAGGGAGGAGGTGTGGCTGTTGTTATCGGAGAATCTCTAGTAGCCTCCAGAGGCACTGTTCAACAAGTCCCCGGCTGTGAGACCCTATTTCTTAGATTGGGCTCAAGGGATCAGGTGGGTTTTCTGCTATATACACCAGCCTCCCTGCTGCATGGCAGCTTCCCTACCTGGGCTTCTGGACCTCACTGCAGGACTGGCAGTGGAATTCCCCAGGCTTATAGTTCTGGGGGATTTCAACCTGCCTTCTCTGGGGTCGGGGTTGGAGATAGCCCGAGATTTTATAGAAACCATGACTTTCATGGGCCTGTCCTGACTAGTAATAGTGGTCACACTCCCAATTTGGTGTTCTTGTCAGAGCAGTATTATGTGACCTGGAATTGGTAGACCTCTCCTTGGTCCCCTTGTCATGGTCAGATCACAGTCTGGTGGCAACAAGTTTCTCAAAAGCTGCATCCCCCTGCAGGGAGGCAGGACCTATTAGATTGGTCCACCCCCATTAACTAATGGACCCAGATAGGTTCCAGAAGGAGTTGGGGGTTATAACTACAGATCTATTATGCAGTCCAGCAAAGCTCTTAGTCACTGACTGAGGCTCTGGATAGGATTGCACCCTTGCAACCTCTTCTCACCTGTATACCTTTCTATGCCCCATGGTATACAGGGGAACTGAGAGGGATGAAATGCATGAGGAGATGTCTAGAGCACCGTTGGTGGAAGACAGGAAATGAACTCGACGAATACGGGTAAGAGCTGCTACTAAGGCCTACCTTGTGGCGATTCGTGAGGCGAAGTGTAAATACTTCTCCACACTAATTGTAGCTGCAGATAATCACCCAGCGTCCCTCTATAAGGTGAGCTGTCTTCTCTTAGGGAAGGAGGAGATTGAGGTCCACTTGAAGGGGCATGCTGAGGAATTTGTGGATTTTCTGGAAGACAAAATTGCTTGACTTCGTTCCCAGTTAGGTGCTGGCATGGTTGCTGATCCGTGGAAGCTTTTGAGGCAGGTTCTTGCCCTGTTATCTGGGAACAGTTTGACCCTGTTGCTCCTCAGAAAGTGGACAGGATCCTAGGGAGTATGCGTGTGAGCACCTGTATTTTAGACCCATGTCCCGCCTGGCTTGTGAAAGCTTCCCAGGAGGTGACAGGCGGGTGGACTCTGGTGGTGATTAATGGTTCTCTACAGGAGGGGACGGTGCCCCAGCACTTTAAGGAGGCTTTGGTCCACCCTCTTCTTGAGAAGCCATCGCTGGACTCTACCCGGTTGGATAATTTCCAATCTTCTCCCTGAATCTTCCCTTTTTGGGGAAGGTTGTTGAGAAGGTGGTCATGTAGCAGCTCCAGAGGTTTCTGGATAAAATGGATTATCTCAACCCCTACCAGTCAGGATTCAGGCCAGGATTAAGGATAGAAACAGCATTGGTTGCACTTTTGGATGATTTCTGGTGGGAGTGGGATGGGGGTAGTGTGTCCATCCTTGCTCTACTTCACCTCTCTGTGGTTTTTGATACCATTGACCATGGGATTCTCCTGGGATGGCTTCAGGGAATGGGAGCGGGAAGCCTTGTGCTGTCTTGGTTCACTTCCTTCCTTGTGGCCGCTCTCAGTCACTGTTGATAGGAGTGGAGAGATCCAACCCTTGCCCACTGCTTTTAGGGGGTTCTCAGGGCTTGGTACTCTCCCCACTCCTGTTCAACATTTATATGAAACCGTTAGGTGAGATCATCTGCAACCATGGACTGAGGTATCACCAATATGCTGATAATACTCAGATGTATGTCTTGGCCCATGGTGAGTTAAATGTTGCTGTGTCCTCCCTCTCGCAGTGCCTGGAGGCTGTTAGGGGCTAGATGGGGAGCAATGGGTTGAAACTAAACCCATGCAAGACTGAATGACTCTGGGTCTGGGGTTCGTTGGTTCAGGGAGAATTACCACCTTTAGTCTTGGATGGGGTGGCACTACCCCAAACAGACTCTAGGGGTTCTCCTGGACTCACAACTCCTGTTCAAAGAGCAGATGGCAGTCGTGGCCAGGAGGGCCTTTGAGCAACTGCAGCTTGTGCACCAGTTACGCCCTTTCCTGGATCAGCGGTCCCTACTCACAGTCACTCATGCCCTGGTCACTTCCCATCTTGACTACTGCAACACACTCTACATGGGGCTGCCCTTGAAGAACATCCAAAAGCTCCAGTTGGTGCAAAATGCAGTGGCCTGCATGGTTTTATGCAGATCCCAGTATGCACATGTATCACCTTTCCTGCAGGAGCTGCATTGGCTGCCAATTTACTTCCAAGTGCAATTCAAGGTGCTGGTTGTCACCTTTAAAGCCCTTCATGGCTTGCGTGCGAGTTATCTGAGGAAACATCTCTTGCTACTGACATCTACCTGACCATTAGAGTGAGGAGGCAGGGAATGTTGTGGGTCCCACCCCTGAGGGAGATACACCTGGTTGGACCTAGAAGAAGGGCCTTCTCTGTGGTGGCTCCATCTCTCTGGAACATCATTTCCCCAGAGATTAGTATGGCCCCCTCATTAATACTATTCTGAAAGGCACTGAAGATCTGGATTTGCCAGCGGGCCTTGGGAACCCAGAGAAGGATGGAACCCATCAAATGGCTAGTGTGATCTGTTGTTGTCGGGGTGGGGGATGGGAGTTGGTTTTTGTTTTGTTTTGTTTTGTTTTTTGTTTTCCCAAATTTTGTTCTATTGTACTTTACTAATTTATTTGCCAGTTTATTTCTTTTTGTCATTTCTTACTGTTTTTATTTTTATTTTTTGTTTTAAATATGATTTTACATTGCGTAAACTGCCTTGAGTCGCCATGGGCAAGTAGGCGGCAATATAAATCAAATAAATAAATAAATAAATAAGCATCAAATCATACTAGGAAACAAAACAATATAAATTGTAAATATACAAACAACATGGTTATAGTTATAAGTAAGAGATAGGTAATAGGAAGGATGAGAAGAATAATACAGTTTTACTAAGTAGTTTGACAATATTGTGGGAATTAGTTGTTTAGCAGAGTGGTGGCATTCAGGGGAAAAACAGCCCTCTTTATAATTCATGCTGTATACAAGTACTCAATGGAAGGCAGGTTGGTAGTAATTGTTTTTTTCTGCAGTCCTAATTACCCTCTGAAGTCTGTATCTGTCTTATTTGGTTGCAGAACCAAACCAGACAGTTATAGAGGTCAGATGATAGACTCAATAATTCCTCCGTAGAACTGTATCAGCATCTCCTTGGGCAGTTTCAGCTTTCTGAGTTGGATATTTTTTATGTTAGATGTCCATTTTAAGTCTTGACATATGATAGAACCTAGAAACTTGAAAGGCCTCTACTGTTGAAACTGTGTTGTCTAGTATATTAGAGGAGTAGTATAGGAGGGTTTCTCCTAAAATCTACCACCATTTCTATGGTTTTGAGTGTATTTAGTTCAAGATGGTTCTGGTTGCACCACAAAGCTAGTTGTTCAACCTCCCATTTATGTGCAGATTTATCATTGTCTCAAATGAGACCAATCACTGTTGTATCATCTGCAAACTTCAGTACTTTAACAGAGGGGTCTTTTGAGATGGAGTCATTGGAATTTAGTCAAAAGAGAAGTGAAAAGAGCGCACAGCCCTCCGAGGCTACTGTGCTAATTGTACTGGTATCTGATGAGACTTTGCCTAGCTTCACCTGTTGCTTCCTGTCTGTTACAAAGCTTAGAATCCATTTACAAGCGTGGTCAGGGACAGCTAGCTGATTTGGTTTAGTTAGAAGGATATCTGGAATGATAGTACGAATGCTGAGCTACAGTCTACAAAGATGACCCTTGCAAAGGTCTTTGGAGATTCAAGATGTTGTAAGATATAGTGCAGAGTCATATTAACAGCATCATGGTATTTGATCTTCATGGAAGAAGGTGCAATATAGAGATAGGGGAAGTAAACTCTTCTCACAATACATCCTGCCCAGTTAGAACATATTGTCTTATTAATATTTCCACCTTTTAAGGAAAAAAGATGTCAAGATGTGGAAGGAATAGGTGGCAAGCAAACTTGGATAGAAACACCCCAATCAGATCATTGGTAATTGTGACTTGTTAAGCATTGGGATAGTTGGTCACTTCAGAACTAATTCAATCAGAAACATTATATAAATGCAGACTGCAAGTGTTTAATGCAACATGAGTGATAAATGCTATCTTTTTTTTTTCAAATTGCAACTCTTTTATGAAAATAGGATGCTTTTTTGTTCAATATATATTTCTTCAAAAAGATTTAGATCAGAAATTAATTGACTTTGAATTATAGACCTCATGGTTGAAAGATGTGGGCTAAGTCTTGTTCTTTGTTGGTCCTTCTGCCCTAACCCTCATCTAGCCCTATTTGAACAAGTTGCTTGATAAAGAGATCTGGACAGCTCAAAAACTGACATACTGTATGTATATAATTGAAAGAGGGTTTTATGCTTTTATGTTTTGTTTGTATGTTTGTTGTAAAAAATAAAAACTTTGTTTAAAAAAACCCTGATATCTCTGTGCCATTTTGGTTTGCCAATTCCAATTATATTATTCAACTATGGATTTTAGATTACCGGTATTACTCCTACCACTCCATGTGCTAATATAACTATTAATCGCTAATCTCCATAAAAATAAATATAACATATAATGGAAGTAATGAAAATAAAATAGTTGTATTTCTCAGACTATGCAATATTTAAGTTGTAACTGCAAGGGTTCTTTCTTGTGTTTTAAAGATGAACTTTAAGAAATGCATTGATTCACTGCTATAATCTCCAAGATAGGAATATCATGCCAGCACTAAATCATACATGTTTCTGTTGAACGCATAGAAAATTAAGACAATGTTAGGCTTGTCTCATGTCATCATCATTCCATTATTTTAAAAACAAAAGCCAATGTCTAGAAATAACTCACAAAGCCATCTTCCTGGTTATTTTGAA
The DNA here is from genome assembly GCF_049901715.1 of Pseudonaja textilis. Lineage (NCBI taxonomy): Eukaryota > Metazoa > Chordata > Lepidosauria > Squamata > Elapidae > Pseudonaja > Pseudonaja textilis. The sequence goes on along the minus strand of NC_142008.1, from coordinate 35,294,808 downwards.
CTAGTTTCTAGAAAGTTATTGCAAGCTTGATGCTAGAATAATGCCTTCTCCCTTTCTTCATTTTTTATTTGAATGTGGAACTTTCCTCCCACTGAAAAAAAATCCTTCATGAAGAGACATTATTTAACTTAAAGTCATATTTACACTGCAATTGAGACAGATCATAATCTCAAATTATGAGCATTTATATCATTACAGTAATTTAGTGTTGAATGATCACAAGAAAGTACCATGATTAGTTTGCATATATGTACATGTATATGTATGTATTGTTGTTTGTAAATTTGAGCAGAAGTCCTTTTTTTGGAGTCAGTGTATAGATTGTGGGAAATAATAGTTCAAGGAAGCCAATGTTTAGAGTGGAGAATAAATAAAGTCAAGTGGGAATAAGCTATGGGACTAGTGAAAAAAGAGGGATAACTGATTTTCCCTCTGAACTTCAGTGTGAAGTTAAAACAGTCTTGATTGTTAAATGATGTCTTCCCTCCATAAGATCTTCTTATGACATTTGAGGGCATCTGGAACTTCTTTGTTCAGTTTTCTTTTTGACAAATTCTTTAAAAACAAAGCTGTGAGTCTAGTGTGGACATTTATAAACCTTTCATGATAGAAAATGGAAAGTTATTTTCTTTCCTCGTTTATCACTATTGTAGTGATATGTCTGTACTGATACTTAAAACTAAATCAACACCCTAAGGACTGGAAAATTGTGTTCCATTGATTACATCCTATTCAGCAGTTATATTTTATATTTTAAAGTAAATGTTCAGGCTTAGGTATCTCAACATACCTAAGTTGGAAAATAAAATCTTTGGGAAAATACCAGGATAAGGTAAATTGAATCTAAATCTAATCAGGAAAGCTTTTTAATTATATGTGGGCATTTTCCTCTCTGGGAAAATAATTATTACCTAGTCTATATTTCCATACAACGACTATCTAAACAATGGTGAAAATGGTTTCCGTTCAGCATGATATAACAAAAAACATGTATGCATTTTGCTGGGATATAATCAAAAATCAAGCTGGATCACATCTGAGATGCTGCAGCTTAATTGCTGCTGATCATGCAATAGCAATTTGTGATCTAGGAGGATCACAAATCAGACAACGAATGACCATATTTTTAAGTGATGGTGACTGAAGAGCTCCTGAAAATGATGAGGAACTCAAAATTATTTAATTCAAATATACAAGAAAAATAAATCCTTTTCTAATTTTAATTATTAGGAACCCTTTCCCTAAATTATTAGTTCATAATGGATGAGAAAGCCACATTATTCTTGCTTCCTGTGAATTATCAGTTGCAGAAATAAGATTTGCATAGCAATTGGTGCACCCAGTGGATTTCACAGATTGAATCATTCCAGTCTTTGGATGTTGTATGTTGTGCATCTGTGTGAGGGTATATACATGAAAAATGCAAGATGAATTAATTTTCTTTTGATTATTTGCATGTCATAGGGATGCATACAGATTAAGTTGATTGTATGAATTGTACAAACATTGGGAAATCCAGGTTCAGAAGTCTGAGCGTTTGAAAAGGCTGTCCTAAGATCAGAACACATCTTGAACCATTAACAAGATTAACATATTCATAGATGCATGCATAAAATTTAACTACAGCTGGTTAACAGATGAATAATATTAAATCTATGCCATGACTCTAACATAATTCTGGATTAAACCAACAGTTGCAGAGAATTTTCTTCTTCATTCATCATTTTTAGTCTAAGATTATACTCTTTCTGTTCTGGAAGTCTTTTGCCTCACTTAATTCTACAATTTTGGAAATATAATATGTTATGACATTTCAATATCAGCATCTATTCTAGATAAGATTAGGCCATTTAGGCCTAAAGATATAGAAAGAAGAGTAAAAGTTCTACCTCATAACCATCTGCTTTCTGCTGATTTTTAAGTTCTGCATATTTAAGTTTTTGCATGGTTAAATTAAACATATGATCTTCTGGACATATACAAATATGTTATCATTAAAGATATATGAGATCCATTTGTTTAAGACATTTATATGGCTTCCCAATTTGTAATTCATACAATCAGCAAATAAGTGTGCAATCAGTAAAAACAGTAACAACATAAAGAGGCAGTTGGAACCCACATTTATTTAGATGATACCTAGGCAAAAGAGAAAACGATACAGAATCACTTCTATTTCTTCTTCCTACCCTTTGACCCTGGCCCAGGAGCTCCATATTGAGTTTCCATTTTCCATCAAATTCTTACTGTTATCTTAATTCAACAACAAATAGGCACAAGGTCTAATTTTGCCTAGTTTTTACTTAGATTTTTTTTTAAATCATGAACAGCCCCATCACAATTTGGTCCTTCTCATGTTTAATCTTCACCACCCTTTGTTCCCTTGCTTTTTTATAGCCAAATCGCAAGCTGCTTCGGTCAATGCTTCCCAAACACTACAGAAAAAGAGAACACCTTAAAGGAAAATAAGAAGATGCAAACGTTATTCTTCTTCCAGTTTCATTTCTGCTGCTTGAATGTCTTTAAACTCTGGAACACAAGACTTGATGATAGAGTGATTTTCTATTTACTATAGTTAACCAACTAACTGTTTTAAAATTGTTTCTTAAAGAAGAATTCTTGAAGAAAACATGATGTGGGTTTCTTCTTAATGAATCATATCCTGACATTTTCTTGTTTATTATATCCACCTTCTTTTTAGAGCAACCTCCAGGAAAAAAACAGCAAAGATTGTTTTGGCTATACACAAAATGCATGAACAAATCAATGGAGCACAAATCAAATCATTCATTTTCATTAGGGACTTATCAAAGAAGTTTATTTTAGGAAATGTACATTTAGCATGCAGGGTGCACGAAGAATAATGAAAAACATATGATTGCAGACTTAGTTTTCAGATATACAATGAGACTAAGAAGAAAGTTAAGCTATAATACTATTCCAATTTACGAAGAAGTTGTTCCAATGATCTCAATAACATTTGCAGAGGTTTTGCTATGTGCCTAAATTATCCAGATAAGTTGTTTTTGTATTTTAATATGAAAAACTAGTAATAGATATGAGTAAATTATACACCTTTGAGAATGGGAGCATAAACAGCCACTCTGGTTCAGGTCCTGGCCTAGAAATAAGGAGACTGAATTCTAGGTCTGACTTAGGCAGGAAAGACAGCTGGTGTACTTTGGGCACTCATTCTGTCTCAGGAAAACCTACTTCACAGGGTTGTTGTTTGGGGGAAAACAGGAGACAGGAGTCTTATGTATGTTTACCACATTGAAACAGATAAATAGAAGCAGGGTAACACAATAACAACAACACCACCAACAACAACAGGGATGGTACTATATATAAAAGCTTTTTTAGCTGGGGTGGAAGGGAATTGGAAGACTACTATTTTTGGATACCAATGGATGTTTATTTTAGAGTATTGATCAGCAGCTAATGCTTGAAAATATTATAAAATATGACAGATTAATTGAAGTTTTGACATAAGCCATAAGTGGAAAAACAGAGAAGTATCTATAGAGTGTTACAGGCAGGATATGGTTGCTCTAAACTGAAATGTATTTCTGGGGGTACATCTGATTCCTGCAGAATTGAGAGAAACTCATTCTCACTCTGGTCCTTGTTCTTAGTAAGGTCCTTGCTCTTAGTATACGGGTTAAAAGAGCAACAGCATTCTGGTCCTTGCTCTTACTATACGGGTTAAAAATAAAATTAATTACCACCTACACAAGAACATACTTAGCTTCATGTAATATTGGCAATGTTTAGCATAGTAAAATAATAGCCAACCAACGGTGTGGTTGATGACAATAATTGAGAAATCTAACAAATCTAATTGCTATTGATCTTCTATGCAAGGATGGCCTCTGTAATTGTTGTGGAAGTTTCTCACAGTAAGTGGTGAAGGATATGGAATTAATAGATCAGCACCATTTGAATACCCACACATTTCCCTCCCTGCTCTGTTGGAGCATGATGGCATCATTTCCTTTTTTTAAGACAAAGAACAAATAAACAAAAATCAAATCTAAGAATACTGATGTTGTGAAGTTCTAGTGATTCATTTAATTTAGTTTCATAGCTTGCAGAGGCCTTGTTTTACTGCATACCTTGATTAATAAAAATAAAATAAAATCTCCCAAATGTTGTGAAATCTCTTTTTAGTCATTTCTCTCTGTTGGCTCTAGAATGTGAATACACACCCACCCACACATACATATATATGTTGTTAGTAAGAGAGAGAGAGACACACACACCCGTTTATGACCGTTCTTACCTTAAGAATTCATGAGAAATTTATGTGTTCATGTAAGATCTTGTGCCATGCATTAAATCTAAGAGTTTCTATAAATTTGATTATATCTCATGAGTTTTTGAGATTTTGTGAGATTTTTTTTTAGAAGGAAGGATACACAATTTTGAGATGTCTCAATGACAGTACTTCTCTTGTTCTGTAGACTGCTTCCTTGTCATTAAAATAATATTTTTCTGTATTGAGTAACTGCATACAGTTACAATCTGAGATTAGAAGGAACACTGCCAGATTAGGGAGTTAGCTTTAACAAATTTTTGTACTTCCTCACCAAACATTTGCAAATTTAGTGTATTGCGTGCAAGATGATCCTGTGATGTGTCCCCCCTTTTTAAATGAAGAAAAAGAAAATAGGCTTGGAAACTTAACACACTGGCAAATGAACAAAGTTAAGCATAGAATCAGTCTTGAAGTTACTCTGAATTGTTCTGTGGTTTCAGGATGACATGTGTCATTATTTTCATATTAATGCTTGTGGCTTATTCTTTTTCAGTGCACTCTAGCACTTTGGTGCTTAGTGTCTTCATGTTTTAATAGCCAAATTCCTTTGATTCAACGAGGGTGGCATGTTCACACACACACACACACACACTCACACACACACTGATCTTATTTCAAACAGGCTTTTTACTGCACACAAGAATGAGAACAGAGCCAAATAATTATAGAAAACACAAGACCAAAGGAACTTGAAAAAAACTGTTTGAAGGCAACTTCAAGCAATTCCAGACCTTACGTACTTCCAATGTAAAAAGTTTATGAACACTTTAAATTACTTTCTGGATGCATTCAGGTACTTTTTGTGAATCCTCTTCTTCATATCAGCATGATAAACCCTATCCCGATCTGGTATTTTCCAGATGTTCTGGAACTGCACCCTGTATTCCCAGATTCTTTGGGGTTTTGGAAGAAACCTAAATACAGAACAAAGTTTCTTATAGTCCTCAGTCAGTATCAATCTGATTCTTTTGTATGATCCTTGACTTGTATTATCAGATTGTTTCTACTGGCACTGAAAGGGCCCAATGAATTAGACAATAAAATATGGAGACATTGAATGAATCCTAATTTTACTGTCAAAATCATAACTTGAATGACCAAGGCTAGAGTAATGGTGTTTTCTTTGGAGAGAAATACAGTCTGAAATATCTTTCTTCTTGTTGTTGTTAGTCATGAAATTGTGTCCGACCCATCGTGATCCCATGGACAACATTTCTCCAGGCCTTCCTGTCCTCTACCATCCTACAGAGTCCATTTAACCTCAAGCCTACTGCTTCAGTGACTCCATCCAGCCATCTCATTGCCTGCCGTCCCCTTCTTCTTTTGCCCTCAATCATATATTTCTTCTATGTCATATTTCTAGTATATTTCTACTATATTTCTATTTTGAAATATCTTTCTATTATGTTGTAAACAATCAACTCCAAGGGAGTTCTTTAAACATTCCTAAAATAGGAGAAAAATTAATAATGATGTAAATTTTCAAGTAGAAATGTTGTAACTTTCACACATTATATGGATTTTTTTTCTTTTTATATGGAATTGTCTTTTAAAACAGTATTGCAACAGATAGAAGTGCAACAAGGACAAAGATACCTTTTAAAAAACTTTGCAATTTAATGAAAGTCTATAGAAAGATGGTCAGTGATAGTTTTTACCACATTAAATTTGGTAAAAATCTAGAATTTTCTAAAGTACAAAGTTTTAGGACCAATTCTGTAGTTTTAGAGATTCTTAGCCATTACAGCTCAAAGAGCATTAAAGCTCTATATTTGAGGGTTTAAACGGATTCTAATTGCAAGATCAGTTATTTGAATTTCCTGAAGTTTTAATTTCAGTTTGTGATCATTAGGAATATTATGATGCAGAAAGGTGTTAACGAAGGCATCTGTATTTCAAAATCAGTTGAACTGCTGGGAAAAAGCACATCTACTGTTTTAGATGAAGAACATTCATTTTTAAATAAAAAGCAAACTTTTAGGAGGTTCTTCACAGTATTCAATTTCAGCATTACTTTCTAATGTCTGAAATAAGTGCTAACTTTATTTTCAGAACCGACACAAAATGAGAACTGCTTGTGTTCTGCCATCTCATCCCAGTTTTGCTTGGTTTTGGATGCATGGGAATTTTCAAAAGTACAATTCAGACTTGTTTGAAAATAATCAAATAACACAAAGGAACTCATGTATCCCTTCTACCCCACTTCAAACTGCTTTTAAACCTTGTTGATCTCCATAGCTAACAATATTTTTCAAATTTCGTTTTCATTCTGCCAAGATTGCGTTATTGAAATTTTAAAGAATTTGGCAAGTTAAAAGAAGTTTTATCTATGCATTTGGATATGAAACCTTATTAGTTTAAGATTTTTTGCCACTAAATGTTATGGCAAAACTTTGATATAGTTTCCTCTCATTTAAAGACATTGCAACAGCTCCACAAACCAGTACCTTATCATGAAGGGTTTACTGGTCTTGTATTTAATTATAAGTATTTTGTATTTCTGTATTTTCTATTTATGATTCAAATTTCACATTGTTGTATTGTGAAGCAGTTTTCAGATTAAATTATGTTATCTAATTTTAGCCAAACTATATTCAGAAATGCCTACTTTGACATGATGAAATGTATTTACGATATATAAATGTGCCTATGCTTTTACACTTATTTAAAGAGGTAACAGATAAATGTAGTTTAACTGAATATTGGAATGTGCTTGAATGAAGGCATCAGGAATTCATCTAATTCTGGTGATAGTAGGGACCTGATGGATCAATTTTTTCTGATAACTGCATGAGTTTTCCTTTTCTGCCTAAACTAGGTTCATATTTCATTTCTGTATGTGCATGAAGAAGACTAAAGTCCTACTTAATTCTCCTCATTATATCATATTATCTGAATGGGTCAATGAATTGGTACCTGTGAAGTGATAAGAATGTCATATAGTGGGTAAAGCAGAGCAAATGTGGTTTGACTTGTAACTTTAGGAGCTCTGAACATCTCTCAGGGTCACAATGATAAGTTACTTTTGAAACTGAATGATTATAGGGCCAAACTACTGTACAAACCATTTTCTGCTAAATGCCCCTTCTTCCAACTAGTATTTGCTTCCTGGTATTGACCATTTTTTCTAGATCTTGTGATAAATATGTGAAATTATAATTTATTTCCACTTGTAGCCTTTAGCCCATAAGACTTGCATGTAATATAAAGATATCAAGGAGAAATAGTGTCAGGGGATGTTGTTGATTTTGTTTTTCTCTATCATAATTCCATTCTAGGCTCTCCCAATCAGATAGAATTGGTACATTCAAATCATATATTTACAGGAAGATTAATCTTATTTGTAATCTAGACCTCTAAACATTTTAATTCTTTCACGATTTAGGGAAAAATAATGAAAAACATATGGATGCAGTTAAGAGCCCCCAATTTAAGAGGCCACCATTGTATGATATTTTCAAAAGCTTGGAATGTGCCCTTCGACTTATCCAGAAATTATCACCAAACTAATTTTTTTAAGGTGACAGATGGAATAAATAATTAAATACATGGAGAATGTTTCACCAACTATAATTAAATAGTCAAATTAAAAATAAATTAAATCAAACCATTTTCCATTCTTTTTTGGATGTTGGATCCTCATTCCGCTCAAAGGAACTCTATACAATATTTTATGGCAATTATTGTAATTTTAATTTTTTCGGCACCAAATGCATTAACTTGGAATGTCACATTTATAGAGATCAGTATTTTTAAAAGTTGTATGGAATTCTATTCTTATAGTTTGGCAAACTACTGTGAAGTATTTAGTGCATCATAAATAAGAAGTGGAAATGTGTGCATTGGCTTTATTACTTTAAAATTAATGCAAGCATATCTTGATGTCAATGACTTCTAGATTTTTGCCAGCTGTATTCTATATTCTAATCCTACTGATTAGACGTGTGTAAATCAGGCAAAAACCAAGTGAATCAAGTTAGTTTAATACTTGGTAAAACTGTATGGGTGTCCATGCAGAAGACTCTTGAATTGCTAGATAAATTCAAAGGTCCTTAGTAAGCAATTCAGTTTTAAAACTGTTTGAAATTTATGATTTAATTGAATTATCATTGATATTGAAACTTAAAATTGAAGGTTAATTACTGATGATTATCAATAATGCTATAGCATAAGACCTTTCTATTAGGATGCCTGTCTCCTTCTTTCACACCCACATCCCTCTTCGAATGAGTTATCCCTATCTCAGTCTTTAAAGGTACTAAATTTATTAAGAGATTTTAATGGCAAAAAAGAAAAACAAAGCTTTTATATGAGTGTCTTTTTGCTCCCATTTTAATTAACATATTGTTCTCCCAGAAATTCTTTATTTACTATAAGGTGATATATATATAAGCTGCATGAAACAAAGCAAGATCATGTAAAATTAATTGAAATACTCATCAGTTATTGTATCATTTCTATATGTAGATATTCACAAAGCTATCCACTCTTCTTGATAGATGATTGAAAATGTCACTTTGGTATTACTCTGTTTATACCAGAAAATAAGGTTGTACCACATAAATCTTGCAATAAATTAAAAGATAAATTTAATTTCAAATCAGAAACCATGCATGTTTGCTCAAAAGGAATATCTATTGAACTTAATAGAATATAATCAGGGGTGGGATTCAGTTTTTTAACAACCGGTTCTGTGGGCGTGGATTAGTTGGTGGGTGTGGCTTGGTAGTCATGTGACTGGGTGGCTGTGGCCAACTCGACATCACTCATGTCAAGGGGCGCTTCTCCTTGCCTGGCCTCATGACAGTGGGGATGCTGCAACAGTCATAAGTGGAAAAATTGTTATAAGTCACTTTTTTTATGCCATTATAACTTTGGTCACTAAATGAACTTTTGTAAGTCAAGGATTACCTGTACAAAAATACAAAAAGCTTCTTTGCTTGCAAAAAGCTGCCCTAAATATCATTAGATTAAAAATACCTGCAAGCTGGAATTACAAATCAGGCAGGGTGCCAGAGCACCTTGAGGAATGAAAATAGTTAAAATGCAGTTATAACTATGAAGCAGCCAACTCTTTCTCATAAAATAAAATCCTTTAGCAGAGAGGTCATTTAAGCTCTCCAGAAAAAGCACACCCAGGAAAAGCAATCCTTAGATCCATTTGCACCACTTAAAGATACCAGCTGGTCTCACTCACCTCACAAGATATCCTAAGGAAATCATCCAGATTTAAGGAAAGGGCACATGCCCCCTAGAAAGGCAGTAAAAAAATCAGTGCCAAGCTTGTATCCTGTCTCCTGGAAGTATATCCCAAAAGGACAGTGCCAGATAGTACTAAAGCAGTGAGGAAGACCCTCTCCCACATAGAAAAAGAAACCATGAGGCGGGAAAAAATTCAAACACAATACAAATAATTAAATCACAACAGTAGCTGTTGCTTGTTGAAGCTGAATAGGGAAAATTATCCCGTCAAAAAACACAGGATTAAACATCACCAAGCACAGAATTAACCTTCACCAAAAACCAGTTTTAGACAAAACTCAGAAAGGGTATGTAAACTCACGTTTGAATGTCAATCCTTCTAGCTAGCCAAGAAGCCTTGCTGAATGTCACTCATCTTGGTTCCCTGTCACTAAAAACTTTGCTTCATTATTCAATTATTTCTTCAAAGTACTGATTGTCCAGGGAAGTATTTCCTCCCAACAGCAGTGTAAAAATCTTAAAACAACCCTTCCCCTTTAAGAAAGTCAAGCTCCAGAAGCTCCGGAGACAGGAAGTCTAGGCGTACTGGCAAGAATGTAATATGGGTGGAAAAAAACAAAAGGAGATTGCTTCTAACTACTGGTTCTCCAAACTGTTTAGAAAGTTAACAAGGGCTTCTACAGAGCTGGACAGAAGCAATAGAATCCCACCCCTGAATACAATTCCAAATAATGCTGTGCAAGCTTTTCAGGTTCAAATTTGGGAAACCATCTGTATTTAGTTTAAATAGGATGTATCTGAAATAGATATTTTTTTCTTACTATAAATTCAGAAAGAAATCAATCAAATCCTGATTATTAATTCTTTCTTCACTTGTTAATTTTTATACAGTCTTCAAATTGAAATAAAATGTTAATATTAGAAAGCAGGTCATTTCTAGTACTCCCATTTAAAATATGACATGAAAAAATCCAAAAGTGACATAATAAACAACTTCAGGTGCAGTGATTTTTTTCATGAAGCATAATTAATGGGATTACTATTAGACAAAATAATTTTTCATGCAGGGCTCTTTAGAGAAATGTTCATAATATATTACCCTTTTGACAAATGTAATATTATTTGCATCAAAGGATAAAATTCAGTATTCACACTTGGACAGTTTAATGTCTTCAAAATATCATGAAAACAGGAACTGAATGATAAATTACCTTTCCAATAATTAATAGTAGGTATACATCTCATGTAACACTTCCATATCAAAATATAATTTGATAATGAATCTAGTGAATTTCTCCTGCAGCTTCCTACTTGAAACACTGCTAAGATTTCCAAATTATATCAGACAATTTCCATATGAATAGTAAAAAATCTTTCACATTAAAATATTGACTGTAAACAAACTAAAACACGGGGGTGGGGGGAAATACAATCCATCTGTATAACAGAAGAAAATTATATAATTCTATTTGAGTGAAATCTTTCATCTTTGATTTACAGGTTTGCATCTGCTATAACTGAAACCACATTGTTTTATATCTTTCATATTCTGGCTTTCCCTGAATCTTGTTTTAATTAAAGTCTCTTTCAGATTTCTGAATAAAAAGCATGACAATGTTCACTTATGGCTTTAATATCTTCTTTGAGCTTGGAAAATGTATAAAAGAATATTATTGTTGCTTGCCGATCAAAGGAACATCAACTATCAGATAGTTTAAAGTAAAATGGTGAACAGTAAATAATACACAATTTTCTCTCTATTATAGGTTTGTATGTACAGATTGGTATGTATACATTTATGTGTGTCTGTGAGAAAGATTTTAGTGAGATAACTTTTCTACCATTATTTGCAAACCCCAAAAGAACACCCCAGACTCCTTCCTTTTCTATGACAATAAGGCAACATGTGCAGTTTAAGAATTCATTATCAGCAAAAGGCACAGCTCTTCAGTTAATACTCTTGAATCCACCTGGATTTGTGGCATAATCTTACTATTCATCAGAGAAAAAAATAAATAGCAGGAGATACCTCTCAGAATCTTGCTATTGAGTTCCAAGCTTCAATGGGATTCAGTGGAAGAGAATAACAGACATGCCAACTCCAAAAGAAAAAAATAATCTGCAAAAATACTAGATTTTCCAGCAAACTTTAGGAAGCTCTCTTTTGCTTATCTCTCTTAAAAATGTAGCACCAGATTGGTCTGAAACAGGATTAAGTCAGTTAGGGAAGATTATTGATTTCGGAAAGCCGAATCAGTTCTGAAATCAGTTTGAATCAGTTTGCAAACATTTATACACTTTGCTAATGCCATCTGTAATCTGTGCAGCATTATGCCAAAGACAAACCATCAATCTCTCCTTGCCAAGCAAATTTTGTTCACAAGCTTCTAATTATCATTAACAACAGAAATACAGAGCCACCGTCATCAACAGCAACAGAAAGCTAAAGGAGAGGCCCATTTAACACACTTGCATTTGGGACAACTAAAAAAGAGCAGAATGGATGTCTCTTGCTGCCCAGTTTCCCTTTGGAAATTCATGCTTCTCTCATGTAATTGCTCCAGCACCTTTAAAGTGGCACTGCAGAAGAACAACTCATAATTTCATTACATCCAATCAATCATATGAACCATTTCAACTGATCAGAGAGGGGAAAAAAGTCCCTGTAAAGTGTATTTTAACACGTCAGAAGCAGGAAGGAGATTTGTGATTCTGTCTAGTTTTTTCCCCCTAGCGGCTTCACAGGCTGTTACGATTTTCATAGACAACCATAGACAAGAATGCAGAATGACTTTTAACATTTCTATTCTACCACTGAATTTGGTGAGTAGATCAGAGAGCATATAAAAATCGGCACAAGATTCTGCCTTTCCATCCAAGTCTGGTTCACTCTACTGTTAGAATTCTAGTGGTTACATTGAAGGAATTTTAGGCTCTTTTAAGTCTCTCCCACGAACAAGTGAAGCTGCTGTTCAGAATTCTGTGCCCAATGTTTATGTTCCAACTGATCTCTGCCACCCAAGCAGCAGACAAGACATGTCTAAGGGTGCTTTTTTGAGGGGGGGGGGGATACACAATGATGTCACACACAGGAAATGTCAGGGGAGGACTTGGCACTTCATAAGGCTGACTCTTCTTCCATAGGCTCGCCAGCAGCTCTAGAAAAATAAACAGGCAATCAGAATATGGAACCAGAGTACACAATGACATTGTAGATTTTCATGCATAATCAAAGCTGATTTTTCAGTTCTCCCCCATGTTTATTTGTGTTCTTCAGCTAGCCATAAATAAAGTTTCTTTCCTTGGATGTATAAACAAATGTCAAGTGGAAAAACATTTTCGATCCAAGCAATCACTGCAAAAGGTTCCTGTTTATATTAAAATTGTCAGAATATTTTATAATGTTAAGTTTAGAAATGCACATGCTTTGTGTCAGCAAAATCAAATTGTTAAATGGGGGGAAAGGTGCAAGCCCACTTTCTGCTCAAAAGAAATATTTATGGATTCAATTTATCCAGTTTAACAATGGAATACCCTCTTCAAAATCAGGTAACATGCAAGGAATTTAAAGCTCAGTTGTGTTGCTTTTCTCTTAAGATTTTGTTGGCAACCTGCCTTCCTAAAACTTCCGCACTCCAGTTCTGAATTTGGTTAACAGACCACTGCCATGAAGTAGGTACCTAATAGTAATAGATAATCTGATTGTCCATACTGCCTTCATTAGAAATCACATTAAAGATAGCTTAGTAGACAGAACTAAATTAGCTTTTGGGAATGTTAAAAAATAATAAAGTTATAGACCTAATTCTGGGATATCCACAGGCAGCTACAAAAATATGATTGAAGGTCCTCCACCAGTTTTTTTAAATGTGCAGTGAAGAACTGGACTGCTGCCTTGATTTTTTTTGGGGGGGGGGGGACCATAACCTGTGGACACCTCTTCCACACACCAATGACTTGGAAGAGTAATGATTTAGATATTATTTTTAAAAAATCTATTGTCATCAGGATTGGAAGTTTTCTAAGCCTACACTGATTTCCAGAGTTTCAACAAAATTGCACGTACATACATGCACACATGTTCATTTCATTTTTAACAGTTTAAGATATTTTCATCAGTGAAATTAGTTGTAGGTGAAAAATGCATTAGTAGGTTAAATATTAGTTTGGCAGGTCTCTGTATTTGTGTACGCATGCATATGTGTGTACAAATTACAAATTCAATATTAGCAGAAGAAAAACATATAATTGTATTGACTAATCTCTTCTGGATATTTGCAGCTAAAGTGATTCAGGTCATTCATACAGGACTCTGCTGATGAGGGAAATTGCTACTAATATAAAAAAGACATCAATATTTTAAGTCCTTAGAGTTTGCTAAAAATTCTTTGAGTTAGTACAATAAGAAAGGAAAAGGATGATTTTATTTTAAAAATGTGACATAATATGTTAATATTTTATTGCATATGAGGAGGTAATGAGGCATAGCCTCTTCCAGCTTACAGTGATACTGAAAAAATCACATACGGAAAAAATTAATAGGAAATTTGGTTAGGGAGAAGGGCATATATATCCATGAATGCATACCAGATAGCTAACAAATTCAAAAAAGCTTATGGTACTATTATTAACAGCTTGCCCTCGGAAGTTGTGGGAACATAATCACTTGAGACTTTCAAGAAGAGATTGGACTGCCATTTGTCAGAAATGGTGTAGGGTCTCCGGCTTGGGCAGGGGGGTTGACTAGATGATTTACAAGATCCCTTCCAACTCTAATCTGTTATCACATACTAACAAATCAGTTATACTCCAAATTTACCTTACCAGAAAATAAAATTATAATATCAAAATCTCTGTTACAATTATAAAATACTGTATAATATAGTTGCTTTAAGCCTTTTGGCACTTGTTTGGGGGTGGGGGTGAGAAAGCACATAACTTACATTGACTTAGCACATTTGTTTTAGAAAACCATATTTATTTTTGTATCTTACTGAGAACCAGCTTGGGTTCTGCTGGTTTTGACACCTAGAATATCCACTCAAGTTCTAACTGAGGCTCATTTGAACATATTCTTCAACTTAATTTTTTAACTGCCAAATTCAACAAGCTCTTAAGAAAGTAACAATGTTATAGGATAAACTCAGGGATGGAATTCTACCAGTTCTCACCTATTCGCTAGAACCGGTTGTTAACATTCTAAACAGTTCGGAGAACCGGTTGTTAGAAGAAATTACTGACCTAATCCTGTAAGGAAGGCAGGAAGGAAACATTCTGGTGTTGCTTACAGAAACTGCCTCTCCGTTAATCCTTATTACATTCTTGGCAGGACTAGACTTCCTGTCTCAGAAATTTCTCTGGAGTTTTTCCCCCCTCCTTTGCTGGTACTTTGCTTGTGTGGAGTGAACATTCAAAGTTACAATGGCACTGAAAAAAGTGACTTATGACCATTTTTCACACTGACTGTTGCAGCATCCCCACAGTCATGAGAGGCCAGGTGAGGAGATGTGTGCCTCGATGTGAGTGATATTGAGTTGGCCACATCCAGCCAATAACATGACCACCCAGTCACATGACCACCCAGGCACATGACCACCAAGCCACGCCCACCACCTAAGCCACACCCACAGAACTGGTTGTTAAAAAATTTGAATCCCACCCCTGAATAAACTGCATCTGTGTAGGGAAACTTCATTTATCTTCCTTGTTTGTTAACAAACTGTGAATCAAAATAGAGCTGGAAGGGACCTTGGAAGTCTTGTAATCCAGGGTCTGCTCAAGCAGGAAACCCTAGTCCATTTCAGACAAGTGATTGTACAGTCTCTTTTTAAACCCCCCCAGTGATAAAGCACCCACAACTTCTGATAGAAAGCTGTTCCACTGGCTAATTGTCCTCACTATTAGGAATTTCAGGTCCTTGATTAGTTTCTACCCATTGTTTCTTCTCCTGCCCTCTAGTGCTTTGGAAAATAAGTTGACTTCTCCTCATTTTAGCAGCCTGTCAAATATGGAATACTGCTATCATGTCCCTCATAGTCCTTTTCCCTAGACTATCCAAACCCAAATCTTCCAACCAAACAGGCCTTTAATCATCTTAGTTGGTCTTCTTTGTACTTTCCCCAAAGTCTCAGCATCTTTTTTGTAATGTGGTAACCAAAACTGGATGCAGGATTCCAGGTGTGGCCTTACTAAGAGTTTATAAATGAGTACTAACACTTCACATGATTTTGATTCTATGCCTCTCTTTATATCAAGGATTGTATTAGCTTTTTTGGCTGCTGTCACACACTGCTGGCTTATATTTAAATGATTGTATGCTAGGACTCCAAGGTCCCTCTCACAGTTATTGTTTTTGAGCCAGGTTTCATCTAATCTGTACTTCTATCTTTGGTTTTTCCTGCCTAAGTGTAAAATCTTTGTTTCTTTCGCATTAAATTTCATGTTGTTGGATAGGGCTCATTGTTCAACTCTGTCAAGATCTTTTTTGGATCATGAGTTGTCTTCTGGGGGGTTGCCAGCTTAATGTCATCTGCAAATTTGATGACAAATTTTATTCCCTCATTTAAGTCACTGATGAAGATATTGAAGAGTACTGGGCCTGAGATGGAACCTTGTAGTACCCCACGGCTTACTTCCCTCCATGTAGACTTAGACCATTAAGGACTATTCACTGAGTACAGTTTGTCACCCAGTTACAAATCCATCTGTTGGTAATGCTGTCTATCTGTCATTTTTCTAGCTTACCAAGAAGTACCATAGATTGTGATCTACTTTGTTGAATGCCTTGCTAGATAGAACCTTCTACACAAGAGTTAAAGAGCTGCAGCAGAAATTACATACAATAGTTTTTAAAATTACATCATCCTATTTCTCTGTCACAAATTTGCCTAATTCTGAAACATTCAGAGGAAACTTCTCTTTTGAATATGTTCAAAGTAAAAGATGATGGATGCAGCTTTCTGTCCAACACAAAGCTTTAATAAACCCTGCATGACCTCATTTGTAAAATGAACCATTACTGTTAACTATGATGTGCAGGACATTCCAGAACCATGGTTGCTATTTATGTAAAGTTTTTTTTTAATTTAAATTCATAGTAGTGTCATTTTCTTCTCTTTTAACTGCCGTTAACCTCATCTCTGTTATCTATTTTTGTCTTGAAATTTTAATTAAATATCTGTTTCCTGCAGATACAAACTGAACTCTATTTTAACAAATCGAACATTAGGACCCTGATCCCATTTCCCCTGAAGCCTGCTCCACTCAGTATGTCAGGATGAATCACAGAGAAACAACTGTTTACATGATAATATCATTTTAAGAGAAGAGGGGAGAAACAAGGGAAGGAGAACTTTAAGCATGATGCTCAACCATGACTGTTTTCTCATTCTTCTTTTGGTGGTAAATGAGTCAGAAATTACTTGGCCAGGGAAATAACAGTGTTATTCAAATTCTGAGCTGGAAATGACTCATTTTACTCTGAGCAAACATGTAATCCTCAACATAACTGACAAGTACTTACAAAAACTCTTTCTCCTTTTTTCTCATACACACAGTGATACTCAAATATTCTCTTTCAATCCCTCCCTCTCCCCCCACTCTCACACACACAATATACACCCATACACAATATACACCATACACACACAAATATCTGATTTTATATTACAGAAATTAAGGCAACAGCTAGAAACGAGGTGCTACTTTCCAAATATGACTGTTTATATTTGCTATGAGAGTATGCTGATGAATAATACTAAAAATATTGGATTGTTCCAAGTTAGACACATCCAACTAGGATGTAGAAGTCAGCTTTCTAACTTTCTTTTGCACAGAGTAGTTTATTGAACTAAAAGATTCACAGTATTTTTACACAAAAGTAGTAATCATTCAAACTAAATACAAATATAATTTCAAATGACTGTATCATGTAGGAATTTTAAGAAACATTAAATTAATTTTCAATTACTATAATGTATTTAATTACATGAAAGTGTTGCATAAGTTCTAGAGGGCTAAAAATATTTTGCTACTGATTTTCATTTGTCTGATGATCTCACTGTAGTGTTCAACAATAATCATCCAGCACTGATGGATTCCATTTGGCCTAATCCCCTTTTTCCATTGTAACAATGTCCTGGTGAAAACTTTTACCGTGTTTGTCACTGACTGCACCCAAATTTTTGGGGTAGAAATTGAAGTATGAATGCATAAAGTGAATCTTAAGTAATGTTTGCACTTTATGGTCTTGGTGCTCTGTAATTGCCAAGAAAATTCTCAACAATATCTTGAATATTTTGCAGGTGATTTTCTATGGCACCACTAACAGATCTTGAAACCCCTTGCATTGATGATATATCTGATCTGTGGAACAACAAATGCCTTCCTTGATCTTGGCATCAGTTATTCTTGGAAACATCTATCTCAAATAATGAAAACCTTCACCTTCCTTGTTTATTACTTTCATAAAATTTTAATCAGTCTGAGTTTTATGTGGAGCGGAAGTAAAAATATCTTTCCTAGGCCAGCAAGTGGTTCTTTCATGTGCCACATTTTCTGTGCTGAAACCAAAATCTCTTGGAGTGGTCATTTCTTTTTAATTTAATGCAACTCTCTTCATGGTCCATTCACATATATATTAGTGCTTAATATATAACAAAGGAAGGCAAACTTGAGGAATATCTTATTAAGTTCAAAATAGAAAAAGAAAAACTAATCTGTTGCTCAATGTTTTTTCTTAAAAAATTACATCAATGAACAATATGAAAAATAAAGGTGAACCTGTAATAAACTTAATTTTTCCTAGCTCAAATCTCCACTTAGAGACAAACAACCTACTCTCTAAGAAACAATTTGGTTTCAGAAAAAAACTATCCTGTAATCTGCAACTCTTACACTGCAAAAACATATGGACTACACAATTTGATCAGGGCAAAGCAATAGACACAATCTACATAGACTTCTGTAAAGCCTTTGATTCAGTGGTACACAACAAACTACTCCTAAAACTAAAATCTTATGATATCTCTAGACACCTGCATAACTGGATAGAAGCATTCCTGTCAAACAGACAAGAAATGTCAAAATTGGGAGCGTCCTATCAAACTCCATACCTGTTTACAGTGGTGTCTCCCCAGGCAGCGTTCTAGGACCAACTCTCTTCATACTCTACATAAATGACCTCTGTGAGCATATCAAGAGCAACTGCGTTCTTTTTGCTGATGATGTAAAGCTATTCAACACCACAGACAATACTACTACCCTCAAAAAGACCTCGACTGTGTATCAGAATGGTCAAACAAATGGCAACTTCAAATCTCAACAAATAAATGCTCTGTCTTACATATTGGCAAAAAAATCAGAAAATAAAATACAAGCTGAATAGTCAAGACCTTGTTGATGATCCAAACTCTGTCAAAGACTTTGAGTACTCATCTCTAATGATCTAAGTGCTAGAGCCCACTGTAACTACATAGCCAAAAAGGTATTAAGAGTTATTAATCTAATCTTATGTAGCCTTTTCTCTGGTAATATTACACTACTAACTAGAGCATACAAAATATTTGCTAGACCAATACTTGAATACAGTTCATCAGTCTGGAACCCATATTATGTATCTGATATTAATAGAAAGTCCAGAAATATTTCACAAGAAGAGTTCTCCACTCCTCTACTCATTGCAGAATACCAGACTCGAAATTCTAGACCTAGAAAACCTTGAATTACCCTGTCTTCGGTCCGACCTAAGTATAGTATATAAAATCATACATTGCAATGTCCTGCCTGTCAATGAATACTTCAGCTTCAACCATAACAATACAAGAGCACACAATAGATACAAACTCAAGGTTAACCGCACCAAACTTGATTGCAGGAAATACATCTTCAGCAACAGAGTGGTCAATGTCTGGAATACTCTACCTGATTCTGTGGTTTCTTCCCCAAACCCCAAAAACTTTAACCTTAAACTGTCTACTATTGACCTCACCTCTTTCCTAAGAGGTATGTAGGGAGTGTGAATAAGGGCACCAATGTGCCTACCGTCTCTGTCCTATTGTTCTTTTTTTCTTATATGGATTTCATGTATTCATAACTATGTTTATAGTTATACCTGTTATCTTATAATCACTTGACAAAATAAAATAAAATAAAATAATGATGATGATGATAATAATAATAATGATAATAATAATGATGATAATGATAATAATAATAACAATAATAATAACTGTAACCATGAAATTTGGCAGAAAGATAATGACAAACCTTGGACTAAAGAATAATTGTAGAAACATCATATTAACCATAAAGATACTATTTGCAAAGACATCATTTTCCTAGTTACACTATAGGTGTGTGAAAGTTCAGAAAGACTTAACAAGGAAAAAAATGATAATAATGCTGGAGAACATGATTGAGAATACTTTCGACTACAAAAAGGGACCAAAAGATTTGGTATTGGACTAAGAAAAACCAGAATACTCTGGCAAGAGTTGTTTGTGAAACTCTGATGCTTGAAAACATCAAAGGCTATCAAAAAGAGGCTGTCAGAAGACAAGGGGGGATCTCCTACCCCCGATGACACACACATGAAATTACAAGAACTTAAAGAAGTAGTTATTGACAGACAATCTTGGGGAATTATATCTATTAGGTCATGAAGAATGGAAAGCGATTAAAGTAATGAACAACAACTTTTAGGTACAATGAGAATTCAGGATGAAATACAAAATCTATCCATTTCCATTTCTATTATTTTTTGATCATCTATTAATTTGTTATGATGAGTTGATCCAGAAATCATTTTCAATACAACTTGAAAGCACAAAAATGGAACAGAAATTTTTTGTAATTTTTAGAAAGTGCTTCAATATAGAGAATATACGTATATTTGTGTGTGTGTGTGTATGTGTATTTATATGTGTATGTATGTATATATATTTGTGATTTCAAGAAAAATGAATTTCTCAGGAAACTGAGTTTTTCATTAACAAATCTATGTGTCTCAGAATCCAATCACCGTAAAATAACTGAGTTATGTATTCCATGGAGTTTATTAACAAATAAAGCTGAGCAAACACCAGACTATAGCAACAGATCATTCAAAACTCAGACAACTTTGTTCCTGCTGACTAATTCAACATGATCAATATATCTTTTACTCCAGGTGTAAGGAATTCATTTATTTTCTGAATTCCATGTTATCTGACCAAATGTGTCCTCTCAACTTTAATCCACCATTCAGTTTTTGTAAAGATAATGAATAAATAAGGAGGGAAAATGAAATAATCATTTTTGAATTTCTACCAGCTTGGCCGACATATTTCTGCTAGGACAAACACTTATTACAGCAACAAAAAGAACCTGTGAACCCAATTACCTGTTGGATTCAACATCTGATATTACTTGCAATATTGTGTAAGTTGTCCAGTGTAAATTACATATGGATATTGTCAAGGAAATGTAGTAATCCTTTCTTTAAATAATATGTAAAATTTCATATAGAAATAGTAATTTTTCTTTTTGTTATTTTTTAATATATTTTTCTTTCTTTCTTTCTGCTCTATTATATAAATAAAGCAGAACAACAAACAAATAAGGCCACTCTGTTAATAGGATGAGGGAGGCAGCAGCTTTATTTGGGATCTTAGCAATTCAAGTTAAGTGGAAAGGATAGCTGATTAGGACACTAATTAGTTTAAATCCTGTAATTTGATATGCCAAGCTAATTACATTTTATTTTTGCTATTCCAAAATTTGGCTTTATTTCACCAGAAAAATTAAGTTTACTGAGGCCTAAATTATAGTAGGCATTGAATTCTAAAAGAACACAATTAAATATGTTTCATATCTCAATCGGAATTGCAAAGAAACTTGCAATTGCTATTTTTGTCTTCCTTTCTTATGATTACTTACAACCTGGATTAAAATTATTCTCCTCATGTAAATTCTGTTCCAAGAAAAAAAAGGCCTTTATTTAAAGGATATAAGTAACACCTTGTACCATTTGTGTAAAAAAACTTGTCCCGCTTTAGTATAAATGCTGTTTAGCATTATCATTTATTGCAATATACTTTAAGATTACATTACAAACTATCTGTCTTGTAAAGATTTTTGTAGGCATTTCCAATTCATTTTAATACGTTATCATTATTAATGCCGGCATTCTCAATGATCAGAAATTCATTCTAGATTTCAGATTCATATCACGTATATCACTGTTTCTTCAATGTTTTGTTTTCAAACTTCTTACTATTTTTAAAAATGATGGAGCACACAAAAGGGCTTTTGTTTGTATGGATTATATTTATTGATATTTATTATATTAAATATTAAATTTAATGCATTCATTTGAATATTTATTGAATCATGTAAAATAACAATATTAAACTTTTGATATTAAGATAAATAAAATGATTTTCATAAAAATCACTATATTTTAACAAATAAAAATAATAATGAGAACAGTGATATGATTTTAAAGTTTTGCAAATATTTTCAATATCTGGCAAATGATGCTTTTGCAGATCATTCAGAGGGTCCTGGGTCTTCAGATAACATTTTCTGAAATACTGACATAGATTACAATATGAATATAGGAAATGGGAAAATTAATCAAATTTATATAGTTCTATAGAATGACATGTATTTGTGTGGCTTGTAAGAGATTTTTAGAATATTTAAGGATTAATAGAGATTTGACTGAACTGTGTTTTCATAAATATAGTCCTTTGCAGTTAATTAAAGGTGTAAGAAAACTATGGGATAAGGTGACATTTAGTATTTTAAATATACATTCCCATATATGCATTATACTTATATTTTCCAGTAAAACCAGGCAAATTAATGTAGAATTTTAATTCATGTGTGTAAAAGCACCAATCAAACTTTTCAATATAAAATCTTCCTGAATGGTCTAAATCATACTCCATCATAGATTTGCATAATATTCTTAAACAAACTAATAACCTCTTTAACACATTCTTTGGTTCAGTATTTGTAAAAAGCAATGAATCATGCCCAGTATTTCCTAGCCGAACCATAGAAAACTACAATGATCTAATACATATCAATTTTACAGAAAACAAAGTTGAAAAAGCACTACGCAATCTAAAACCATCTCTATCTATTGGACTAGATGGAATATGTGCCTACTTCTTAAAAAAGCTATCCACTGCCATAGCAGAACCTCTAAGCATAATCTTTGAAAAATCTTTCAGGACCAGCTCCTTGCCAAAACTATGGTCACAAGCCACGGTCATCCCCATCTTCAAAAAGGGAGACCCCAGCCTAGTTGAAAATTACAGACCAATCTCTACATGCTGCGTCATCTGTAAAGTCATGGAATTAATTATTAACCAATCCATCATCCCCCACTTAGAAACCTACTCTTTAATAAACAATCTGGTTTCAGGAAAAAACTATCCTGTAATCTGCAACTCTTCCACTGCAAAAACATATGGACTACACAACTCGATCAGGGCAAAGCGATGGATGCAATCTACATAAACTTCTGTAAAGCCTTTGATTCAGTGGTACACGAAGAACTACCCCTAAAACTAAAATCTTATGGTATCTCTGGACACCTGAATAACTTGATAGAAGCATATCTGTCAAACAGACAACAAAAGGTCAAAATTGGGAGTGTCCTATCAAATTCTGTACCTGTCAATAGTGGTGTCCCTCAAGGCAGTGTTCTAGGACCAACTCTCTTCATACTCTACATAAATGACCTCTGTGAGCATATCAAGAGGAACTGCATTCTCTTCACTGAAGATGTAAAGCTATTCAACACCACAAATAATACTGCTACCCTTCAAAAAGCCTTGACTATGTATCAGAATGGTCAAACAAATGACAACTTCAAATCTCAACAAATAAATGCTCTGTCTTACATATTGGCAAAGAAAAACCCAGAAAATAAAATACAGGCTGAATAGTCAAGACCTCCAAACTCTGTCAAGGATCTTGGAGTACTCATCTCTAATGATCTAAGTGTGAGAGCCCACTGTAACTACATAGCCAAAAAGGCGTTAAGAGATGTTAACCTAATCTTATGCATGTTTTTCTTTCGTAATATTACACTAATAACTAGAGCATACAAAATTTTTGCTGGACCAATACTTGAATACAGCTCATCAGTCTGGAACCTACATTATGTATCAGATATTAACACAGTTGAGAAAGTCCAGAAATATTTCACAAGGAGAGTTTTCCACTCCTCTACTTGTTGCAGAATACCTTATGCCACCAGACTTGAAATTCTAGACCTAGAAAACCTTGAATTACACCGCCTTCGGTCCGATCTAAGTATAGTATATAAAATCATACATTGCAATGTCCTGCCTGTCAATGAATACTTCAGCTTCAATCATAACAATACAAAAGCACACAACAGATACAAACTCAAGGTTAACTGCACCAAACTTGATTGCAGGAAATACGACTTCAGCAACAGAGTGGTCAATGTCTGGAATACTCTACCTGACTCTGGTTTCTTCCCCAAACCCCAAAAACCTTAACCTTAGACTGTCTACTATTGACCTCACCCTTTTCCTAAGAGGTCTGTAGGGGACGTGCATAAGCGCACCAATGTGCCTACCGCCCCTATCCTATTGTTCTTTTTTTCTTATATGTATCCATTTCATGTATTCATAACTATAACTAACTACTTATACCTGTTATCTTGTAAGCAATTGTCAAAAATAAATAAATAAAATAAAATAAATAAATCTTCCCATCTTATTGACTACTGTTAAAGCTACTTAATATTATAGAAATGGAAGCTGTTAAGGAGCATAGAATAGAATTATTTATTGGCCAAGTGTGATTGGACACACAAGGAATTTGTCTTGGTGCAAATACTCTCAGTATACATAAAAGAAAAGATGCATTCATTAAGAGCCAAGAATCATAAGGTACAACACTTATTAATAGTCATAGGGTACAATAAGCAATCAAATCATACTAGGAAACGTCAATATAGATTGTAAGGATACAAGCGACAAAGTTACAGTCATATAGTCACAACTGGGAGGGGATGGGTGATAAAGAGTGATGAGAAGATTCATAGTAATAGTAGTGCAGACTTTGTAAATAGTTGGACAGTGTTGAGGGAATTACTTGTTTCGCAGAGTGATGGAGTTTGGGAAAAAACTGTTCTTGTGTCTAGTTGTTCTGATGTGCAGTGTTCTATAGCGTCGTTGTTGGGTATATGGATACACCAACTAGGTTTGGGTGACTAAATATATAAACCTAGGTTTAAGTGTTTGTAGCTTTAAGCACCAAACTGCAATGTAATTAGATAATTAAGGGTGCGGTTGCAAGCAGCAATATAAGGCAGTGAGAGTAACGTAACCCTTGCTGCTGGTCTCTGGTTTCTCTGCTCTCTGCCTGCCTGCTGTTTACTCCTGTATGGGACGTCTGCTTGTTGGCTACTGTGCTGGATACCGTTTCTACTGAACAAAAGGACTGTTTACTTGGTGAGCTGATATCCTGTGCATACTCAGCGTTGTCTTCGAGAGAAAGGTATCGGAAGGAGAAGATTTACAAGCAGATAAAGACATTGTAATGGACTAGGTTAATGTTGGATATATTGGATAATGACATATGGACTGAATGACACTGCTTAAACTCTGTGTGAATTAAATAACTATTTAAAACTACAAACAGTGTTTTTGTCTCCAGTGTGTGTATACTCTTGGGCCCAGCCTCTCTCTCATTTGGCTGCCTGGCTTGACTGCTGCTGTGCACTCTGCTTGGGGGTTTGTCCCCAAACACTAACATTGGTTATGGGCCCAGCAGTGAGCACAGTCTAACTAACCAGGTTATAGCTGAGAGAGTTGGTCTGAGTTGCACATTACTGTAACGACAAACTGTTTATCATTAGTAAAATAGTTATTTATCTGAAGAGTAATGGCACAAGTAAATTTGCCAAGTCTGTCCATGATATCCAGACTAGATGGAACAAACTATGTTTCATGGTCAATGAAATGTAGTTTACTTCTACGAAGAGAAGGTTTGTGGGACATAATAACAAACCCACCAGATGTATCTAACTTAGATCCTAATGTTAAAGAGGATGCCAAAAAGATACAAGACTATGAACGAAAGAATGAGCAGGCTTTATGCATCATAGGACTGACTCTCTCTGACCAGCAACTGATTCATATCTGTGGAGAGGAAATTGCTGCAAACTGCTGGGAGAATCTCAAGAAGATTTATGTTTGAGACAGTGTAGGAGCTCATATCAATCTTACACGGAAGCTGTTTAGAACACATCTTGAGAAGAATGGAGACATGTTAACTCATTTAAACTGTATAAAAAGCATTTTTCAGGAATTACAAGAAAAAGAGCTTATATTTAATGAGTTGCAACAAGTATACATCATACTGTCTTCTTTGGATCGAAGCTATGATGATTTTGTGACGGCTTTAGAAGTATTGCCAAAAGACAGTTTATCAGTAACTGAGATTACCGGCAGGCTATTAGAAGAAGCCAGAAGAAGGTGTGAACGTGACCAGCTGAGAGAAGATAAGCCTAATAAAGAAAAGAAATTATCTCCAAAGCTTGAAAGAAACCAGCTATGTAAAGTAAAGCACCCGGAAGAAGAGAATTTATCTTCGACGGCATACATAATTAAAAAGTGTTTTAATTGTGGAGGCAGAGGACATTTGGCAAGATTCTGCAGAAAAGGAAAAAGCCAGAATGTAAAGAAGCCAAAGAAATCCTTTGAACTAGCCACGTTTAGCAACTGTGATGTGAAGAATAATTTATGGGTGGTGGACAGTGGTGCATCCCACTGCATCACGAGAGATAAGACAAAGTTTATAAAAATGTCTACAAGCTCTCAACATATATCACTCGCTAACGGCTGGCACCTCAAGGCCAAGGGTGAAGGTATTGCATATTGTCCATGTTTAAACCAGAATATAAAAATGTTGTATGTACCATAGTTAAAGATGAACTTACTTTCTGTAAGAGTATTAGATAAACTAGATTATGTAGTTACATTTAAGAATAATAAGTGCATACTTGAAAGAGATAACAAAAGGGTAACTGCAGCTTTAAATGGAGCATTATATGTATTACATGATAGTAAGAAAGGGAAGGCACAGACTGTATTTAACAATATAAAGCCTCATAATGAATGTATCCATTTATTGCATAGGCGTTTGGGGCATGTAAATTTTAAAATGCTAAAACGTACAGTAGAGTTATCTGAAGGAATAAGGTTAAAACCCTGTGATAAATATTTGCGTTGTAATGTCTGCTGTGAAGATAAGAGTAAAATATTGCCTGCAAATAGGCTAAATGGTTTCAAAACTAAAGAACCTTTAGAATTAGTATTTGCAGACATCATAGGTCCAAAGAAGCCCAGTATGGGGGGTGCTCGATATATACTGAGCATTATGGACCATTATTCTAGATATGGGTTTTGCTACCTAATGAAAAGCAAAACTGAAACATATCAACATTTCTTCAACTGGTTAAAGTTTGCAGAAAGAAAGACTAAACGGCAACTGATAACCTCTCTGCCTGCCTGCTGTTTACTCCTGTATGGGACGTCTGCTTGTTGGCTACTGTGCTGGATACCGTTTCTACTGAACAAAAGGACTGTTTACTTGGTGAGCTGATATCCTGTGCATACTCAGCGTTGTCTTCGAGAGAAAGGTATCGGAAGGAGAAGATTTACAAGCAGATAAAGACATTGTACTGACTAGTTAATGGACTAGGTTAATGTTGGATATATTGGATAATGACATATGGACTGAATGACACTGCTTAAACTCTGTGTGAATTAAATAACTATTTAAAACTACAAACAGTGTTTTTGTCTCCAGTGTGTGTATACTCTTGGGCCCAGCCTCTCTCTCATTTGGCTGCCTGGCTTGACTGCTGCTGTGCACTCTGCTTGGGGGTTTGTCCCCAAACACTAACAGTCGTTTTGAGGGAAGGAGTTGAAACAGTTTATGTCCAGGATGTGAGGAGTCTGTAAATATTTTCACAGCCCTCTTTTTGACTCGTGCATGATACAGGTCCTCGATGGAAGGGAGATTGGTAGTAATTGTTTTTTCTGCAGTTCTAATTATCCTCTGAAGTAGGAAGGAATAGCTCATTTAATCACCAGAGAAATATGTATTTGTAGAAGCAGATATCCCTTCAACAATTTTTTTTACTATCTTCCAAAATTAAAAATACGTACAGAATATCAATACTGGCCCCAAGCCTACAAAAATTAGAAACCTTTCTTACAGAAAGAATTTGGGAAGAAACTTTTTAAAAGATAAAGACATTTTAAATATTGAAATATGGAAGAAATCATGAGGTCCTTGGTGCTCTCTGACCTTGGTTGTTTTCTTGAAGAGCTTTCATTACCAAATTAGGTAATCTCATCAATACTATAATAGTAGAAAGTGAGGTTTGCTTTCATTTTATATACTAATGGCTTGCTCTGTCAGTGTTGGTGGGAGTGGTCTTGGTGATTCCTTGATTGGACTGTTATTTACTGTTAGCTGGTTTATCTGAGTTGATAATTCCTTAATTGCCATATTGTTTGCTTCTGAATGCTGGTCTAATGTTAATTTCTGCTAATCTTGGTGTTGATTGCTGGGGAGGAGTGTTTGGGTATTTTTGTTTTCTTTTTTCCTTTTTGACTATTTCTTTGACATGATATATAGATGTATGTGTCTGTTGATTTGTCTGGGTGCCAATCTTCCCAGAATTCTCTAGCCTTTTGAAGCTTGCTCACAGTTTCTCACAGTTTCCCAGTTGAAACTTTGGGTAAGTCTGTCCATGTATTTGAAATTAAGGAGTTTTCATCAGATCTCACTGGTGTTCATGGATGTGCACTTGTAATCTTTAGTCTATTTCTCCTACATGGTAGCTGTTGCAGTCCTTACATTGTACATTGTAAATGACTCCTATTTTTTTTCTGGGATTTCTGGGTCATTACACTGACTTGGGATGTTTTGGTTTGTGTGCTGTGATGATGTCATGTGGTTGTAATAGTCTATTGGCGGTTTCTAAGATGGTAGTGTTACCCTTTTTACAGCTTATGTTAGTTGTGCTTTATTGAGTGAGTAGCCAGGCACTTTTTAATAGAGTTGCATCAGGGGTGGGATTCAATTTTTTTAACTACCAGTTCTGTGAGCATGGCTTAGTTGGTGGGCGTGGCTTGGTGGTAATATGACTGGCTGGGCATGGCCAACTCAACATCATTCACATCGAGGCATGCATCTCCTTGCCTGGCCTCTCGTGACTGTGGAGATGCTGCAATAGTCGTAAATGTGAAAAACAGTCATAAGTCACTTTTTTCAGTGCCATTGTAACTTTGAATGGTCACTCCACACAAGCAAAGGAGGGAAAAAAAACTCCAGAGAAGTTCCAGAGACAGGAAGTCTAGTCCTGCCAAGAATGTAATAAGAGTTAACGGAGAGGCAGTTTCTGTAAGCAACAGCAGAATGTTTCTCTGTCTCTCTCTTTACCCCCTCTCTTTCTCATTCTCTCTTTCCCCCATCTCTCTTTCTCTCTCTCTCTTTGTCTCTCTCTGTCTCTCTTTCTTTCCCTCCCCCCTATCTCTGAGGAGAGGGAAGGAACCCCTAAACTGATGCTGGGTAATGGGAAGCTGATGTTCAGAGGTGGACTAGCCCAGGAGCAACTCGCTGATGGTCAGCTGAAAGACCAGCTAGCTGGCAGGGAGGCAGGGCATCACACCACCAGCAACTCTGCAGGAAAAGCAACTGACCTCCAGGAGGCAAAAGCAAGCCTACGACGACTCAGGGTCACATTGTGGCTCTGCGTTGTAACGGGTCTAGGAGGAGGGGACCATGTCTCCCACATTGTGAAGCGTGCTAAATTTCACTATGCAAAGCACTGCAAAAGCAAGAGGCAGGCCACGGAGGCAGCAACAGCAAATGTATCGTGATGAAGGCAGAATGCTACTTTGCGCAAAGGCAAGAAAAACATAGTGGAGCTGTGCTGTGGTGATGGCACACATGCCCACAGAGAGGGCTCTGAGTCCCAACTCTGGCACACATGCCATAGGTTCTCCACCACTGGACTAGGGCAAAAAACCTATTGGAGCTTGGGGATTAAAGATAACAGTTGGTTTATTTGTCAGTTGCAGGCAAATTTATCTGTCCAAGTAATTAGGGTCAGAACGCTTTAGGACTTTGCTAGTGGATTACACAAAATGTTTTTTTTCAATAGATCCACAACCTTCTTTTCATAACATTTAAACCAATTCATTTGTAAAGGGTTTGGTTGTTTTTGACTCCTTATTGTCCTTTCTTTCACTCAATGGATTCAGTCCAATTCTATTCCATTTGGACTATCCTTGTTCTGCAGAAGTGCCAAAAGAATTTGGCTTAAATAAAAGTAAGAAGTGTACAATGTCTTTTTTCTTTTTTTATAGAGACAACTTTTCTGAGTTATCTCTCTCTCTCTCTCTCTCTTTCTCTCTCTCTCTCTCACACACACACACACACACACAGAGAGAGAGAGAGAGAAGTAGAGACAGAGAGACTGCTCTGTGTATTGAACTATTCACACATCATGTGGAAATACTTAATTGATGAAGTGAGTTGGCAGTTTTTCTTTCATTTTATAGAATTGTTAAATTCATATTCAAGTCAGCCGCATTTGGTCAATGTGAAACAACAGTTGACAAGCAGGAGAAATGAACTCTCCTTTGTTATTCATTCATCCCATTTCACTTAAAAACAAAGTATAATTTGCCTTTTTTTAAATAAAAAGACAACTCCTGGTTTTGGCCAATGCAATGCACAAGCATTAATATTTTTGATCAGTGTAAAATAATCCTGGAATTTTCTTATCCTTTTTTGTATAGGCCAACATCTCAAGTTACATTACCACTTTTATCTTGTCTATCTACTTAATTACTAAAGGTACTTGTCTATTTTTAAAAAAAACCTGTCAAAATGTTTGCCCCTTTTTTGTTCTTAACAGATATTCACTTTATTTTGTAAATGGCTCTTTAAGTATGATAAATAAGAGACTGTCAAGCCACATAAACCCATAAAAACTAAGGGAAGACTCGACTTCCGGTTGGGCACTGCGTCAGTGCGGAGCTAAGGAGTGGACCGCTGGTATGAAAGATTCAGATTTTAGCTACTTGGTAGCTTTTTGGAGCGTGACGGACCCCAGAGGGGTAGGCAAAAGAAAGGGGAAGACATGGAGGTCTTGGGGAGGTGCCACGATCCCAGAGACTGGAAGAACCCCCTGAAAACCAATGGCAGAGTGGAGAAGAAGGAGATTGTGACAACTGTGACGATTGGAACCAGAGACACAGCAGCCCAGCTGATTAAAAGGAGTGAAAAGAGAGAAACAGCAGGCTGAGCATTGGAAAGGCATATTTAAAGAAGATCTTCAGAATATTGGTGTATACTGTAAAGAAAGCTCCGAACTGAGTGGTGTGCCGAAACGGCGGAGTTTTTGATAGGAGCACTGACTGAAACAATGGCAGAGATTTGTGCTGACTAATGGATCGTGAAACCTGTGGAGACGAAGGGTGAGGTAATAACATTTGCTTTGCGAGTGGAGGAGTGAACTATAGAACTTTAATATCTGTTTACTCGAGAAGTGGGGGAAGAAAGAAAAAGAAGTGAAAGTGATTAAGTGTTATAGGAAACGAAAGGACAATTAAGAATGTAAAATTTGGGAACGAACTTTTACTGCATTGAAAGATCGGAAGAAAGGACTGGGGAAAAGAAACTTTAACCTGATAAATATTAATAGAAAATCCTGACAACAAAATAAGAAAGACCTATCTAAGGTTTATAAGTGAAACTGTGACTGTGCAGGAATAAAAGAACAAAAGAGCAACAAGAAAATACACAAACGGAGAAAGTGACAGTGCAATTTGGAACGAAGACATTTTGAATTAAGACCTGATGTAAAACAATTAACAAAAAAAAATTGCTGGATCTGATTTAATAGATATTGGTAAGATATAAATGTATTTAAGTGATGTTGGTAGAAAATTAATTTGATAGAGGTAAATATACGAGAAATTTGTATATAGAATATTGCTTAATGCTGATTGAATTTTTTGGATTAATTGTATAATTGTTGGAAAGTGACTCTATAAACATATGAATTAGATGGTCAAAGAATAATTAAATAGTATTATTATAGTATTATTATTATTATTCACATTTTATTGTTCTACTGATAAATTATACCAACCAATCCTTGTTTAAAAATACTATACAAGAAATCTAAGGGGAAAAAAAGAAATTAGAATTACTTACTTTGATTAAATATATATCCTTAAAGAAAAATATAAATCCAGATATTTAAATATATTAATTAGCTAGGTGCTTTAACTATTTACAATATTTTTGTGATTACATAGATTTTTTGTTCTTCTGGTTAAACATATTAGTATTTACTTACTTGTATTTATACTGGATTAATTAAATATATATTGGGTTAATACTTAAATCTGTAAACCTTAGAATGTTTGACCACTTAAGAAATTGAAATAAGATCTGTCTGGGATTACCTATAACAGAACATTTTTATTTAACAACATATGTATAAATACGTGTACGGTATCTAAAGGAGAAGACAATATAACTCTAGTAGGATAGTTGATGGTAGATTGGAGACAGCTTCGACAAATAGTTAAAATGGCAACAATAACTACAAATGTAAAATCAGGGAAGAAACCTACAACAGCAACATCTTCGCCTCTGGGACAGAGATCGATTGACGCAATGTTATTGGCATCAATATTATCAATATTATCCGCCCAAAGTTTGCAGGCAGTACAGTCAACGCTTGCCATGATGCAGGAAATGATGGTAAAAACCCATGAACTGATAGCGAGGAATCACGAAGACATGAAATTAGAAATGAGAACGGCAATAGGAGGAGTGAAGAATGAGATACAAAATTTAGATAGTAAAATCGGAAAGATCCAGGAGACAATGACAAAAAATGAACAAAAATTAAACATAGTAGAGGCAAGAACTGAGGTGGAAAAGACACTAGAGGAATCGGAACAAAATTGGAAAGTTTTATATTGTGAACTTCGGGATTCTGTGGTGCATATAGAATTAGAAAAAGCATCATTTTATTTGAGATTCCAGAATGTTGTTGAAGATAAAAAGGAAGATCTATGTGAAATAATGGTGAATTTGATAGCAACAGCCCTACAGAAAGAGAAACACAAAATTGAGAATGACATTGATGAGGTCTACAGAGTATACACACATTACACCCGAAGACACAGACTACCCCAAGAAGTCCACATCCGATTCACGAGAAAGACGATACGAGACATGCTATACGGAAAGACCAGAGATGAGCCACTGATATATAAAGATCATGAAGT
This sequence comes from Pseudonaja textilis, assembly GCF_049901715.1. Classification (NCBI taxonomy): domain Eukaryota; kingdom Metazoa; phylum Chordata; class Lepidosauria; order Squamata; family Elapidae; genus Pseudonaja; species Pseudonaja textilis. The sequence continues at coordinate 35,261,925 of NC_142008.1, read as the reverse complement.
GGTAACATTGAAGCAAATACCCAGGAGAGTTAGGGAGCAAAGAAGGGGCTACCAGTTTTTGTCATCTCAGTTAATTAAAAATGGTATATCGTTCAGATGGCTCACCCCAGAAGGACTCCTAGTAGCATGGCAGGATAAAAAAATATAAAATCAACACAATAGAGAAATCACATCAATTTTGCAAACAATATCTGGGACCTGAAGAAGAACGTGAAAGTGTAGAAGATTTAAATACAAGAAGCCAGGAAGAACAGTTATCTGAAGAGAAAGAACCCATACCACAGTCAGAATCTTAGAAACTTAGAGAAGATGAGGACAACAAACTACGTACAAGAGGACCCAGAACAAGGAAAGAAACAAAAAATGCTCTACACAGACTAATATGAACAGAGAAATTATCTTATTCTCAGTTAATATCAATGGTTTAAATGCTGTTTCAGACAAGGATAAAGACTATAAAAGTTCCCCAAAAAATAAAAATAAAAGGAGACTATTCCCATCCTATTTTAATAACATGGTAAGGGAATTAAACTTGAAGGATGTGTGGAGAGAACTATATCCAAACAAAAGGCAATATACTTTCTTTTCCAATCCCCATCATTCTTGGTCTAGAATAGATCAGATTTGGATGGACCCAGGTTTAATGGAAAACATTGAAAACATAAGAGATTTTGCGAAATGTATGGGCTGATCATAACCCTATTCAAATTAAGTGGAAAGGAAAGAGAATAATTGGAAGATGGACATTTAATAATAGTATATTAAAAGATAATGAATATATTGAAATGTTGAGAAAAGAATTGAAAGTATTTTTTGAAATAAATAAGAGAGAGCATACGTCTCTTCAAAAATCTTTGGGATACAACAAAAGCCTATGTGAGAGGTTTAACAATTGGCTATAATATTAAAAAAAATAAAGAAAAAAGACAACAACAAAATGTGTGGAGAGAGAAGCTTAAAGATTTAGAAGTAAGTAATCAAGTTGATCCGAATAATCAAGATATTAGTAAAGAAATAGATTTGGTAAAACATAAGATAAATTTAAGTATGCAGGAAGATCTGGCCTGAAAAGTTAAATCAGCAAAACAAAAGTATTTTGAAAATGCAAATAAGCCAGGGAGATGGTTAGCCCACAAAATAAAAAAAGAACAAGGAAAAAGAACGATTGTAGCTCTCCAAGACCAAGAAGGGAAAGTATGTACCCAGGCTAAGGAAAAGAAAGAGATTGTCAAGGACTTTTTTACAAATCTATACAATCAAGAAGTACCAGAACAACTTATTAACCAATATTTGGAAGAAGAAAAAAGTTACCGGAAATTACAGATGAAGAGAAATGTATTTTAAATAATAAAATACCCACGGAAGAAATTAGAAAGGCAATTGGAGCCCAAAAACTAAATAAAAACCCAGGCCCAGTTGGAATTCCGTCTGAATTCTATAAAGAGTTCCAAGAGTTATTGGAGGAATTAATGACAGATTTATATAATGAAGCCTTGGATAACGCTAATATACCAAAATCATGGACCAGAGCATATATAACCCTTATTCACAAAGAGCAGTCAGACCCACAAAAAATTCAAAATTATAGGCCAATATCACTTTTAAACATAGATTACAAGATTTTGGCCACAATATTGGAGGAAAGATTAAAGAAAATATTAAATAGGATTATCCGTTCTGATCAGAATGGGTTTTTGCCATATAGACAAATGAATACAAGAATAATTATGGATGTTTTAGAATACTATGAAGTACACTCAACTAAAACAATGGCACTGATATTTTTAGACGCTCAGAAAGCATTTGACAATTTAAATTGGAATTTTCTTATTAAACAATTGACAGGCATGAAATTTGGTGAAATTTTTTTAGGATTCATTAAAACAATATACAACACCCAAACTGCAAAAATATTAATAAATGGGGAAAATACAGATAATATAAGGATAAACAAAGGTGTAAGACAAGGATGTCCCTTGGCTCCCCTACTTTATATATTAGCAGAAGAGACACTATTGGTACAAATCCGGCAAAACCAAGAGATCAGGGAGTTAAAAGTTAAAAAAGAGGAGTACAAACTTCAAGCATTTGCTGACAATATGGCCTTTATAGTGGAAGAGCCCCTGGAAATGACACCTATTTTGATGAAAGAAATAGAACAATATGGAAAGGTTGCAGGGTTAAAAATTAATAAAGAAAAAACAAAAGTGATAACAAAAAACTGTACAAATGAACAAAAAAACTAACAAAAAATTAGAGATACAGGTGGTAAATAAAGTAAAATATTTGGGGATATGGCTGACAGCTAGGTGCTCATCAATTAAAAAAGATAATTATGATAAATTAACAATTCTAATCTTTAAAGACTTAGATAATTGGGGTAAACTACAAATATCTTTATTGGGCCATATTGCATTAGTAAAAATGAATGTTCTGCCAAAATTCTTGCTTCTATTTCAGACGGTGCCAATCAAGTTGGAAAAAAGCTTTTTTGAAGAACTAAAAAAACATATATCCAAATTTATATGGCAAGGGAAAAAAACCCAGAGTAATATATAAATTATTGCAAGATGATAGAAAGAAAGGAGGCTTTAGTCTTCCAGATTTTGAAATATATTACCATGCTGCGATAGCAACTTGGCTTAAAGACTGGGTTAATTTGATAAACAAAAGGATTTTAACACTAGAGGGTTTTGATCTCCAACTTGGATGGCACGCATTTATGTGGGATGGAAAGAGTAAAGACCACTATCAAAGGCATTATATAAGGAATGTGCTATTAAATATTTGGGAAAAGATTAAAAAACTACATTATTGCAAGGTCCCACTGTTGTTATCCACAATGTCGTAGATTTTGACAATATTGTAAGATATAAAGATTTATTACATCAAAATGGAGAGTTAAAGGCTAGGAATCAAATACAAATTTTAGGAAAAGAGATAGCATGGTGGCCCTATGCGCAGATACAATTGCACTACACAAAAGATAAAGAACAATTTAGTTTTAACATGACCTACCAAGAATTAGATAAAATTTGGCAAGGAGAGGAAAGGAAGATGATTAGTAAAATATATAAATATCTATTGGATTATAAACTAAAAGAAGAAACAATCAAAGAGTGTATGATAATTTGGGCAAAAAATGTGGGCCACAGTATTGAATTAAACAAGTGGGAAAATATTTTGGAAACAAACTACAAATTAACTATGTCAGCCTCGTATAAAGAGAACCTCTATAAAATGGGGTATCGTTGGTACTTGCCACCCACGAGACTAGCTAAGATGTTCCCGAACCTTCCCCCAAACTGTTGGAAGTGTAACTGCATCCAGGGAACATATTTTCATATGTGGTAGACCTGTCCATTTGCGCAAAAGTTTTGGAAAAATGTCAAAAATTGGATTTTAAATATAACTAAACAAGAAGTAAAACTTGAACCCAAAACTTTCTTGCTGGGTATGATAGATTGAAAAATGGGAAAAAAGTACAAATATTTAATTCTACACATTATAATAGCAGCTAGAATAAGCTATGCACAAATTTGGAAATTGTCTTCCACCCCTTCAGAGGAGATGGTCATCAAAAAAATTCACGAGTGCGCAGAAGTGGATAGCCTAACTAAACTACTAAAAAATAACCAAGATAGTGATTACTATAAAACATGGAATTGTGGTATGAATGGTTAAAGAAAAGGAAATATTTGACAACTGGATAAGCTATAAAGTTATTGAAGACGTGCATTTTATCATAAAGCATTTTGTGAAACTAAGGCATTGAAAGAACGAAGAGGCTATTGTAACAAGGCAGATCACATCATTGTTAAAAAATGTGTAACCATTGCTCAACTTTTTGCTGCAAAATGTATATATGTATATATATCCATTTATATGTTTGTTTGTTTTTTAAATGTTTTAAATGTATGATTCTTTAATAAACTTTATTTTAAAATTAAATTTTTTTAAAAAAAACTAAGGGGAGACTCTTAAGGGTCTTCTAAAATTTGCTAAGAAATATGTATACATAAGAAAATCATAATACATTATCTCTAAATTAAAATGAAATGATGCTAATGTAATTATTGTGTGCAACTCTGAGGACATAAATTGTCATATTGATTTTTGCAAGCTCCTCTGTGGCCCTTTTTGGTTGAACAGCACTCAACTACATATAATTATGTATTTATATTTCATCTTTATTTCATCATGAAATTCTAGGAAGCACACATTGGGTTTCCCAGATGTCTTTTCATATAGCTATTAACAAAAACAATACATGCAAAGATTCAGCAGGATTATTTCATCATATGCTTCAGTCACACTGGCTTTACTTCTTGTAAGTTCTTGAAAATTCCTTTACTTGAAACTGATAAACTGAATTTGTAAGGTTCTGAATGAAGATTCAAACACTCTTTGCCTGCTTTTATTTCCCCAAAAGCATTGGGAGAATCTCTGTGAAACCCAATATTTCATTTCAAATTCATTTCTATAACTGAGTTTCCTAGTTTCCATGTTAGGACCCTATACAATAAGCATGCCTTGAGTAGACTTTCTTATTAATCTTCATTAACTTAAGAAAATTGCTGCTTGAGTATTGTTTTCTCAATGAATATTTAATGTTTATGAGGTCTAGAAACATAGAAGGAATCTATGGGAAAATGTATAAAGAGTGGAGAAGGAAGGGTTTGAAAGTTTGCATGATTGTATGATTATGCCATAAAGGGTATAGTGAGAATAATAATGACCTAACATGAAATCCAATTGGACTGGGATTTGGGAATATCATTTAGCACATTAGCCCTGGGAATGAGTTGTTCATCTTTTTTCATGAAGCTTTGTTTTGCTCAGTGCTTCTGATACTAAAGATATTACTTGGTGAACTTTTGACCCACTTATTACAACATTAGTGGACATTAATGTTACATTCCAGGTGCAGCAAAGATTTCGTTTTAAAAAAATAATGTATGATTCTTCTCTTAGCGGCTGTTTTTGAAAGCTTTAAAGGGGACATGCTTTGTTTAACCTTAGGAACATAGTATCAGTAACATAGATATGTAAACCACGGGCCTGTGCCCTGAAGACACAGCTGAACGTGCAAAGTGGTGTTCAATGACCCGAAAGGCAGACCCTGCACTTGCAGGAATTCGCTAGGAAGAGGAGGAGGGAGAGGCAGGAGGGGAGGAAGGGAAGAAGAAGAAGAGTAACATAGTAATTGTCCTTTTCTTAGGATCTTCAATCCTTTCAAAAAAAACCTTGGACATGGTAATAAACAACAACAACGTTGCACGTGTGGTAATAAACTACAGATAAAGAAATAAACTACAGACAGTACTTAATTTATGATTGCAACTGGAACTACATTTCCTACTTTCTTTGGTATTTCCAGTCATAAGTAGAGGCACCCACATGATTGAATCTGATTTCCTAATAGTTTTTGTGACAGTCATTAACTTAATCACCATGATTATAAAGCAAATCTGCATTAAGCCAATGCTGCATTCATAACTGTAAACACATTCTTATGAATGGGTGGTTTTGCTTGAAACTTACAAAAATGTCACAAATTGTGGTCACATGATTGTGGGACATTGCGCCAGTCGTAAAGATGAGCCAATTCCTAAGCACCTGAAATAAGAATTCCAAACCCATGTAGTATTTTTCTCTGCATTTCCAGTTTAAAAAAAGTTTAATGGAATAACAGCATTGGAAGGGATCTTGGAGGTCTTCTAGTCCAACCCCCTGCTCAAGCAGGAAACCCTGTAACACTTGAGACAAATAGTTGTCCATTTCTTCTTAAAAACCAGCATCCACAAATTCTGGAGGCAAGCCATTCCACTGATTAGTTACACAAAATAGCCTGGGCTTTAAAAATTAAAAGAGAAAGAAAATAGAGCTTTTGATGTATTTTCTCAGTCATGCCACTAATTTATTTGACACTTTCAGTGTCTAAGATGTTGGACTTACCTGCCATGTCCTGGTAGAAAAGACTGCTCAACATCCACTGAAAGTAAGGCCATGGCTGAGACTGCCTCTGTCTCCTCTCTCTCTTGGGTTTCAGCCAGCTTACAGCTAACTGGCACGATGTAAGGCTTCACAGACTTCCAGTACTTCCCTAAAGAAAACACACCATAATTTATGGGAAATTTCACTAGCACGGTGGTATAAGCCCAAGTAGATGCTTAAGTCCAACACAGAGAGCTTCTAAGTATATGAATATGAATAACTGGGATTCCAAATGACTGCTATGAAGTTATGGCCCTCAGTGCCAAGTTGGAAAGTTCTCTCTCTTTCCAAGGTCTACGTCACAGCCTTCTGAGAAAGTAATAAACTGAAAAGATCAGCACAGAGTTTAATGAACTCTGAGTATCTGAGAAGAAACTACTAAGGTTTTTATTTCTGTAGAATGAGTATTTACTACAATATCAATATTTTAAAGATCTGGCATTTCTTAGAACTGGAAGAAATGGGCTGGATGAAGATAAAGAGCAATACAGAAATGACTATGACAGGAGCAGAAACTGGAAAGACCAGAACTGATCTTTCTAATAGTAATATATTTTTCTATCAGAAAAATCAGGTTCGTTAGTTCTGGACGTTATTTCATCTATACACATTAGGAGATGTACTAAAACAATAATTTATTTGACATGATTATATACATGAGACTTTTCCCTTTTTTTGATGTCTTCGAATCTGTTGATTCCTAATGACCACCTTGATAAGTCCCTGAGGTTTTCTTGGCTAGATTTCAGAAGTGCATCCCTTCCTAGGGTTGAGAGATAGGAACTAGCCCAAGATCACCCTGCTGGCTTTGTGCCTAAGGCAGGATTAATTTGTGGCCTCCCAATTTCTAATTTGATGCCTTAACTATTACACCAATCTATCTCTCTTTGATATAGGGCCATATATTATAAGGAAGCATTCAAAAGAGATAGGAAATGAAATACTGATTCATAAACCAGTTTGGTACAAACCAAGTAATAGTAGATAGAAACCAGGAAAGAAACAGTGGATAGAAACCAGGAAAGTGTGAATTCTAGGTATCCCTTACGCATGAACGCTGGCTGATTGGCTTTAGATCAGTCTTAAGTCTTTCAGACCAACCCCACCTCATAAAGTTGCTGTTATAGGGAAAATAGGAGCACTAGGTGTGCCTTGAGATGACTAAATATCTGTTAAAAATTCAGGATAAAATAATAATGAAAATAACATAATCTTTGGGTTTTTTTAAAAAGAGTTTTTAAATTCCTGCTGATATAACTTTTTTTAAAGAAACAAACCAGATAGACAAAAATATTTTGAATTATGAATAATATTATGAATAGCACACACCTATTTTTCTGATAAAATTTCCCTGGTGTGTACTCCAGATGAGCTAGAATTGACACCTCAACAATTCCATAGAACAATTTTGGGAGTTAGGTTCACAGAACATTGAAGGAAGAACCAATTTAATGAAATCTGACTTACTCCTTTCTAATTGGGAGTTTGGAGTATAGTCTGGCTAGGTTTGTATTTCTTCCAAAGATCTGCTACAGATAAGTTTAAGAATATTCCTGGGAACTTAGAATAAACTTTATGGAGAAGACAGCTTTTTCATAGAATATTCAAAACAGTTTTCAGAATCATTGGAGTAATGACTTTAAACTTTTTCAGATCTCTAGCGGCTAGAACTTGCAATCTGCATATGATTAATGAAGGATCTTGTATCACTTTGAAGACTAGTACATTGAATACAGCTTAAGGTTTTGAAAATTCTACTTAACAGAAAGAGATAAATTAGAAAAATCTAAAACTGAAATGAAAATGTGCATTAATTCAAACTTTTCAGATTTAATTGGTTCAATTAAATTCCAAAAATTGCTGTAAACATATATGAAAAGCATCTATGATAGTGAACTGTTTTTATTGATCATGTTAGTATAAATTCAAAATTTTCAGTATAGCTGCCATGGGCTGATTTTTTTTCTGCTACACGGTCGTATGTCTCTAAATAAGGTTACCTTTAAAACTGTCTTGCATCACTTAAACTGGTATGGTTGTATCGTATCAAACCTTGGTATGATCCTTGGGAAGTTGGGTGGGAAAACTCTTTTGGCTTCTTTTACCAAACCAAAAATAGTTAATGAATCTCATTAGTTATAGTATATGTAGTGCTGGAGTTGCGTCCTCTACCATTCTACCAGCCAATACTTTGCTAGGAGACTTCAAGCAAAGGTAAATGAGAAGTCTGTGCTAGGTTTCCAGCAAGGAAAATGTGAGTTATTTTTATTAAACTATATTAAAATCCAGCTATAAATACAATGACTCGGAACTAAATTGGAAGCAACTTGCTTTTTGCTGCAGCACAGTTTAAATCAAGAGGCAGAGTTTCTTTCATCCATCTATTTGGTACCTCAACAAAATGTCTACGCCTTCCAAAGTGGTAGGATTCAGATTTTTTAACAACCGGTTCTGTGGACATGGCTTAGTTGGTGGGTGTGGCTTGGTAGTCATGTGACTGGCTAGGCGTGGCCAACTCAACATCACTCACATCAAGGCAGGCATCTCCTCGTCTGGCCTCTTGTGACTGTGGGGATGCTGCAACAGTTGTAAGTGTGAAAAATGGTCATAAGTCACTTTTTTCAGTGCCATTGTAACTTTGAATGGTCACTCCACACAAGCAAAGTACCAGCAAAGGAGGAAAAAAAACCTCCAGAGATGTTCTTGAGACAGGAAGTCTAGTCCTGCCAAGAATGTAATAAGGGTTAACGGAGAGGCAGCTTCTGTAAGCAACACCAGAATTCTTCCTTCCTGCCTTCCTTACAGGATTAGGCCAATAATTTCTTCTAACAACCGGTTCTCTGAACTGCTTAGAATGTTAACAACCGGTTCTAGTGAATAAGTGTGAACTGGTAGAATCCCACCCCTGGCCTTCCACCTGTGGAACTGCTTCCAGATTCAAGGTGGTGCGAGAGATATTCCCTTATGTGTTTCAGTCACCGACCACCACTGAGCCAGAGTGGTTTGGTGGGGGTTGGACTAGATGACCTATAAGGTCCCTTCCAATTCTGATATTCTGTTCTGTTCTTATTAAAAACAGTAAAATGGCAAAGGAGAAGGTAAAAAAAAAACTAGCTTGATCAACTTATGCAACATGATATGGAGACAGTTCCTTTGAAAGAAATTACCAGAACTCCTTAAGTTGTTACTAGGATCTATATATAATGGAGGATTTTATGGGGATAAAGTCTGAAATACATTACAAAATTAAGATTCCCAGCTGCAACCCTATACCCACTTAACTTAGACTAAGTCCCATCTGAACTCAATAGGACTTGCTTCTGAGTAATGTATGAAAATGCACTAAAAGCATCAGAAAATTGGCTTTTTTCCAACTTGTAAAATGCTTGACATTCCCCATGTCCTCCTATGTTTAAGGCAGCATAATTGTTAGATCTGGAAAAATAGCATGTAAAAATACAAAAATAACATTATTATCGAACTACTTAGAAACTACAATAAAGCAAACAAACCAAGTTATAGAGATATTCCACAATGTTCTCACAGACCATTAAGCCACAGTCACCATTTGCAGGGAACAAAGTATTCAATCCCATTTATTTATGGATTTCAGTGTTCACAAAGTGGCTGAGTGGGTGTTTCAAGAACAAGCATATGGGTAAGCAATCTAAATATATTACCATCGGAATAATATTCTACTTTGCTATAAATTAAATGATATTCCATGGTTCATTTCTGAGCTTCTGTAAGGGCATTAAAATTTCAAATAATAGTCCACAGCTAGAATTTTGGCCTTCTATAACTGCATCCTTCAAATTTCATCTGACTCAAAATCTCACAAATGTGCTAATAACAATTGGCCAAAGTAGGGACACTTTTACTTTTCCTATTCCTTTCAATGAAATCAGCACAACACTCAATGTCCTCATGTTTGCTTTGATCATTTTTCTAAGCAGACAGAATGAAAATGTATTGTAACACTCACAAAATTGTGTTCAGTTCTTTTTTGTTAAAAAAAATGTAAACTATCCCAAATATTTCCCTGTCAGTTGTGGAAATAAGATTTTTTTTCTTATTTCTCTGCCTTTGGCTTTGCAAAACGGCTGTGTTTTGCTTGGTAGGATGAAGTTTTCTTGCTGAAGTGGTAAGATTGCCTTTGTGTTATACAGAAATCTTGTTTGGGAAGTTTAGTTCTGAAAGAATCTTTCATGATCAGTTGCAAAAAACCCTTCTGGTTATTGGTACTATCAGACAAAGGTTTGAAACACCTTAATGTGAAGCAATGCAAAGGCTTTACTGTGTTTTAGTAGTAGAAGAGGCCAACAAACAGCTTCGAAAGAGTGTTTACATAAACTTTATTCAAAAAGAAAACACCTTTCTGAAGCTTACAAGACTTTGCATGGGATGTACCATTAACAGATGCTAGGATGGTAGACATTGGGAAATCCTATTAGTGACTGGAATGAGCTAGTCTACAAGACAGTACTAGGGCACTGATTCTAGCAGCACAAAAACAGACACTAAGCAGCAGCTCCATAAAAGTGGGTCTACCACACTAGACAGGACCCAAAGTGCAGTTCAATACACACTAGATATGACTCAAAGACAGTTCAATATAGAACTGTTATATAGACACTATATAGAGACAGTTCAATATATAGTGGCAGCTTGCCTTGTGTACAAGAACATTTGCATGAAATATGGGCTAGACCTTCCTAAGTCCAGATGAACATCTCATAGAAGATTGAAGAATAAGGAAATTAAGATTCAATTAGACTTCCAGATCCTGACAGACAGGCAGGTACTAGCCAACCTACCAGACATTATGATAACAGACAAAGACCAAAAGACAGCCATGGTGATAAATGTAGTGGTAGCAAATCAGGAAGAAAGAGTATGAGAATCAAGAAGAAAGTATGAGAATATAAAGAAGTACAAGGACCTGAAGGAGAAATTGGTCAGGATATGGAAAATAAAATAAAGTGGTTCCAGTAAGAACTTGGGGCTGTGACTCCTAAGCTGGGAGAGTGGCTCCAAGAGATCCCAGGAATGACATCAGAACTTTCTGTCCAGAGGAGTGCAGGACTAGGAACCACCAAGGTCCTGCGCAGTAGCCTCAAACTCCCAGATCTCTGGTAGAGGACTCAAGATTGAAGACACATACCATCCATAAAAGGAGAAGATATTGATCAAGATATTAATATAATTCAGGAATTATTCACATCCAGCTTTGACAATGCCTAGAATAGAATAACAGAGTTGGAAGGTCTTGGAGGCCTTCTAGCCCAGGCAGGAAACCCTATACCACTTCATACAAATAGTTGTCCAATCTCTTCTTAAAAATTTCCAGCATTCTTCTGGTACACTAATTTTGTCACTTGGTCGAAAACTGCAACAAGATTTGTCTGACACAATCTGTTTTTGACAAACCCATCTTGGCTTTTGATTATGACTTTGTTTGCCTCTAGGTGTTCAGTGATTCATTGCTTATCTTTTCTAGAATCTTCCCAGGTATGAGGTCAGGCTGATAGGTCTGAAGTTCTTGGATGTAATTCCCCACCCACTTTTTGAAGATCAGAAGTACATGTTAGGAATATAAGTCACCTAACAGGTATTTGGGTTAGAAATATATAAACCAGGATAAACATTTTAGTACTATATCTTTAAGGGAATGCAAGAGCATGTAATTGGGTGTGGTTTCTCAAACGGCCATAAGATGGAACCAGAAACCTGGGTTGTTTAGTCTTAATCTCAGAAGAGAGTGTGACTCTATCTGTTTCCTTCTGTTGGAAAGTATTGCCGTTGCTCCATTTCTTCTAATTGACTGATATTACTGGATTTAATGTAAGTCTGTTACTGAACTGTTTTTTCACACTGGACTTTGATATTTGGATTATCCCTGGATTGAAAACTGACTGAGTTAACTTGTGAATGACTTTGGATTGCTTGTTTGGACTTTGCTTAATGTTTCAGGAAGTAAAAACCCACATTTACTGTACGGTGTATCTGTGTGCTCTGTGTGCATTATTCCAACACTATTCTCAAATAGGTCTCCCTGTATGCACTCATTCTCCTAACGGGGAATTACCTCAACAGTACATCAGCTCTTTTCCAGTCCTCTGGTAGTTCCCTGGTGCTCCAGGATCTTTGAAAGATATCGTTCAATGGTTCTGAAATCACAGCTGCCAGTTCCTTCAGAACTTTGGAGTGTAATACATCTGGTTCAGTGAGTTGAACTTGTCAAGGAAAGACAGGTACTACTTACCATTTTCTTACCTATTTGAATTTGTATTCCTAATCTGTTTTTTACGGTACTGCTTTTAATAGGTTGGGCTGTTTTTCCCTTTTGTATAAAGATGCAAGCAAAAAATGAGTTAAGGCTAAGCAGTTCTGCTTTCTCCCTGTTCACCCCTTTGCCAGTTTCTTCCACTAATGGACCAATCATTTCTTTGATTTTTTTTCTTGTTTTTTTACATGTTGAAAGAAGCTTTTTTTATTGTTGTTATTTTTGACTTTTGTCTCAAGCCTTAGTTCATATTGAGCTGTAGCTTTCCTCACTTCATCTATGCATGCTCAGGTAAATAGCTGATATTCTGCCTTAGTTATGTGCCCATCCTTCCACTTTTTATATTGTTCCTTTTGTCTTTCAATTTATCATACAGTTCTTTATGTAGCCATTCTGATTTCTTTTGAGAGCTGTTATTTTTCTTCTTCATTGATATTGGGCTAGACCAGAGGTATCAAACTTGATTTCATTGAGGGCCACATCAGGGTTGTGTTTGACCTCAAGGGGGTGGAGGGGGCATGGCCGGCTGCAATGGCCTTGTGCAGCCCTCTGCCAGTGAAAATGGAGGTTGGAGGGCCATGTGCTTTAGTTGGCAGAGGGCTGCAGGAAGCCATCACTGAAAAAGGGGCCTGGGGTGACCTCTGCTGACGATGGCAGAGGGCTGCAGGAAGCCATCACAGCCAAAATGGGGCCCAGGGGGCTGTGCACAGGCCTCCCAAGCTCCATTTTCACTTGCAGAGGGACTGGGGCTGGTCATTCTCTGTTTCCAGAGTGGTCCCGTGGGCCAGATTTAAGTACCTAGAAGACCAGATCTGGCCCATGGACTTTGAGTTTGATACCCCTGTGCTAGACTGTGCTTTTATAAATCTCTGTTTTTAAAGTTTCCCAAGTTTTCGCCTTGACGATTCTCAATCATGGAGTCCTTTCCAAGCTTTCTCTAAGTTTATTGAAATTAGCTCTCTTAAAGTCCAGGACTCTAGTTTGACTTTGTTCTATTGCTTGTGCTTGCATAATGTTGAATTCCAATATTCGAAGGTTCCTATGGTTTCAACACTTTCTATCATTTCATCTCTATTAGTGAGAATTAAGTCCAATATGGCTGATCCCCTAGTTACCTTCTCTACTTTTTGAGAGACAAAGTTGTCTACTAGGTTTGTCAGGAACCTGGTTTGATCTTCCATTTGCGTTGATCTCTCAGTTGATGTCAGGGTAGTTAAAGTCCTGCATTACTCTTGTGATGTGCTTACTACATATCTTAGTAACTGACTAGTAAAAAGTTCATCTATTTCCTCTGTTTGGATGGGCTTTTGCATACACCTATGGCAATGTCATTTCCCCCATTTATATTGCCACAAATTCATTCAAAAACACAGTTTTTATCATCATTGTCCTCTAATTCTGTGGAGATATAATTATTTCTTATATATAGTGCAACTCCACCTTTTCTTTTATTTGGACTGTTTATTTTAAATAATTTAAATTCCTCTAGTGGTAGCCCTTGATCCAAAAAGATAGTATATTCTTGACATACCATATTTTTTGGAGTATAAGACACTCTGAAGTATAAGAGACATCTAGCTTTTGGGAAGGAAAACAAGAAAACAAATATGCCTCTGCCTCTCAGCAATTTGTCTCCTTGCAGCAAACAGCTTGGTCAGCTTCAGCATAGCCTGTTTGGCACAAGCAGCTGATTGTCGGTTGTATCAGCCTCCTGATGATCAACTGTTTCAGGCTTCAGGGATCACCATTGCTTATTGCCGCCTCTGCGTGTCCCGTTTTCCACCTCCACATGCCCCATTTTTTGGCCTCTGTGAGCCCCATTTTTGGCCCATTCCAGATGGGGGATCAGAACAGGTGGAAAATGGGGCACGTGGAGGCCAAAAATGGAATGCAGAGGCCAAAAATGGGGTGCATGGAGGCGGTAATAGGTGATGGCAATCCCTGCAGCCTGAAACAGCTGATCGTTGGGAGGTTTATCCAACCGACAATCAGCTGCTTGTGCTAATCAGGCTGTGCTAAAGGAGGCAAATTGCTGGGAGCAGAAGCAGAAGGGTGAGGGCCAGTGGGTTGGCGGACTTTGGCAACATTTGCTGTATGAGATGCATAGACATTTCCACCCACTTTGGTGGGGGGGGAGAGAGCATCTTATACTCCGAAAAATACGGTAATTCAAAGATGGGTCTGTAACTCCATATAAAGGTTATCACCACTCTTCTGAACAACACATCAGGAATCCTGATCCACCTATCTTTATTTTCTAAGAGATTATTTACATTAAAATTGTAATATTAGTATATTATTGTATTATACATAATTATTATAAACCTTAAATAACACATATAAATAACAATGACCTTTTCCCCAGTTATACCAGTAAATGAGAAATTGGAAAGATAAGCATCTGCAATTTAGGTTAATATCTGAAAAAAACCTGAGGAAAATATGGACAGTGGCAAAATTTGATAATAGTTCCATATTGGATCCATCAAGAAGGAAACAGCAGGGCAAATATTTGCAGCTCAAGAACAAGCACTTAGAACAACTGAATAAAAATGAAAATTCAAACCATTAAAAACACTAGCAAATATAGGTTATGTAAAGAGAAAGATGAAACCCTTCACAAACTGTATCAAAATTATCTGGAAAAATTATAAGAGAAGATATAAACTCTGGCAAAAAAAGGTACAATGGGATTTATATAAAAATATGGATCTGAGTTCATAGATTATTAGCGTGACTGCAATATTGAAAAAAGTTTTAGAATGATCATGTATTTTTTTTTAGATTTCTGAATTTATATAGATCAACATCTAGGATATAACACTCCATACAATAGTTGATTACTACAAGTTTAACTTATGAACGTGCTAATAGCAAGGCATAACAGCGTAGCTCAAAAAGAAGTGAAAAACATTGGGATTTAACAATAAAATACAGAGTGTATGGTGTAAATCTTTAACATTTAACACCATAGCTAATAGAGCAACAAGAGCAAAAATAGAAGAGTTGTCAAAATGACTGAAAACATTAGAATTATTTATCTGTACAACATTCATCTTACAAAAACAGCTATATTTAGAATTTTAAACATATTAGAATTGGAATTTATTGTCATTGTACAAGTACAACGAAACTGTAGATGCACCCCAGCAACTGTTCACAATACAATAAAACCAAAGCACTTAAAAATGTATATAAGAAAAAGAGTATCCATGTCTCCATTTGCAATTTGAGAATCAATATCTACGAATATACACAAAATATACATCCAACACAATATTACAGTAATACTTGGAATATTTTGGAAACTTATATACTGTATGACCAGTATGTATTTTTAGAGAACAGAAATGGTGAGTACCCATATATCCAGAAAAATAAAAGGTAAATTACAAGTGATAGAAAATATACTATGACATTGCAGCCAATGCTGAGAAGCAATCACTATTAGTTGCTTTCTGATCTACCTCAATTTGCCTTCAAAATTCAAATGTGCCACCAGCTTTACAGATTATGGACTCTAAAATGAGCCCTATCACGCATCTTTGAATGTGAGTTTCCTCAATATATATAAACAATCCACTTTCAATAGAAACAGTTGCCCAGGTATTGAAAGCTTCAGTTTATGGGAGAGCTCTCAAAAAGACCAAAAAAAGAAAAACGGTATTTGGAAACTTCTATTAATGGAGGGAGAAAGAAGAATTCACCAGATGATTATATGATGCTTTTTAGTTTATGTCATGACCAGTGAGAAAAAATGGATTGTTTACGTATCCTAAAAGACAGTTCAGTTAATAATGGCAATACTAAATGTTTAGAGATGAGTAATCCCTGAAACTTACTATGAATTGCAGTGGATTTTTGCAAAGAAACCATTGCGTTCACATTAGGTGTTTGATGAAGAATGTCTTCAGAGATGGGTTCCAACTGGAAAAAAATAAAAGAAATAAAATAGAAAAGGGTATTAATATACTGAAAATTCAGTGGAAACAAAAGCACATCAAAAATATTGAATTCTGAAACTATCAGCCAGAGATATAACTTATTGTGACTCTTCCTTGCTGTTCCATAGAAAGACATAGTTTTTGCTTTCTATTTTTCAACCATGTAATTGAATTCCAAGGGGGCTTTCCAATGACTGCAAGACTAATTTACAGAG
This sequence comes from Pseudonaja textilis, assembly GCF_049901715.1. Lineage (NCBI taxonomy): Eukaryota > Metazoa > Chordata > Lepidosauria > Squamata > Elapidae > Pseudonaja > Pseudonaja textilis. Next base: position 35,245,483 of record NC_142008.1, on the reverse strand, counting down.
ACTCTTGAGCAGGTGCATGTCTATGTAATAGTCATTTAAAAATGTTAGTTATTTCTGTAATTTTGGTAAGCTACTCACAAATCAAATTCCACTATGTCTATATGTGCAGCTGTACACCAAAACAAAACATTACTGAAGCTGCTTTAGAATTGAAAAGATCATACAATATAAACATCCCCCCCACAATTAATATGATTAAAATAAAAAATGAAAAATTTGCACATTAATTTGATGTACATTACACTATACCTGTGAGTAAAACATTATGTTAATGTAGCATCTTATGTATAGTGCAATTATGGCTTGTAATGTTGAAATTTGTCTTCATATTCCTGTATAACCATTTGGCATTTGTAGATGTATTTACTTAGACTATGGAAAAATTGTCACAGGCTTGTCATCTGCATACACAACTTTGTAATGTGGTACAATTCTACTGTAAGTAGGTAAGTAAGCAAGTAAAAATACTTTCAAAATTAAAGAGAACTTGGTATTTGCAGGTTTGAAACTATTTAAATTGGGAAGGTAAAAGTCCAGTAACCATATTTAATGTTATTCCAATTAATCTGGCCCTAATTCTAGAGATGAATTGGATATTAACTAAAATAATTGTGTTCTAGATTTATTTTTCAAATTCCTGACTGATATAATTCCTTCTTGATAAAAATGGTAGATTTATTGGAATGGCATTATTTATAGAGCTATAGTTGCAATAAGCAATATTTTAAACATAAGAATATATTTATTGAAAAGGGAGGCTTTTCACCAAAAGGATAATAAATTTAGTTCCTAAAGCAACAAGAATGCAAATCCAGATGCGAAGCTAACATTACTGTGTGTCATATGTGCATATTGGCGGTTCTGATAATATTAATGGATGAGTATAATAGATACAATTTATAATTTAACCAATACGCAAGTTGAACCTAAGCTAATATAGTACATAATAATATAATTATTCTCGTATATTTAATAATTCTCCCTTTGTGTCACCTTTACAGCTTTGGCAAACAGCTAACAATTCGATTTAGAACTTTGGCCTCAGTTCCTCTGTCAGCTTCTGCACCATGTCAGTAAAACCTCATCAGAATCCTGAGGTAGAATCATTACACTCTCACCTTTTTTGACCCAGATGCACTCTTGTTAGGAACCACTTAAAAAAGAAAACAGGGATTGTAACAAATCATGTCTTCTTTGAGAAGGAGAGAATCTGCATTGCAGAGAATAATTTTTGATGGCAATGATCCATTTTTAAAATCATTAAACTAAATAGACAAGAGGGTGTCCCTGGAAAATATCATGAGACCTAGCAGTGAACAAAAGGAATCACTCTATAGCTGACAGACATTGCAACATCACCTTCACTCCTACGCTTCTTGGCATTCTATTAGTGCTGGAGCCAAAGAGCACAAAAACTGAAAGAGTGGAAATACATCTTTATAAAAGAATTTACATAAACAACTCACTAAGGTCAGTGCAGGAGCAACAGAACCAGTTGACAGATATGCTTGAAAAGATACACCAAAGGATATTTTTGTAAACAGTTGAAGCTAACCCATTTGGCCTCTGTTATGTTTTCTTCTATTTGCTTTTAAATTTGGGCATGTACTGTATGAGAAAAGCATTTTCAAAGAAATGGCATCTCTAAGCGCACTGGGTGAAGGGAGCCAAGGTACACTGGGCCTTTATAAAGAAATGTGAGCTCACCGTCATGCAGTTGCCCAGTTTTATAAAAAAAATGGGAAATTTGAGAGGGAATAAAATACTTTATAAAGGATGGGTCCGTTTGTCCATGACTCAGCTCCTTTCTGCTCCAATGTCTCAAAAATTCTTATTCCTGCCCTGAGATTTGAGCTCTTGCACTTATATACACCATATGTGTTGATATTTGATTCATTCTCAATTCTACGAAGATATAATGTTTGATTGCATGGATTAAATCTATTCCTTTTAGGGGATTTTTTCCAGTGTCACTTTCACTGCCTTTACTCAATAACTTGAAGATGCAGTTAGAGTCTCACCATGGTCAGCATTCTGCAGCCTCTGGGCAGCAGGTGTTTCCTTCCTGTCTCCCCAAGTCAAGGTTCAAAAGACTAAAAGCAATCAAGTTATTCTGGCACCTGAGGGAGAAAATTTCATGTTCCACTTTTCTTTAGCAGGAAAAACACAACAATAAATGTAATAACTGTCACATGTTTTGCTCTTCCAATTGCATGTCATCCTAAATCAGCTGGCAGAAGTGGCTTTTCTCATTTTATCTAATGGAATCTAATTGGCCCTAAATTTCAGCTTTAGGATGAGAATTTAAAAGTCAACCTAACTACAGTTTTCTTTAGCAAATGTTCCATTCAAGTCAAATGCTATATATTTCTAAATCACAAAGAACTTTTCTTCAATTATAATTTCTGGTAAGATAAGTAAGAGATTATCAGGGGGAAAAATCTTGCCTTTAAAATACTTATCTCATGCTATTATGTCAAGCAATTAGTCATCTAAGCAATTTATTCTTTGCAGTTCAAGCTTTTCTTCTAATTAGTTAAAACAACAGGTCTCTCTGTTTTGATAGTTGCTTATATAATGAATGCATTTGCTTTCAAATCACCAACTGAGTGCATCATATTATCTTGAAGTAGCTTAATCTCCCTTACCCCAAATACCTCAATTAAGAATTCAGTATTTTTACTTCAGATTTCAGAAGGGAGCTAACTGCTTAATCTTTTCACACTTCTAAAAAGAATATCCCTCTTAGTGGCTCCCTAGGGAAGTTTAAAAAGAGATTTTAAAGAGAAACAATCACTAGTTCCTGCCAAATTTGGTTTCACCCAAGCTCTACTCAGCAGTCATATAACTGAAATAGCAAAAGAGGCCCAGGTCTTTTTTTAAAAAAAACTGTACTCCAGAATGCCTATTCAAATCAGCCTCGCTCCTGACATTTCCACATCAGAAGTTAATACATGAAGTGAGATCCTTTGTACATTTGGCAAGGCATCCTGTCAACACAAGATTCCACCCTATGACAATATTCTAAGCATAATTTATCAACCAATGAATAATTGCACCTTGGACTTTTTCACTTAGCATAACATGGTCAGGAACGGAGTCAGCACCCATGGATGTCCTTCTCCCACTTCAAACAAATGTCTGGAAACCTGGGATTTTGGACATCCGTATAGACTCAATCCATGTCCTTTCTAGCTTTAAAATGTGATAATAAACTGACATAAATACTCTTGGGAAAAAGCAAACTGATTCTCAGTGTAATACTGTAACCTTAAAAGCTTACATTTAGAAGTTGGTCCCACTGGCTTCATAGGAATGCAAGTGTGATTTAGATCCAAGTTAGGTTTCTGTATAATTTCCAAATTTGGGCTGTAGTCCAAAGCACACATACTTGGAAATCAAATACATTGAAATTAATGGACTCCCTTCCAAGTTAAATGCATTATAACTGAGGCATAATATTCCAGGGCAACAGAATTGGATCTTGTTGTGTCTTTTCTACTGATTAAACAAAAAGAATTCAGGAGTAGATTGTTTTGTTGCTTGTTTTACTGAAATTTTAGAATAGCTAATCCAAATGAGTGTGCAAGAACTACACTATGTATGGGTACATGGTAATCAACAATACAAGATCATAAATTATGTTAAATGGATGGATAAAAACTGTTATTGGTCTGGCTACACCAACTCAAAGGGTATCCATTAAACCAGAACAGCCAGAGATGAACTGGAAGCTGATGCTATTTTATAGCATGATGAACTTCACAAGCAAATAGTTCTGAGATTCCATGAGTGAGCTGGAATAGAAGGTTGAGAGAGCACTTTCATGTAACAGAGGACATTTTAAACCTGCTTATGCTAGAAACAGTGGCTTTAGAGGAAGGGTTATCTGAGGTGCAAAAATTCTGAGGACCAAGAGAAGCTGGTTGCATTATTTTCCCATGATTTAACTTATAACTGTAGCACAGTTAAAAATTCATTCAAATAACTCGTAAGTCAGTGGTAGTCAACCTGGTCCCTACCGCCAACTAGTAGGCATCCCAGCTTTCATGGTGGGCGGTAGGGGTTTTGTTCCCTACTTTATAAACCACCATTACTGTGGAACTGGTGGGCAGTTAGAGAAAATTTTACTACTAACAGAGATACAAAAGTGGGCGGTAGGTATAAAAAGGTTGACTACCCCTGTCGCAAGTTATGCAGTGATAGGCCTCATATAGTATTACAGGTACATCTTGACTTAATGACCACAGTTAGAACTAGAATTTTCATTGGTAAGCTGAGGACCCAGATTGTTGGAGGCAAGATGCTGACTTTGTAAGCTTCCTAGAGAGGACTGTAAAGCACTGTGAAAATGGTATGCTAATACTAGGTAGTTGTTAAGTAAACCATGCTCCATTTCATGATTTTTTTGCTATGTTTGTTAAGTAAATCAAGTGGCTGTTAAGTGAATCTGGCTTTCTCCATTGATGTTGCTTGCCTGACATCAACTGGAAAGGTCCTAAAGTATGATCATATGATCTGAGGATGCTACAATCATTTTAAAATGTGTTGTTTGTCAAGCATCTAAATTTTGATCACATGATAATGGGAATGCTGTGACAATCATTAAGTGCAATGATTGTCATAAATCACATTTTCCAGTGCCATTGTATCTTTGGTCACTACATGAATGGTTGTAAGTTGACAAGTACCTGTAATTTTTTTTATTCTTTATTCTTTTGGAATTTTTTACCCAATGTTTTACCCAATGTTTATTCGATAACATCATTATCATCATATTTTTCATGTTTAAATCATTGGTAAACTGTTCAGAATCAGTTGGAATCAGGTGCCATATAAATGTAATAAATAATACATAATAAATTATATTTGTATAATTATATGCTTTCCTTAAATTTTTAAATCATAAGGCATCTTTCACTATTGCATAAAATGAATAGCAGCAGCTAAGTAGAGCACAACATAGCTTCTCAACTGATTGTTTTCTGTGCAAAAATCGGTTATATTTGTACATGTATGTTTTGTTTTTTTTCTGGGATGTTTTCTTCCAAAGATTCAAAAGCAAATTTTAGTGAAGCACTTCTTTTTGTAATTAGTCTGTGTCTTCAAATCTGATTTGCTCATTGTGAATATTAGAAGTAACTGTTTTGCTTACAGTGGTTTATTTCATATGTATATCTATATATCTGCATACCTCTGTGTGCCTCTGTGTGTGTGTGTGTGTGTGTGTGCATCTACTGAAAAGTTGTGTAGATGGAATAGCATATTGTTGCATGGACAGAGAAGCCAAGAACAACAATAGCAATACAAAAGTATTTCAAAGCCTGCTGCATTCATGTTTATGAATTCTAATCCTCAGCACATGAATAAATACATTTGACAAACTGCAGAGTGCCTTTCTGACCTTTCTAATTTGAGTTCAGTTGCATGTGCCATCATGAGAAGTCAGTGCTGGCCTTGCCAGTTTTTTTTTTTAATGAAAGTGAGTGCAATGTTTATGCAATTTGGAAAGTGGAGTTTCTACCAAAAGGAGTTCTAATTGTGATATTGATAGCATACAAAGAAGTATCCCCAAGTTATGAAAACCAGGACTTAGTCCTATCCTTTGGCACTTTGTTATTGATTCTATAAGCTGAAATCAGCTTTTTAGCTAACTGTGGTTAATAGCTAAGTAGCTAATTCATTGGTCACAAATGAATGAAATTCTCAACTGCAATGATTTGGCATATCTTCATTTAAATAAAGGAAATTAATCACTGGAAGATCAGATGTCTGAAAAAAATGTCTTTGGGATGGATAAAATATTGCTTTGTCTGTTGGGCTGGATCCATGTAGGCAGCAATGACTTCTATTTTAAAAAAGGCATCATTTTTTTAAAAAAAAAATGACTTTCCATTCTATGAATAGCTGATGAAACAGGTTTTCCACTATCACTATATTAAATTTCCCCACAAACGGTTTTTATAAGTGCTTACAAAGGCAAAGTAATTCTACTGACCTTTACCCCTATTTCTATAATAGATTATAAATCCAGCATAGTATGACAAATATCCAGGAATTTTTCATTGTTTTATTAACTTTGAATATGCTGGTTACCTCGTTTCCCAGTAAAACATTTAGACAAGCTTCTGATGCATCACAGATGGCAGTAAGATCATGTCCTCCCTCCAGGGCTAGCACCATTCGACCACCTGCCAGTGTCAACAACTGTTTGACGAGGTGAGCAAAACCTGCCATGTCAATAAAATGTGCAAATCAATATATTAGAAGTATTGGTATGAAATAGTCACTGCATATTAGAAGGTATTGGAAACATGAAGAATGAACCAATGATAGCATCTTCATTTTTAAACAATAATTTAGATTCAGATCCACCAGCCCATGCCATCTACAAATATCCTGAAAATAATGTAGAAAAACAGAAGCCTTTTTTATCAAAGAAAACTTCATGAAATTGGGGACACATATTGACAGAGGTGACCCTTATTGACTAGTTTTATTAGCAATCAATTTTTGGTTTGTAAGATCTTGTTATCAATCAATATCAAACAATATCTTGCTATGTGCAATAAAGTCCTTCATATCTGTGGTTTGAAGCATGTGATTCTGTTTGGGGAGGACTTTTGGTTATTTGGTATGGAATTGCATGCATGTGTAAAATGATATATGTGCATTTGTGGATCCATAAAGTAATTTTTTTCAACCCACTGTTTTGTTATTTGGGGTGGTTAAGTTGGAATGGAACCCCAGCGAACAATGAAAACTACCTAAAGATTCAGGCATTCAAAAACTTTACAGTATAATTTTGGGCTTATCTACACCAAAGGATTGACTGAATCCAAAGTAAATACATAGCATTGAAGCCAAAACTTTTTATGCTTTTGGGCCATTTGTTGTACAATAATGGGGACAACCGCCCTCTTGCAATTAGCCCACAGCACAGAAGCCTGTGAAATTCTTCAGAGGTATACTCTGCCCATTAGCTGACATAATTATTCTAATTATATTAATAAAAAAGTGATAAGGAAAATATATTTGTGGCAGATTAGTAAAAAGGATATTAAAAAAAAATCTGAATAGGTAGTCAGCAACACTCAACAGAAATCTCCTCTGTGAAAAGTGCTGAGAATTCCTCAGCAGCAAGTAAATTACAGATCTTTTTCTTTCTTTCTTTTGCTTTTTGTTTTTTTTGCAGAAGCACTCTACTTGAGGCTTACAGAAAATATCAGCATGGAATATTGACTCTTAACTCAGAAGATGATGCCAGATGTTAATTTTTCAAGGAGAACTGCCAGCATTCATGTCTACTAGAAATCATAGCATCTGAAGAGAAAGCCTTGTTCCCTTGTTCCTCGGAAATGGTCTAAGCATGATCAGTGATGAAGAAAATACACTCTGGTTACACTCAGAGGAACTATTTTCACATAGTCCTGGCAACTGGTCTAGTCTTGAACTGGAGTAAGTCTGGACAATTCCATTTTAGAAAAAAATCCAGGACACTGCTCATACCTCCTAGCAGGACAATTTCTCAATAGGGAAAAATACTTGTACATCTGAAAATACAGTTCTGTTACTAATACTTACAGCCAACAAAATCTTACACATTTATCAACCTAATTATATACAGTTATCCATGTGACTTGGTTATAGAGAATGCCTGTGTTTTAACCAACAGCACTGGCAGCAGAATTATGAAAAAAAGCTTAGGACAAATTTGGACCTTGCATATTCCAAGAATTTTCAAGAAACATTAATTCCCTAACAGAAATCCCTGCAGTGATCAAACATCAGAACAGTGAAAATAAAATTCTAGAAATAGTTAAGGAAAAAAGAAAAGTCAAAGCAAAACCAACTCCTGAAGCACCAGTTTTAGAGCAGATGCCCTGCTCTCTTCTATCACAGAATAATAAACTTTCCAAAACCTAATCCAGTTGGGTTTAAAAAAGGTAAGGAAATCAGAAAGAGCATTCCTTTAGTTTTCACCTTCTAAATAACATAAAACCTCAAGAATCCAGCTACAGATCCTGGCATAGGCCTTCCAAAAGTTACCATGTACTATTGTGCCAGTTGTGACTATGGTTTCTCAAGCCATTTCCATTTGGGCAGAATGTGCTACAAAGAAGGCTTTTTTTTTCCTGTGGTATGAAAGATTTATACTTGTGTGGCATTTTCTGTGAACTGCAACCATTCAGGGGAAATTTTGGAATGGAAACTCTTTTTTTTTAATGGAAAATCAAGATTTCTGTTGAGCCTTAAATAGACGTTTTTTTAAATTTGGTGGGCGCCAACATTTGTCAACTCAGTTCCAACTGTTTCTTCACAAAATGGAGTTCATTTACTTGACTGAACTATTCTAAAATATTTGGTCAGAAGCAGGTTACCCTTATAATATGAAAAGTCTTCCTATAAAATACATCAGAGATAACTGAGGGATAATTCAATTATGAAACTGATGAGAACTCTGGAAGAAGTTGATTATCTAAATCCAGAGTTTGATGCTTTCTCTCCTCCTGTTCAATAATTGTGTGAAACTGCTGGGTGAGGTCAGTGTATTGGTTTGGAGTTCAGTATGTACTGAACATTGATGAAAGCTAATTATATCTTATATACAATATATCCCTGCTGCTCAGCGTTATCCTTACATGAACTGCTTTATTTCATTGCACAGTTAGCAGTGGACTTTTATGGCTGAAATTGATAGTCCTTGGAACTTTAACCTGTCAGTGGGGATGTTGAGTCTAAGTTAGATCAGGAATTCATGGATTCTGGATGGATGGATCTGTCCCAAATGATAGAAGGTCCAATTTATTCTGGAAGCCATAACTCGTCACGCTGATTCTTATCTTGGGACAGTTTCAATGTGATCTGTTTTTTGAGGACATTACCATCAGTCCATTGCTGGGGATAGCTTCTTCTTTGATTGCTATCTAATTCTCTGGGGCAGCCACTTCTGCAGTCTGTCCTAGGCCAGAGTTCTCTACCTTTCAGGTTTTGTAGACTAGTGGAGGAGGAGAGGTGATGGTTCCATATGAGTAGCAGGCAAGCACACATGCACATCCAAGTGGCAGACATGTGCACCGCTTACACAAATGGAGCATGTGCACATGTGTGCATACATGTGCTTGCCCACCATTTCTGCAGCCTGGTTCTGAACCACTCAAGGCCAGTAGTGGGCCGTGGCATGGGGGTTGGGGGCTCCTGTCCTAGGCAACTCAGAGATGTGGTTGGATTTCAGAGGGAGCCTCAGGTTTTTTTTTTTTCTGAGGACCAGTTAGGCACGTTGGCCAAGGCCTTGGCTGCAGCTTGAAATAAACATGTGATGAAAACCCTTAGTAGATTGCTCTTCTGCAACCTCTCTCTGTGCATCAGTCCCATATGTTGGTTTTCTAATGTGTTCTGGGAAATGAAAATGCCAGAAGTGACACTAAGAGCACAATTGAGAAGAGCAAATGCATTGAGCATATTTGGGCACATATGGTGCTGAGGTTCATGAAACATTGCTATTTATCCCCTCTTATTGCATTTGCCAATAATCTTTAGGATGACCCACTCTTTATTGGAATGGCTTGCACCCCAAGGCTCTAATAAGAAATATTCATGTGGCAGATAAAGTTGTTCACATTTGTTTGGAGTTAGACTGTGATTGGGTAAGTCCTAATGAGTTGGCCAGAGAACTTGTGATGATATCTGGATCATCTTGTGATGGTATCTGGATTGAATTTGATTGTAATGCCTGAGGAAGTGGACATAAATCCAACTACCCATTTTAACTACTGCAGGCCCATTGAGATTTATTTGTTTTAATCAAAAGGATACATTGAGTTTCTCAGGAACAAACTGATATACAAAGCAAATTGACAGTATATTACTTCTCAAATGTTCTATTGTCTCTGTCTTTTAGACAATACATAACCATTATTTACCATTTAATCATCCCACTGCTCTTTAATTTGTTTAAGAATGTATTTTTCTCTCATTAAAGCCTTTGTAGTGGCTGTTGCCAAGAGTTTTCCCACCCACCAGTGTTCTGCACTTTATCCTTGTGGTTCTTTTATGACCCCTTGATTAATTTTCATTGATATGCTTCCAACAATAGCATCTAAAATTAACTGGGTCATTTTTTTTAAATACAACTTCCTGAGTCATCAAGCTTGGTGTCCTAAATAAATACAGCCATACAAGAATGAAATGATAGTTCACTCTTCTAGAATCAGCCTGTGAGCATTGGAAAAAATTGTGCTATTTTTCCTCCTTTATTATTACCAATTTATTTATTACAGTTTACATTGCTTCCCTTCCTTATAGAATTCAAAGTGACATTCAAGGGTATTATCTGAATTAATAAACAAATGGTTTGGTCAATACTTCATAACTGTCTAGAATTATTTTGACAGACAGAAAATGTAATCAGCTTTATCCACTGAATAGGTCCCAAACAGTTTGGTGCATATCTTCCAGAAGCATAATATCACACTGATCTCATTGGTTTGAAGTGCCCCCAAGAAAGCAGCCAGTCTTGGTTCTCATTTCACTGACTTTGATCTCTTTCCACTGGGCTGGCTCTCCTTCTATTCCATAGTCCATTTCTTCCACTCCATAGTCCCCTGATACCATGATATATATTCCCAGGTGGGCTGGAAGAACAAGTGTTGCCAAGTCCAGGGTAAACCAGAGCAAGGCTCATCCAAGATAAGACAGGCCTCAGGTATCTCATTGGGACAGCTATCTTTGAAGGGGATGGCTTCCATTTCAGGCTAACTCCTCAACAACCATTTCCCATGAACTGGAATGACAGGCCTTGATAATTGCTTCCAGGATTAAAGGTAACTCACTGGTGCAATTATAACACTTTGGGACTTGGCAATTCAGTTTATTTCCAATGAGCTGCTAGCAATTGGGAAAAGATTAAAGCTTTTGAAGGACCTAGAGAGCAATTACCATTCTCTTCACCTTTTCCTATCCAATACTGTAGAAACCTCTGGTCACAACCATAATTCGTTAACTTTGGTCGCTACCTGATTTGGTCATGACCTGAATGTAATTTTGGAAATTTGGTGCTTACAAAAAAAAATGGCACAGAAGGGAAAATAGGCTGCGGGAAAAAAAAAATGTTAATTTTTTGGTCGGAATCCGATTGTCAGAAGCATTTGTGACCAGAAGTTTTACTGTACTTAATTTTTTGCAACTCAAGTTTCCAAAATTTAGCAGATATAGAGAAACCAAGGAACTGCAGCAAATATTCCATGGAAAAAAGAATGAGAATATTTGTAATACATAATTATTTAATAATCCTATTCAGATACTGCAAATTCCAAATACTCACCATAGCACTGCAAGATGATAGCCTGCTAAGAAATCAATACACATTCATTTGTATATAGAAATCTTCTTTCCTGTATACATTTATATTAAACATATCATTTAAATTATGTTGGTGAAATGAAGCTTAATCAAAGTTTGAGTGTTACAATACCTGAATAGGATAATGGAATAACGTGAAAATGAATACCATCGCAAGAATGTCAGGTAAAAAGGTTTCTTTAAAAGATTTTTTTCTTCAGGACTCATTATAAAAGATAATTTTCTTTGGCTAAGATTTTCAAACCATTTAGTTTTTTTAAAATAGTAAGAATCATTATCTTAAAACGTTATTAGGAAAAAAGTCTAGTGTATGACTTTTAATTGGGTTAGATTATAATTGTGTGTTAAATAAATAGAAACAGTTTTAATATTTACTCTTCATGAAATAACCATTTAAATAATTAGTCTTCATTATATGAGTATGGATCTTACAATAATGGTTGGCATGAATTCATTTATAATTGCTTAATTAGAATCATCTAAACAAATCCCTAGCAATTAAAGAAATACTTCATTAACCAAACTTGGCTGATCTTATAGCTAATTAATAGTATACAGTAGCATCCATCTAAATATGCAACAAATAATTGATTAAAGTACTTATAAAAATTAACAAGGTGAACATATAATAAATAGCCTAATCATATCCATGTTTATTTGGAAGATCAATCATTCTAATAAATTTCACTCATATTTAAATACATAGGATTGAGAATGCTTGGTCATTTTCATTTTTATATTATTTATGTTAATTGTAATATAAATCACTTCAGTTGATATTTTAAAATATTAAGAACTACAAATTGGTCATGTAAATAAAATAGAAAATTAAACAGATAAAAATGGAAACATCAACATCCCAGCAATTTGCCAAAAACTTTATTTTTCAAAGCTTCGAACTGTATATAAGTTTTGAAAATAATTGTTATATATTAATAACTACTTTACACTAAATAAGGGAAAGGATCTATGATCTAGTCCCAAACTTAGTTCTAATGGCAAAAATGTGCCTACCAAATAAAATCATCATTGTTTGGTTTTAGTAAAATGATTTTGTTATCCAACTATTTTACTTTGACATTCTTTTAATTAAAGAAAATGGATAGGAAATTAGCATGCTGAAAAACACCACCATCAGGCATGACCATTCTCTATATTGCTCTGGGCTCCACCATCACCTGTAACATAGCCTTAGAAATTAAAGTGGTGGGTGGCTACATCCATGGGAGTTTCCCTCCTTTTGATATTGATCTTTTGTGAATTGCACCAGAAGAACCAGCTTCTAGTGGTTAAAGACCCAGGACAGAAACCAGAAAACTGAGCTCTATTTTTGTCACAAAACCAGCTGTGTGACTCTGGGCCAGTCTCTCTCTCTCAGGCTTAGAAGGAAGCAATGATAAACCATTTCTGAAAATATTGCCAGGAAAACTTCAGGGCTTGCCAAGAGTTTCGGTAGTGGCCAAGAATCAAGGCTTACTCAAAGGCACAAAATAAGATAAAAGTAAAAAAATCCTTCTGGGGCAGATGTTTTGTGAGACAGCTGATAATCATGTTTTCAAAATAGGTCTGGAAAGGTTGAGTTCCCTATCATAACTGGCTGATAATCTGCAAGCTTTCAAGCAGTATTTCTGAAGATGAAGATGCTGACATAGTTATGTATTTTTTAAATACAACATTTCTCAGCTGGCCATAACTAAGCCACTTTGCAGTTCTTACCGCATCATATCGTTCTAGTATCCTTCACAATAATTTATATTATAATCATTTGTTTTCCTCTATAATTATACATATTAGGAAGAATTTATTTATTTATAAATAAAGATAATTTGAAGGTCAGATTTTTCTGAAAATTCCTAATTAGTGGTATTTTTTAAAAGTAGAAAACTCAATTACACAGGTATTGCTTCCTACAGATTTATTTATGACCCTTCAAAATTGCCACTATATTGCAATCCCCAAGCTAGTTACTCAGAAGTCATAAATGAGTTTGTATTTTAAAATGATCTCTTCCAAAAAGGATAAAGAGACAGGGAATTTCTTCATGTTATCAGATTTAATGAAAATCATTTAATTGGGTGATAAAATATGACTTGATCTGATTTGATCATAGCATTCTATAAACATTTGAAATTGGTTGAATCAGTGTACCTAAATTTTCTGACCACTCTAAACAAAAGGACATCAATAATTTTGATAAATAATTTTGATGAATAAATTTGATAAATTTGAATTATGCAGGTAAATAAACCTCTATCTTAAAGAATTATTCATGCATAAAACAGATACACATTTTCTCTTTGGGGAAAAACTCTCTTGGCACTGATTAGTAAGTATTGGCCTTTAAACATAGTTTGCAAGTACTTCTGGATGTGAGCCACCATGTTTAATCAATCCCACTTTGTGGTAGCAGAGGGACTCTGAAACATGCTACATTTCTTAGGAATTACAGCACACCTTGAGGGGTTAGTGACTTTGTCTTTTGTCTTTGAACTTCTCAGGATCTATCTGACATATGGCATAAACTGCCGGAAAGTAAATTGTTTTCATTTTTATTTCAGAAGTAATGGGTGAAAATCAACAAAACTGAGGAAATTGTGTTGAAACTGAAATTTGGCCCACAAAACCTTGTGATTAATTGTAAGGTCCAAATCATACTTTTGAGCAACTTTCTTTTCTATTACAAATATGTGTCAATGGAAACCTGAAGTTCTTTCCAACCAATATAGCCCATTGGAGTTTGAACAGGGAAGCTATTTTGATCCCTGACTTATTATAAATCCTCTTGAGACCCAGAAAATTATAATTGATATTCAGATGTAACATCTGGCTTTACCATTTTGAATTTTCCAAGTACAGGGTATTGTACCTTCTGTTATCAATCAACATGGACTTCAAAAAGCAAAGATACAAGCACAACTGACTGGGTGTTCAGGAAATGTGATCAATTTGTTGAAATTGTAATTGTCAAAAGATTTTTTTAGTAATTCTTTTCAAAGAGAAGATTTCTCTTTTAAAGGATGAATTGCTAGAATCAATTTAGGAATATGAGGTTTTAAAAATAAACTGCTCTTAAGAGACATCAAAATAATTTTCTCCAAGCAATCCCCAAATGTTTATTTTTACCAATTAAAAGAGCATATTTTGGCTCTTCAACACTCATACGTTTTTCATAGTTGTTGTAATAACTGCTAAAACCTCAAACACAGTCAGAGGAAGGACTATTTAAGGATCTAGGATATGCATTCAGAAAGCAAGATATGAGCTGAGAAAGCATTCTGCTAAATAAAGATTTACATTTACACCTATAGTTTCATTTAGAGTTTTCATCTTCCTGCACTCCTCTGAGCTATAACAGTGTAGGGATGAAAATATTTTGACTTTAAAAAATATATATTTTTGGTATTCAAAATAGTGTTGATTCTTGGAGGAAGCCTTGACTAATCCATGCAGTTTACATTGCTCTGCCATGTAAGTGAAGCAGAAGGCTACTAGGCACAGATGAGTCAAAGCAAGATACATAGAATATTTTAGTCTTCCATCCATATATTAAGGCACCAAGCCTTTAAAATATTCTGTGGAAGAACTGATGTATAGGCACAGATATAGATTTCCTTTGTTATATTGTTAAGAGGCAGAACTAACTTTTAAAATACTTTTGCAACATAAAAAATATGAATAGGGAAACTATAAACAAATTAATTTGTAGAGCAGGTTTGCCAGGAACATTTTATTTTCTATAGATCTGAACATACTAAAATTTCTGAGCCTGAAACATAACTACATATTTGTTAATGTTCTAACATTAGTTGTATTATTCCATGGTTGAAATTAATTTCTCCTTCTTAATTCCAGGCATCTTAAATATAGTTTTCCTCTATCAGTAAGACACAAATTATCTTCCATTCTAAATCCAAACTCCACAATGTATTTTGATCCAAACAACACAAATGAGTTCTTTTATTCTGATATAGTTCCTAAGTGAATATATGTGGGTGGATACTAGCTATCAAAAATATGCTTTATATGAATTGCTCAGGGTGTGTCAGCAAACTAAACTATGGTGTTTGGTGAATGAGTAAGACAATGAATGTAACATATATTTGAGCCAAAAAGATATAGTGAATGTATAAGATGCAAGATAATATTTTGAATGTCCAACATGGCCTTGCACAACCTGGAAATTATCCAGAAAAGGGCACAGTGAGTGCATACAGTTTACATTCAGGATTTATTTCCAGGTTGTGATTCAGCAGCACACATATATATGCATAACACAAAGTCTGAAAGGGAAAAATATTTTTCAAAATACAAATCTATTTTAAAATAACAAACTTTTGTATCTGCTTTTCAGGGGAGGGGATTTGATGTTCATGGTGTTGATTTAATACAAGTTGTCCTTGGTTAATTATCATTCATTCAGCAACCATTCAAAGCTATAATGGTGCTGAATTTCAGCTAGTCTTAAAAGCTATGAACATCTCAAAGTCATGTGATAATGATTTCAGCACTTGGTAAATGGCTCACAATTATAAGACCAGTGTTCTCTGGTCATGTGATTGCAATTACAAAATTGGCTTCCAATAAATATACTCCATGGGGAAGCTGGCAGGAGTTGGCAAATGGCAATCACATGAAACCACATTTAACAACCATTTGTTCATATGGTTAACAACAGCTACTGGAACTACTAGAGGAATTATAAATATGATTGGTCTGGTCTTGGACACTTAAATTCATTCACAGTAACCAAATAGACCTTAGTTATCTCTTTACAAGTAATCCTTGGATACCTAACTAATTGGGACTGGGAACTCCATTACTAAGTGACCCAGTTGTAAGGTGGAATATCAAATGACTGCATCAACCTACGATGCCAATAACAACAGCCCCAAATGGCACTGTTAGGTGAATCCTGTGCTCTTGTAGAATTCTCAACCTTCCATCCTTCCAAGTCAGTAAAACAAGGACCCAGATTGTTGGGGGCAGTAGGCTGACTCTGTAATTGCCTAGAGAGGGAAGTGGTATATAAGGCTAGGAGCTATTGCTAGTGATATTCTGTGGTGACAAAATTAGCATTTGTAATCTTCTGCTAGTTCTCCATTGATTTGTTAGAAGCTAGCAGTATATAGCAATCATGGAAACGCAGGGATAATATGATGGACGCAACTATTAAAACTTGTCATGAGTACATTTTGTTCAGCACTGTCATAATTTTGAATACTTGCTGAATGAGTGGACATTAAACTAGAACTATCTGTACTCTTTATGTCAATTGTTGTGCTTAGATCCATTTGAAAAAAATATGCCTCTGAGGAAAAGACCAAAGAAAAGTAGAATTTAAAAAAATTCTCCCCTGCTACTATTCTACCATTTTATTAAATAACAGGGTCATTCCCCTTCCCCCCATTTGATGGATAACTTATGTGGGATGATACCCATGTATATCATTAAGTTGGAAATTTACCTCTATATTTTTCCTGCTATTGTGGAGCATATAAAGCTGCTATTTTATATGGTGAGTATCGAACAGCTATTGCTTGTGCCAGATTTCCAGAGCAGCATGCAACCAACTCCTTCCATGCTCAGGGAAGATTAGGTTCAAGAAAAATGGAAGTTGTGTGGATTTTTTTTCTTTATAGAATATTAAACGTTACATCTTTCTAACCCTGGCAATGTTATGTGCATCTAGTGCTTGATATTGTTGCTTAATTTTATGAATTCAGAAATATTGAGTTTCCTCATCAGTAATAATCTAAGGGAAACTTTGGATAGAAATTCGTAACAAAAATTTGAAACACTTTATGTTGTTGAATTATATTGGGAAGTTTGAAAGAAGCTTTTAAAAAAACTAGATTTCAGCCAAAATCCAAACAGTTCAACTGTACTGCATATAACGGAAAATACATTGTGTTCTACCCCATATTTTGTTTGTATAAAAAGAGTAAGTGGCAACCTTCAAAGTCCCTGATAACATGATGATTATGATTATAATAATTGCAATGCTATTCACTGGACATCATAACATGGCTTACAGAAATAAATTAAAACAACAAAGATGTAAAAATGATGTTGTAAAACCATATATACCAGAGAACAGAAAATCAGAAGCATTAAAAAGCTGGGGGGTAGACTAGAAGACTTCCAAGGTCCCCTACAACTCCGTTATTCTGATACAAACCTTCTCCTGGATTAAACTTACTTTACCAAATAAAAGATTGAGAATCAGAAAGTGATGTAACCAGTATAAAGTCTTAAATATCAAACAGTTGACAGGTTTGGACTATTGAAAATGTCTGACATACCTTCAAAGGCAGAATTATACAATGAGACTATCACAACCAAGGGAGTTCTTACTTCTGTAATTATTCCTCAAAATCACCTTGTATTGAATCAAAAGCAAAATCAAGCTGGGTTAATATATAAGGAGATCAAGTTGAGATGTTGCACAGGTTACAATTGGAAATGACATTCAGTAAATATTTGCTTTAAGGTAGAGCTATAAGGACAAATGACTGGATGACAAATTTCATGGCTTCAACTATTCAGTTGATGTATAAAATCACAATTATTTATTATCTTAATTTGCCACAACTTGGATTTCATGCTTAAAGTCAATATTTAATCCTATAACATAAAATATATAATTATTCAATGTATCCTATGTAGCAAATATCATCTATATAAGAAAATCAGTTTAACATATGTTGCCATCATGATATCTAGAAAATAAATCTTGCCATAATCAGCCCTCATCAAGGATACCTTTCACAAAAATGTAAAGTCAAGTTTTAGTTCAAGGATGGATTTGAAGCTAATAGCAGTTTCCATTTCTGTTAGGATACTAAAAATGGGAGAAAAAAAATTAAAGGACACCTTGTGCCTACCTTTTTTCTTATAGTGTTCAAAAAAAAAGAAGGGAAAAAAACCACATAATCCTAATACATAATAATTTTGCAAGCATTTCTCTAGTGCATATCCAGAGAATCTATGTTCATTTAATTAAATTAAAAATATTGTGTATGACTGCCGTTTACAAAAGACTCTGGATGCTTACAAAATCCCCAAAGTAATAAAATAATTAAAACAATTGAAACATATAAACAGGGAGCCTTGGCTAAAGCAACTAGAACAACAAATAATAAAATATACAATAGGGTCAGTAGATAGCAACCACATTAACTCTAGGTCTGGGGACAGAATCAGGTCTTAGGGGCTTATCAAAACTCCAGGATAGAAGGTGCCATTCATTTCTTTGCGGGGAGGGGATAATGTTCCAAAGGGAGCAGACCATGACAGAGAAGACAAGATTCCTTGATCCCACAAGATGGCAGCATTTAATTAAAGGGATTTGGTGCACATCCAGTCTGCCCAAACTTACTGGATTGGTAGAAACAATTAGAGATAAGTGGTCCCAGATGATACTCCATCTGCCACCTTACTGATTTGTGCTTCCCCAATGGATGCCATTGCTCTGATGTAACCTAAAACATTATTGCAGTGTAGATTAGAGGGGAGAATTTCATACTTTTCTTCTAACACATATTGGGGTACCTTTTTGAACAAATATTTATTTTATCCCATCTATATTTGAGAAACTTTTTAAGAACTGGATCAGGTGTTCAAACATTCTCTGACTACTGATTTTGTTATTAAACTTTTTAGTAGGAGAGGAAACGTCTTTTACCATATCAGTACTAATATCTGAGTTTGCAAAGTAAGATCAAACAGATTTTATTATTGTATTTCTTGAGAGGAGACGGAATATGTTTTTACCATGGCACCAGCATCAGAGTTTATAAAATAAGATCAAACAAATAAAGGAATTTAGAAGGGGAACTAAACCAATAACCAAGCAAACTATGTCTTTAAAGCAACTGGTTTCATAAGCAGCAATTCTGAGGAAAATATGAGAACTAAAACAGCACATTTATTTAGTTTTAATTTTTTGTGCTGTCATACATCGGCACTGGAGCTCTGATTTAGAACACATGCCAATTTCCTTTGATGTTGTGTGTTTTAAAAAAACAATGGCAAGAAAGATAGAAATGAATTATACTGCAGCCTAAATCATAAAACTGGGCTTTTGTACTTTTAATTTACATATTGCTATTTTGGTTTTGGAAAAGTATTTTAGTCTCCAGAGCCTTAGAAAACAAAATAAACTCTTTCCATCAAATAGTTATTTTTAATATGTGCCAAGACTTTTATTTAAGCTCAGGTTATTCTCAAAGTTCAGTTGACTCCTCCTTCTCAGTTCCTTTTCACTCTTTTATTTCTAAAGATGGAAGTGCTACAAATGATAGGATGTATAGTCCAATTTATCTGGAAGATCTGCTTTGGGGAAGATTTTCATACATCGGTGATCATCATTAAATAATGAATGTTCAGCCTTGTTTTCCAAAACTGTGGCCATTGTAACATTATTAATCAGCCCAAACCAATGGGGTATAAATTTATCTTTGGGAACAAGGACTGAAATCAGTTTAAACTGCTATCCCTAAAGGAAATAATTAACCACATCTTAGTGATTAGCAAAGACTAAATATCTTAACTATTTTTCTGCAATGTCAGGAATTGCTATTGATAATACATAGCTTCTCTTGCTTGGTTTGAGCCTCTAGTTTCTGCAGCTATCTTGTCTGTGCACTAAGTTTAGAAACAGGAAATATAGTGAAATTGAAAGAAATAGAAAAATCTAATTAGCCTTGCCCTCATCCCCAACACCTAAAGTTTTAAGGAGTTCAAACAAATATTCCATTTCCTTGGCCAGTTTTGTTGTTTTTTTCTTTTCTTTTCCAAACAATACCTAACGTTTTATGGATTCAGAACATACTCTATCTGGATGGCTTTGAGGGGTGGGGTTGTTTTCTTTAGTTGTGGACTTTTAGGGTTTTTTAAAATTTAGGTTTCTAATTTGACTATATTTCTGGGTTCTCACATATTTCTCTAATTCCCACTGGTCTCTGTTAGATTCTGTTTTCTTTTTAAATTTTAGAGGGAGTAATTCATTTGAATTGTTTATATCGCTTGCTTGACGATTAATGAATTGAAATAATATGTATATAATCAACATGCCTTACATTTCAATTCCTAAAGGAGTTTTCTGTGGCTATGAACACATACTTAACTTCCATCCCTATTGACATGGCCAACACATATAAAAAAGGGTTGGAACTTAAATTAAATAGCCACCATCTTGACAATTTTGATACACAGTTTCCATAGATGTCTCTGGCAGTGAATGATTCAATGAATCTGTAGTTTTGATATGGTATCTTGCCTGGATTGCAAGACTGATAGGTGAAGGACAGACCAAATGTATATATGAGTTGCATTTCTCCTCAGACAAAGAGTAAACAAAAATGTTTAAGACATTATGCAGGCTTTTTATTTAAAGGCAAATCAGGGGCTGAATAATAATGATTTTTTAAAAGCCACTGTATATCCTAATTATATTAGGAACACAGACCGACATTCTTGCATTTTTATGCTTAAGTTACACATTAATTTATTCCAAAGCTCTGCTTCAGAGTCCTTATTTATAGCATTTCATTTCCTGATTTATGGTTCAAAATATGGTCAGAAATGCACAAAATAACAAAATAATTTGCTGCAAAATGAGCTTTCCTTTTCCTGTCTTTCTCAATCCCGAGAAACAATAATATCTTCTTGATTTTCCTCAGCCCCATTCTCTCTCCCTTCCTCCCTTCTTCCCTCCCTTCTTCCCTCTCCTTCCCTCCCTCCTTCTCTCTCCCCTCCCTCGTTCCTTCAGGCTAGCATTGTTACAATTTGTGTTTGCCCAGTTTGAATTGGACTATAGATATTATCCTATAATGGATAATAATAATCCTATAATTATCTCTTAAAACCTGCAAAGAACTGGAATGGGAAGATGTGTTCTAATAACAGAACTATCAATCTTGAACTAAATTTTAGACTGAAACTAAGAATATATAATTGTAAATCAATGGACTGACAACCACTCTATTACCTCATGGACCTTCTGCTACAAATATGAAATACAATTTTCTTTTTAAAAGAAAATAGATATTTAAAAGAACTAACTTAATAATAATTTCACTATTTAATACATTAATTGTTATGAAAATAGAATGAAGTATGTAAATGATATTGGGAATAGTTTTTGTTTCCCTATATATTTCTAATCTCTGATCATTATATTTTGATTTTATTTCCACTAAAGACTTACCTTATGCAGAATATTAAATTTGGAAAACTGATAATAAATATAAAATACCTTGGATTTCAGCACCTAATATGTATTTAGTATCTATAGAAATGGTGGGCGGTCCTTTGTTAGATGTGCTCAAAAGATCTACACAAATGTGTCTGTGATGTTTTGTAGGAGAAAGGACTAAGTAATTTATTCTTCCGTAAATTAATGATTTATTCCTCCCTCAATTAGCTGAGAATTTGGGAACTGAAGTTAACATATACAGAGGGAGTTCAGACTGGCAAACAATACTTTAAATTGTATAATTAGAAATAGAAATAGACTTCCCTGAATCATTTTCTTTAATGCTATGAACATTTAATTTTTTCATAATTAATTACAGCTAAATCACATACAAAACTAAGAAGAAGACTTACCTAGGGCCCTGAAAAATATCCAGCGTAGTTGTCTTGTTCCAGTTCTGAGCATCTTGGAAATACTCTGTTTACTATAAGGCAAATTTCTCATCTTTATAAAATAAGGCTTTTATTTGGAGCAGAAGATGTGGGTGGTCCACAATGCACATATTGAAAAAATGCTTTTAAAAAAGGACTATTTCTGCAATATTTTACATTTTACATTTTGATTTTTCTTATTTCATAACAGTTTAAAAATTAATACAGATGAAAAATTAATTTATCTAATTGCTAAAAGTTAAGTCAATATATGTGTGGACTAATGGAGGATTCCCAATGACAATATAAACTTTCAAAGGGTATGTATCAGGGAAAGAGTGTGAAAAAGATGAACTTACTGATTAGGTCACAGACTGCATCTAATGACTTTACGTGACAAACCAGAACAGACTCTTAAATATGTCTGTCTTCCCCAGAACGATGTCTGGTAGACTAAAGATTATTGTACTTTTGTTTTTTGAAGTCCATGGCCAAGGAGGTGCTGTGAGATTGTTGCTACTGATAAGAAATGTTTGTTTGGTAAAACATTTGAGGTATCTTTAAAGATTGGCATCTTTAAAAGTTCAGCAGGAAACTGTCACAGAGTAAATAGCATAACAAACTATTTATTTACTGTGTTCTTACCTTAAGATCTATAAAAATAATTTTGGAATTTTCTTCTAATACTGTAATAATGTGAACTTCTTAAAAACAAAGACTTGTCAGATACATTATTTTCAGTATAATTTTATTTAAACAAAAACATATTTGGAATGGCTATGGTTGGCATTACTTGTCTTATCAGCTCCAACTTACAAGACAAAAAGGATGAATCAGTACCTTAATGAAAAATTCTGCCTTTCCTTCACCTCTTGGGCTTTCAATGTCCACTACACAGCGTTGGAAGATTAGAAGTGTCAACAACTTGTCACAGCGTGAAATGGAGCTGCTGAAGAATGCAACAAGAAGTTGCATTCCCCCATCTCCAAAGAACTGTCAATGCAAGTTTGCTTTTTTTTTTTTAACTCTCATCCCTAAAAATAATTCTGCTATTTTAAAATATTTGTAAGTATTATAGCAACTTCTAGGCCTATCATAATAAGTTGTGATGGTTCACATGATAAATAAATAAAGCACATCCATACATTACATTATTTATCTGTTTACTTACTGCATTATCTTAAACTTTAGCTACTACTTGTCCCATATTCTGCCAGTTTCCCTTCTATTCAAAACACTGGTACTTGAAACAGAATCAAATAACAACTTGATTTTATATTGTTAAACATGGGAAAACATTTATTTTTGCTTTGGAATCCCAATTTCTCCTGCTTTTAACAATATTTTATAACTGATCAGAAACTCATCTAGTTATTTCTAATAAATTCTCTTAAACTCCAATTTAGGAATGGAAGGGAAGATGTATAATTGCTAGGTTTTTCTGTTCCTTGCATTATCCAGTAGGATAAGGGATCTAAAAAAATGGAACTTGTCTCAATATTTTGTTTTATTGATCCTAATAAATATTGCACTGTTGATTTTCATTTGTTCCCCTTGTGATTCAATTTGTCCTCTTATATTTTTCCATTTCCATCCATTCCTTTGATATATATGTTAGAAAACATAACTATTGGTTTATAGTTCAATTAAACAAAAATCCTTTGGAAAAAATACTTTTGCAAGTTACCTCTAAAAATAACAACGGATATCTCTAAAACTGGGTATCAATGGTTAAATATTCAGTAATTTTTATATTCATTGGTTAATATATTAAATGTATTAGTAATGCATTAGTAATGTCATTAATGATATAGCAGTAAAGAAGACCAAATATCATTCTGAATGATATGCCCTCAATATAAATGCTTCAAGGCAATCTTTCTTTATAACAAATTATTATTCCATTTTAACCTAATGCCAAATAGTTTCTTTAAGATAAGAAAGAAACAAGAGCTAAGTTTTAACTGGTCACTAAGTTTAGCCTTCCCATGAAAGACAGAAACTCCCACTTTTAATGTTTTGTTTGACACTTTATTGTTTACCATCTGACACTTTATTAATTACAATTGCCACCTGACAGCTTGGTAACTACCTGGGTGAATCAAGCTGTATCACTGTTTAAGGATTGTGCTTTATCTGGACAGTTTTATGAGAAACCAATTGAAAAGGGAACAATCTAGCAAAGGTCACACCAGTGGTGGGATTCAAAAAATCTTTACTACCGGTTCTGTGGGCATGGCTTGGTGAGCCTGACAGGAAAAGGATACTGTAAAATCTCCCATCAAAGGTGGTATTTGCCAGTTCTCCAAAATACTCAGAATTCTCGCTACCAGTTCTCCAGAACTGGTCAGAACCTGCTGAATACCACCTCTGAATGTCTGATATTAGCACATGCTTGCATTTCCACAGTTAATCAAGAATATTAAAACATAAAAAAATTAGGAATGAAAATATTTCTTGTTGAGTTAGAAAGGAAATGTCCTTTATCCTATATATGAGAATAAGAATCAATTTTTAAAAACTAAAAGAGAAGGGAAATCCTTTTTCTATTATTTAATAACATTAAATATATAAATTAATAATTACAAATTATATTTTTTTTCCTGTGAGAAAGCCTTTCCAAAACAGTGTCATGCTTCAATACATTATGGATGAATCAAATATTTTTGATTTGATTTTAGATTTTTTTAATCTTACATTTATTGTTTTTATAAATAAGGCAGAAAACACACACGTATATACTGCTTTTTCTCCATGCTGTTTTCACAACTCTGTCCAAATCTTAGTTTTAGTTTGTGTCATTTCAGTTAAACTTTGCTTTAAATTTTGTTCAATTCTTTGTACACGTTTCTTAAAGCATTATTTTTAATATAACCTCACTTAATGTACACTTTGCATGCAATTTCCAGTAACATAAAGCTTTTTGTCATTTTCTCTAATACATAGATGGTTGCCCTCATTTTCACCTAAAATTTACGTTTGAAACACAGCTGAATTTTGGTTTGAAAGCATATTTTTCTTCTTTAAATTAACATTTAAATTAAACACTTTCTCCCCATTCATAGCAGCAAATTATGTTTTCAACATTTTATCCAAGTAATAGTTATTTTGACATCTGAGGCAGAAAGTCCTAGAAGCAGTTCTGCTCTTCTGTCATAAAAAAAGATGTGCTGCATATACATCTTAAATTTATTCAGATATGTTGCCCCAGAAAACAACTTCACTGTGCATTTTTTTCCTGTAAGCTTTGGATAAAAACCAATAAATAGATGAACATAAAACTATTTTTATAATTAGTATTATTAGTAATATTTCTTCATATTTACATTTGTCTATACTTTTTCCATCAGTGTATAAAACAGGAAAATCATAAAATAATATTTTATATAAAACAATGGCATTTAATATAGAAAATAGGCATAAAATTTTATGCCTATTTTCTATATTAAATGTCATTGTTTTATATTAGAATATTTTAATCATTATCTCCTAAAGCATTTGCATAATGGGGCATCTAGAAATACAAACAACTTATTTTTGTAGAATTAAAAATTACAATAGTAATAAATACAGTAGCATCAATAGGAAGAAACCAATATCAATGAGAAGCAGTAAGAATGAAACACAAATGACGAAAAAAACTAAGTAGGCACAGAGACAAACCAATTATGCAAAGTTAAAAATTCAACTGAAAATAAAGGAATCATTCAAATAGTTTTTGTGATATAAATATAGGTGATCACAAATATTGGAAACAGAATTTTAAAAAGAATATAAAATATGGCCAAACACTGGCATATTCTATATTTCTTGTGCCAAACTTCTCTTTCAGTTCCACAGCCAAGAATCTACATATGCAATGGAATGCATTAAACTGTATATGTGTAACAGAGCATCTTCCTTCTCAAATGACATGGTAATTCACACTATTTTGAATATCACTTCTTTGTTTCTGCTTTAAAAAAAACCTTAACAACGAAGAAGATAATAATAATAGTATCTGGCAGTGGAAAGGAAATATTCTAGTTAGTACTAGATAAAGAATATAATGTGGAAAAAAAGGAATGTGGGCCATGACTCTAAACAACATTCCCTCTGACATCAACTATTGCTGTGTATGGAAACAAAAACTACTTTTAGTCTAATCCAGAATTTTAGCAAGATTTTTCAGGGGATATATCTGTTGCAGTACATATTATGCAGCTTACTAAAGTAAAATGGCAATGGTTAGTTTGATGTTAATCTTATGAAATCTGTTTATCTTACTTCATAACACTGTCACACTTTTTGTGGGTCCTGAAGAATCTTATGTTCGGCTTTACAACTAAAGTTTGTTTCTAATTATTGCTTTCTTCTTTTCATTGCTGTTTTAGTAGTTTTGGTGTAGTTTTTCTTACAAATAACATCATGCCAAACATTTCTTCTGCACTTTTCTGTAATTTTTTTATCTTGCAATTGGAAGAAAATATTGTTAAACACTGAACCATGCTGTGGATTCGGTCAGCTCTTTTTCAAATTAAAGGAGCATTTTTAAAACCAGTAGAAAGAAGTATCTTTCTGGCAGCAAGATGACAATGTGAGATAATAAAAACAAGTGTTCTGATCCTGGAATAAGATTTATGAGTCAGATTCAAATGAAGAGAGTGCTATAAGTTAGGGCATGGAGGAATAACAACAAAAATCCTCTCATCAATTAACTATGCTATGTGAATGAGTGGTCTAAACATTTAAGGATAAGAAAACTAGAGTGATTAAGGTATTTTAAACATTCTCTGCTATGTTCAAAGAGGTGACAAAAATAGAACAATTGGGAAATGTTAAGAAAAAATAGATCAAAATTACGTTATAGTTTACATATTTGTTTAACAGATGCCAGACTATTGAAAAAATAATATATGCATGCTTGCAACTCTAAGAGTGCAAAAGATTTCCTCTCCATGGTTCCATCCTAAGTAAATCAGTCCTACCTCTGTGGCATACAATCTGATGCCCAGGGCCACACACAAATCTTTGGGTGTAGCCCTCAAAAACTCCTCATATTGTTACCAAATTGAAATGTTTACTGTGACAGCAGGCGGATATTATTAAATATATTACCAAAAGTTAGCAGTAACTAAACTGATATGTAATCAAATGTAAAAATCAAATCAAATTTAGGTTTTGCTCTGCTTACTACTTTTGACAATATGATTTCATGAACACCATCTGAAGGACAACTGAAGTTCAGGGTTCATATAAAGTTCTGTCAATATGTTATGGCTGAAGCACAGTTGAGCGTTAAATTAGATGTCAGAATTTGGAGCTTTTCCAGGTATATTTGAAAGGTATGGTCAAAAGATAATGGCCATGATGGTAAGATTGAAACTCCATCATATTTTTTTTGTCACATGTCAGAATCCACCAAAGCAGGGATGAAGAGCAGAGATCATCCCTGCTAGACAACAGGGATGATCTCTGCAGACAGACAGACTGCAATAAAATTTATAGTCTCTGGCTTTTGAAATTGATTCTCAAATTGATATTACTCTTGGGTTCAGATGAAGCATGCTCTTTTTTCTTGCTTCTCTCTGGGATACTAATCTGGCCTGTCATTTTCCACATTTGCTTTTAAATGGCATTTGCCTGTTTTCATTTTCTGCATTCCTGCAACCAACAAAAACCTAGTATTAAGCATGTGTATGAACATCCTGTTTTCCACTGTGAAATAATATTTTCATCTGTCTGAAACTTTCTTAGTTTCTTACACTTCAACTGCGATGCAAGATAAGGCAATCTGGTAGGCTTCCATGGTGCTTGGATCAAGAAAGCTATGAAAAACGCTGTTTGTATGGGATGTTGCATGTGTAACAGGAACACCTTCAGCAGCAATAAAATATTGTTGATAAATTAAGGACATTTAAATGAGACAGACAAACAAAACTTATTTTATTTTTAACTTCTAGGGGAAGGAATCTTTGGAAAAAATAAAAGTTAATTGTTGACATATATTTAATGTATTATGACAGTGGAACAAGTTTGCTCAATTTGGCTTGTTGAATTCACATGTGTGACAGTAATCTGGTCAAAATAAGTGTTCTGACCAAGGCTACCAAGACCTACGTAATTACACACACACTTATTTTAAAAACAAGTCTTATTTTATTGCAACGCTGGGAATTATTGTCATTCCCAGCTGATAATGAATCTCAAACAGTCTCTCGAGATAAGCACCCACCTTCCTGTGAAGTGCTACCAAGGACAGAAGTGTCAAATAAACTAGACCAAAAACTAATTGAAGTACAAAGAGCTTCCAGAATGACTCTGAACTGATCTAACTACTTTGCTTCTTGCAAAGATATCATCATCTTGGCTTGACCTTTATACCTTATGGGAAGGGCAATCACCCCCCAGCCTTAGTCCCAAGTCGCCCCTTTTGTTTTAGCTGCTCTCGCCTTCTAGTAGCTCTGCGCACATGCACACTGGGAACAGGCTCCCCTGGGTCCTCTGCCTTGCTGCTGCTAGACTCTGAAGGCTCCGAAGGCAGCGCCTTACTCCCAGATGGTCCTGGTCCCATCTCTGCATTGGGTGCAGGACCCTCATCCAAGCCCTCTCCAGACTCCTTGACTGATCCCCTTTCTTCCCCACTGTCCGATTCCACTGCTGGATAGCCACAACAATAAGAAAGGACTGCCTAAAATAATGTCAGGGCACAGGGATCTTTTTTTAAAAAAAAGAAAAATGAATACATACATTGAGCTGTCACCTTGTACCCGCCTAGAGGAGGTTCATGTCCTTCCACAGCATCAAAGCCAGTTGATACTAATACAAAGTCAGGGTTGAACTCAGAAGTGATTGGCATAATCATTGTCCTGAAGATAAAACAAGCAAACAGTAAGGTTATTTTATTGAACATACCAATTAGAACAAAACCACAATTATACATTAGCTACACATATAACCAGTTCCATTATCAAGGTGTTTTTCTCCCTCCCTCCCCCTCTCTCCCTCCCCCTCTCTCTCTCCCTCCCTCCTTCCATCTTTCTCTCTCTCTCTTCCTCCCTCCATCCTTCCATCTTCTCTCTCTCTCTCTCCCCCTCCCTCCCTCTGCACTTTCTAGGAATTTCTAAAAGAGAAAAGAATGATTTCCAGGTATATGTGAGAGCATCTAACATTACACACACATCTGGGCCTATTTTACTCCATTGGCTATAAAGATTGATTCTTAAGGGAAGTGACTAATGGATTACAAGGAGAACTCTGAAGTCTTAGTGGAAACCAAGATTGCTCCAGGTAGTGCGAACGTGGTGTAAATTGGAAGTATAAAATTCTTGGAGGGGGGGAAATATTTGCATTTCAAGCTTCTCCCCCTTTGTTTTTCATGTTTGAAAAAGAATCAAGCCAGGTGACTCTTTTAGTAAGGAAAGGGGGGGGGGACCTAAAAACCTGTAATCAAAGCCAGGCAAGATTGTCAGAAATTTTCCAAGGTCATGCCTTGCAGGAATTTCAGAACCACAACCCAGTAACATCACCCCCTGCTGGTTTTAGGAAGACATTTCCATGCTTTCTACATTTAGTGAATCTATTAACTCTTCCATTTCCAGTGTTTTTTTTTATATTAAGAGTTGGATATGATACTGTATTTATCTGTGTACAGCTTCTACTCTCTACAAATGAAAAATCTAATATCCCAAAAAGTGTCTTTAGAACAATAGGGTTTTGTAGTGTTCATTGGATTTTCAGTGGGGTTTAATTTCATGCTATTTCAATGAATGACTTTGATTTACTATAAATGTTTTAATATTTCTTCTTATTTGTAGAAGACATTGTGGAGAATGTCTCTTGGCTCTTAAAACTTGACAGCAGCAACAAGAATATATAAGTTATTTATTACAGTTTGCTTCATATATGTGTGTGTGTGTTTATATAAAATTTGTGTGTGTGTCTGTGTGTGTGTAGGTGCAATTGCAATTAATCTATTTTAAACACTTTTTATCTGATCTATATTATGTTCCTCTACATTTTTATTCTTTTAAAATTATGAATAGGAACACCTTATCCCATCCATCCAATAGCTTTTATTTTATTTCATGAAAGCTATTCTGGAACTGCTACCTTCTTTCAAAGCAAATAAATTAATAACCCTCTAGCACAGTGGTTCCCAAACTTTTTCAGTCCACTGCCCCCTTGGTGCTACAAACTCATCCTCAGTGCCCCCCATCCAGATTCAAATTTCAAATTTGAAATTTGGGCGGGATTCAAATTTGGCAGGATTCAAATTTCTGTGGGCGTGGCTGAATCTGAGGGCATGGCCTGCTGGTCATGTGACTAGGTGGGTGTGGCCTGCTGGTCACCTGACTGTGGTGGCGCTGCCTGCTGGTCACGTGACTGGGTGGGCGTGGCCTGCTGATCATGTGACTGGGTGGGCATGGCCTGTTGGTCACGTGACTGGGTGGGCATGGTTTGGTAACTGGCAAACCAAATACAAGTGGTCCTCATTTAATGTCAGGTTGCTCAGCAAGTGTTCTAATTTATGACTGGCCTCCCCAGAGCTACTTGACCTGTTTTTGGAGTTTTGACAGCCATGCACACACACGCACACACACACGCACACACCCTTCTAACCCAGCTGGTTGGACTAGATATCTCATTCACTTTCTCCTCCCTTTCTCTTTCCTTCCTTCCTTCCTTCCTTCCTTCCTTCCTTCCTTCCTTCCTTCCTTCCTTCCTTCTTTCCTTTTCAGTCCACCTCTCCCTTGGTGCTACAAACTCATCATCAGTGCTCCCCAACCCCACCCCCTATAAACAGCATTATTCGGAATAGCAGTTTGCACGACCCACCAAAGAAGATAGTAACAGTAAAATTCAAAATTGTAGCAATTAATTGCACATTTATTCAAAATCCAATTTAAAAATCTTTTAAGTTAATGTTAATTCAATAAAATGGTTGAACATGACCCAGTGATACCAGGTTTTCAAAGTCTGATAGTCATTTATCAGTTTAAGAATTTACTAAACAGTGAAGCAGTTACTAATGCAATGGATGTACTTGGTGAATTGATACCAGTTTCCTAATGCCTGGTTTTAACTCACTTAGCAGGAGTGTAATCTGGAGTCGATTTGTTTGCTTGGAGAGAAGTTGGATGACCGCACTGAAACCACGTTCCACCAAATATGATGTTGGAAGTGCAACAAGGAGGTTCTTAACTATTGTCCATAGTGCAGGATAGTGATCAGAAAGGTCCTTCTGTCTGGTATGATTTCTTAAACTTTGGCTTCAGCTCAATGTCATTTTTCAGTTCTATTAGTTGTTCCTCCACTATCTCCCTCAGTATCTAAAAATGGATTTATCACCCAATCTGGAATTTCCATCAAAAGAAGATCCTGATACCGCTCAGACATATCTTTATGCAGAATGTCCAAATGGTCACAAAAAACATGCAGATCATCATCTTGTATCCCACCTTTCTTTTCTAGCTCAGATAAGCTTGGAAATTGATATAGCTCGCATCAGCCTATTTTGCGCTTGAATAGAGCTAACTTCTAAATAAATGTAGAGATGACAGATTTGGCCTTAATAAGGTTGACTTCATTTCCTTGCAACTGCAAATTCACTTCATTGAACTTTTTAAACAGTTCTGATAATCATGCGTGTTCATGCGTGATCTCTTTGAGTTCATCACTGAGCAAAGCATTCTTGCTTTCAAAAAACTCCACAGCAGTGTCAAAAAGATTGTAAAAGCGTCTCAAACAGTTGCCTTTTGATAGCCAACGAACTTCTGTATGAAGCAGCAAACGATCAAAATCTTCATCCTTCTCAACACAGAGCTCTTGGAATAGTCGATCATTGAGAGCATGTACTCTAATTTTGTTCACTGCTGTAATGACAATATGTAATAACTTGTTCAAGTGATCACTGAGGTTTTTTGCAACCAGACGTTGGCAATGAATGACACAGTGAATGGCAAAGACATTTGGCACTGCTTTTTTCAAGTAAGCAACACACCCAGGGTAGCGACCAGTCATTGATGGTGCTCCATCAGTTGCACAAGCAAGTATGTTGGTTAGTGGAATTTCCTTTTTGTTGAAGAACTCCTCAACAACATGAAATATTGACTCCCCTTTAGTATCTGTATTTAGTTGCCTTGCAAATAACAACTCTTGAGTCAAACTTTTGTCTTTAATAAAGCGCACATAAGCAAGAAGAAAAGATTCATTGCCTGGCAAAGTTGATTCATCCAGCTGTAATGCAAAGTCTGTTGTCTGTAGTATGCTGCACAATACATCTTCCACATTCTCAGCCATTTCATCTATGCCTCTTTGAACTGAATTGTTGCTGAGAGGAATTGTCTTAATTATATCATGTGGTGACTTATGCAAAACAGTACTCAGAACCTCACTAATGGCTGGTAGGATGAGTTATTCACCAATAGTATGTGGCTTTCCAGACTTAGCAATCAGCAATGAAATGTTGTAGGATGCACGCAAACTGTCAGTGTTTTGCTGGGAAGCATTAGAAAATATGTGAAACAGTGTTGGGCGCTTTTGAAATTTGTCACATATTAGGCACTATGGGAGCTGCTGTTTTGATGATGCTGGTATAAATCCATACTTCAGATACTCCACACTATATTGTCTACATTTTTCTTTGATTTTTCTGCTTCTGCGATTTCTTCTCTGAAAATCAGAATATTTACAATATGTGTATGTTCACATCTGGTTTGAAAAGAGTTACAGTTGCACTGGGGAGCGGGTTAGTAGAAACCTGCTTTTTTAAACCAAATACAAGTGGTCTTTGCTTAATGGCCGGTTGCTTGGCAAGTGTCCTAATATTTATGACTGACCTCCCCAGAGCTACTTGACCTGTTTTGGAGTTTTGACAGCCATGCACACACATACACACACACTCCCTTCAAACCCTACTGGAGCAGGTCATTGGACTAGAATCGGCAAAGCATCTCTGATTAGATTCTAGTAGTGAGTAGAATCTAATCAGAGATCCTTTGCTGATTCTTGTTCATTTGTTTTATGTCCGAGTGGAGCAGTGCACCAAATCAATGGGGTGAGCCTGAGAGAAGGAAAGAGAGAGAGAGAAAAGAAAGAGAGAGGTAAAGAGAGAGAGAGAAAAGAAAGAAGGGAAAAGGGAAAGAAAGAAAAGGGATGAAGAGTGGGGGAGGGAGGGGGAAGAGAGAGAGAGAAAGAGACTGAGAGAGCTGATGCATCAGATTGAAATGAGGTCTAGTTTAAAGGCCCTTTCCCATATTGAAATATCTTTGCCAGCATCTTTATCAGCACACTGAAACATCTTTGGCTTCTATTACAGTAATTAAAGGTTTTGCGGACGAAACATGGCCAAGACTATCAGGAAGCTCTCACATTTTGTTGAGGCTTAAACAGGATCCATTGGACCAGACCTCTAACCTAAAAAAATACTTTTCCCTAATGTATTACAGTGCCAATTCTGAAGAAGGCAAAACCAAAATGTACTGGTAAATTACAAGAACACACACACGCACGCACACACACACACACACACACACACACACACCCTCCCTTCTAACCCTGCTGGAGCAAGTGATTGGACGAGAATAGATATCTCATTATCTTTCTCCTCCCTCCCTCTTTCTTTATTTCTTTTTCTTTCTGTCCCTTCCTTCCACCACCACCCCTTTCTTTGTCTGTCCCATTTTCTTTCTGCCCCTTTTCTCTTTATTTTCTTTCTCTCTCTTTCTCTCTCTCAGGTTCACCCAACTGACTGCTGTACACTCCAATGCAAGGGGCTCAATGGGGTGACATGCGGGGCCTTGCCTTGAATGCAGCAGCGGCGGGACATTTGAAAAGGAGAGAAAACCTACTCTGGCTTTCCTCCACTCCCGCCACCACTGCGTTCGAGGCAGGCAGGTCGGGAAAGTGGAGGAAAGCTGGAGTGGGCTTGCAGAGTGTAATTCACCTAGATCAGATGGTGATAGGAAGGCAGGGTGGGCGGGCGGGCGGGCGGGCTGACTGGCTGGCTGGTGCTGGTAGCGATGGCGGGTGGGAAAATGGGAAACAAGCACACATGCACTACATAAGCAGTGACTGGGGGGGGGAAATGCTGTCAGAGATTGTTGTGCATGCACGCAATTCATGCATGCGCAATAAGGACTGACAGCAGAAAATGGAGGAGGGGGCAGGGCCAGCCAGGGGCCCTTTTTGCCGGTTCTTAACCTACTGGAACAGTAACAACAGTTCTTGCGAACTGGTAAAATCTCAACCCTGAATTGTACCCTGTGAGGGGCCCACCTCCAGTGCCCCCCTGCCACCTCTTAGCACCCCCCTGCCATCTCTTAGCACCCCCTGCCAGCCCCCTTGCCTCTTACCGCCCCCCTAAGGCATCCCTCCCCCCCCGAGGGGGCAGTATCATCCACTTTGGGAACCACTGCTCTAGCATGTTCTTGGGAATCTGGTAAGACACACAGAGAAAGAGGGCGAGGGAGAGAAAGAGCGGGAGGAAGGGAGAGAAAGAAAGAGAGAGAGGCAAAGACAATATTTCCAATGAATATTATTAAGGAGTCCAGTCTAGAGAATGTTATTATCTAGAAAATAGTTATGGGATGATTTCCAGTTACTGTAAAAATATCAAGCATATGATTTTCTCCAATTGGTATTCATGTGAGACTTTTTATTTTTAAAGCAACATTTATTAATTTTCATAAACGTGTTTCACTCCTATTGAAATCTCTTATTTCTTAAAGATTTATTCTTTTCAAATTATATTTAAGGGAGAATTTCAACCCATTACCTTTCCTAAATAGACTAGGCTGAAAGCCAGTGATTTACATCAAGCACTTGTTTGGTTTACAAATGGGAATTCTAAAACTTCAAATACTGTAACGACATTTATTCTACATATGCATGCATACATGTGCATGAACATATAAACATACTCACACACACACACACACAAAATGGCTTCCCAGGAAGTTTAGATTGTGATAAAATATATCAATATAAAATAATCAATCCTTCTCCTTTCCAAGATATATGAGTTTCACTTTATTATCTTTTAAATGTATCCTGTATCTAACTGTCTTTATTTCAGTCTATTATTGATTGAACTAAGACTTGTTTTTGCGGGGTTGCAGATTTGTTAAACATATAAATGCCAATTTTAATTCCCAATATTGGTTAGATAATTTCAAGGTTACTTTATATTCCCCAAACATCTTGGATTTTAACTTTTTCCCATTTTGTAGCATTTGTTAAAAGTGAATAATTATGTATGAAGAATTTCTCTGGTGAAGGAATTCCAATACGAATGATGCCATTTTGAAAATACTGTTGAAAAATTGCTCATATTGCCAAATATCTAATTTATCTAAAGCATCTACATTGTATTTATTTTCAGTGAGGAACCTGCAGGAAAGACAAACAGAATAAATCAGTACATGCATGTAGAATTCAGCCTAATATGACTGTGCAATTTGGGAAGGCATATTTACCTAAAAGTGTGAGGACAGTTCTCATATCCAGTGGTTGAATTGTTCCACATGGATGGGGCCACCATGGAAAAGGCTTTTCTCTTTGAATCCACCTGATGGAATTCCTTAAAATGGGATCCATAACAGGCCTCTAACACTGGCACAAGTGGGGCATGGCTAGTCCATGGGAGAGATGACTTCTCAGATTTCCTGGACCCAGGCCATATAGGGTTTTAAAGGTAACAACCAAGTCCTTGCATTGGATCTGGAAGGAAACTGCAACCAGTGTAGCTCATGGAGTAATGATGATATGTGCAGTCCTAGAGGCTCCCAGCACTTCATGTGCCATTGCATTCAGCACTAGTTGCAGTTTCAAAATACTCTTCAAGGGTATTCCCATGTAGAGTGCATTGGAGCAATCCAGCCAAGAGATGACAAGGGACCTCACGATCCAGATAAGGGCACAACTTTAAATTGTGCAAAGTTCTTTCTAGCCACGACTGCCACCTGGTCTATGAGCAGAAGTGGTGAGTCCAGGAGGATCCCCAAGTTGCCCATTGGGTTTGTCTGGGGTAGTGCAACCCCATTCAGAGTTAACAATGATAAACAACAGATCCTGAGGTCCCTCCCCTCTCAGCTACTTGCTTGGTTCAGCTGAAGCCTATTGTCCCCCATCCAGACTCCAACAGCCCCTAGGCACTGAGAAAGGGCAGCCATAGCATATTTGGCTCATCAGGGATGGAGATATAAACCATGCATTATCAGCATACTGATGATATATCATCCCATGATGTCAGGTGATCACCTAGCGGTTTCATGTAGATGTTTTAAAAAAGCAGAGAATATACCAAATCTGTGGCAGCCCACAAGGAGTAGCTGAGGGCTAGGCTTATTGTTCCCTATTAATACTGATTGGGACTAGTCTTGGAGAAAGGAGATTAACCAGTGCAATACTGTGCCACCTAATCCTGTAGCCAGCCCAAAAGGATACATGGTTGATGGCATTGGAAGCTGCTAAGGGATCAAAGAGAACAAGGATAATTGTATTATCTCCATCCTTTCCTCATCAGAGATCATCCACAATGATCAATGTTGTTTTTATCCCATAATGCAGCCTAAAACCCAACTGAAAGGCATCCAGATAACCCATTTCATTCAAAAAAGCAACCACTTTTTCCACCACCTTCCCTAGAAAAGGGAGGTGGGAAACTAGATGAAAATTATCCAGACAACTTTGATGATTTCTTGAGGGGGTGAACTTGGTTTTCCTTAAATGGTGCTAGAAACATCGCCATCTGCAACAATGACCCATCTGCATGTGGCCATACTCGAGGCCATACTCAGGAGGGGCAAGATCTAATAAGAAAGTTGACTTAACAGCCCCAAGGATCTTATTCACTTCCTTCCATATAACAGGCTCAAACTGTTCCCAAATCAAGTCCATTACCCAGACATCTTTAATGGACTTGCCCTATGCTTAGATTCAAACTGAGAATGGATCAGAGTGATTTTATCTGTCAGATGTTCAGCAAATTCAGGTCCTCTATAAACTATGGGGAGTTTCTAGATTGATAAGACCAGGAAAGGTACACAAACATTATTTTGTTCAGGGCTTTGGCAGCTTTCTGATTCCAGATTGTGGCCAAAGTCTCCATAGGGCCCCTCCTTCTGAAACAGGTCCATTAGTCACCAAGGCCAGACCATTCAAATAGATCCTGTCTCCCTGAAGTACTGAAAAATCTCATAGCCACTAGGGCATAATCTGACCAAGACAGAGAGATAATGACATATACTTTCACCTTGCTAGCTTTTGACCTTTTTTGGTTTTATCATTTCATAATTATATTAGATAGTATGTCCTTGTTGCTCTTTGTTTTTTTCACATGGAAAGAATGTGAAAGTTATGTCATAGATTGATTCGTGTGAAAGCATCATAGCTTCTAAGAAGAATTGATGGCTGCAAATTTTGTTTTCTTCTATGTAAGGCAAAAGAAAAAACAAATAAAAAACAGAAAATAATAACATTTATTTCCACATAGAAAGGAATGTCACTAATCCAGAAGAGGAACATATTGACAATATAAAGAGTATACATGGCAGCCACCTCCAGTAATATTGTATTTCCTGAGTCTCGGTAGTATTACAAATATCTCTGTGAAACTATGACACATTTTTCTAAGAATAAAAACATTATTTTCCCCAAAGGAACCAGTTTGAAAAGCCATCGGGACACAATGCACTAGCCAAAAACAGACCAAGATGACAAAATGCTGTAGTCCAAGTGCCAGTAGAGCTAAACTGCTAAATTCTTCAGGGCAAACGTAAAGAAATACAATAGTAATTGCAGACATGAACTTTTTGGAAATGAAGCACACAGCTCTCAGTGATACACTCCCATTTCCAGTCTTTGTTCTCATTGATGGAACAGTTAATATAGTTATTATATTATATATGTTTTCAGTTATAAGTACAACTTCCATTTGATAACTGTACATCACTCAGTATTTATAAGATTGCTCAATACTTGCAATGAAAAATTGCTTGGAGATTGTTAAAAGGGGTGTGTGTGTGTGTGTGTGTGTGTGTGTGCAAGCGCCTATATATATCACTTCTGGATCTGTATACCAGACAGCTAAGTTTCTTGATGTCTCCTGAAAGACATCTGATGAT
This sequence comes from Pseudonaja textilis, assembly GCF_049901715.1. Lineage (NCBI taxonomy): Eukaryota > Metazoa > Chordata > Lepidosauria > Squamata > Elapidae > Pseudonaja > Pseudonaja textilis. The sequence continues at coordinate 35,207,387 of NC_142008.1, read as the reverse complement.
CTAAAAACAATGAAACATGTTCACAGAATAAACAGTATAAGCAAGTCTTAAGACATTATGTTGGCAGGTTAATTGTACTTGAAATATAAGGCAGAAGAGTATATGCATTTTGTGGACAATCTTATGAATTTCTGAGAAATACATAGACATACATTAATAGAAGCTAAAACGATATGTCCTAAGACTGACATATGTGTATCTAGCAAACAATATTTTGCTCAATCAGATCAAGAACTCCTTTTGTCTAAAATAGGATCACAGAATATGATTATGATTATTTATCCCACCTTTTTATATATAACTCAAAGCAGTAAATGTGCCTTATACTCCTGCCTCCATTTCTTCCCACAAATCTGTGAGATGGATTGGGATGGGCTGAAAGAAAATGATGGGCCAAAAGTCATCTGACCATGCCTAAGGGAGACCTGGAATTTATAGTCTCCAGATTTCTAGGGAAGCATATAACCCATTGCATTTGAATGGTGAATGGATGCATTTGGAATGCTTACAAAGATGGCAAAAGGGAAGACCCCTTTTCTATCACCGTACCAGATGGCATCTAAAGCATTATTCCCTCTAATTGCATCAATAGCAAACATCTATCCAAAGTAATATCTTTTGTGAATTTGCTAAGTTGCTTTTTAAAAGCATCTAAAAAGAGGGAACTTTTTTCCGTATGTGGTGGTCCTGTACAGAAGCTCAAAAATATTGGCAGAAAATTAGAAATTGGCTGGAAGAAATGACAAGAGAATAGATCGAATTCAAACCAGAGTCCTTTCTGTTAGGGATCTTTGATAAACAAATATCAAAAAAAGTGAAATATATAATAATACACATTTTCACAGCGGCCAGATTGGCTTCTGCACAATGTTGGAAGCAGCCTCATGTTCCATCAGAGGAGATGATCATTCAAAAAATTTCAAGTTGTGCAGAAATGGACAAATGGCATTAAATGGAAATGGACAACTTTGGCATTAAAAAATAAAGACACTTCAATATACTACAACAGCTGGAACTGCTGGTACAAATGGATAGGCCAAAGATAGACTTCACACTAAAAGCATCTAAATTGGTGGCCATTGTTCCTCCAATGTGTTATTTCCACATGTATTAAAAAAACTTCTGTCTGTTATGATTCATCATTCTTATGGGAAAAACTTCAGTTCTGTGAGCTATTTTTTAAAAAATTGTTTTTATTATATTTTTCAAAAATACAAATCTCATCCATATGACAATGTTTTGGCATCAACAAATACATATAACTTATGTACCTTATTCTATATATCGTTATTCTATACATCTATACCTACCTACATCTAATACGTCTTATTATATATATCAACAAACACATATATTTTATATTTCTTATTATAACGATATCTACAATAACAATCTCTTAAGGTCTCTTACTTTATTTACAATAAACCATTCTTCCTGATCTTTATACCCCTTTTTTAGCCACTCATACCATTTATCCCATATTAGATAGTATTCAGAATTCTCCTTATCTTTCATTTCTAATGTGAGCTTGTCCATTTCTGCGCACTCCAATATTTTTTGTATGACTAGCTCTTCTGGTGGGGTATTGACTCCCTTCCATAGTTGTGAAAAAGCTATTCTGCCTGCTGTCATGTAAGATAATATATTTAATTTTTGAGGGGTATTGGTCTGTGATTATTCCCAAAAGAAAGAGTTCTGGTTTAAATTCAGTTTGGTTTTCAGTGATCTCTTGAAGCCAGTTCTTTATTTTAATCCAATATTTCCTGGTCTTGGGGCACAACCACCACATATGATAAAAGGTACAGTCTTTCTGTTCACACTTCCAACACTTTGTACTTGTGTTGGGATATATCATAGCCAATCTCACTGGGGCCAGGTGCCACTGATAAAGCTATTTAAAATAGATTACATTCAGTTTAAATGTAAATTAAATCAAGTTCCATTTTTGTTCTGATCCACTCTTCCTTATAGTGGCCCAAACCATTGCTTACAGAACTATGTCCCTACCAGCATGCAATAAAAAGGTCAAATAGACTCCTCAGCTCCCAAAGTTATGCATTCTTATCCAGTGAAAAGTTGTTAAAGGACACTTTTTCTGTTTTGAAAACATTTTATATTTTAAAAATATACTGTATATTATAATTATTAAAATTTATTAAAATTTATATTAGAATATAAAGAAATAAATGGACGGGCCGAGGTTAATTCACTGTCCCTACAAGACAAAATGTAAGTAGATGTCTATTCAAATAATATAATGATAAATAGTTTGTTAGTTGCCCTACCAATGTCACTCTGCCACAAATAGATAAATTAAACTTTTATTTTGCCTTTTCTGTTATCTTTTGGACTATAGAAAAGTACATTGAAGACATTTAAATCTTATTGTTTTCTTTTTTATTTATTTTATTAGTTATATTAGAAACACAAATAGAAAGGACTAGTTCTTTCCCAAACAGTATTTTATTTTACACTTACTTTTAGAAGTAAATGGCTTACTTTTAAAAATTTTAGGCTCTTCCCTCTGTGCTTTCTTTTATTCTTGCCCTTGAAATAATGTTCATGTGATTCCAATCAAAAGAGGCAGGTTCGTAGGATATGTTGCTGAGGTAGTTCTTCTTAAGTTCTTAATGTTAGTTTTGTCAATATTAACAAGTATGTGTGATTCTTCACACAGAAAGTCAAATGAGTAAAGACAAGTGCTAATGCAAGTTCTGGTTTTATTACCTGTTGTACCTTTAAGCCACATTAGCTACCATTTGTTTTGTAAGCAGTGTCCGCATTACTCTTATTTAATGTTCATTGTAGCGAGCAATAGATAGGCAGACAGACAGACACAGACAGATAGGTCTCTCACTCACATAAAGTAATCTTTGAGAATACAATATTATCTGAAAAAGAAAGTTAGGGTACTTTGATTACTTTATTAGTACCATATTTCCTCTGCTTATATTTTTAGAATCTCTGTGATAAATGAATTTCAGAACTGAAAATGAGTGAATTAAGCTAAAAAATGGAATTGTAATATAGTTCTAAACACTGGTTTAATTTATCAGAGTTGCTTGATTCACACCTAACAGTATTCAACAAATCATAGTTTTAGAAATCATAACAATAATTTACACACTATGTACTAAGCCAAAACTGATCAACTGATAGTTTAGTATATAAATAACTAAGCAATTTTCCAAAGAAAATTGCATAGGTTTGAACTCTCTCTCTCTTCCCCCCCCACACTTTGTCCTTTTGCTTTTAGTAGACTGATAGATTGAGCCTGAAACTTGCTATAAAATGCTAACCTTTGTCTCACATGTAAATTGTAAGTTCTTTAGAGAGAGTAGAGTTAGAGAATTTAATCTAAATCCAAATCAATATGGTTATTGCATTGCCATAGAAATTGTTCCACATTTGATAAATTCTAAGTTTTCAGTATATAAAATTTAGCATAATATTAATATTTTTGAATCTTATTTTTCATCTCAAAATATATTTCTCATTTCAAAATAATAGGAATGTTAAATTAAATGGGATAACCATGTAGAAAGCCCAAATCATATGTATCAAAATCCTGCCAAATATAATGTGACACAAAAAAGAAATTGCTTTGTAAAATATTACCAAAAGCCTTTTCCAATCTAGTACCTTCCTTGGGATCACACCACCCTGATCTTTAATAGCAGTACCAAAATTATTGTCACAGAATAAATAATTATGTCTTCGTCTTAAGCTCGGAATGTTATCCTAACATGAAATTACCATTTATATTCTTCGCATTTGCATTTAAACTCTGATGCAGTACATTTCTAATAATGATATATTTTATATATATAATTATTATGTTTTAGATAGATAGATAGATAGATAGATAGATAGATAGATAGATAGATAGATAGAGATATATTAATATATATTGGTATATAATTATAGTCCCATAATTATATATTTGTACATCATTTGACTCCAACCACAACCCTTAAGGTTGTTTAGTCATATTTCTATTTCAGCATATAAAATAAAATATTTTAGTTCATGATTAGCAATTCCTAATGAGAAATTAGTTGGAGGCCATAGTTGAACTTCCCAATTTGCCAATCTACCAGTAAATGACTCCATACAATTTTAAAATAGATTTTGAGGGAGGTCAAGGGTAAGAATTGGAACAGGCCTTAGGCTTCCATTCTCATCTTTCATTTATCATTTTTTAAAAGATCCCTTTAAAATTTGAACATTTTGCCCCCAAGTATTGATTATGTGATCTCAAGGTCCTTCAGACACTGCAAACACTGCAGATGTATGCAGCTAATAGCACAGGTGGCTTAGCCCTGCTTAGTTTTCTTCTGAGATCTGGATATTTCTTAAACTTGCTTCTTCCTCATGGAACAAATTAACATAAATCACAGTACACCTGAAGCCAACATATTTCCAATTAAATATCTTCCCCCTCCCCTCAGAATAAATAGTCAAGGAACAGAACATGCTATTATCAGCTATTCTATTGTCTTCTTAATAGGGTGTGTGAAAAGATGTACACCTTTTGAAAACATTTATGTTTATACTTTATAATTTTTATGAACAAAATAAACTAACTGCACAATGAAATCTACCTATAAAGGCAGTTAGAAACTGATTGATTGATTTATAAATCAAACCATCTCAAGGATTTGCATCACCCACAGCACCAGTTTTAGGATACTTCTACTCTAGGAATGGCTATGATACAGCAACCTTTGATTTCCTCCATTCTTACAGGGAATTATCAGTAAGACATTTTCCTCCCATGCGGTGCTTTTCCATCTATTCTCAACACCCACCCTTCAAATTCAGAGACTAAACAAAATAGAATCACTATTCAATCATATGAATCTCTTTAATGCCATTTTCAACTGGGTAGGGCCTACACAAATTACTATTGCTTTCTCTACTGTATCGCTCGTTCTGGAAATCAACACAATCACTTTAACCCAAACCCTTTAAAAATATGAGAACATTTCTTTAATATCCATTTCCTCCCCCTCCCCCCAGTCCCTGCCTTTGAATTGCAGCCAAGGGAGAGGTAGTCAGGGAAAACTATATTATCTTTTTTCTTCCTTTCTAACTATACTATTATGCTATTAAACAAATTTAAAGAAAGACACTCACATTTTTATGTGTTGAAACAGGGAAACAAGTTTTCCTCTTGCCTGCCTAAAGATGTTTGAATTCCAGAATTGGAAATAGAGTTACTATTTCTGTATACAACCTGCAGCAGAACAGTGAAATCTGGATGCAGCCCCCATTTTTTCTTTCTCAAAATGACCGGAACTTCATTGTTTCTTGTTTTACTTTGAGATTTCTCCATGCTTCTATTTTTAAACTCTTTATTAAATTAGCTCTGGAGTTTGAAGTAATAAATGAAAGGTTTGCAAGATTATAAAAAAGAATGAGTCTGGGATTAAAACATGAACATTGTTGTTAATAGAGTTTATACACTTTTTTTGTAAATGTTGGTAGCTATACTATAATACAAATACAGTGTATATGTACAACAGAAACTCTTATAGAATCGTGTTTTCACAAAATACCCTGCTTTTACTCCTATTACACTTAAAAGATATCGTGGTAGATATAACAGAACTGATTTTGGGGTAGGGATGGTTCCCCAGGCCATAATGTTGTCTTAATTTCCTATTCAGAAAAAATATTGATAGAAATTTCTTTTTAAATCTGTTTTAACATGTGGTATCTGATTAATCAGCTCTTTGTTGGGATCCACTTCTAAAAACAAAGGCTTTCTTCAGAAATCGCAAGCAAACAAAATGTTTTGAAATGTAATCACTTAAAAAAAATAATAGAAATTTGACTTCTGTGTTGTTAGGAATGTCCACACATAGCCCAGTGAAATTTAACACTGGTAAATGATCTGACTACCTCAAAGTGAAGTTTTTGCCTTCCTACAGTGGCCTTTCACCCTGCCCTTTCCTCCAATCTGAGGAGAGCTGATGTTGATGGAACATATAATGGCTCCTTTCCTGTGTAGTAAAGTCAGCAATAAAGCTTAGTAATTAAGGTGACCGGGGAGGCCCGGCCCAGCAGGCCAGTGGTGTGGCGAACACTTTTAGAACTTCAAACAATATCAAAGTCATTGAGAAATGGGCCTAGTTCAGGACTGGTTTGAATTAAGGCTCACTTCCACAGCACTTTTCAAATCCAAGCTCAAAGAAGAAAGCCAAGGCCTTCTGGATTTCATTAGAGCCAATTATCTTATCTGTTTCATCTCAGCCTGACCCTAAGGCTGGCAAACAGCTATTCAGTACATTTGGTTGTTTGAGAAAGCCTCCAGTCAGCCAATGCCTAAGGTACTGATAATTAAAACATTGTTGCCCCCTGCCTCTTGTGATTAAATATTTTCAAGCTTTTGTAAATAATTTTTCCATTCTTTGCCCCAAGCCGCAAAGGTCCAATACGTACATCAATTTATTCAGTGTGTTGGAAAATAGTGTGAGAAAGAAGGGTACAGGAGAAATGGAGGAGAAACATTGAGATATCTTTACCTTCTGAGAATGATATTCAGTACATTTCTTGCATTATGTTCTATTTTTGTTGGAAATGATGAGCTGAATGTTAAAGTTACCCATCCATTATCTTCCAAAACTGTAATGGATTGTATGAGGACTAGCTGTAAAAATCTTGGAGCTTTTTAAGATAGGATACATTAGTCAGCTTAATTTCAAGAGCTCTGAAATTCGAGCAAAATAAAACTAAAGAATATAAGCATAATGATAAACCTTCCTCATATGGAGAATTTTATTTGGAAGCATAATTTGCATTTCAGCAGTTTATCTTCACTGATAGGGACATTCACATCACTTTTTGGGAAACATTTTTATATATGGAATAAAAATCAAAATGTCCGAATACAGTGAATTTCCTAATAAATGCTTCATATGTCTCTATCATTTTAATATAAGAGCTTCAGGAACAACAGGTTTTGCAAGGCAAAACTTGATGATGGTGATGATGATGATGATGATAATGATGATGATGATCAATAATTATCAGAAAACCTATTTAAAAACTTAGAATACTGAAGGAGTATGATGCTAAGTTTTAAAAAGCAGCTTTTAGAAAGCAGCTTGTACCTAATTAAAGGAATACATTTTTGCTTCAATTCTTTAAATACAGAAGTGCAATACAGAAAATACAGAATTTGCTACAATTTCTTTTCATTTTGTGATTTGTTGGAATCTTCAGCATCATGCTATTGGGGGAGGGAAGGACCCATCTGCACGGATCAATGGTTTTATAAAATAAAGAGAGCAGCTTCTTGCATTCTTGTCCTGAATCACTATACATAAATTCAGTGCAACCAAAACATCCTAAAATTACCGAACGTATTACAAAATGGTGAAAAATTTGGCTCCATCTAGACCCACCACAACCTGGTGTGCAAATTGGATGCCACACAGGAATATTGCATGAGAAGCACCATTTGGAAATAAAATAAAAAATAAACATCATGGAAACAGTCCATATGGTATGATTATGTAGAAAGAGCCCAAGAAAGAGAATATATAATATGTTGAATATTTTTAAAAAATGGCAAGTCTCTAATTATAATTCTGCACAATTCTGATCACATGTGATGTGATCAGCAGGAGCACAGACTCTACCCATTCTTAGGTATTCTAAGCAGTTTGAAAAAAAAGTGCATGTTTTTCATCCTTCTCCTCAGTCAGTTTATCTATATTCAGCATATGCAAAATCTAGAATGCTTCCATCATTTGTATTTCTTTAAATCAGATATGAGCCTTCCCTAACTTTGTTCCCTCTAAGTGCATTGGGCTTCAAAGACAACATGGTGTCTGGGAATTAATTGAAATCCAACATATGTGGAAGTGGGTGTCCCTCCTTATTTTTAGGATAGGCTTAGCTTGTGTGTATATGTTTTAAAATGATCATAATTGCAAAATTATATACATATAATTGCCCATTAGCAGTCCTTTTTAAAGGATATAAAAAGGACATAGATATATTTAAAAAAAACTGATGTTTTTTTGTTTTGTTTTGCTTTGCTTTGCTTTGTTTAATAGCCCCTTCCTTCTCAAAACGGATAATAAAGTAGAAAGTTAAGCTACACACACACACACACACACACACACACACATTAGGAGGACAATATTACATATTTTATATATGCTCACAGCAAAGATCTAATTGTATAGATTGGAATGTAGATTTCAAAAACTATTGTAGTAACAGTATTTCAAATCAGAAGTGGGCAACTAAAAATTATTGGGCACAGCCATAGGACAATAGAGAATTCTACTCCAAAGGAGATAGGGGTGTCTTTATCACTAAAATACATGTTTAGTGTCTACTCTACCAAAGCAGCATTTCAGATCAATTTCTTTTTCAAACAAATTAAAAAACAATGTAGAATATGTCATGAGCTTTTGAATTACATGGGAACTGTATATGCATTTATTTTTTATTCATGTAGATTTATATACATTTCCCATGTATGGCTCCATTTTCATTCTTTGACATATTTTTTGTGCTTACTAAGATACAAATTTCTTTTCTGTAAGCTTATTTGAAAAAAAAAATAAGATACTTTGAGATGCCTTGGAAAAGGCAGATTTTTTTATTTGTGTAAAGATGAATGCTAAAAATCTTTGATATTTGGAGGACCAAATATCCAAATTTTTTCCCACCAAATTCACAATCAAATATTTTCTCATCCTCCTACAAAACACATGCCCTAAATACATAATTCCATAAACCTCCACCTACTTTATATTATTGGTTGAATAGTTTGTAGTCACCTCAGATATTGACTTACCTAGATATAACAATATCAGATGTGTTTATACAACCCATTTCATAGAAAATAGATTTACAGAAAACAAATCAGAATTATTATTTTTTTGGTCCCAGCATTATTGCAGATAAATTTTGTATCTCATTGTGAGTTATAAAATATTTGAAGAAAGAAAACATAACAACTGTTTATTTGAAAATTTCCATTTACCAACTTTATAAGGATTAGAAAGACAGTGATAAAGTCAGCTGTTTTTTCAGAGATCCTGGTGATAGGAGTTTAATCAAACTGCTTTTAACTTATCTAAAGTAGGTAAGTGATCTGTTTATTGTCCTCTCTTTTGCATATCTGCAACCATGTCATAAAAGAAATGGTGCATCTGAGTGCATCTGGTGCGCACTAATGTCTATATAAAGAAAAGATTTTGTGTCAGAGGGGATTAATTTTAGAGAAGCAAGAAAGAAAATTGGAGGTGCTTGGGTTTTTGTTTTTGGTAAGAAAAAGTTTGAGTTTCCAAATAAATAAGAAAAAGAACAAGTTTGTGTCACATGCATAAAAAAGATTTGCTAATGTTAATTTACTTGTAAACATTGAAGTATAAGGAAACGTTTAGAAGACTTTTAGTTGTTGCATTCTGAAAAAAGTTCTCCTCTCTCTTCCCACTTCAAATTTTTCTTCCAAACAGAAATATCTTTAGGCCGTCAGACACTGTTATAAAAGATGTCCAAAATTAAGACATGCGTTGATAGCATATAGCAGCTTGTGCTGCCAAAATATTCAAAGAGATAGATATTCCTGTTCAGCTGAATTAAATAAACCAATTGTTATCGTGGAAGTGCCACATAAATCCTATTTTTCTGGGGCAAGTTTTTTTTTCTTAAAACCTTCTTTCAGAGTTTTTTACTAGCTACTATAAAGCAGCTGGAGGTTTTCATGGCTTCAGACAAGTCACTGGAGTTGATGGTGCTCTACAGTGAAAAAAATGCAAGAGATAATTTTTCAGCAATGTGCCTCTCATTTATGACTTTAGGTAGGGGTGTGTTGGTAAAGTTTAACAACTGGCTCTGCCAGCTCCTTTGCAATGCCACTAGCTGAGCCACTAGCTTCCAAAAACTGTTTGGTGAGCTAGGTATTGTGGCTCAGGTCTGCTCTCAACCAGTTTCCCAAATTCCTGAAAATGTAATGATTAGCTTTATTGAGCTATTGCAAGCCAGCTCCAGCATACTATTGATTTTAGGGTACAGTCAGTGGTGGGATTCAGCCAGTTCACACCACTTCAGGAGAACCGGTTAACTTTCTGAGCAGTTTGGTAAACTGGTTGTTGGAAGAAATCATTAGGGCAGAGAACCTGTTGTTAAATTATTTGAATCCCACCACTAGGTACAGTATAGTAGCAACCTTTTGGCAATGCATATTTAGAAAATAAATAGTGCTATAAAATCTGTTTTGAAATCATACAAGCAAAAGAAATTGATATGCAAAGCAAACAAGCCCATGAATTGTAAATTTATCTCATCATTCTTTCACCCATGTTTTACCAAATGAGAACAGTGATGATTCTGGAGCTCTGGGAAATATATTCTGGCAATTGTGCCTTCTGTTCATTTTCAAATACCGTATCCTGTAGTTCACAAAGTTCTTCTGACTTAAATTGTCACTCTCACTATATATCCAATATATTCTTTCTTTCCAAAATTCTCCAATTCATTTTTACCTTTTTCCTCCACTGGTAGAAAATAGAAAAAAAGAAACACAGTAATTTCCTTAAAACATGCAACATTTTTTATATTTGCTGATTATTAATGGATTGAGATTAGTCATTATAGAACTAGCAATAGATTTTCCGTTAGGCCTTTATATATGGAAAAGTTATTGTCTGTAAGATGACAAAGATACGAAGAACACTTAAATTATTTATTGCCTATTCTCATCTCCCCCAATAGGATTTTAATTGTAAGGAATGGTGCATGTTTTACATGTTTAAAGAAGTTACTATCATGAACATATGAAAACAGGCTTTAAAAAGAGTAGAATGAGGAACGTGCAATTTCAGGAACATATCCCTTGGAGAAATCCAGGAAGTGAGGAAGAATTAATAAGCAAGAATTGGAATGCAAAGGCCTGAACTGCACTGAATTATTAGACACTGAGCCAGTTCTTTGTGGCATTAAAAAATAGCTAAAGAATCAGAAAATAGGTGTCTCATTTCATAATGCAACAACTATTTTAACTAGCAAGTTGCAAGCAAAACACCAGGAGCAGGTCCATATCCATTAGGTTTCTTCTGCTGAAAACATTATTTATGTATTCTAAATGGACTGTGAGCTTGGGCTCTTTTGCAATCATGTTTGTAAAATCGGCATTTACTTTCTGCTTCTTCCACCAGCAACCTGCTCAAGGGTATTTTTATAATATATTCAAGAAAATGGCCTCTTATGCATACCCACAGCAAGATAAATTTATTCCTAGAAAAAAAATAGGTAACATTATCAGTATATTACTATTGATGATTTTATACATTGCACATATAGTATATAGTTATTTTGTCTATTTTAAGAAAATGTTATTTAATGCCAAAGTTTGATTGTTGTGTTAGTTCTGGGGCAAGCTGTAAATTCTACCATTACTTTTGGGCAAAAACATTTTTATGTATTGCATTTGTGAGGTGCTTTTAGAATAGCTTTGTTCCCATTTCCCAGTCCTAGTTTCAAAGTTAAGAATTTAGCTTTGAGCCTAAAAGGAAGAAACAGCAAGCAGATACTCTAAAGGATGGGAACCAAGTCTAGAATCCTCATATGGAAATGGTATTCTACAAGATGTAGATAATACTTATTTACATGTTGTTGTGACATTGGTTTTCAGTGGAATATTTATGAAATCTTATTAAATTTGGGAGATACGGTAATTTTATTTACTTTGCTTTTGATATGAAGTTCTTTTATTGTGCATTTTGAAGTCATATCTTGAATAGCAATTCAGTTATTCAATATCTAAGTTGTTCCAAATTTTGCAATGCAATTGGCCAATTTTATTAGGTTTACAAATGCATGTGAAAATTGTATACAAAAATGCATTATTATATACAAAAATGCATTATATGAAAGAAAATTACAAAAGTTATATATTAGAAAAAGACCCACAAAAATTGCTTGGGAAATTTATCTTAAAGCATTTATTGAGGACTTTAAAGCAAGAGACTTTAAGTCCAGTGAATTCAGGTAGACACTATCAAAAATAAGACATTGATAATTGCTAACATTAGCATATCTATTCTTCACAGATCAGAATGACATGTAAGTGGCTGAAATTCTGAGTTTCTTTGAATTGTCAATTGCCATGTTAACCATGTTTGTGTTGCACAAAGTTGTTTTCTGCCCCATGTTGGATCTCCTGAATTGTTTCTACTGCAGTAACTAAGTGGCTTTTTAAATCTAAAGTTTGCTATTCCCATAATTTGGCTTGCATGGATTTTTCTTAGTTTATTTCTTTAAAATACTTATTTATTTATTTATTTCAATATGTGTGGAATAATACTTATTTTTATTTTTTATTAAAAGTTTAAAAATAGGAATGTGTGAAGGTCATTAAAGAAATTCCATTGATAATTCTGTTTTCCTGCCTCCCTAGAAAGATTTATACAGAAAATCCATTGCCCAAAGCTAAATTCCATTTGAGCCTCCAACCTTTACTATGTTTTCAATTGTTTTTTTCAAATTCAGACTCACAGATATTTCACTACAATCATTTTTTCACTAGGTTTATAGTGATATAAACTTAAACTCATGACATAGTTTTATCAGAATTTGCAGACAGAAGCCCAGGTTTATAAACTTCTTTTTCTCCAATACTTTTCTTTTTCCTAAACATTAGCACTTCAAGCAAAAGATCAGTTTCTAGGTGAAAAATTAAAAAAGCATTAATGCTGAGCTTGTGAATTTCCTTCCCATCAGTTTCCCCCCTCTTTGCTTTATTGTATCCCAACTTGAGAATTTTTGGGCAGGGATTTCTGGATATTGACCTAAACAGGACAATATGCCCATCTGTCTGGCCAAAACTAAGACTAGTTTTCAGCCATTCCTCTGCACCTCCATTTCCTGTTTCTACACATGAGACCCAATATGGTGTTATGTTTAGATGCTAGTAGAGAGACAGGGATGCAGGGACATGGTGGCTCAGTGGCTAAGACACTGAGCTTGTTGATCAGAAAGGTTGGCAGTTCAGCGGTTCAAATCCCTAGCACTGCGTAACAGAGTGAGCTCCTGTTACTTGTCCCAGCTTCTGCCAACCTAGCACTTCGAAAGCATGTAAAAATGCAAGTAGAAAAATAGAGACCACTTTGGTGGGAAGGTAACAGCATTCTGTGTGCCTTTGGACAGTGCTGGCTCTTTGGCTTTATAACAGAGATGAACACTGCCCCCTAGAGCCAGAAACAACTAGTAGGTATGTGTGAGGGGAACCTTTACCTTTACCATAGAGAGGTATATGCTCTAGTATACCCTGATGGAAGTTATCTGGGCTACTTTGGTCAATCATTATTTCTCAGCCCTACATTAGAAAGTTAAAAAAAACACCTCATCTGTAAACTAGGGTCCATAAAATTGCAGACACCTTAGCCAAAATGGATTAAGCATGTAAATTATAACTGATGTGGATGTAGGATTACTCTTTTATATGCTTTGAAAAACATTTGATTCAAACTATCAGTGAAGTGGGCTGATTTCTAATGACATACTAGGGCCACAGATATGTCAAATATCCCTGTTTTAGAGCAGTTTGAATAACATCTCTTTAGAACATTTTGATATCAGAAACCATTTTCAAAGTCTCTGCAAAAGTCTTTGAAGTTGTTTCATTTTGGATATTGAAATTCTGAGGATGGAGAGAGGTAGAAAGAATAAGGACATCCAGAGATGCTGGAATAGCAGGTAGGACATCTGTGCAGATAGAATAAATCTATCTTCCTAAATGCACATAACATACTTATTTGCCAGTAGACAGAATGGAGTTCTGAAGAGAGAAAAATGTATAAATCAGAAAAAAAGGAGATATTTGTTTTCTTCACTCTTCCCAATCTTTTTTTCCCCATGGAAAACGACCACAGTTTTTTCTAATTATATTTTCCACTGTCATGAAAGGACATTTGATGTGGATATGAACATTTAACTTTTTCTAGATCAGGGGTGTCAAACTTACATCATCACGATAGTGTCATGTGACCTATTGTGAATTTTTCCCCTTAGCTAAACCAGGTATGGGCATGGACAACATGTGACGCATCTGCCTGCTGGCTGGGAGTTTGACAGCCCTGTCCTAGACTGATAAATTTCAGTCTGCATTGTAAATAATTCATATCCTGTGTTAAATTACCCCAAAATATAATTCTGCTTCCTTAAAGTGATATACCATGAATAACTGTGAGTACTGTTTTGATAGCAACATGGTTGTATGTTTATTCAGTCAAATATCTTTAATTTATACCCTTATTCAATATCTGAAACTGATTGTAAACTTAAAAAAATAGGAGGTGAGAGCTGAATAACAGCACCAAACCATTGAAAAATGCTTTTGAAAACTGTACAAATATCTTGGCAAAGGATAAATGGAAGTATTAGAGTTTTGCATTTGATGTTTACCAGTTTTGACAGCATAGTTCTAAGAAATTGAATCTTTGACTAGGTGTTTGCCATGATAGGCAAATGGCATACATAAGATCAAAACCAATTTCACAGAAACAGTGCAAAACTGTGACTTCATGCTTCCTTCCATCACCCCATATTTGGCATTAAGTGTCAATTTCAGGTGTGTTATGTCTGAATGCAAAACCATCTCAACACTGTATTCAAAGACCACCCAAGAGTGTTAAGATGGGGAGAGAAAAAGCAGGGTGTATAGATTTTGTGGTATATTTGTAATTCCAAGAAGGTATGCATTAGATATAACATTTGAAGCTATAAGTTATTATAGTGGTTAGAGCAAAAATTGTGAGTTTCACTCTTAGTTGGAAAAGTTGAAAAGTTAACTGTTGTTAGTTTAACTTGCGATTCCTAAGCTAACCATTTTGCCCAGCTTTGACAAGTATGACTGCATGAAGCTTACATCTGTCAAAACCAGAGATATGCTGCTGTACCATAAGAAAACTGGGCAGAAAAGAAGAAACAAATTGCTTACTTAATGTGAATTGAGAGTATGGGGAGGCTCACAAACAGAAAATGTTTAAAGTAAATTTTCCACAATTTGGTGATTTCCTATGTATTGAATTCACACACCCAAGTCATATTCATATACATACATCTCCAGAATGCTCTAGGGTCTAAGAATGTCTTAGTTTCCTATTTATATATTTAAATTTATTAGCCCTCTAATTCCAGTGGATTTTTTACTATACTTTCTTCCCATGTGGCCAGGCAGGATTAGGTGCATTTCCATTACTCCCCTTAATTCCTGAAACCCATACAATATCTCTTAGAGGAGTATTGAGTTTCCCAAGTTGCTTGTAGCCAATCACCAACGGAGATATGGGGTGGGGGGATACAGTAGTAGAACTTTTTACAATTTGAACTTGGTGGAATAAAGTGGAAGTATTACATCTCTAAGAGGCTAATTTGGATAAAAGCAAATTGGACAGAATTTATGATTTCCGACACTGTTAAAGATAAGTGAAGGATTCATTATTGTACATTGATAAAAACTACATGTGAGAGATCTTTCAATATATACATCTGCTGAAAGGAAGATGCCTCCCTTAATGGTGCTATTGTTACCTCTGTGAACTGAATAATATGCGAAGGATAAGAAAACAACTTTTATAGCTGTCTCAGAACCTTGGATCAAATGAAATATGGCACAAAGGTGAGACCAGATAACCACCAAACAGAACACTTGTGCAGATAGATGAAGAAAACAATATCTTGTTCAGACATGTGCAATATTATATGAGCAAACCTGGTCTACCATGACAAAAATGAATTCATACCTTATAAAATGGATAAATGGATATTGATAAGTACTTCTACTATATGAAAGGAAACCTTTAATAAATAAGCAGATGAAAAAATATTTCTCCCTGTAAGATGAGGATAATAGAAACTATTTTACAGAGATTTCTGTAAGAATTGATGGTAACTAAGTAAATTATGACAACAATTTTTCTTAGAGTTAGTAAAATATGTCAAAAACTGTGAATGCGGCCCCTAAAAAGAGGGGTGTTCAGTTGCCATTTCCTGCATAATGAAAGGAATCTTTTGCAGTGTCTTCTGACAGATAACTGGGAATTTAGTAAGGTATTGTGGTAAGTGTGGAGAACAATAGACAAAGCCTATTTGCTTTATAAACCCCTTTATGTATTAGGCATAGGGGGCTTATAAAGCTAGTAAACAAGCTAAGTGAGTGGAGAAACATGTTGTGGTTGAAGATGCCATCTGAAGGCTTGAAACTATTGTTTGGATAAGAGGATTCCAGTAATATGAGGTCTTAGTCATAGACCAATATGAAAGCTGCATTGGAAGATGCTGCTAACCTATGGCAGGGATAGTAGGAGAAATTCAGAGAAGTGCAAGTAAAAGAAGTAGTTATATGTAAAACTTGCTGCAGTACAGAGATTCTAGATCCTAATCTAAGGTATAAGCCATCATTGTTATCATTATCATCATTATTATGACCTTTGATTCTAGAACTGATTGGCCAGTAGAATGGACTCACATAAGGTGACCAAAGATGATTGAAGTTGCTAGAAATTAGCTGCCAATAAAAAGAGCTACTTCTGCTGAGAAAATTCATAGTAACAGCACACACACACCCACACACACACACACACACAAAATCCTCAATTTATGAAGTTGATTGGATCCCTATCCATTGCAACAGATTTGTTGAATGGTTGAGGTAAAAAGTGGGGCTACAATGAACATGGACTCCTCTGTGACCACACAAATATCATCTATGCTCCTTCATGTTTTGGGCATCCATAGCTAGAAGACTGCAAATAAGCAGTCCTAGTATATAATCCTTATGTTTCAATTATAGAGATCAAAGTGAAGAACCTATGTAAAAGTCAATAAACTTACTATATTAAAGATATGGAAGGATATCTATAAAATCAATTAAATTATTGCATATAGATATGGAAGGAGCACGAGCTCTATACTGTAGTCACTTGCCAGATTATCATGCAAGGCACAGTTGTGTCCCAATTTTTGTGATTAGCAGAAAAGTCTGTGTAAGATGTGAGTTACTCCCTAATTTTAGTACAGTGGTCAGGTTAATACACTATAATAATAACAAAATGTTACTTATCAAATGCATGTTTTTTTAGTAAGACTTTTAGCTAGGTAAGGAGAGCTCTTTCACAACATCCACAGCAATATGTTAAACCAGGCTATGTCAAACTATCAGCCTGCGGGCCAGATGCGCTATGCCCACTCAGGCTCTCTGCAAACGCAAAAAATATCATGATATGTCACAATACATCACATGATGCAATCGAGTTTGACATCTGTGCATTTGACCACGGCTGTCAAACTCCCGGCCCATGGGCCGGATGCATCACACACTGGCCACACCCACACCTGATTTAATGAAGAGGGAAAAAGTCCCAATACATCATGTGATGCCGACGTGGCGATGTGAGTTTGACACCCCTGCATTTGCAGACAGTCAAAAACAGAGCAGAATCTTGCTGACACTGAACACCCTGTTGTCTGAGAGAGGTCCTGTCCAAAATGACTGTGTGAAATCCCAAACAAATACAAATCAATATGCAGAAGAACCATTTATATGTGACCAAGTTTACTACGTGGAAATTTTCAACACATTTCCACAAATGGACAAGCAAAAACTTACACTTCCTGCCAATGTTTCATTTACACCTGATGTCAATCAGTAAATCCGTATCTTTATCTTTATATCTGTATCTTTATATCTACTTCTTTTCAAATCCTTGCATCTCAATCTTAAATAAAAGACTCAATGCAAATCAGAGAGGTTTGCTTCTATATACAGTACTTTTGCTTAGTACTCAACAAGTGACAGCTGATCTAATCTGAATTGGGAACCCGAGCAATGTAAAACTTGTTTAGTTTTGAAGGATTGAAGGCTGCATAAATAGGAAGGTTGCAGGTTAGATTTGAAGATCAAAAGTATACAGGAATAAAAGCTCAAATTCAAAATATACTCCCATCCCACACAACAGTATTTTTTTCATTTTTGCATGGTTATGGTTATGAAGTTACCATTAATGCATTGGTTAGTGGTAATATTGCTATGAAAGAATAGATTTCCAAATGTGGTAATAATGAAGTAAATTGCTGGAACATCACCAGAATCTGCAATAAAATATATTTACATTGATGGATTCTCTCTGCCTGTTTTTTCTGTGGATCTATTTATTCCTTGGCTTTGAAAAAATTTATTAAGCAGTTTAGAGGAGTGCAATCTGTTTCAGGCAACAAATAAACATATTCTGTTTTGTGGGTGGCCAGCATATTAACACTGATTTTTTTTAAAGTAAAGTAAAAGAGGTCTCCAGATACTATATAATAAGAGATGTTTACTTTAAGCCAGTTCCACTATGGGTCATTTTTCTGATTGTCAAGGCTGTTGTATTCTAACGCTGGTAGATTTCAGCCTGTTACTTCTATTTGGCACTTTGAAAAAGAAACAGGAACCAACCTGAATGCTGTGAGGTACTCCACATCTCCCATGGGGGGATCTAGGCCACCTGTCCAAGCAATATTTATATTATAACCTTCACCAGGACCACTTCCAACCTAAGAGGAGGAGGGAGAAGGAGGGAAAGGAGGGGGAAATGCCAGAGGGAAAATGGAGAGGAAAGGCAGAGAATGAATCAAAATAAGAAAATGCACAAAAATGTCCTTTTGAAACCAACTTCAAACAGCATGTCAAATCAACCTGGCTCCACTTGACAAGGACTATTCTGGGTTATGCACTTGTTCTACCCTGTCCCCACTCCCAGTGGGCCATTTGGTAATCTAATGCAATTTAGAGCACCAATGTAGGATGAGAAAATTAGGGGTAATCATGCAATGCAATTACCTGAAAAGATACAAATAAAAAATGGGGTTGTAAAGAAATAAACCTAACCTCATTTGGGGCTCCGCTGCCAGGGAAGAAGTTGCCTTCATCATAGCGATGGAGGGAGACATACAGGATGCTGGGGTCAGAATAAAAAGCCTGCTGTGTACCGTTGCCATGGTGAACATCCTAAAGAGGAAAGAAAACAGATGACAAATGCAATCATGTCCAAGCCAATGTGGTAAAGCTTCTTTGCTTTCTCTTCTTCTCTTTCTCCTGTCTCTCAGTCTTAGTCTTTCTCCCTCTTTCCTTCATTCTTTCCTTCCCTTTTTCTCTCCCCTTTCCACCCGCCCTTTAGCACTCTAAACTTCCTGAACTTTCAGGCAAATTACTCTTTAATACACTCATTTTTTAAACTGGCTTCTAAAAATCAGGAAACCACAGTGAGCATGCCCTTGAGACTCCAGATGAGCAGTCATTGAGAAATCCCAGTCCTTTTGTACAATTAGATATTATACACCGGCCCTTTGTACTCCTTGTCTCAGTGATGGAATCTAGCATCCTGTTTTATGGAGGAATTTTATGACTTATTAACTGCCAACAGTTCATAACCCCTCAGGCTTAATTAACTTGGTTTCATTGGCTTTTTAAAAAGGGGGATAGGCAAAACTTGAAAATACAAGCTAGTATTTTTACAAAGGAATCTATGGACTATAGAACTCAAGAAGTCTTTGTTTTTTTGCAATTTTTGACAAACACTAAAAAGTCCAGGCATTCACTGATTTTCCAAATTCTACTACTGAGGTCAAAGGGTTTGCAACCAGCTGAGTAAATTGATTTCCTTGAAACATTCAGTTCAGTTAGCAGTCCCTCAGCAACAAGACCCACATCAAAAGGGAGCCCAGATGCAGAAAGGACTTTATACTTCATTTCATAAAATCTTGATGTGCAGTTGATATGTAAGAATATGATCTTGTTAGTTTCAAGCAAACTGAGCTTCCAAAGGCCACAAATGTCATTTATTTTGTATGATATGAGCTGGCAGGACACTTGATGAATAACTAAATTTGCTAATATTCTGACCACAAATTAACCTTGTGTACTTTACATACAGCTATTACACGTGTACTAAATATTTTTAGTAATATTTTTTTAGTATTTTTAAATAATAAGGCTTATCATGTTTCCTTAAATTATTTTTCATGGAAAAGATAAAGGAAGTATAGAAAAGAAATGAACAGAATATCCACAAATCTTTTTAAGCATAATAGTTTTGGAAATGAGGCCACTAGAAACTATATGCTACCTGATTTGAGGAAAATCTGAGCAACCACATTGGCAACAACATATTAAGGTTCTGCCACTTCCAACTTAAAAGATTCAAAGTAAATTTATAATGAAGTAGAGGACATAAAATTACTTTCATCAATATTAATATTGCTATTAAATCAATTTGCCTAAGCGGCTCTCCTCCTCAAATTATTGAGACTATCACTATCTCCAAAATGCTTAGCATGTTTCTTCTAGGGTTTCCCTTCTCATCCCTGCAGACATTGTGTGCATAGCACATCATTTTTCCACAATTCCTGGCAGGAGTGTTATTGGTAAATGCTCCTTGAAGAATAGAATACATGCTGCTTCAAAACTTTGAAGAATGGTACTCTGTACAACCTTAGCAAATATTTATCACCTCACTGAAAAACATTAGGCAGTAAAATATTTGAGAGCTGCCCATTACCTGCTATGTAATTTTTCACTAAACTAGAATGAAGTCTATTATTATTTTTATTTTTCTTATTCTTATTTTTTGTTGCTTTTATTTATTAATTGTATAACTTGCTTTTCTAAAAAAGTTACACTCCAGATGGCTAAATTATAATGCAATAAAAATGAAAGTAAAATATTAAAATGTCATGCTCTTAAACACTTAATAGGTTAAAACACTTCAAAGCAATAAATAAGGGCTCCCAGGAAATGAAACTTACTTTTAATTCAGCTAACATAACCCAAACCTATTATGAATGAACACATCTTTGCTTGTTGATGGAGTTCTGAGTGTAGTTATCAACAAGGCTTTCTTTTGCATTCATTTCATATAGGCCCATGATAGCGGCAAGACTCAGACAAGATTTTTTCAGAAGAGTGTGAAAGTCAATCTGGCTCACATGTAAGTAAATAGAAAATGGAATGAACACATCTTCTAAATATGTGAGTTCTAAAACATATCAATGAAGTGAGTGGTGCAACATGCAGAATCTGCCAAAATCAATTTAAACTCAATTAAACACTTGTAAGGCTCTTTTCCATTTTACCATGCTAATGTCTTCATTCCTGCCTAAATGTGTATATATGTGTCTTTCTATGTAAATAAAAGAATATATATATATATATGGATTTGTCCACCCACCCACAACACCCATCCATCCATCCATGACTGTATCATTGGTAAGAATTTGTGGTCCACCTAATCTTTAAAATCTGAATTCTTTTAACTTCTAATCGAAATGGGCTATCAAATCATTTCAAGTAATTAAACAGTGTCCTGACCAAAAGGCCATCCCGCAGAATATGAATGTTATGTATCACATTTTTGAATCACATATCTATCTCACAGAGAGATGGAATTAGATATATATGTACTATCTGAATGCTAGTTGAAAGATACTAATGGAGCTTACCTGGGACCTGCTAATAGCATGAATACTTTAAAATGTTACAGTATTTAATTTCATAAGAACATCTTCTGCTTCAGTTAATATACATAATCTTCATGCAATTTTACTAACTTAAAAACGAGCAAATTACCACTTATCCTACGAATATAGGGGGTGACATATAATATAGTCTTTGCAACTTGCACTATTTCAGATAAACTGACTGCATTTCCATAAGCCATAGCCACTATAGTGGACAGTTGGTTTGGGGAAAGCTGTTTAGCTTATGAATTACAAATTTCCATTGTTTGACACAACAAATGAATTTTTGGAATGCTTCTTCGGTTTCAGTCAAAGAAAGAATTGTGATTTCCTGCTCTTTTTTTATTTTGTTTGCTCAGAAACAACCAATTCCGTGGTATTATATCAAATCATTAGATCTGATTTATAGTTATGTTCCGATTACTTCATTTATGCCCTATTATAAACTCCACCCTATTTGCATCTACAGTTTCATCAAATGCAGAAGAATAATGACATATTTGAGGTATAGGTAATGTTACTGAAAATTATATTGCTTTCAGGAAAATTGTCTAATAAGGGTTGGAATTTGCTATAGTCTATTGTTACAGGGTTTTATCAAGAGGATAGGAAGCTAATTCTAAAGGATAGTTGTTCCTCTACTAAACTTTCCTATTGTGATCTATTATTATCATAAAATGATGTATTGGCTTGAAGTCTTCATATTTTTATGTGGAAGTATTTCAATGCAGAGACTCTCTTAGCAGCAGAAAGCAATACATGCCCAAGAAGACCCTCATTGCAATTTCATGCTTTGTGCACAGATATTAAATTGTATCCAAGATTAGGATTCTTTAAATATTATCCCAGTGTGAAAGGATTAATAGATCTTCGCATAGTGGATGATATTTCCATATAGGTGGAGTCATGTATACTAGGATATGAAGACATTGTTCCTGTAGACATTACTTTGTGCTGTTAAACTCTACTAATTGATTGTGGAATGATGATAATAAATTGGATTATATTTTAATTAGAGCTGTATTCTGAAGATGCAACTATGCAGAGTTTATTACATTATTGTACAGATTAATACATCTATCATTTTTAGTTTCCCTCAGTTTTTCTTTTCCTCAGATTTAAATTTATTTCAAGCAATATATTTATTGTACTTATTTTTTGAAAAAGGTTAATTTTTAATGCATCAATTTGTTATATATGTATTCTGCAAAAAAAAAAATCCTAATTAAAATGTTGCATATTATTTCATAACTACAACTTTGCATAACATTTTCATGCATGCATTTTATGCACATTATATTTATTTATTTTTTAATTTGAAAACTGCACTTAGATTTCAGTTCACATATTGATTTATAAAATCAAATAAATTCAAAAAGTAAAGCATATTTCTAATATAGGCTTCATACTGTTATATCCATGCTGGATATGCAAATCCAATATGTCATTTCAGAATTCTGCTAAAAATACAAACATAAGGTATTATAGTAATAATAGGGATATAGCTATTACGAGCTGTCTTTGCCACTGTACCTGCCCTATCAAATAGTATTCTCCTGGAAATATTGTGGGCCCCAACCCTGCTGGTCTTTCATAAATTGGATGATGTCACGGCACTTGGGCCAGAATTTGAGTGATCCCTGTGGGTTGGTTGTTATTAATTGTCTTAGTGAAAGGAGTACTTTTTTCATTTCAATCACAGGCACATAGTGTATTATGGTTTCTCCTGTATATTATTTAAATTGTGTTTTCTTTTAATTTTGTTTGTAAGCTACCTGGTTAAAATGATAAGAAGGGTAACTATATAAAAATATTTGCTAACATAAATAAATGAATGGAAACACTATTCCCTGATTCAAGAAAGTTTATCTACAACATTTTTAAAAACGACAGTTAAAGACTGAGGATAAGACCTGAAGTTTTCAATACATTTGCCAAAGTGAAAAATATCCATAATAACAGAAATAGATCAGATGAAGTTCTACCTTAATTTAGTTTTTAAACACTCGAAATTGCTGTGTCATTTCTTTATAAATTGGTATTGGATTACAACATCCACAATAGCAAATTGATTATTCTCTAGTAATAATTGTCTACTGGATTACCAATGCCAGTAGCAGTAGTTACTAATAATGGAAATTGTAGCCCAGTGAATCTAGAAACACTAAGCTGAGGAAGGCTATAATATAAGAATATTGTAATTCCTTCTGGTATTTATTATTCAAAATTTAATCTTACTTTCAATCTTTAAAGAAATAGGAAAAAGTTCAAGTGAAATGGAGAATCTATGGTTTCCCAGCTGTTGTTGGACCACAATTTGAGTCATCCATGACCATTGGCCTTGCTGGCTGTGCCTTAAAGAATTAACACCCAAGAAGATATGAAGGGCCATGGGTTTCCCATCCCAAGAGACCAAAAGGAAGAAAATAAACTGAGGTAATCTAACTATGCTAGTTAATTTCTGTGCTTATAATCATAAAAGAATTTTCAAGGCAAACTCAAATATTTTATACAGGTTGACATATGAAATAAAAACAACATAATTCTGAAACCATTGTATTTTTAAAAAAATTGGAATAGATATCTATAGGCATATAATTATAGCTTTTTAAAATCAATATCAGCATTATCTGTTTTGTCCGTTCTTTATTTTGCACCATTTTTTTGAGACTCAAAGCACATTCAGAGTATTTTACTGAAGATGATCAAAAGAATAAACAATTGTCTAATTAAAAGTAAAACAGTAATTCAAATCTAAATTTGAGTTAATCATCGATTGAATAGATTAACAATGGATGTCCATTAAACCCTAATATTCAATAAATGGTAGCTTTTCAGCAGTAAAGCACTGAAGAAAACTTTCTCTACTAGTAGTAGTGGATATGATTTTGAAAGAAAGCTTAGGATTGTCTGAACTAAATCCATTATTGTCTAAAATTCAGACAAACCTCTTTCAGCAGATAGGGCTTTTAAATCTTCATTAAACCAAAATCCATGAAATTAAGAGCTTATTGTATAACAAAACAACCCTATTGCTGCTTATTAACCTTGCTTTTTCTTTTCCTAGCCCCAGTTGAAATTGGAAGATAGGATTCACACTGATTCTTCAATCAATAGTGGACTGGCACATTATTATGTGGGGTATTATGCAGACCATGTTGAAGTTGGAGCCAAATAATTATGATTATACGCTTCATAATATGTAGCAAACTATGTTTGCAATCATAGCTTTGGTTTTTATAACAATAGAATTTGGAACAATTTGTATATAATACATCATTTTTGTGGTTCCGTTGGATTGCATTGCCACAATATATTGACATGTGCTTATATCAGGACTATTTATTCCATGAATGAAAGTGAACTACAGTATATGGCTTGAGCAGTCTACAATTTCTGAAGCCTATAGCTATAGTGATCTATCTGCAAAGTTCCTCACTTCAACATGTATGCCTGTTATCATATATATTGGCCAGCTGCAAGTCTATTCCCCTACTGAACTGCTATTTAACATCTTCTTATGAAATAAACAGCAGAAAGAAAAACTGTGGACTGGGTTTGTTGCTGTTCATAACATATTCTGAATTTTGTGCCTAGAAGCTGTTTTAATAGTTTACTATTAAAGTTCTAACAGCATTTGCAATAAAGAGATAAAGCAATTGTCTCTTAGGGTTCTCTGAAGTCATATTTCCCCAAATTTAGTAAGATTGGATGCCCCATCACTTTTCCACTCTCCCATGGGTGAGAATGAGATAATTACTGTGTAGAATTATAAGTGTAGTTCCTTTTAATTCATTTTATATGTCTATATTTCTAAAGCAATGATGGTTTATCAGATTCCAGAAGTAACATTTTATTAATGATCAAAATTACAAGATTTGGACTCATTATCTCCTTTATGAGTCTTTCCTACTTAATCGTTTGCTATGCCCTCTAATTTTCTTGTTACAGTTTCTGTTTTTCCTTATACTTGAGACAATCACACACAGTGCTAACTGAAATTTACAGCATAAAGGATAATACCAATAATAAAATCCACGTGGGATTTTAATCTTTTTATTTTTATTGTCCATGCTGATATTTATTTTGTTGGTCAACACAACTGGGTTCAAAAATTGAGCTCCTGCATTTGATCACTAAACGAAAGAGTGATGGTATTCAAGATGTCCATTTTATAAAGATAATAGATCCAATCACTTGTTTAATTAATAGTTCATTCATAACAATGTCAGTGACCACTTTCTTAATTCATAATCTGCATGAAGAGTTATATGGCTTCTTTATGACAATTTGGTTGTGCTAAGGGTAACAAACAGTGCTACTTGGCCATTTGACCACATGGCTCTTGTTCACTAGTTTTTCCATCTTGAATGTGCTTCCTCTGTATGGCTATTATTGGAGGTTAGTGGCAAAGAATTTCAAGACAGATGAATTATTGATAGTTATTACTGTTTTTACATTTATTCTTATAGTGCTACATCTATTACAGAATATATATATAGGAATATATTATATAAAGTTCCAGATTATGTAATATATTAAATAACATACCCTAGTTGTCTGGTGGTTAATACACTAGTAGGCTAGAAAGTGGAAAGACCATGAGTTCAAACCCTGCCTTAGTCAAAAAAGCCAGCAGGATGACTTTGGGCCAGTCACACTCTCTCAGGCCAACCCACCTCAATGGATTGTTGTTGTGTGGAAAATAGGAGAAGTAAAGTGTCTAGGATATGTTCACCACCTTGAGCTATTAAAAATAATAAATGTGAGATATAAATCAATAAATCAATATTAATTTGTTAGCTGTGACACAGGGGCTACCCGTAAAGGTGCTGTATTTAGTATTTTTTAATATTTTTGCTTTGCTTATAAAGTTTAATACAGTATGTTTAATTACAAATGTCTCTTGATATCTCTTAATACCTATCATTTGTTGTTTCATGTATCTGTCATGGAGGGACCTGGATATACATATAAACTTTTTGCATAAGAAGTTTTGGCCTTATTTTGCAGTCTGGATTTCAAATGATTGGACTGGATTTTTAACAATTAAGTTGTCTGCATAACCATTATGTTGTCTTCAGTTCTTCTAGTTATTTGATTCTGTTGGATCTCACTGATTTCACATGGCTTCTTCCCAAGAGCTGGCCTAATTCTTTTTGGCATCTATTCACATAGCTGCTGGAGTCATCCTTCACAGACCATCTGGTGCATGCTGCTGCTCTTTTGTGCAAGTTTCTTTTATTTTCTCACTGGACCTTAGTGTTCTTCCCAGACCACTTGTGGTCCTTTCTGATGATTTCATGAACTTTGTGTTGAGTAGTTCTTTGATGCCTCCAAAAACAGTACTGGTTACTGAAACTGGCATTATTTTTGAGAGCAGAAAGAAGAAAATCTCTATGGGACAAAAAGGAACGAAGTACTCATGGGAAGAAGATGACTGTAATATTGGAATCTAACTGATCAATTTCAATTCATTCAAGGTCTCATTATTTGCTGGTTTGTTACTGATGGTTGAAATGGAACTCCTGTGTACAATTCAAATGCTCATGTTACATCTCTAAAATTAAATATTATTCTGAATTCTCTTGTATGGTCTTTAACTGTGTAAATTACATTTGGATATATTAAATTCATGAGTTTATAGTAATAATTATTTTGTGAGTTCTGGTAGTAAGATTTAGATTATCACAACCTCACAGTTTTCATACACTGTATTTAAATTTTTATTACCTGCAAAAAATAATTAAATGTAACAGGTTAGATTTAGTTGGCAAGATTTATTTCCTGCCTATGCTTTTCCAGTGTTACTGCATTGTTCCTCCTGAAGGGCAGGCAAAACAAAAATGGTGTTCATAAATCAACCTTTGGGTTTTCCTTTAGGCTGTAGATAAAGTTGGTGCTTAAGTAGAAGGCAAAGCCCAATTAATTCATGAGTAGAGTATATAAACAAGATGACATACGATAACTGCATTTCACTTAACCATTTGTTTGGAACTTGAGTTTTTATTAATAGATAAAACTAATTCACAATGATTACCTCTTTTAAACATAAATGCCATTCAATAGTATATTTCTGCATGAAAGCCATCATGTATTCATATACACGTTTTTGAAACTTTTCAGGGAAAAATGGTATTCTGTTTCAAGTATGTGACTGTTGCAAAACATGCCAAATTATTATCAATTTAAAGAAGAAAATCAAACTTGCTACCAAACCCAAAACATGCAGTTAAATTAAACTACTTCAAATTGATATCCTGCATGGAAAAATAAACTTGGGTACCTGTTAGGTCATTGAAATAGTGGAAGAATCAGTTCATTTAAGAATCATAAAAGCCACCCTGATCTACCCCTTTTCTCTTTAAAATTGCAGTTAACACCATTAGAGTGAAACATACATGTTTATGGTTTCAGTCCTGCAATCCTGAATTTAATGGGTTCCCAAATTCAAAGGAAAAATGCACACCTTTATTACTTCTAAGTAGTAAAAGCAGAAAAGACTAATGTATAGAAGAAAATGCAACACTTTCGTTCTTCCTCCCTTCCTCTCTTCCCCCCTTTATCTAAAACGATGATGCTCATCAAGAATACATACCAGATCTACAATCAATATCTTGCCTATATTTAGCTTGTCTCGCAAGTATTTGGCAGTAATTGCAACCGAATTAAAAAAGCAGAACCCCCTGTGGAATAGAGAAGAACAGAAATTTTATAAAGCACATTGGTCAGGAAACAGCTATAAATAATGTTTAGGAGCATTTGCGTGTGTGTTTGTGTGTGTGTGTATGTGTGTTATAAAAAGCTATATGATCTCTGAGATCATAAATCTCCTTCTGGGATACCTCGAAAGCCTTTTCAGTCATCTGCTAACAATTAGAGCTCCTCTGAGACACCCACAGTACAGGTGATTGCCAGTAACCCTAGCACTCCAAGATGGGCAATATTCCCTGGTACTTACATGGCTGTTGATTCTTCAGCATGATGGCCTGGGGGCCTCACGATAGCAAAACCGTTCTGTAAGAACAAGATATATTTTCAATTACCAGATTTTAAAAGAATAAGGCAATGGGATGGGGGTAGCTCCTTATTTTTATGGAGCAAAACAAACAAACAGCAAGCAAATTGCTTTTGTTTCTTTGCATTCTATTAAGACTTCTATGCATCTTTTCCTGTCTTTATTAACCTTTCATGGAATATGCTGAAGCAATACCTTCACTCTTCAGTGTTAAATCTTTCATATAAGATGAAGGGAACATCTGTGGTATTTCAAATGCTGTTGAACTACCATTCTATTATCTTTTAGGCATTTCAGGAAATAAATATCACAGGTTGCTGGAGGAAAGAAATGTGGTCATGCTAGGTCATACTGAAGTTAATGTAACACTCTCAAGACAGTGGTGGACATTCTATTACACCAGTGCTAAAGAACAAATTAGTTGCCAGTTCCATTCCTTTTGCCACAGGGGATGAGTGAGACTGCTGTTCTCTTTCTTTTCCCCAGATAGTAAAATAATCTGTTATCCCCCTCTTACATACAGACCATGCTTGCTGGGACTGAAGCATTCTATGTCTTGAGAGATATACATTCTTCATCCTTGGACTGCAAGATATATAGATAGATACTGATACTAAAGTAACAAATACAAAAACCTTTCTAGTTCAACTTTGTTTTTAGTAGTAATCCAGTTAGATGTCTTCCAAGTTTCATGCAAAAGGCATGACAACGATCATAAGATATGACACATAGGGCATGAAAATAATGACCTGCTATTTGTTTGCTAGACTATCACTGAATATGGGGCTTCTCTCTAATTATTATGGCTTGTAGCCTTTGGATAGTTAGTAAATTATTATTTACTATCTGCAAACCCTAATGTAAATGTGCAAGCAGAAATTTGTACTTTTTTTTCCTAGTAGCAAGCAAAACCACGGCATGTACATTGTATATTCGTTATTTTGACAAGATTGCTGATAATACAGCATTGAAATTCAACATGACCTTAGATCTTTCATTTAAGCCCCTAGAAATCAATATTGCTATCTTGCAAAACACAGCATTTTTTTTCATTTTTGTTGACCTTCTACAATGTTACAAATATCCCTGTGGCAATTCCATGCATTTTTGCTTATTTGCAAATTATAGCACTTTATTTTTCTATTTCCATTAATTCTATGTCTAAAAGTGCTTATATTCTAGTATCCATGTTTAGTATTGCCACAATACAAGAATATTTATTTCAAATATAAACAGAAGGGGGGAAATCACAAGAATAATATTTGTATGCATGTGCATGTGTGCTTGCCGAGTTCCATAGTAAGGCACTGACTAAGTAAGGCTATATCAAAAAACAGCTATTACATAAAATACTTAGCTAAGCAACCCAGGGAAAGGGACACAAGAGAAACTGCAATCCTATATACTTCCTAGAACCTGTTTTTGAATGAATTGTAATAATCATGTGGAGTTTCTATCTATGTGTAGGTTGTTGTTTCTCAAACTAAACAATTTAAGATACATGAAATCTCATGCTGACTATTTTTTTCAGCCGATTCGTATTGTAAGTATGGAAATTCTGGAACTATGCAAATTGCCAGTTATGTCCATGATAAAATCCCAGAAAATTGTACAGTGTATCATATCAAGACTACATCATTTATAGATCCAAGGTGTCCATATAAAACTAAAGGACAATAAATTGTTTGGTATGTAGGTTCGTTTGCTTACATTCAGCTGCACAAAAATAAGAATTTCCCTTTTTGCATTAAAATAAACGCTCACATATAAAAAAAAAGTCATTGGGGAGATTAGAAAAAAAAAGAATGATGGAAATTCCATATTTCACTATACTATAAATCTAGCTTAGAAGCTTGCCAAAGCTTGCAACTTTATTGGACTTTTTAAAGACAGTTTATAATACACATGGTGGACATTTTGTATGTTTTCATATAAAGTAGTTATGAAAAGAAAAATCTGATTTTCTACAAATGCCTTAAACAATTTCTGTAACAAACCACTCAGACCTCTCCATTCCTTCCCAGCACACTATGAAGCAAAGTACAGTTCAATCACTCCTAAATGATGACCAGAAATTCAGGGTTTAGAGTAAAGATGTAAACACTCTTTGCTGATAAGAAATGTATTGTTAACCATTCACTGATTCTATACATAAATATTATTAAGGGAGTAATATTTTGTGATAAATGAGACTGAAATATATATTGAGTTAAAAATTTTTGGAATGCCAAAGATTGCTGAAAGATTAAATACTGAGCCACCAGTGGAATAAATTAAAGATGAAAACTGTGAAGCACAGAAGGAAAGGGTGTGGAAGTTGAATCATTTGATTAGGGATAAATTATTAATATGACATTTCTGTTAGCTTCTAACTGACTTTTTGCTGAACCAATATAGAAAAGATGATTTCTGGATTGTGTATAGATATGAATTAAGTTATGGGAAGAAGAGGAATTTGCTTTTCATTTTAAGAGAAGTTGAAGAGTCATAATGTTAGATTATGCTCTGTGCGATGACAGTTGGAAGCCACTTTTTTATTGTTGTCTTTCTTTTTCCTTTTCTCTCTTTTACTTTCTCTCTTTTCTCTTTGTTCTTTCTCTTGCACTCTTTAAATTTTTTTCTTTTATATTTTAATTCAATTTGTATTTTTACAATACATGTTAAAACTTTATTGCAAACAAATATAAATACTACTGTGTGCAGGTCATCCAACTGAATCACTTTCAGAATTAAAAATCCAGGTTTCTTTGGTTTTTATATAATCCTAATGGTGGTAATGTCTACCATTAGAATTATACAAATATTATTACTCACTTCAGGATTTTAAAACTGCCTGTCTCCATCCTCCAAGTCTTGATCCAGGAGGCATGAAAAAGTTACTCATGAGTGAGTAAGGAGCATGGTGATACAGAAAATGTCATTGTTTATACAGATCTAAGTGCTTACAGATTAAGGTAAATGCTTGAATATGTTCAAAGCATAAATGAAATTGAACTGCCTAGCTTTTTTTCTCACTTTTTGGTATCACATCAATAAAAATATAAAGATTGCATCAGAAAGAATGAGAAAGAAAAATGTTGAGCTATATATAGTGTATATAAAGTTACACATGTTCTTTATATGTATGGATTTGTATATGTGGATAATTATTGTGGATAGAGGAATGTATTCTTAGAAAATTGTTCAGAAAATGTGGTCCAAATCTCACACATGAAGAGTTCTCTGCTACTTTTTAAAACAGCCACATTTTTTGTAGGCTTCCATGGGAAATTCCACAAAGAAACTCTTAAAGCAACATCACTTTTTTCCAGACTTAATTGAAATATGAAAAATAGAAGTTTGGTTTAAAGATATCAAAGAGGTGCTATACTTCCACTCTATAAATTCAAAAGCACTGCTTGCTAAACATTTCTAAAGCATGCACAACTTTAAAATACGATGATTTTCAAATACACAAAATAGTTCATAGACTCTATATTCATTCTGTGAATGTAGAGCTAATATTGATGGGCAACTTAACAGTTCTTACCGTCCTTTATTAAGATTTATCCACTCTGTCTGATTGGTCCATCACAAGAACAGTCTAATTACCATTTCTGACAGGCAGAAACATATCACTCTCTATTAATCCTTCATTCACACTCAAAGCAATCTGCTAGTTTGTTTTGCTATTCCCAACTCCCAAGCAAAATTATCCATTTCGGTGAATATTCCTGTTCATTTAGCATAGCATAGTCCAGTTCTTTGCAGGTTAATCACAACTATTAATTGGTTATTTCACAGGTAATGACTCTTCAACAGAGTTTCTGTGTATCATAGTGTCTGATACATTTTAAAACTACTTTTGCTATGAATTCTATAATAGCACAATGGTTATAATATGTGCCTTTTAAATAGCAGGTTGTTATTTTGAAATCTAGTAGGATACCACTTCATAATTTTTGCAATCACTCAAACAGAAGAATTTCACCCTCTAGTTTCTAAATAGTCCACAAGACTTATTTGAAGAGCATGAGTCTCTTGAAAATAAAAGTAATATTTTTTTAAAGTTTGTGTTCTGTTTCGAACTAGAATAAACATAAATTCAGATTAACATTCTATGCATATTTACATGCATGTATACACTACACTTAAAGTATGGTTGCCTAAGAATACAGTTGTGCTCATAGGTTTACATAACCTGGCAGAATTTATGATTTCTTGGCCATTTTTCAGAGAATATGAATGATATGATAACACAAAAACTTTTCTTTCATTCATGGTTAGTGATTGGCTGAAGCCATTTATTATCAATCAACAGTGTTTATTCTTTTTAAATCATAATGACAACAGAAACTACCCAAATGACCCTTATCAAAAGTTTAC
Organism: Pseudonaja textilis; assembly: GCF_049901715.1. Classification (NCBI taxonomy): domain Eukaryota; kingdom Metazoa; phylum Chordata; class Lepidosauria; order Squamata; family Elapidae; genus Pseudonaja; species Pseudonaja textilis. The sequence continues at coordinate 35,174,479 of NC_142008.1, read as the reverse complement.
ATACCACAGTTCGTAATACAGTGTCTTGCTCCCTTTAACATCAATGATAGCTTGAAGTCTATTGGGGTATGTGGGAATGAGGCTCTTTATCTTCTCAGATGGTAAAGCTGCCCATTCTTCCTGGCAAAAAGCCTCCAGTTCCTGTAAATTCTTGGGCTGTCTTGCATGAACTGCACGTTTGAGATCTCCCCAGAGTGGGTCAATGAAATTGAGGTCAGGAGACTGAGATGGCTACTCCAGAACCTTCACTTTATTCTGCTATAGCCAATGACAGGTCAACCTGGCCTTGTGTTTAGGATCATTGTCATGTTGGAATGTCCAAGTACGTCCCATGCACAGCTTCCGGGCTGATGAATGCAAATTTTCCTCCAGTATCTTTTGATAACATACTGCATTTATCTTGCCATCAATTCCAACCAACTTTCATGTGGCTTTGTAGCTACACATCCCGAAAACCTCAGAGATCTACCTCTGTGTTTCACAGTAGGAATGGTGTACTTTTCATCATAGGCCTTGTTGACTCCTCTCCAAATGTAGTGTTTATAGTTGTGGCTGAAAAGCTCAATTTTGGTCTCATCACTCCACATGATTTTGTGCCAGAAGGTTTGAGGCTTGTCTCTGTGATGTTTGGTATATTGTAAGCAGGATACTTTGTGGCATTTGTGTAGTAATGGCTGTCTTCTGGTGACTCGACTATGCAGCCCATCTTTCTTCCAGTGCCTCTTTATTGTGCATCTTGAAACAGCCACACCGCATGTTTTCAGAGTGTCCTGTATTTCACCTGAAGTTATTTGTGGGTTTTTCTTTGCATCCCAAACAATTTTCCTGGCAGTTGTGGCTGAAATTTTAGTTGGCCTACCTGTCGTGGTTTGGTTTAATCAGAACCCCTCATTTTCCACTTCTTGATTAGTGTTTGAACACTGCTGATTGGCATTCTTAATTCCTGGATATCTTTTTATATTCCTATCCTGTTTTATACAGTTCAACTACCTTTTCCCACAGATCCTTTGACAATTCTTTGGCTTTCCCCATGACTCTGAAGCCAGAAACATCAGTGCGGCACTGGATGAAAGACACGAGGATCTGTCAGAAGTCCAGGAACTCATTGACCTTTTATACACACATACACACACACTAATTTCAAGCAAACAAACCACAGTTGAGGATGGTTACCTTTAAAAGCCATTCAAACCCCTTTGTGTCAACCTGTGTGCATGTTATCAGGCCAAAATCACCAGGGTATGTAAACTTTTGATCAGGGTCATTTGGGTAGTTTCTGTTGTCATTATGATTTAAAAGGAGTAAACACAGTTGACTGATAATAAATGGCTTCAGCCATACACTAACCATGAGTGAAAGAAAAGTTTTTGTGTTATCATTCATATTCTCTGAAAAATGGTCAAGAAATCATAAATTCTGCCAGGTGATGTAAACTTATGAGCACAACTGTATCCATCAAGATGCAGTTCTCATCTAGAAAGGGTTGACAGACAATCAATGCAAAAGTGAAGGTAAGAGAAGTATATTTTGATTTCAGCAAAATAATCAGTAAAGTCTCCCATAAGATTCTATCAAACAAGATTAGAGCATCTTGGATCAGCTATGAGACTTGATTGAACAATTGTATCCCAAGGAATGCAGACCTGTGGCTTTAATTTGGAGCATGTGGGGGGGTTCAATAGACTCCAATTTAGACATTTCATAATTTACTGTGCTTATAAATTATTTGGATGAGAGATTAGAAAATACAATGATCAAATATGTACAAAGACAGGGGAATGATAAATGCCTTAGGTGGCAACAACAAGGTTCAGGATCTTATAAAGCTGAAAAATTGGGCAGATACTAGGAAGATAATTCTCAAGAGTAGAAATATTTTGAGTCAAGGACTCTCAAAAGGATGGAGAGGCATATTGGGTATCAGCAAACATAAAAGAAGACAGATTTGGATCTGCGAGGTCCCAAACTGAGGATGAACTGCAAAGCAACTTTAGAAACTTTAGGCTTCATCAAGAGATGTCTAGTGTCAAGATCAAAAACATAGCAGTGAGGTGAGTAGTGAGGTGACGCAAGTGTCAGGAGGGAAATGGACACATCAAAAATAGGAGACAGATTAATTAGTTTACACCTGCCCCTTTTAAGCTCTCAGGGAAGCAGGCTTAAGACAAATATAGTGCCCTTTGAAGCTACAGTCTTTTAAACCATAAAATCAAGGGATAAAATCCAGCTACAGGGATAAGCCATTTTGGCAGTAGTACTTTATGTCCTTTGGGTCTATCCTACCCCATAACGAAGTCTGGTATACAAGTCTTAGCTGAAGAAGTTTAAATAGTCTTTCTTTCTTGCAAAAAAGTAGCTCCTTTACTGTCTACCTGGTATTCCAGTTCAAGCAATAGCTCCATTTGCTGCCAGGGAAGAGAACTGTTTCAAAGCCAGGGTTGGTGGAGTCAGGCTAGATTTACAGGTCTGAGTAGCGAAGACCAGCAGAAGGTTCTTTTACCTTTTACTTTATTTCTGCCATCAGCTTTTGTTCGCCATTGCCCCAGTTCCAGTGGTTCTTTCTGATCTTAACTCTACCTTGTCCTTTATTTCCGTACTTTCCAAACACATAGTGTTACTCATAGTGTTATAATTAATCCGGCACTGAATCTTAAAATACTCCTTGAAGACAAGACTTATTCCCAAAAATTTATTTTCCCTTCACTAAGAGAGCAGTTATGATTCCTCCTGTTCTGCATTATTTAGTAAACCATATTTAGAATATGGAATTTAGTCCAGGCCTGTACTTTTGGAAGCAAAACTTATGAAGATTGGAACAGTTGAAATATTGGATTTTAGAAGCTTAGAGCAGAAGTGTCTGCAGGTGAGAGGGTCAAAAATGTCAAGAGAATAGGCAATTACTATATGATTATAATGGGAGAGATCTGAAACATGATCATTGTATCTGTTGGACATTAAGAAGAAAAAAGTAACAGTAAAGCTGCTCAACAATGAAAGAGACTTGGAATCTCACTTGCTAGAAGCACTGAAACAAGCTGGATAGTCAGGAATGTTTTATTTCAATAAAACGGAATCCTGATTGTAGTGAATTCCTGCACCAGAAGAGTAATGGACTAGATCTCCAAAATCCTTACAAGGCCTACAATTTATGATTCAAATGTGCAGATTTGCCTTTGTTCTTTATTCATTAGGTTCTTGAGATTAGATGAAGAGCAGCCAAAATTTTGAATACTTATTTTTATTAATTAGCAAGTTAGGTAAGTTAATAGACAAGTTAATTTTCTTAATATGTTGAAAAATATTGGAATTATTTGCATATCCACTGTTAGTCTCCCATTAGTTTGGACATAGTTAAATAAACCCTACCTAAAATGGCCCCTCTTTTTTAAAGTCTATCATGAGAGGAAATTAAAATCTACAATAGAACACTCACTGTGTTTTGTTTGCTGGCTAATCTTCTAAAATATTTGTCAATTGCTAGGTCAGATTGTGGGGCACAGAGTGATGAATATAACTCCAGTACATAATTATTTTAGAACCTGATATTTCCACCTTCAACAAATTTAAACATGTGTGCCAATCACAATTATTTATTTCTCAACAGTCTAATATTTTTCATGACTACTAAATTTAATGCAGAGTTGTCCCACCTTAACCAATGGTAATGAGAATTTGGGCAATAGGGAATATCAGACAATGATCTCAGAACAGTGAGTGAAGGTCAGAAAAAGAAACAAAAATATTCCCAAGAGATAGACTATTTAACACCAAGGAATAAGTTGAAAATCTAGCCAACAAATATAAATTCAAGCTTTTTTTCACAGACACTTGTTTACAGTAAGATACAGACACCAAGATACTTTAAACCAGCTGACAGTAATGCGCATTAGAGGAAAGATCCATGTCTCTGTCATTATATTAAAAGTTTAAATTTGTGTGTTCTAAACTTCAAGGATACAAATAAATGCTTCAAAAATCTCTATATATGCTTAAAGAAAAAACAGCACATCAATACTTTATCAAATACTTCATTCTGCAGGAAAAGGAATTATTTTATGTCATATCACTGGCTTATTGGAATAAACAATAAGAAAGTATCACTTAGGATATGTGCTGAATGCATGACACATCGTTTATTTTTCCAAGAATATGAATCTTAAATATCATCTTGCTTTTCTTCTTTTGTATGAAGTTCAAGAATGTCCAGATAATTAGCATAAAAGCACATGAGATATGCTTCACAACTCTGGAGATTTAAAATCACTTCAGCCAACTAATTAAAATATTTAAAAGATTGGTCAGGATCACCATGGAACATGCAGTAGGTTAATGTCATGGCAAGTCAAACTTTGGGTGGATACCAGGCTATATCTTCTACTTATGATCTGCTAGTGTCATCTACTTATGATCTGCTAGACAGCATTTGCACCAAGACAAATTCCTTGTGTGTCCAATCACACTTGGCCAATAAAGAATTATATTCTATTCTAGTAAACTAAGACCATTAAAATTGCATTTTTGTCTTTGCTTTTACAGATGGATAGTTTCTAGAACTTGGGCAGTGACTTTTGATTACAGAAGCTGTATTTAACCCTTTTTGAGCTACCAGAGCTCCAAAATAAATGGGGGAAATACTGAAAAATGGCTGGATCTGCTCTTTCTTTGATATTGGGAGAAGGATTCTGGAGATCTTTATTTCCAAATGTTAAGCCTACTATGAACTTACACTAGCATTTTCATGTACTTCCTAGTTTCAAACCAGTGAACAATTATACCATCATTTTTTATTACTTTATGTTTTCTTCCATGACTCTAAAAGATAAAAATAGAGCATTATAAATGCAGGACTAGTTTGTCTGAACCTTTTAATTATTTAACTACTTCAGTATAGTTAACATTTGTAGATTAATACAAATAATTATTCTAGCATCATGGGATCAATTGTTCAAAGCAAAATAATATTAGATATATTATATTTTGGGGAAACCCTCTGACCTGGTCATTTTGGATGTTTTTAAGATCTATAGATACTTTGGATGATCTTTTCTGGGTATTTGACTTTTATTCTGAAGCCTTCACTGATTCAAATGGATGTGAAAAAAGCAAATGTATGTTACATTCATGGTTCCTTGAAATAGCAAATATCAGAATAACAATGACTGGATGCAGCAAAAAAAAATGTTGATTTTGATCAGTCCTGACATATGAAAAGGAACCATCCCAGGAAAGCTTACAGTTTTAGTTTTCAAGGATATTCATTTCAAACTATTTTAATTTAGTTAAATTATCCCTGTCTACCAAAAAGGCAACCCATTCATATCATTTTGAAGAGGGAGTTTGAAGAAATCTATGTTTGTTTTGGTTCAGCACAAATGGATATTTCTGATAATGTCAGAATCTGACATCCTGAGACTGATTTTGTTCCCTTCCCAATCTTTATTTGGCTATCAACTAATAAAAATTTATAACCTGAAAATTTTGGAATTTTCAGGCAGAACACCTTTCTCTCGCATATATTTTAATTCAAATAATATTTCCAAAATATTAGCCGTGCTGATATGTTGTAAACTTTCATGAGAAGGCTTTAAGCAGTACAGGGTTTGAGATACAAGGTTGAAAATGAGTCAAGATGCAAAAAAGGAAGAGGAAATCTTTGCATTTTTATTTCCAGCATAGAATCTTTATGAGAACTTTGTAAAGAAAGCTTTCACATCAAGTATGAAGGTATCTTCCACACAGGTATTTCTTATAAAAAGATTAAACCTAAAAGGGAGTTCAGGTGAAGTTACATGAATTTACTTGCCAATGCTATCAAAAAGCTTAAATAATGCACAAGATTTGTCCTCATAATTTCAATGGTGCCTCCTTTATTTCAGTTTGGAAATAAACATATCATTTTGTAATATGCCTTGCAATAAATTATACTCATTTTTCTCAGATAGTAGTTCAAATTCTTAAGTGATTTCTTATGTTAGCAACAAGAACAATCCTCTCTGCACGTTAAAATCTAGACTATCAGGACTTTTGAGTAAACTACTACTATGGTGATTGCTCTTTCTACTCCAGATGCTGAACATGGAAGCTGGAACCTCAAACAAAACATATAGTCCAGTGTTGGCTAACCTTTTCAGCACCGAGTGCCCAAAGCACATGTGTATCCCCAAAATGAAATGAACTTGCATCCCGCATGCATGCACTCCCCATGCATGCCCCTGCTACTTGCACATGCATGTGTGTGTCCCCCATGCATATGTCTTGCCCTCTGTGCACATGTGTGCATCTCCCACACACATACCCCTCCCCCTGCATGTGGCTCGCACCCGTGCATACATGGAGACACCCAAAGATCAGCTGGCTGGCTGGAGGTGGGTGTGTATGTGCGGCAGAGCTGAGCTGGGGTGACAGGTCATTTGCCCACAGAGAGGGCTCTGCATGCCAATGTCAGCACGTGTGCCATAGGTTCGCCATCACGGATATAGTCCATTACCAAGCATGTTGGGAGCCATCGGACATTGCAAACTTGGTAGATACAATATTTAGGATGTTTATCTCATTTTTTTTCTTTTTACAATTCTGTAGTCCCTATTCAGTGTAGATTTAGGGCAATTAGATGAAACTAACAATTTACTGGCTGGATGCCCTTTCTGATGCTACATGGATATTTTTCCTTTGTGCTCTGAGACAGAAATATCTGATGCTACCTAAGGTAGAACTATCCACCAAGCAAGAGGCAAGTGTTTTCACCACTAGGCCACTCAATGTTAATCTCAAATCAATCTTGTTAAATTTTAGATGCTAGTTCAGAACAATCTTATAATTCCTTAATGCACTGAAATCCTTATTTATTTTATTTATTATTTATTTTCACTGAAAAAGAGGATCAATATATATTGCTCTCCACCTTTCTGTGAAAGAATCAATTTTACTTATTGTGTTTGATCTTTTTATGCAGCTGAATATAATAATGCCTTTACTAACCTATTACTCAGAAAAGTAAAATATTATTCTCTTAGTTGACAGATCATTTGAGATTTACAGCATGGACACCAAATTCTGTTCAAAACTATTGCTATTTGGCACGTAGTAGACTACTAATAGATATGTATTCGTGTGTGTACATGTGTGCATGTCTTGAGATAATCTTGGTATAAATATAACTTTTGGGAGATTTTAGTCTATACACCAATAAAACCAAAATAAAACATATTCTTCTGTATTCTAAAGAATGAACCTATATAGCAATGCTATATAGATTATTTTTACTACAACTGTTTCATCCTGAAGTCTTTACTCATAATTCTGATTATCAATCTCATCAAATGGAAGGATATATTTTATTTTTGTTGATTAAACCATTCCTGCAAATAAAAATCTGGGGAAGTTGCATAGTGACCTGGATGAACAATTCTCATCCCCAATTCCCTTTCCCTGAATCAATGTATATTTTCTTCTCTTTTATCCAGTGAATTAACAACTTTGTTTTTTTCCAAAGTAACAGGATATGTGACTTTGGAAAACTAAAAAAATACTGAGTTGGAGATTTTATTTTAACTGATTGGCTTTACGGCCTTAACTGTCCCAAATATAAGTCAAGAAATACTATTGTAAGAGCCAACCAAAATGTCACAAAACCGTGAAACAATTTTTTAGCTCTTCCAAATCTTTCACTTTGAATTTTATACAAAAGTGAGAAGGGGATAAATATTCTGTACAAAATAATAAGAAATTTGAAAAACTCATTTTTTTTTGTTCTGCTTTGTGTAAGATCATCGAGTATTAATACATAATGACTGAACTCAGAAATTCCCATAAACAGAATGCAGAATTAAATTATTTACAGCATCATTGTAAATAATATGAAATAAACGTATGTTACACTAGAGAGCCTAAAGTTAAAATAAAGATAAAACAACCCCATTAAATATTTTACCACTTTTCACAGCTATTTCTGCCCTATGATCTAGGGTCTTGCTTAAATGTCCTTTTTATGCTAAAGATCTGCTCATTTCCTTCACCAAACAAGAGAAAAAACTTAGCTTTGATTAATCATTTTGCTCATGTTTGTGTTCAAATGTAGATGACATTTTTGTTACAAAAATAAGTAATTGCTAGCTCTTTTTAAAGTGTGATTCAAGTAGGCTATATTGTTTTACAATTTCACAGCTGGTATTTTGTCCATTAGCCAGGAACAATAAAAAGACTAAAGAGTTCACAAGAGATTCCAGATGGAAAGTAAAGATGTTTTATTACAGCTACAGATTCAGTACTTCAATCATATTTGCATATTTTAAAATCAGTTATCAAGTTGGTTGCTATATTGACATTTACATACATTGGCAGGGGTATACTCATAAACTGTTTTTTTTAAATAATAAATTTTCCAAGTCATTTTATGGATTATGGCATAGCTTTGCAGAATGTTTAGCAGAAAACACAGCTCAAAATTTAGTCAATCTTTTTTTCAGTTGTGCAATACTTTTGTGACTGCAGCTAAATCTCCCCATGCTCTGTGATGAATAGTTATGTTAACTGTAGACTGTGAAATTATTGGTAGGTAGCTTATGACTATATATAGAAGGATAAGTTAACTAGATTAATTATTAAAACCCTAAATGGATTTGCAAGAAAATCAATGCTCTAGCTAGCCAACTAGATAGCCAATATCTAGTGCAGTCTTAAACCCTTAATATCAATCTCATTGCAATCAATCAATTTCTAGTCGATTTTTATCAGTTATCAGATTAATATTATTTTAGAATATATCTAATATTTGCAAGACAATTAATTGCTAATCTCTTTTTAAGAAAATGACATGTTTTCTTTTTCAACACCCCTTTCCCATGTTCAATGTTTTTAAAAAACAAAATCAGGAAATTAGTATGCATTCTTTTATGATCATTTTAAAAATTAAGAAGCAAAGAAAATTTTGAACTCCAAGATCTCACTAGAATAGGCATGAAATGTCTGTTAAAAACTTGATCATTATGAATATATTGCATTCCTGAAAACTAGACAGCCCATATGTAGAGTAAGCCTGAGCTACCTCTTTTCCAATAAATCTATAAAGAATCTACCGTATTTCCCCATGTATAAGCACCCCCTTTGTATAAGCCACCCCCCCAATTTTTGGACTGTGAAGTTTTGAAAAAAATATTTTATTAGAGAAACAAGTTATGAAGAAAGAAAATTTACAAAGAAACAAAATTCGACGCCTAGATCTACAACTTCGGTCATGATGCCGAAGCGGTGCAGGCGCGCTAGCAATCTACGCATCAGAATGAGAGTAGGAAAGCATTCAGGCCGATGCCTAGCGTATGCATTTCTATCGCGTACTCGTACTCGTAATCGTATCATCACGTACAATTTTTACAAAAAAGTATATCATACTGCTGGAAAACCAGTTTATTCCTACTTTATTATTTTATGCATTTTCACGTATAAAAGTGTACCTGCTTTGTATATGCCACCCCCTACTTTTGGGCTTGAAAATTTTGGAAAAAAGGGGTGGCTTATACATGGGGAAATACGGTAGATCATTTTCTTCCTCATACAGTGGCACCTTGGTTCTCATTTTTAACTCGGTCCAGAAGGTTCAATGAGTACCAAAAACAACGAGTATGAAACAAATTTTTTCCATGAGGAATAATGTAGCCAACACTGACAAATTCTGGTTTGTGTGTTGAGTAAAAAATAAACTATTGTAATGAGATAAAATTTTTGCATCAAAATGCATTGAGTCCAAAATTTTATTAGTTTCAAAGTAGTTCAGTACTAAGGTACTACTGTATATTTATTGGAATAGAGATAGCTAGGTTTTCTGTATATTCTTAGTAGTTGGGATGTCTAGAAAGCAATATATACATAATCAGGTTTTCAACAAACATTTCATCCTTTGCATGAATGCAAGAAAGTGAGAAGAATGCAAGAAAGTGAGAAAAATGAGTTTCAGGAAAAAGACTAAAGTTTTCCTCTCAGTGATATTGATAAAAATTGTTTGAAGAAATTAGCATCTTTTTCCTCAAAGAAATTGTTTCTCAGTTCTCACTGTGCTACTAGTGAGCCTACTCAAATTTGGAAAGAGGGAGGAAAATGCAAAAGAAACAAAGCGGATGAGAAGGAAGAACATACATGAAATATATATGTTAGCAAGTACCCAAATACATGCATAAATATTGAATAAGTGACAATGTAGCATAATGTGATAATTCAGCCTAAAAGACTGAAAAGAATATTCCACCACCATCCACAAAATAAAGTTCTACACAATGTTTTACATAGCATTTTTAGATTTTCTTCAAATGGATTGCAAATAAATATGGGTGAACAAAATTCTGTCATTCATACCATATATGTTGTTTTCTTGCAGCTACTTCAAGCATCCATACAAAACTAGGATGACTGACAACTTTGTTTTTAAAGCCTTCATTACACAGAGCTAACTACTAAAGCACAACAAGAAGGCACCGTAAATCTACCAAGATAAGCACTAAAGGTCTTGCAGAAAACCTTGGCTGTCAATTGCACATAAAGTATGTCTAATAAACTGTTATCAAACTGTACTTTCAAATTATGTTACATCAGGAAAGGTGTAGTGGTTACAGGTAAGGATAGACAATGTTCATCTTACCAACTTCAATTTATTTTTTAAAAAATATAGAAACATGAAATCTTTTAAGCCTAATAAATAAGTTAAACTGATACGCATTTCTGCATGTTATATAAAATACTCAACCAGTTTTTTGACAGAATTGCTCAAATGAAGCATGTGATTCTTTAGTGATTCTAGAAAATTTTTCAAATAGTTTTTGTGACACACACACACACACACACACACACACTTTTTTTTTAAACAGCATGGATCAGTTTGCCCAAATGTCAGCTTTTATGTCATTCAGACTAGTAAGATTTTCAGAAGTTTTAGGAGTGGCCTTATCAGGACATCCTTCTTATGTCCTGATAATAGAATTCCCAGGGTTGGTTATATCTACCAACTTTTTTATCTGCCTGTCTTTCTGTCTATTTCTTCTACTGCTTTTAAGCAATTGATAAGGATCCAGTCAAAACTTTAATTGTCTAAATAAAAAGTTGTCCTTTACTGCAGACCAATAGAATTAGTTTATCCCTGGCAGTGCTTAACTTCATTTTAACATAATATTCTATATTGATTTTATTTTGCCTTTTATATTTCAATATTATATTTTCTTTTTCATTTATTTATTTAATTTCACTTTCAGAAAAGCACTGCTCCATTAAAATACAGGAGAAACAATCTCTAAATAAATAAACATTTCTGGTAGGCATATAAACCTTAAAAAGTGACGTCATAATAATTTTATGGTTAAAGGGAAGAGAAAGGCATATGAATCTTTCTCCCTATTTTAAAGCCTTCAGCATTCTGTGTGTAGCTTCCAATTAAATGATGGTTTCCTGCAACAGTGAAGAACTTGAAAAACAAATATTGTGGTAACAATAACTAGTTGTTAAATCAGTAAGTTAGTAAAGTAGGTTTCAGGTGTTTATGTTTTAATTTACCATTAAATTAAAATGTAGTGTATTTTTTTTCTTCGCCTCAGACTTTTGCTTCTGAGTGCCCTTGCCAATGCTGCACTCCACAAAATGGGTAGATCCAAGAAATGGGAAATGTCAGACCAAAACAGAATATTCATTTCAATTTATTTCCCTACTAATTTAATTTAAATTAAAAGAGATGAAACTAATTGCTTTAGGTGTATCCTATCATATTGGGCATAACTTTTGAAAATGCTCAAGGATCTGCATCACAGACTTTTGGGGAAAACCTGGCAACCATGACAGCTCAGAGTATATACAACAGATTTCCAGCACAAATTACTTTGAAAGCAATTCTTCAAGACCCACACAAAGACAATTGTACAATATATATGCAAATATTTAGATAAAATTATCCAGCGTTAATTTGTTTGCATAATGGTTAAAATATGAAAATGCACAGTAGATACTTACAATGTAATTTTTATTCTTTACAACAGCATAAAGTGGGAAAGATTGACATAAAGGAATTCTCTCTGTCTGTGTTTCTGATTGCCAACAGGTTAACTCAAAAAATGGAGCAGAATAGGATCAGAAATTGGGAAGTGGGAAAGGATAGGGAGAAGCTGATTTTAAAGAATGGTTTTAAAAATAGGCTGGATTAGACAGGAGATGCAGAGAAGAAAATTCCATTCAAAGTCCTTTAAACTGAATGCAACCACACACCCTATTTCAAGTCACCTTATAACAGTTTCTATTTGGGTTGAAAAGAAAGATCTACATGCTTTCCATAACCTATTTATTTACAACATGCTGTATTTTACTGTTTTATGCATTTTATTTTCTTACAATGCAATATGACATTATTATGTCTTTTAAAAATGATGCATTGAATTTGAAATATTATGATTCACCCAAGGCCAGCACAGTCACTGCTGAGAAAAATCTAGCCATGTTTGTCTTTTTGAAATCATAAAGATTTAAGCAAATGTTTTATATAGTTCAGGGTATGCGGGATGGTGCCCAAATTTGTGACAGAAATAGGCCCAAGGTTTCCTCAAGACTAGCAAAGCATCTATTCAACTAGATATTCAGAATCTCCAACTAGATCGCTCATGCAAGAATTTAATTTTTTAAAGCAAGTGCTATCTGAGTTTACAATAATTTCAAATATATTCACTTTAGATTGTAAAATGATGTCATAGTTGGCAACTATGGTTGCTATTTTACTTTTTCCTCTTCTATCCTTCTGGAGTGGTAAGCATGATTTTTTTCTTCCCAAATTTGGGTACCTTTCACAACTTCAACATTCCCCATTATTGGAGCCACTGCTAAGAATCTTGGAAGTTAAAGTTCATACATCTGAAGGGTACCTAGGTCACATTATACAGTGGGAGACAATAGAAAGTGATATAGCCATAGCGGTGCTGGACATGTTCATCATAGAAGCATCAAAATTTACAACAGGCTAATGATACTAATAGACATTTCATATGAAGTGCAGAATGCTATGTTGGATGCAGTTATACCTCTCCTGTGACATATTTTATGGCCAAAAATGAACATAAGGACCAGATCTATTTTAAAAATTGTAAGAAAATAAAGTGCATTTAAACAACTGCCTCCTGAAGTCCTCTGCCAACGAAAACAGAGCTTGCACCCTTTCCGAGTTCCAATTTTCATTGGCAAAAAGGCACTGTGGGCTGGTCCTTCACTCTTTCCAGGGAAGCCCCATGGGCCAGATTTAAGCATCCCGTGGGCTAGATCCATCAGGCCTTGAGTTTGACACCCCTGAGCTAAACTATGTACCTTGAGGAAGTTGTAAATCTTGTTTCTTGAATATGTTTACTATGAGAAATCCAATCTTCTTGGCTTAAATGTTTGTAAACCATTATGTTGCCAACAAGTAATGCTTGGTGCATCTGAGTATTCAGTCTACACACCTTGAAAGTCAAATTTCTAAATAGATTTTTTTTAAAGTATCAGGTAATGTTAGCATCTGTCAGGTAGGTTTTCTAAATTGTTTAGACTGGCAATAAATCAGAATTTATACCTCATTCTTTTCAAATCATGTGAAAAGGAAACTCAGAAATTTAGCTCTGAGACCATTTCTATCAAAGGCATACTTTGCATCATTAACCATCTAATCAACAATATCATTCTTTCTTCAAAGCTTACAAGACATTATTTACTTTTCTTCACTTTGGGTGGCATTTTGAAGCTGTACTTAAAAACTCCGTAAGATTAAAAGAAAAAGGTTCAAAAGGGAATTGTGGAATTGCATGCCAGATCTGTACATCCTCTGAGTCATTTTCACTTGGACAATGATTGTGTAAACAATTATGTGGTATGATAACAAATAATAATATCAACAATAATACTGATGATAAGGATGAAATTGATGTAGTATAATCTTCTGTCCTTGATGAAATAACAGAATAATCCTCTGACTATCAAACAAGGCCATTTTGATCATCTCTCTTTAGTGACCTTCTATATTTCTCCATACTTCTTTCTCCCTTCCCTCCCCCTAATCCCAGAACAACATTGCTTTCAGCTTCTCCCCTAGTTTTCCCACACACAATGCAACCCAGACCTCACCTTCAGCTCTCCTGAGACTACTTTGGAAGCCAATTCGATGACACAGCCAACAGCCATGCGTGCAGCACCGGACGAATGCAGCTCATTCCAAATGGTGTCACTGTCCACCTGAGCAAACAGTTAGTAGAAGGGGGGGTGAAGAAAAAGAGAGAGAGGAGAGAGGGGGGAGGAAGGAAGGAGGGAGGGAGGGAGGGAGGAAAAAGAAGAAGAAAAGAAAAGAAAGAAAGAAAGAAAGAAAGAAAGAAAGAAAGAAAGAAAGAAAGAAAGAAAGAAAGAAAGAAAGAAAGAAAGAGAAAAGAAAAGAAGAGAAAACAGTGAGGGAGGGCTGGCACAGTGACAACAAATGTACAATAACATTAGTCTTCCGTCTTGGCCGGCTGAAAAGGCCTTCTGGACATGAGCTTGCTTATACTTTTTCTCTATACTGAGTTCTCCAATGGAAACACATTCCTGTCATGCCTCACTGCCATTCCCTGTTTAGATTTCTCATTACAAATGGTATTACATAGGCCAGATCTGGTTTAGTTGTATGAATTTGTTAGAAGATACCAGGCTTTAGTCAGAGATGCAATATATGTATGTGCATGCATGTATGGGCATAATGTGTATTCATATTTATATTCATACCTGGTCTGTCCTTTGAAGTTCTGGCAAAGGGCAGAACAAAACAGTGCAATGTATAGACTGTCAAAAGATTATTACAGAATATGTCAAAAAGATCATTACAGAATAAGTTCATTTAAAAAATAAGATGGAGAAGCAATTTATAAAGCATGATCCTGAAATAAAATATATTTTAAATCCAAGAAAAAAATGTCAAGCAGTTTAACATATGAGAACATTCATGGTAAGGCAAATGTATTCTATTGAACTGCATAATCAGTTAATGCAGGTAATTAACGTGTCTTTGGATAATAAAGCAATTATGCCATAAGAAGAAAATTCCTTGGGTGTTACCTTCCTCAGGATATTAGTTAAAATTATTAATATATTGTTCTGCAAGCACTAATGATAATTTGTTTGAATTATCATTATTGTATCCTGTTCTTCTGAAGCAACAACAGGTGAACCTGATATATACATTTGCTAACATAATCTTCTTGAATATATTCTAATATATTGTCAGAGTATGATTCCAAGTCATTTTTTAAAAACTATAGGATAAATGAGTCACTGTGATACTATTATTATATAGTCCTGAATACAGTTTTGTTTTTAAGTATTGTATAATGATTATTCTAGGTTAATCCAAATGTTGTCTTATCACCAGTTGTTGGCAATCTTTACAGACACTATGTACTACTTGCAATTTTTTACAACAGCAAAGGTGTTACAAAAATTAACAAATGGCCAAAGTCTCCTAAAATAGTGCTATCTAAGCTTATTTTTAAAATCATTATTAAACGCCTTGCATTCTAGATCAAACTCTTCTAGTTTTTCAGGCTAGAACATCAAAACTTGGGAAAATTGGAGATCTGAAATTTTAGCCACTTTTACTAAATGAATGTTAATTTGATTTTTCAGAACCTATGGATGATACCAGCAATGTTACATACCCATGTGTTGCTTCTGGCAACCTCTGTTTTGCATTCACATGTGTTTACCAATTCCTTTTGTTATGACAAAAGCTTAATGTCCTGTCATATTTTCTCCCATCACTTGAATAATGAAGGAATCAAACATGTTTAGCTTAGTGATTCCTGAACAAATACTTTTAATATTCTCATAAATGTATTGCAAACACTCTAAAATATGCATTTAAGGCACGTGCATAAGTGCACCATCGTGCCTACCGTCCCTGTCCTATTGTCCCCATTTATTTGTAATTATTTCCTGTATTCTTACTCATGTTTATACTTATATCTATTATCTTGTAAGCGATTGACAAATCAAATAAATAAATAAAAATAAATGGAATTGGGATGTGGCTTCTGAAATCATCTTATGAAAGTTTCCTAGAATGCCTTCAGAGGTAATTATTGCAAAGTTCAGATGATACTGATATTTTAAATGGTCTTATATAGAAAAAGTGCTCAGGGGTATAATAATTCCTGAAATATTAAATATTATATTTTCAAATGGAATCTACATTTCATTTGATTTTATGGAAAACATTTACACTTTCTATTTTAGTTCATGATATAAATTTTTCAGTTTATGACTCTACTGTGTTTATTAACAAAAAATAAAAGAAATGAGAAGAAAAATAAAAACACTACTTTCAATTCCTGAACAATTCTTTCACAGCATGTTTTTTAAAAAATAAAAATAGAATCTTATCTTAATTGCTGGAGGCAATGTTTAAACAGCAATTTAACACATGGACATTATGAAACAGGACCATAAAATCTGATGAAAAATCCAGCATTGAACTAAAAACACACAAGAAACCAGCATATAACTGGCATACATCAAAACAGAGCCAGAGGCAAAATAAAACTCCCCAACTGTTACTCTTTGTGGTGTGTTCTTTTCTGCAACCACTAATGTTGCTAACAAATGCATTTTTCCTTTTATGTCTTTTCTTTCTTCATATATGTATCTGTGTGTCTATGAATATCTGCTTTTATTCTTCTGTTTACTATTGATTAAAAGATGTGATGAAGAGTACTTGCACAAAAATACTTATTACAGGAAAGAAATACCTAAAATCAAATATGACACAACAGATTTATTGATTATATTTAAACACTTTAAAATATCTTATAATGTTATGCATATTAAAATATTTACATAAGATAATGAAAACATGTCATAATTAAGATTAAAAAGTTAACAGTTTAAATTGTATAGAACAGTTTAAACTGTTAACAAGTTTAAACAGACAATTAGAATAGCTGACAAAATGAAAAAGTCTTAATATAATATAATATTTTTAAAAGTTGAAAAATTAGCCTTAGGCACATTCCCAGGAATGGGTTGGGGTCAAAATAACAGGTACAAACATGGAACTGCACCTATTGTCTAGAGTAGAGGTATCAAACTCAATTTCATTGAGGGCTACATCAGAATTATGTTTGACCTTGGAGGGGGTGGGGGGCATGGACAGTTTGACATTGCTTGTCTTGTGGGGGTGCCTGTGGTGGCCCAAGATCTCTGCCAGCAAAAATGGGTTCCTGAGCTCCATTTTTGTCTGTGAGGGCCTCCTGCAACCCTTTGTCAGCAAAAACAGAGCTTGGAGGGCTGCCTGGCCCTTACATGCTCCATTTTTTGCTATAATGATCTCCTGCAAACCTCTACCAGAAAAAAATGGAGCTCAGAAGGGCCACCTGCAGCCCTCCTGAGCTCTGTTTTCACTGGCAGAGGCACCATGGACTAAGCCAGATCTAAGCACCCCTTGGTCTGGATTCGGGGCCTTGAGTTTGACACCCCTGGTCTAGAGTTTTTGACCTCTGATTCTAGACCTTTGATCTACACCGCTATGTGGTATGTCATATATGGGGCAAGGCATACATTATCTTAAAGTACAATGCACCAAAAATATAGGAGCAACCTTGTTATATAAGATTAAAGACCTTTTATTCTGTTGCCACAGAAATCAACCTTCACTGGATGTAATCAAGCACGAGAGAATTATCTACCAGGACTTTTAATATGTATTCTTACATGAAGCAGAAAGATAGACGCAAAGTCTGAATGGACTCTTCTTTCTCCTGGATTCAGAACTGATGGGAAAGGTCCAAAGGTACAAGGGAAACAATTTTAAACTCAACCATGTCCCCCCACCCAAAATATATTCTGCTTTCAGTCCTGAATATTACGATTTACATGAAAGAGGACAGAGGCAAATATAAGGATTGTTCCACACAAACTGAAACTAAGTTTGCTCAGCATAAAGGAGTTATAAGTGGGAAATAAGCAAGGAATGTTGAATCCTGCAAATGACAAGGAATTTACTGTCCAAGATCAATAATGCAAAAGTCTAGTTACAAAGGCAAATCAAAATCACTGTCCAAAATTGATTGAAGTGAAGTTTAACAAATATCAGACGTGACTTTACTGTAAAGTTTGGTATGTTCAGACCTTTTTTATTTTATAGTAACAACTGGGCATAACATTTCATATGAACTAAAGGAAATCTAATATATTCCAGTGCTGAATTTCATTTAAACCCTGCAGCATTTAAAACTTTTTTGAGGCCATTCTTTTACAGAGCACAAGTAGGAATTTATGTGAAGAAAGATAACCTGGAATCAGTGCAGACAAAATTTTGTGGCTCAGTCTTCACTGCACTTAACGGAACATGTCTTGAGATAGGAATGCCTGCAGTCCAGACCAGGCTCCTCTAGGTCATAGAGAAAATTTGTCATGATATGGTTGCTCTTTAGAGTATTACCAAGCCAAACAATTGCTCGCCTAAAAATAAATGATATGGAATTTTAGACCAAGTTAATAGCTTGCCCTAAGATTGCAAAAATTGGGTAAATAAGGGCCCTAGGGAACCAGCAAGGTAGCTACAAAATTTAATGTTCCCTAAAACTGAGGATACATTTTTCTGAAGCTAGGCATAACCTCTTTCTTCATTGCTGCAAGACAAATATTTCAAAACCTCCTTAACTGAGCATACCTGCCCACATGGTAAAAAGGAGGTCAAATCTATTTCATAAGTATTGTTATGCTGTAATTATAGATGAATTTTATGTCTACTTACATTCTGTCCCTAGTATGTAAATTTACATGAAGGACAGTCCATTTTTATGTGAGCCATCTTTTAAAACATTCTAAATCCCTTATCTCTTATGTAGTGCTCTAATTCTGTGTTTCCAAAATGAAAATAAGGCATAAGTGGTTATAGGTGTAATCACTTCTGTTCTATTCATCATTTTAAATGTATTACAAGTTAGCTATCTTGCTTTAGGTGACATGTATTTTTCGTTTATAGTTTGTAATATTTTACTTCTACAGTATGGAAATATACTATAGCATATCATTATAGTAGCATATGTTCATTTTTTATTACCGAGATCCTTGTTATGCTAGTATTTTATTTCATCTATTTGATTATATTTTTGTATAATTTCAAATATTGCTAGTCATTGATCAAATAAATACAGTTTCATTTCATTTCATCTGAAATGCTATGTCGTTCACATATCAAAAAATGGCTAGTGATAAGGCTAAAAGACCTGAATAAATCTAGGTAATTTGAATCAGCAAGGAAATGCATTTCTTCACTTTCCCCTAGTAGTTACTCAGATTTTGCAGTATAGAATTAATAATCTAACTAATATCTGCTCTTGCTTGTGAGATATAAGCAGTGCTGTTCAAAATCTGTTTGCATTTTTATCTGCCACCCTCAGATGACAGAATAGAGCTACCATATCCAGCCTACAAATTTTAAACCATGGCACACTGGAAACACTAAACCTGGTTGTCATCTAGATTTTCAAAGCCAAATTATGGTAGTTGCTTCCATTCTTTTTCCTTATTCTCAGAAAGCTATTTAAGATTATATTTGCATTATTCTTTATGCTGTTTTTGAGCTTGCTTTACTGGCAGAAATGATGGAGGATCTTGTTGGCATTGCTGTTTTCTATTACTTGTCTTGTTCAACCATTTTGAAGCTTCCCCAGATACCTGGAGTATATTCAGTAATCTGAAAAAGGCTCATAATAGTGTTGTTGTGGGTTTTTTTTAAATAAAAGCATGAGAAGATAGGAATGCTGCAAATCATTGATAAAATTATGATACAATGAAAGGCAGGACATTCATGTGTGGACATGTCTATATCATGGCCTCCTTGTAATGATTTGAAGGTTATTATAGTTTAGTGCTTAAGAAGCTAGACTACAACAGGATGACTAAGATTCAGTCACTAAAATCATCAAGTAAATCGCCATTCTAAATATCAAAGAGAAACCCAAACTATCAAAAGAGTGGCTGCAACCATATCACTGAAGTCCCATTCTTTTAAATGTGTATCACACTCAGAACACGTAGAAATAAAGGAAATGGCTTCAACAACATGGTCAACTTTTTTTAACCTTCCCTACTCTCAACCAAATCTACCTACATACACAGTACTACACAGCTGTTACCACACAGCTGTTATTGTTGGATAACAAAATAAAAGAGTTGGAAGGGACCTTACATGGTATATATTTCTACAAGGTGTTTGAGAAGACTGTAGGGCATGTGAAGAAGACTGTCATCATACTGCGAGTGTTCTTTTAAACTGCATGTTGCTAGACTTAAAAAGTTGCACTTATCAGAACAATTGGAGCGAAACTGGATATGAGGTTAAATGCATTTTTAAAAGTGCAAATAGAACAACAAATAGATGATAATTATAATGTTTTGGTTTGCTGTCGGACAAGATTTAACCCTTTCTCTTCCTGATGAAATATTGAGAAAAAATTTCTGTGGCTTGATTAGAAATCACTGATTGCCCCATAAGGATGTTATTAGCTTTTGATGAAACCTTCATGTTAAATGTCCTCAAATTTCTTCATCATCTTTGTGGCCTTCCTTTGAACTTTCTCTGTCAATATCTTCAACCCCGAATCATACCTGATACTCTAGGTGTAGTCTTACCTCTGAAGAACGGAGAGGAATAATAATGTCCTGTATCTTTGATACAAAGCATCTTCTGATGCAGCTAGGATCAAGAGCTCAGAAGGCAACAGGAATCTTGGCCTTATTTATTAATTACTGTTAAATTTGTTTGCCACCCGTTGAAGTGACTTGGGATGGCTTACTTACAGCATTAAAAACAATACAAACCATAAAAGATAAATATTTCTAAAAACCAATAAAAATAAAATTACAATCAAAAGTAAGATTGCAATTAAAGATGAGTGAAGAAGAAGGTTGATGATGGTGGAAATGGGATTTCCTCTTAATCCATCAATCACTCCCTCCAGCCTGATACTCTCCTGTTTGGGCCCAAGCCAATTGGCAGAGTCAAGTCTTCAGGTCATTGTGGTAGGTCAGAAGGGTGGGAGCCAATCTCACCTCAGGGATAAAAGTTCCAAAAGGCCCAAGCCAGGGCATAGAAGGCTTTTCTTCTGGACCCTGCCAGCTGAACTTCATTGACTGATAGGGCCAACAGGATGCCCCCTCTGCCAACACAGTGGGGTAGGCTAGGCCCATTGTGGTGAGATGCAAGGGACCCATTCCATGCAGGGTTTTAAAGGTAATAACCAACACCTGGAATTGCATCCAGAAACAAACTGGCAGACAGAGCAGCTCATGGACCAGTAGAATAACATAGGCCACTCCAGGGACCACAAGAACTGCCCACCCATTGCATTCTGCACCAATTGTGGTTTCTGAATACTCTTCAAATATAACCACGTGAGATGGCCAGTGCTTGAGTGATTGGGTGCAGGGGCCTCAGATTCAGGAAAGCTTGTTTTAATATAAACTTTTCACTGGCTTGATAAAGTCTGTACTTTGTAAGAAATTCCAGTGTCACATATCCCTCAAGCAATAACAATAGTAATTGTTGGCCATCCTTAACTGTCTAAAATGTACCTGTTGACATCAACCCTGTTCTATTTCTGAGAGGTTTTTAAAGCTTCATCAGTATTACATATACATGGTGGCTTGATGCTATAGATAATATAAACTATAAATAGCCATGAAATAATTAACATCAACAGGCTTTTTAAAAGCAGAAAGTTTTGAAAAGAAAATTAAGACATCAAGCTTGTTCAGGTTTCAGTAACACTTTAAAAAATCAGAATCATTCATGACAATGTTGCAAGCCAGAATATGCAATCCCACTCAGAAGTCTAAGACTTTTAAGGCACACATGGATTTACTTCATTCAGAGTTTCCTGAATGAACATAGCACTTGCAAGTTTTTGCAAATACTTCCAGCATAACTCAATCACTGACATGTGTAGCAAAACTAGACCTTAATAAAGTCACAGATGATAGAAATTAAACTACCTGTCTCTGAAGTGTATGTGGAGTTATTTAAAGAGATGATGGCTTAAATAAAAATTAATTTGTATTTATTCTTTGGGGAAGCTACTGGATTTTTACCTACAGCATGCAAAAATTTTCTGTTTTTCCCTATAGAAATAAAAAGGTTCATGTAATATGTTCTGAAAGTAATCTTTTTCTCTCTTGTATGCCTCAAGAATACAGCAATGAGGTAGTAGAGTGGCTTGGGTAAAGGTCCAAATTGATGTTTTAATATTAGTCTTTTGCAGATATGTCATTCTTCAGTGCCCATTGTCCTTAATCAACACTAGATGGCCTCTTCTCAGAGATATTTCCTTTCAAATTCCTCATTGCCTTCAACAACAGAACTTTAAAATACGGCCTTCATTAGAAAAGGTGAGATACATTCAGAGATATATTTGCCCTGAAAACAGACATCAGCACAGAAAATGTTTTATGACATCTTGTATTATTTCATAAACTGTTTTATGATAATTTTAGATGATAAAATATTTTATAAAGTTTGCCAAATTTGAATTCCACTGGGAGTGAAGGTCCCAGATTTTGGACACAGTCCATTTGAGATGGTTCAAAAATTGTTGTCTTAAAAGGTTATGAGATGAATGTTTTAGTAATAGATAGATTAGATACAGTTAGATGGAGAGACAGACAGATAGACAGGGAGACAGACAGACAGACAGACACACACACACACTTTTCATGCCGGCTGTGGGATTATGGTTATAATCAAATAAGAAAAATGGGAGGACACCAAACCCGTTGTCTGAGTCTGAAAGGTTACCGATACTTTTCAAAATGTTTCAGAAGATTCTGGGATTAGGAAGATTCTTACAAACCAAAGAGTCAGATTTACAGCAATATTAACTTCACTGTCCTGGCAGAATCCCTTACTTAGAATGCAAAACTTTTTAATTGCCTTGGAGAGGTTTAAACTTTCTTCACTTATTTGGAAACAATATTTGTGCCACAATATCTGCTAACTATTAGACTGATGAAAGATGAATACTCCATCTTTTTTGTTATAGCAAAATCATATGACTGGAAGAACAGCAAAAAGAGGAATAATTATAATTTCTAGCCTAACGTATATTTTTTACAGTGTATCAGATTATTAAAGTTAAAGTAATCATGGTTTCTGAAGGCTGATGTGCAAAGTATGTGCAGCCAATTTAGGATACCCATCGTTGGAAGATTAAAGTCCGTTCAGGTTCAGGAATGGCTTTTGGACCCATTTGTGTAAGAAAAGCTATAAAAGCCAGTGGAAAAAATGTGCAATAAAATTAAAAAGGCAAAAATTATAAAAGGAAGCATATAAAAATACAGAGTTATTATTGTTATCTCCTTTTCTTTAGAAATGGCAAAAATCTTCTTAAGGTGTGTTGAAAATATACAATAACTATTGCTGGCATCCATTACATTCATAGGTATCCTACTTGGTTAATGTTAATTACATGTAATTAATTCTGCCTTTGAGCAATACACTTTTCAGAGTTATATACAGGTATTCCAATATCATCTTTCTTTGTGCCAAGAATAACCAAACCAACCAAAGGAAACAAAGTTAATACTAATTTAACAATTCTATATAACATACCTGGATTCTTACAAGGTGTTACATTCACTTTTGCCCAACACAGCCTCATTCAATTTTAAAGACCTGACACTGTGCATTGACCTTTCTGTTCCTGCTTGTTTTTCTTCCTTTATTTTTTTTTAGCAAACTTTAAATTGGACAGCTGCCTTATTTTATAAGATAAATGTGGAATTCTCTTTTGTCTGCAGCATGGTCCCTCAGGTACCCAGGACCAAACCCCAAACTTAGCTCTGACACAGCTGGAGAGCCCATTCCTCAACTAAACAAATGCCTTAAGCCCTTTTATGCTTTTTACAGCATGTCAAAATTCATATTGGCTGCCAATATTGATGTGATTCGTGTTGCCTCCTCTGAGCCATAAAAGAGGTAGACAGTTATCAATTTTTTTGAGGTGTATCCAAGGAATTTGAGGGCAGATTCACTTCCAAGTTATAAATGATTCCAAAGTCACAGACCTCTCAACATAGAAGCTGATATTACATAAAACATTTCCCTTATTTATTTATTTCCAATAAATAAACAACTACAAAGCAACAATTTCTTAAAAGAAATTTGCTATATAGGTAAGACTTATCTCATATATATTTTGCTGTTGGCACTGGATTTTTATACCATTATTTATATAGTATTGATAATGTTATTCAGAATTGATTTTTGACACAGTCTATTTCCTTCGTTTACATCCATCCTCAGAGCCCATATGATTCATGTGGTTTTTATTTTATTTTCTTGTTTGCAAAGTGCATTTACCTAGGAACTAATCTCTGAAGGGTTACACATATGGTTATATTACTAATGCTCATCTTTAGTTATGTTCAATCATTAAATATATACATACCCATATGTGTGTGTTATATGTTCAATCGTTACACACACACACACACACACACACACACACACACACACACACACTTAACTAGAAAACAGAAGCAAAAGCTACTTACACCAAGACCTCCACAGGGCAGCAATGAAAAAGATTTGTGAGGGGCACTGCCTGTATTAAAAATAAGAAATAAACATGAATGTAAAAATATACATTTTTTTTCAAAATGTACTGTTAAATATGTTTAGTAATTAACCAAGTAGTAATAACATTTCTTAAACATTTCCCAAAGAAATTAAATTAAGCTAGGATAATTTTGGGACACTGGATAAGCAATGTACAAAGCCTCCAGAATAAATGTCACTGACCTTGTCCCCTCCAGATAGATTGGGCTTTAATCCCACAAAGATCCACGTTTGCTAGTAATAATGGAGTTGTAGTTCAGTACAAGCAGATGACTTGACTGCAATTCTTTTGACCTTCACTTGCTTTTTTTTTTTTCCAGAATCCCAACAGTTGTAGCTCTTTCCTCCCTGCTCCCCCCAATACAGTAGGTATTCAAGCATTTGGATCATTCTGGTTACAAACCAAGTATTACAAACCTCTCTTCTACATTTTTCTGATCTTTTCTATCTTTTTCCAAACATGGCAATTAAAACTGTGCATATATGTCAGGTGTATCCATTGATTCATTTCAAACTATTACATTGTGAGCAATTTTATTTCCAGTCTCTTTTCTAATGATTTTTGGCATTGAATTTACCCTTTTTGCAGCTACCACATACCAAATCAGTATTTTAATTTACCATTATTTACCATTATGACCCAAAGCTCTTTTTTCTGGTTTGACTAGGTATAGCACAGATATGATCAGCAAACCACAAGCAAACCTTTTGGGTCAAATCCAACCATGTAACATACCTTCCTGAAGATTATAGATAGTTTTCAAGTATAACATATGAAACAAATGTGTTTTTGTACCCCCAAATTATTCTTGGAATGGATAAAGCAGACATTTTTGAACTGTATGCATCTTAACCCTCATAGTTTTGCACAAATCATCCCTTCACTGAAGAAAAAAATATATATTCCTAGTAATTCCAGGAATCCATCAATGCTAATTTAGATTAAGGGCCAAACTCTCTAAATGTAGTAGGGAGTTGGGGTGGGGAAATCATAGGATTTATATGTGAATAATAAATTATGTTTAATAATTCTCACATTCCTAATGTCATTTCATTAATACCCTTTCCATATAATTGCTGAATAATTCTATGTCTCCATTTATATCACTAATTTATTTTCTGAGATATACTGGTACTTTTGATTGTTTTATCCATACAATCTCATTAGGGATGGCCCCTTATTTAAAATAGTAGATACATTTATTTGTGGGATAAACCAAGTTTTTCATGTCATTATTTTTGATCAACTCAGTTCTCAGGAAACTGTTTCTAACCCTTCTTCAGAATTTTCAAATCAATGCTCATGACAGTTTATTGAACTGGAGCATATATTAATAACTTTATTTTGCCTTATTATTGCTACTTCCGAAATTCCATGGTAGTTAGAAAACTTACTTTTTACTCCAAGAACTTGATGGAATTTATATTATTTATTTATATAATATCTGAAATTATAAACTTTGAACTCTATCCTGATAAACAGTTCTTTTAAATAATACAAAACACTTCATATGATCTTCAGTTGAGATTAGTACAGGTACAAAAACAGAATGCTTCATGCATATTGAGCAGTTCACAGAACGATGAATAAGAGTTAATTACAATGATTTTTTTTTACAAGAGATGCAAATCTCATGCAGAACACAGAACATATGCACATATGAACTCAAGGTGTCCTGTTGCTGCCACAATCAGTTATTGCTCTGATTAATCAGTGTGAGTTTAGTATACCAAACTAGTATATATAGTTTGCTTTATATGGTTTGTGTATTTTTTTAAGGTTTGCATTTGATGGGAAGGAAGAAGATTTTTGTAAAACAAAGTCAGTATTTCTAGATTATCTGCCTAGCCTTTGAGTTATGCCTATTTAATTTTTAAATGTTATTATAATTATTAATTTGAGGATGCTTTATATTAATACTGTTGAATGCATGGATTTTTTTGTTATGATAATTCATTTGGGAGAATGAAATAACCTAATGAGTCCACGAAGGTTATTGTTGTGGTGGCCAGAGTCTAGACAACCTTTAGAAGCAAATTTACACTACATCTGTTGTCTTTCCCAATTCAAAATGCAGAAAATTATGCTACTGATTTTTAGCAATTATGATAAAAGTCCAGAGCATTTTAGGTGATGGAGACTAAATGTCAAACTTTGGAAGTTTAAGATGTGTGGATTTCAGCTCCCAGCATTTCCCAATAACATGTCAAAGTTGCCAAATTTGAAAAACACTGCAATATTCAATATCTGAACCTTGGCTTCCCCATCTTGCCCTGGAATCATTACAAGGACGGGAGGCGGCAAGGTGATGGGTTTACAAATATGTTTTGATTATACCAATCAAAAAGAAAAATATTTAGAAAAGTTGCAAAACAAATAGTACATGAAAATCCCAGTTATTTTACCTTAGTTCAGGAAAACCCAATCTTGCATAAACTCTGATTATCTAGTTATTTCTGTGGTTGGCTTTGGAAAATGCAGTATTTAAAAGCTCAGCCGTTCTGATGATACCTCTGCATACTAGTATTTGTATCTGAGAGTGTCCTTGCCTGAAACCTAATAGAAACCAGAAGAGTTTGGAGTTCTTCTAGTGGTTTTCATTACCAAAACTTCAGAGTTATTCGAGTAAGAATAAAAAGTTAAGGAGGCCTTAAAGTTATGATATAATCACACATATTGTGCAGATTCTGAGTATGTCAATTTTATTTAGCATGAAGCCTGAGCTAATAGGATGAGAGGGGTTGACACATAATTCTAGCATGTATACATTTTGCTATCTTTAGGGATGCTGATTTTTAGAATATTATACTAGCAAAAGGAGCAAAAAGAAAAAGAATGGAAAGTAAGAACTGAGCAAATGTTCTGAATTTCCCTTACTAAAAGAATGGTATGTATTGTCAATTGTTAAAAGAATGATCTGTATTTGTAAATCATCAATCTTAGATGATTTAAATGTGACACACATTATACTAATATGTAGCAATGAATGCATAAATAGTCAAAATGGTAAATTTTTTCAGAGTAGTGAAAATTGAAGTTTCTTCCATCACTTACTAACTTTGCTACCTTTGTTCAGGAAAAGAAACATCTATTGTTTAGTTAAACTAAACCAACTTTATAAGGATATTGGTTCTGTATTCTGTTGTCGCATTATTGCATTTTGGTTTTGGAATATGAGTGGTTGGTTGATTGGAATATGAAATTGTTGATTTTTTGTTTCACTTTTTCTTTTATTATAAAGCTTCCCCCTCTTTTTTTCTAGTTACAGTATAAGATTAGGATTACCAGTCCCTTGCACAAAATAATAATTTGGAATTATGACACTGTTCCTGTCTTGTAGCATTAAGAGGAAGTTTTAACTGCTAGTGCAAAATAAAGTCCTGTATATGTTTTACAAAAGCTTTCTTAAAACATAGACACATGCATATGCCACTCACAATTGCATAAGCATCACACATACAAAAACATAAAATCTGGCCTCTATGTTCAAGTACAATTGTGATTGCCTAGGAAACATCTACAGCAAGCATGTGCTTCCTGATTCAAATTCCTGCAGCATCCAAGAAAAGCAAATCTCTCAAATCCATTACAGATAACAGATAATCAGAATTGGAAGGGACCTTGTAGGTCATCTGGTCGATCCCCCTGCCCAAGCAGGAGACCCTACACCATTTCTGACAAATGGCAGTCCAATCTCTTCTTGAAAGTCTCAAGTGATGGTGCTCCCACAATTTTCGAGGGCAAGCTGTTCCATTGGTTGATTGTTCTCACTGTCAGAAAGTTTCTCCTTATTTCCAGGTTAAATCTCTCCTTGTTCAATTTCCATCCATTATTCCTTGTCTGGCCTACAGGTGCTTTAGAAAATAGCTTGACCCCTTCCTTCCTGTCGCAGCCCCTCAAATATTGAAAGACCACTATCATGTCTCCCTTGGTCCTTCTCTTTACTAGACTAGCCAAGCCCAGTTCCTGCAATCATTCGTTGTATGTTTTAACCTCCAGTCCCCTAATCATCCTGGTTACTCTTCTCTGTACTTTTTCTAGAGTCTCAACATCTTTGTGATAATGTGGTGACCAAAACTGGATGCAGTACTCTAGGTGTGGTCTTACTTAGGCTTTATAAAGTGGTATTAGTACTTCCCTTGATCTTGATTGTATCCCTCTGTTAATACAATTTAGGATTGCATTAGCTTTTTTGGCTGCTGCTGCACACTGCTGGCTCATTGGTTTTCCACTAAGACTCCAAGATCCCTCTCACAGTTACTGCTATTGAGCGTGGTTTCACCCAGTCTATATGTGTACTTTTGGCTTTTCTTGCCTAAGGTAGGACTTTACTTTTCTCTATATTGAATTTCATTTTGTTAGAAACGGCTCAGTGTTCTGATCTGTCAAGATCCATCTGGATCTTGAGCCTATCTTCTTGGGTGTTAGCTATTCCTGCCAGCTTAGTATCATCCGCAAATTTGGTAAGTTCCCCTTCTATTCTCTCATCTAAGTCGTTAATGAAGATATTGAAGAGTGCTGGGCCTAAGACAGAACCTTGTGGCACCCCACTGCTTACTTCCCTCCATGTAGACTTAGACCCATTAAGGACTACTCGTTGAGTACGGTTTGCCAGCCAGTTGTGAGTCCATCTAGTGGTGGTGCTATCTATTCCACTTTTTTCTAGCTTACTAAGAAGTAGGTTGTGGTCTACTTTGTCGAATGCCTTGCTGAAATCTAAATATATTATGTCCACAGTATTTTGCTGGTCTACTAATTTAGTCACTATGTTGAAGAATGAAATAAGATTGGTTTGGCATGATCTGTTCTTAACAAACAGCTGACTGCTAGTTATTACTTTATTTGTTTCTAGATGTTGGCAGATTTGATTTTTTATTATCTTTTCCAGTATTTTCCCGGGTATTGATGTTAGGCTGATCGGTCTATAGTTTCCTGGGTCTGTTTTTTTTTTCCTTTTTTGAAGGTGGGAACCACATCAGCTCTTTTCCAGACCTCTAGAAGTTCCCCGGTGCTCCAGGATTTTTGAAAGATATGGTGCAGTGGTTCTGAGATGACCTCTGCCGGCTCCTTTAATACTCTGGGATATAATCCATCAGGCCCCGGTGATTTGTTTTCATCAAGATCAGACAGGTGTTCTCTTACTATTTTTTTTTTTGCTTATTTTAACATTTATTTCTGGTCTGTCTTTTACAGTTATGTTTTTGGTGGGTTGAGCTATAGTTTCTTTTTGCGTGAAGACGGATGCAAAGAATGAGTTAAGCAGTTCTGCTTTCTCTGTTGCCTGTTACTTCCTTGCTGTCTTCTCTTTTTAGTGGATCGACTGTTTTCTTGATTTTTTTTCTTGTAATTTATATGTTGGAAGAAACTTTTTTTATTATCTTTGACTTTTGTTGCAAGTCTTTGTTTGTTCTGAGCCTTTGCTAGCCTGACTTCGTCTTTGCAGATTCTGGCTATCTGCTGATGTTCTGCCTTAGCTGTATGTCCTTCTTTCCATTTTTTATACTTGTCCTTTTTTTCTTCCAATTTGCCAGATAAATCTTTGTGAAGCCATGCTGGTTTCTTCTTGGATTTCTTGTTTTTCTTTCTCAGTAGTATTGTACTGGTCTGGGCTTCTATGATCATAGAGTTTCCCAAGATTCTTGAGTTGTTTTCCCCTTTAGGATTTTCATCCATGGAATCTTTCCCAAGTTCTCTCTGAGTTTATTAAAATCAGATCTTTTAAAATCCAAGACTCTGGTGTCATTATGTTCTGTTGCTTGTGTTTGTGTTATGTTGAATTCTAGTATGACATGGTCACTCTCACCCAAGGTTCCTGCAGTTTCAAATCCCTCTATCATTTCTTCTCTGTTTGTAAGAATTATGTCCAATATGGCTGTCCCTCTAGTTTCACCCTCTACCTTTTAGACAACAAAGTTGTCAGCATTACAATGTAGTGTCAAACTCAAACACAATCACAAGTCCCTGTGAAAAAGTTGGATGGTTTCCTATTAGGAAGAGAGCATAAGATAGTTGGCCAATTTTTTTTAATGAAAGAGTTACACTAACATGAGCTGTCTTGTGCCCTCATTAGATTCATTCCTGGTTTTCATTGTTCATAAGACAAATTCTCACTCATTGTTGTTGTTATTATTGTATTGTTCTAAGATTCAGGCTACAGATCTTAACTCTAGATGTTAATTATCTAGGCCTCCTGCATAAAAATTAATTTATTTTGGGTTTGGATCCAGATATTTTCTCTTTATCTTTTGGACTAGGTAGCATCTATTTATGGCCAGACTTTTCTTTCTGAAATATATTATTATACATTCACCAAAATTACAATTATTTTTCCCCTTAATGCTTTATACATACTTAATGTTCTATAAATACAGCATGTGATTGTGGAAATAGGAGGAGAAGAAGGAAGAGTAGTTTTCCTTCCCATTTATAATTTTAAAAAGCCATAATAAATGGATTGTGAGAACCAGTTTGTCGTAGAGGTTAAAGCGCCAGGCTAGAAAACAGGAGAATGAGTTTCATGTCTTAGACTTCAGGTTCAGATGACAAACCGATCAGTCAATCCAGTTGCAACCAATGGATTGCAATTTGGGTGAGCTGAAAAAAACAGACCCTGTACTTGCAGAAGAGGCAAGGAAGAAATATAAAATGGATTCCTGTATAATTTCATAAATGTAACTTAACCTTAGCATGAATTTTTAACAGAAATTCATTTTTTCTCTCCCTGCAATAACAAAGGCTGAATCAAAATCTCAACATTTTGAAGAGAATGTGTGCTATAAACAACCACAGCTTTTGGCAGAATTTCTGGGGGAGAAAAATTGATTATGATTTTATTACACATTATGTGCACCCACATTAGATCACCTATTACTGCAGACCCAGTAAGACACCAGACTTTGTGATACCTTCTGCTCTATCTGCTTTCTTGTATCTTTTGTTGGCCCCACAATCTCAAGAATAGAATATGATTATAAATATACGCTTCAGACAAAGCTGTGAAATATATATTCAAATTCAGCAATTTTCCTGAAAAGATCAATAAATAAACAGTCTATTATTTTCCAATTGTTTGTATACCTCAGTAGATTAATATATCTTCAAGTCATGGCAGTCTTTGCAGGATTGCATTATTATGAAAAATGTTCCAATTCAATACACCATGTATCTTTATTCCACCATGTAAAGGTCTTAGAGAAAATGTTTTCCATTTTCCCCATAAAGACAATCCATGCATATTGGACAAAAATCTAGGACCGGCCCTATCAAGCACATTGTGAAATGTCCTGATTCTAGCAAAACCTCATAAGAAGGAAACAAAGACAGGAATGGGTCCTTTCTCCAAAGCATATTTATCAGGGGCTAAATCCCACTGAATTATTGAAGCACCCTTGTCAAAAGGGATGGGCATTCATTATCACAACTGTTACCATCTGAATGATTCAGCAAGGCTTTTCCAAATGCTGATCCCTACATAGGTGAAGGAACCATCTGAACCC
Source organism: Pseudonaja textilis (assembly GCF_049901715.1). Taxonomy (NCBI): domain Eukaryota; kingdom Metazoa; phylum Chordata; class Lepidosauria; order Squamata; family Elapidae; genus Pseudonaja; species Pseudonaja textilis. The sequence goes on along the minus strand of NC_142008.1, from coordinate 35,142,357 downwards.
TGCTTCAGCCAGTGAAAGATGTTGATTCATATAAATTCATATTTCAAAACAGTGTCTGTACAACACAGCAGGGACTCAAGATCCATTGCTATGTGTAGTGGGATCCAGATGGTACTCATGATTTTAAAATATCTGTCTTACCCCTTGAAGTTGTTCTGCCTTCTAGGACTGTTCAAGTAAAAGAGGCTGAAAACTATCCCTTAAGGATATGGGTCATGAGTCCATTCCTTTTCTGACTTACTCACCAAAATATAATTCTTTATACCCCAAAGGTTAATAACCAGATGATCATAAAAGCAGAATTAGATCTCTATGGCTGATTTTGAGCCAGTGCCTTTCCCTAATCTATACTGGCTCTCTCTGCAACATTCTCCTTCCACAATGAATTTCATCTGGAAAAAGTGTTTTGTTTTGGATTGGGGGTGGGGGCGGGTGTTACATCGCTTGCCAAGTATTTTAAACTGACACCAGCTATGACTAATGATGAGGCTGGAATGTGCTGTTCTCAGTAGAATAGAGCCCTTTACAGACCTAGGATTTTCCTGGGGTCCAGCTTCTGTCTGTTCAGGGGACTGGTGCCATAGAGCAGTGAATGATGTTCGGAGTGAACCAGCTGTATTTCTTCCAAACTGGCTTTTCGACCTCGAATCCGCTGAAAGAGAGCAGCAGAGCTCTATAATATTCCACTGATAACATACAGGGGAGGGGAAAGAAAGGAAATCCAAAATAACATTGAATAGGATTAATCATGGGCAGTAATAATTGCATCATATAGGAATGTGACACTGATATTTAATAGGATACTAGACAGCAAAAACATGATTTTTTTCCCTTTCTCTCTTAAATAAATGGACTGATGTCATGTTAAAATAACATAGCACTTTGTATGACAGAAATAAATGCCCGTATCTTTTTTTTCTTTTTACCCTCCTCCATTCAACCCTTCATGAAGGCTACAGTAAATGTGACATAATCCATGCAGTAAATGATTTCACAGGGGTGAGAGGACGGTGATCCAGAACAAGACAGCAAGAAAGGGAAAAAGACAAAACCCTCCCAACATTTACTGATGGACTACCTATGGATCTGATGTCTCTCTCTCTCTCTCTCACTCTCTCTCTCTCTCTCTCTCTCTCTCTCTCTGTGTGTGTGTGTGTGTGTGCGAGCCCAACATCAGTACCTTTTAAAATTATATTTGGGTTTAACAGAATCTTTGTTTTGCAAAAAGATGATTATATTTTATAATACAGCACAGAGTACAAAATCCCAAAACTTGACCTTTGATTTCTCTTTAATTTTGTGAATTAGTCAGGTAGAATTTAATTTAGCAGGGACACAAATTCCCATACAATTATTTGCTAGTAGGATACTTCTGAATTTCTTTCAAATTCCCTGGGAAATATTTTGAGTTGACTGTGTTTTGAAATGATAGAGAATTATTTTGCATCACATTTTTGTTTTCATTGCATTATGACTACTTTGGCTCTTCAAACTTTTTACTCTGAAAGAGCCCAAAGGAAGTTTTCCTTAGGAGTTACCTGTATTTAAATAATATGAAACCATGGAAACTGCTAATCACTGGAAAGATGATGATACAAGGGAAGGCATGACACAACCCTTGGCTTTTCTATAATTAAGGTAAGCAAAAGAACACCACACCCCATTCATGAGAATCCCACCACAACTTCTTCTTTGCTTTAGGGGAAAAAAGAATCAAAAGTGATTTATTTTCCATCAGATTGAAGCATAGTAAAAAGAAAAGGAAAAAAAAAGAACAGAGAAGAATTTTTTGGCAAGCACAAAACAAAACAAAACAATCCCCACTGGTCATGAATCACAAAGAAATGAGAATAGATTTAAGTGCCAAGATAGTCATTCAAGAATGGATATGAGGAAAAATAGCAGCTAAGTGAGAAAGTAAGTTGCCCAAAAGGTGGATGGGGAGACATTTAACCACAGTGGTTTTTAAAGAAGAAATGAACAGCATTGTTCAAAACATGATGTTAGAACCATTACACGGAAGATTGGCTCAAAGTATGGACCCAAAGTGCCTTTGAATCATTAAGACTTTGCGATGCCTCCTTACCCTCAACTGTATTTCTACACTTCACCATCTTCAGAGGCAGAACAGAGTTTATTGATAAATAACTGGCAGACCAAAATAAATGGCTATTGAGCAAGAAATACTGCTTTTTTTCCTGCATCTACTACTGAAAAAAAATCACAATCTGTTTTAATCCCAGTTTTTGTGACTAAATATAGTTTTTCTCTCTTTTTAATGCCTCTGCTTTAATTAAAAAAAAAACTTAAATATTTTTAATTTTGATGGCAGCAGTAAATATCTAGCCTTGTCCTGCTATTGACACTATTTCATACAAATCTTCTAAAGGGGAGCATTCTCCAAGGACACACAAACTCTTTCATAGTGCTACTGTTGTTTAAAATAAAGAAACTTTACAAAGATTTGTACAGCAAGAATGTAATTGCGTTTTTGTGTTTAGGACTACACTGTACTTGTGAGTGGCATGTCGAAGGCCACATTCCCAAAAGTAGGTGGAGCCCAATCAAAGAAATTATTAAGACCAGGACAAAACTGGACTGTGTTTAATTTTATTACAATTTTAATTTCATTAATTAAACAGAGCTAACATGATTTATCCCTACGTATTCAACAATTCTTCTATACCATTTAAAAAAATTCTGCAAGGAGTTGCAGGGATACTGTTATTCATTTGCTTGGTTAGATTTTAAGGCTGCCCAGAATAACTGAGTGACTTAGTATTAAAAACAGAAAAACAAGAAAGAGAAAAACTGAAGTGACACCAACATTCATATAATACTCCAGCCTCTGCCACACACACAGCTGACAGAACTCCAGATTTACCCATTGTATGAAAAATAGCAAACTTTATGAAAATTTACATAATATCATCAGGGTTTGCATGTACCTTGGGAAGAGGAATACTCTTCCAGAAGAAAGGCACTGCTACAGAGTAGGCATATTTCCCAAGTGCCACTAGAAGCAACTATTAAGAGACCTAAAGCATATTGACTCATTCAGTTTTACCGGATGGGCATAAACCAGGGGTGATAGTAGGTCCCTCAAATAACCGGCACTATGCCTTTAGAGTAGATAACTAGCACACTGAATTGCACCCAGAACTAATTTGGGGTTTGGAAGTGCAATTTAAGTTCTCTGTTTTATTGTCTTCCAGTATTACAATGCTCACTTTCAAAAGGCTGATAAACATCAATGGAATTCACACGATGGAATTCATATCAAACTAATATAGATTAACAAAAGATTTAATTGCACAGGATTCTGATCTCCAATTTCTTCAACATTCCTAATCCTGCAACTGAATTTACAGCCAAGGAAAACTGAGACGTAGTTGCATAAAATCAACAACATTCTGTTACTTTGGACAATATATTTAATAACTTTCTCCAGGGATTATTTTTTATAAAAACACCTTGTTATTTATATATCAGGTGATTGATAACATTATTTCATTTGCCTAAAACATATTTACATTTTCTTGCGGGAAGGGGAAAAGGATGTGGTGTTATATAAATGTTTTTCCTGGAATGTGTTGTAGATGACTGCATAGCATATAAATGAAGAAACCCCAGGTGGCTAGGACCATGGAAGACCCTTTTCCTTCCACAGCGACTTGCACATTTCACAGAAAAGCTAATTAAAATGCTTAAGAGGGAGATTATTAGTCATGTAGCAGAGTATCTATTAATTCAGAAGTTCAGAAAACCATAAATTTCACTCTATCTTTCCTATTAAAAGGACAGAAGATGAGGAAAGGGCCAAATGGGAATAGGGTTTTTTTTCTCCTATTTTACTATAACATTAAAATGTCTTTTCTGCCTCACTTTTCTAATTTCTTCTATTTGTATACTTTGTTCCCTTAATTTTTATGTCATTTATTAATCTTAAATGGACTGATTAATATATAATATCTATCTATCTAATCACTATATTAATATTCTCAACAGATTTATGTATCATATTTATTATGAGCTACAAACACTTCTAGAAATTATATCCCTAGTTATTATAGCGATTTCATTCTTTCTTTACTTCTTTTTTTATCCAAACAATAAAACATTCTCTTTCATGAACAAAGCTGTTGGCTGTTGACACACTAATATTAATAAAAATCAACACTTAAGTCCAGAACAAGTTGTCGCTTTAACAGTGGCCCTCAGTCACTTACTCTGGACTCTGGCAGATGAATAAAAATATAAAGAGGCCTTACCAAACAAGTCTCTATCAATAAAATAATTTTAACTTTTAAAAATAAAAATAACTTATAGAAATTTAACTGCAAGGAGTTCAGTATTCTAAATATTGGCTTACTTATCCAGGATCTATCCCACTATTAAGTTGCAGCCAGTAAAATTTCCTATGGTAATAATTGTAAATGATCATTGTAACAGTAGAATGATTGAGTCAAAAGAGCATTGAAGTATTTTTGATCAACAAAAATTGTACTATGATGAAAGCAACATTCTTAAGATCATTTAACAAGCCAATTTAGTGTAGTTGTTAAGAAATCAGCCTGGAGACCACGGGTTCTAATCACACATACAGCCAGCTGGGGACCCAGAGCAGTCACTCTTTCTCAACTTAGGAAGAAGACAATGGCAAATCACTTCTGAAGAAAATCTTGCAAAACAACAACATCAACAACAACAACAACTAAACTTGACTGCAGAAAATACTACTTCAGCAACAGAGTGATCAATGTTTGGAATACTCTACCTGACTCTGTGGTTTCTTCCCTAAACCCCAAAAACGTTAACCTTAGACTGTCTACTATTGACCTCACCCCCTTCCTAAGAGGCCTGTAGGGGGCGTGCATAAGCGCACCAATCTTGCCTACCATCCCTGTCCTATTGTTTCTTTTTATTTTTCTTATAAGTATCTATCTCATGTATTCAAAACTATGTTTATTATTATACCTGTATCTTGTAAGTGATTGACAAATCAAATGAATACTAAAAAAAATAAAATACTTATCCAGGCAGCTGAAGGATCAACACTGAATTCAAGGAATATATATATACATAAGATGCTTTAAGGTTCTTAAATTCTCTAATTAATGAGTCAGAAGACAATCAAGTTAGCATCTGCCTAAATAATTATTTCATCCATTATAGAAATGTCTAGCTAATCTAACATAGCTACTGTACGTTGAAACTAAACAGTATTGCCTTGCTAGAATAAATTACAAACAGAAGATAAACTTAATCTATTTAAAATGTACAATTTTTAGTAATCTTTTTTTTAAAGAAACTAAAACTAAAATCATGTATATTACTTAAGACTCACAATGCCTGTTTGCACAACATACTTAATTGGGCCACAAATTTTATGTGTGTATGTATTGCTGTGTGCATATATTAGGGGATCATGTTATATGAGCTAATTGTTTATGCTGCACAAATACTCCTTTGTATTGACCCACAGAGTTGCTTATTTTAAGGCATAATAAAGTTCTTTGGATGTTAATGCATCCATGTGGTCTGAAGTGCTTGGGTTTCACTTTGGGATTGTTTAAACTCAGGTACCACATTTGAAATCTCAAAATTTCTTGTAGACTCAAAAAGCCTAGAACTTGGTTGTGACTAAAGAAGAAAATTATTAAATGCACTCCAAGAAATCATATTAACTATATATAGTTACTTTAATAAAATTCAAAGCGTAAAAAAGTGAAATTTAGATTTCGCCCATGCCGTGTCCAGCTTTTTGTCCTACCCCACCTATTGTCCTACCCCACCTAAACAATTTAATCTGCTTATGAAAGGTAACCTGAACTATCAATATTTCTCTTTGTAAAAGTACTTATTTGTAATTTGTATTTCTACATATAAAAAGGAGGAAGGATTTTGATCGTCCAATTGTGGTTGACATCTTGAGGGATTATATCCATGTGGTCATTAAAAATAATAAACTCTCAAAACTCTTTATGAGATATGATGCATAGTTTAGATTCTATAGCATAATTTATCCTGATGTGAAAGGAATATTCCTGAGGTCATCCAGCTGGTACTTACATAGGAACAGAAATCACATTAAAATTTTCGTATTTAATATAGTTGTATAGACATTACCTCACATTTGTTTAACAGCCCACATTCTTGCAGCCTTGACCAAATGCTTTGTATTCTTCCAGCATGCTCAGGGTGATTGGTATAATTGCCGCACAAACACTGGTGCTTCAACATTAGTGTGTCATATGCAACACCTGCAAAATAAACGTAATAGGATCAACTTACCAACAATTTTACTCTGGTAAGGAAAGTACAACAACTAGGATGCTCATTGAAATAGAATTGGATATGTGATTGGGATGATCAGAAGATGCCAAACTGCACCAAGACTATTTTGTAGAGATGGGGTTGTCTTTTTATGGATAAGTGTACTTTCCTCACTTACAATGTATATTCGACAGTTACACTATAGTGCTAAATATAGGTTCATGCAATATATAGGCAAAGAAAGTGAATGAAATTACAAGTACCTTAATTTAGGCATTGGGATCAGCAATGAGTTACATGAAGTTGCATTAAGTGAAACCACAACTTAATTTATAACCTGATTTTCCTTTGTTTTACATATCTGTGAAGTTCGTAAAAGTGAGGACCAGTCACAAAGTTACTTTTTCATTACTGCCATAACTCTGAATGGTCACTAAACATATTAGTAACTAAACAAGGACTTCAGAATAACCTTTTTCCTTGACACAACAGAATCATACCCCAAGGGCTAGTAACATATGGGAAATATAAGTTTCACCTGGCAAAAGTAGAAATGCTTTGTTAATGATAGCATTTTGGCTGGATTAATAAGCTTTTTTTCAGTGCCAACTTCTCCATTTTCATTGAGCAGTTTAAATATTTGGAGCCACAGCAGGTGGCGGTACTTTGACTGATCTTGAAAGAAATCTAAGCATGGTCAGATCCTATTAATGCTTGAATGGAGACCTGGAAATTCCAGAGGTGGAGACCTAACTGGCAAACAGCAATAACACGGCAAACTGTTTTGTTGTTGTTTCAAAGAAAATTGCATTTCATCAGAGTCAAACTTGTCTTGAGGTAGTCTTTAAATATTTCCCAATATTTCATTTTCAACAATAATCCAATGCTGGCTTCAATTCTATGGGTGCTCTGTGAACGATGGGGGCCCTTTGGTGGTTGCTCTTTTATGACAGAGTATCCACCTGGACTTTCTTGCAGTAACAAGGCTTGAAACACCATTTATTTATCCTGATGTCCCAGAGTAACATTAACCTGGCACTATTCACAGACTTGCAGTAAAAGGACATGATAGCTGCAATGCACCTGATACTCATTAGAAGTGCAGGAATCTGGGGAGGTACTTTGCCAAATCCTTGGATTCTGATAACTGCCCAAAGTTAGCACCAGCTACAAGTTTTAATCAAAGTCTTGGGCCACTTTTAAAATCATTTCCCCTCTTTTCTTAACTATGCTAATGGGTTTATTAATTTAAAGACTTAAAACAAATTATCAAAACATTATATTTGCTCATGTTACTCTGAATGCAACTTCAACTGAATCCAAGAGAAGTTTAATGGGTCTAATTCTAAAATGAAATTTGTATAGTTTGCAACTTTTGAACGAATGCACGAATAATTCAAAACTCAAAATCTGTCAGAAACATTCCATACAAACTTTTAAGTAGTAAAATGTTTTCACATTCCAAACTGTATGTCTGTTGAAGAGCATTCCTTAGTCTAAAATGAAATCTGAATGTCTTTTTTTCATATACTTCAAACATCTAAATTGATTTAGGATGTGCAAATAATTCACTTTTGCAGCTGTGGGTCACACAGCACGTGTGCTACCGTACCACAACACAGCAACAGAGCTTCCTACTAAAAATAGAACTTAGGATTCCCTAACACAATCCAGCCAATACTATACACACCCCAAACTACGAAAAAAAAGCAGTGAGGGAAGAGACAACTGTTTTCAATTGCTTGCTGCTATGGAATGTTAGTAGAAGATAATGATTCTGGTTGGAATGTTGTCTCTTTTCAAGCCAATGGCAAAATTCCCCTCTGAAATCAGAAAGGCCAAGATTGTAATTAGTTCATTCTGAAAAAAAAAATCAATCAGATTTTGATCTATATGTTGAGATGCATATTGTAAAAGTGATTCTATGTGGGTCAGAGTAAAAATTAGTCTCTGGGTTGAAAGACACATTTATTTTAATATATATTTTCATTATCTTTAAGAATTATAGTTGGTGACAATTTTTATTTATATTTATAATAATGATACATGGTAGAGCTGAATGATGCCACATTTCTTCTCTCAGATTTTCAATTGCCATTTAAAGAAATGAAAAAAATCAACACTGACAGAAAATGGTCAGATTATATTCTGTAACATAGCCCTAATTCTAATAGTATGCATCCTATGACAGTTAAACAAATAAAATGATTGTGTAAATATACAATGTAAATATTTCAATTTAAACAAGTCCAGTTTAAAATTATAATTCAATTTAATCTGAATTTCTACTTCATTTCTGAAATTTTGTCAACTTCTGTCTTCCCAATATATTTGAATAAACCATTTTTGCTCATGCACAGAAATTCAACCTTCCAAAACAACTTAGCAGTTTGGGATACAATCTAGTGGTTCAATCAGCTTATTTTGGAAATTACGTTCTATGACTCTAATCTCAATTTGAATTTTTACACCAGAGCTAATATTTATTGACTGTCTTAAGAGCCGTTGGAGTATTTATATTTCCTAATATAAAGCTGAAGAGAACTATAATCCTCAAAGAAAAATTCAATACTTGCAACCAAAGGACTCCATTCTGTGCTCAGCAAATACTGTACCTTTATATGCAATGTAATTGACACATGTCATTCATTTGATGAAAGGAAACATAAAGTTTCAGAAACTGATCACATAATTTTGAATGTGTTTACTATAACACTTTTGGCACACATTGTGACATTTCTAATGGCATATCTCAGAAATATATATCGTAGTCATGATTTTTGTTAAGGCTTTCACCTCAACATGGTGATGGTGTCAACAGGGTGAGGGATGAGAAAAATACAAAATACAACTTGGGCTAGACAGAAATAAAAATAAAAGGCTGAAATAAAAAGCTGGAGGACATCCAAAATGCACCTGTTTTTTGGCTGTCTGAGATTCTTAGCAGTATGAATTTATGAATGTGTGAATATTATCCATTATCAGCTGCACTAATGAATAGGATTGAGGGTAAAAAAGAATGAGTAAAAAAGGCATTTGTGGTATTTAAATCAGTTGATCCTATATGAACTGTACATTTATTCTGCCTATTATGAGAATCTTTAGGGACTGTTACCTGTCATGGAGATTTGTTGAATAGACTGGTCCACAATTGGGTGAGATAATACACAAGTTGTCAGGGAAGTCTGTGTGTTGGCATTAGGTTGGTGCTCATCTACATGCACCATGCCAATTGTAGTTGTCTGAGCCTGATACACTTGCAGTTGCTGTAAATGCTGTTGCTCCGGGACTTGCTGTTTTCAAGAGAGAAACATGGTACAAATATGACAAGAGATCACAATGAATACTAGAAGAAATGGATCAAGAAATTAAATTTAGTAGTTCAGTGTTCAAGTAAACAAACCTGAAGTCCAACTTTAAGATTTATTCCACAAAACTATCCAACAAAAATGCCCACACTAGTTATACTGAACATCTCTTGTAACCTCTGGGATAGGTTTTGATTTAAAATATAGATTTAAAAAATATCCAAACTGAATAAGTTGCTAAGACAGATGGTAGAATTTTTAAAAGTATCTGAAAAGCATCCATATAGCTTTAAGAAAGCTATTAGAGATGTCAAAAACTAAGAAATGTGATGTATTTGATCTGTTAAACAGAATAAAAGCAAAGCTTGATATCAATTCAGCTATCTATGTGGGTGTTGTGTATATGGGTGTACACTTTGGAGAGCAGGCAACAGAATTTCATTTTTAATGTGTGCCAGAGTACCCACAGAAATCAATGAAACCCCTGGATCAAACTCACTACAAAATGTGTTCTATATTCTAACATGCAATAAAATTCTTTTCAGTTGGAGGAAAAGGGAGGGAGGGAATGGATAAACTTCTTTCCTTGTGTGTGTAGTAGATACAATTTCTACATTATCTATAATTATTTCTTGCAGATATTCTGAGGAAGCTGCCAACTTTTCAAAGGTGGATTTTACACTTCTGGCTCCCTGCACCAAGCTTTAATTCTAATAATAACTAACTGATGGAGTTTGGATGGATCAACTGTTCTGTGTTAAAAGGTTTTACAAGAAAAAATAGTTTCCTAGAAGTAAAAAAAAAGTTTAATTGAGTAAAATGATCTCTAATTGTTGTGACTATGTCATTAATAAAATATGGGAATTCTACCTAAGCTGACGTTTTGGCATTACTTCAGACAACTTCCATATGATCAGAGTCTTTAAACAATAGACAGATGAAAATGGAATATATTTAGATCTAGGAGAGCCATGTGATTAGAAGCACATGGTACAAACTATTCCTCAATACAGCCAGTCAGAGTTGCCTGGAAGAAAATATGGCTTTCCATCTATACTAATCAGGCAAGTGTATAGGAAGTCATCCTTCAAACACTTCTATCCATTTTATAGCAAAAGGCCAATGAAAATGACAGCCAGAAATATACTGTATAATAAAATGAGAACACGTGGATAACTTCTGCCTAGCATATCTTATAGTCTTTGAATTATAATAATGGAACATACACCTGAAAACAGGACAGACCTATGTATAATAGAATCATGGAGTAGAACTATAGAGAATGTCTAGCTATACATTTATTTATTATTTATTTATTATTTATTTATTTATTTTATTTGTCAAAAGCTTACAATATAACAGAAACAAGAATAAACATGTTTAAATACAAGAAATAGGAACTAATAATTGGGGACAATAGGGCAGGGACAGTAGGCATGATTGTGCGCTTATGCACACTCCTTTACAGACCTCTTAGGAATGGGGTAAGGTCAATAGAGGTTAGTTTGAGGGTAAAGGATTGGGGGTTTGAGCAGGTGACAACAGAATCAGGTAGTGAGTTCCAGACATTGACCACTCTGTTGCTGAAATTGTACTTCCTGCAATCAAGTTTGGAGTGGTTTACATTTAGTTTATATCTGTTGTGTGCTCTTGTGCTGTTGTGGTTAAAGCTGAAATATTCATTAACTGGTAATATAGATCTTAGATTCTGTAGATCTAATTGACAGATGTATTGGAAATATATTCTGTAGATCTAATTCCTATGTATTGGAACTAAATTCACTTTAATACAGATACGGTAGGCAAAAAGATACGGTAGGCAGAAGTTATCACACTTTTTCCATTTTTCACACAGTATATTTCAGGCTGCCATTGATCTTTTGCTATAAAAATGGAAGTGTTTGAAGGATAATTGAAAACAACTACTGACTGAAATGTTGCAAAACATGTTTTTTATAAGCCAATTATCCTGATAGGTCAAGAGAAATGGTTTTAACATTGGGGGCATACTCTGAAAGCAACTTACAGATTCCACTTCCCATTTTGGTCTCCTTTAATTAAAGACCAGCAACTTTAATTGCTGACCAGCAACTATTATGTGTTCATATTTGTCTGCAAAGATTACGGTAGTCTAAAAATTGTGTTCTAGAAGATGGTGCTAAGCTGCTTGCAAATTTGTGTCTAAAACAAAATTATCCATGAGAAGAAGAGATGTCAAACAAACACATAACAAACTCAAGATGGCAGGTCCAGGTGTGAGATAAAAGCTCCACCTCTTTTTTGTTACATGTATCTGATGGAAGAAAAAGCTGAGTTTCCATCATCTTGGAATCATCTTTGTTCCTTATTAGACTTGCCAACATCTTTAGTTCGCTAAAGCCTGTGGTTATTTTTAAGCAGAAACACAGACTAAACAACAATAAAATATTTTATAAAGGCAGAAACCAAATTGAAGCTAATCCCAAAGGACTTTATAAGGTAGCTTGATGAATAAGGCAAACTATTAAATCAAGTTTGAAACTCTCAGCTGAAGTGATCTTAGATCCTAGGGAGATTGTTTAACGCATTCCCCATTTCAGAAGTGGAATCTCTGAAACAGGTTTCAATGCATTTAATGTGAGATCTCTCACTGCCACAGTCATTTAATTTGGGGTTGAGCAAGGGGGAGCGGGGATATCTGTATTTGCTGACATAGGTAGAAATAGACATTCAGAATGTGGAAAATAAAATTAGAGCTGTGTTAGAACATCCTTTATTACAGGCTGCCCAGGAAAAGTGCAGTTTCCAGCTTTCAGCATTCCGAATGATTTTTGGATCAAGAGAACCAGAATACATTTTGAAGCAATCATTGCAACTGGGACCAATGGAATGAAGTGATTATACAGAAAAATCCTGATAAAAGTTAATGGATATTCTGGCTTTAGTAAGGCCTGGGGGTGGGAGGGAAGTGGAGATTCAGATGCGGGAGATAAACACAGTCCTAAGGGAGTAGTTAACATTAAAAGTAAAATTAATGTTCTTTATAGAGAAATTTTCTTAACTGTCCTTTGAAGTGGAAACTGAATTTGTCACTGAAATTTTATTATTCAGTGAATGGGAAGTATAAATAACAATCATGCAGCTGAGAATCAAACCCAACACAAGTCCACCGCACCACATCATTTCCTAGCTGAATATATTACTTATATAACATCACATTTTGCAATTGAGCCATGAGTAAATGTAGTGAATTGCCATTGGTTTCCCAGCATTTGTATGATTTCCTAGAGGAGTGTGACATTTATGTGTGAAATTAACTTAGCATTTGTCTGCCCTGTCAGATTGCCTCATGACCAGTACCTACCAGCAACCAATCCTGGATGGTCAGAATAGGTGATTTTTGCCTGTATAGTTAATCCTCATCCACCACAAAAACCAACTTCCAGTATATTTCCCTTCTTTATATTCAAAATAATTTTCCTCAGGGGTGGGATTCTACCAGTTCGTACCTATTTGCTAGAACCGGTTGTTAACATTCTAAGCAATTTGGAGAACTGGTTGTTAGAAGAAATTACTGGCCTAATCCTGTAAGGAAGGCAGGAAGGAAACATTCTGGTGTTGCTTACAGAAACTGCTTCTCCGCTAACCCTTATTACATTCTTGGCAGGACTAGACTTCCTGTCTCAGGAATTTCTCTGGAGTTTTTTTTCCCCTCCTTTGTTGGTACTTTGCTTGTGTGGAGTGAACATTCAAAGTTACAATGGCACTGAAAAAAGTGACTTATGGACATTTTTCACACTTATGACTGTTGTAGCATCCCCACAGTCATGAGAGGCCAGGCGAGGAGATGCATGTCTCGATGTGAGTGATATTGAGTTGGCCACACCCAGCCAATAACATGACCACCAAGCCATGCCCACCCAGTCACATGACCACCAAGCCACGCCCACCATCTAAGCCATGCCCACAGAACAGGTTGTTTAAAAATGTGAATCTCACCCCTGGTTTTCCTGCTTCTTTAAAAGAGGGAAAATACTTTAAACCACTGTTTTCCATTTTGCCCTATAACCCCTTATTTTCTTTCTTTAAAAAAAAGCCCAATGGAGCTTATGTCATCATTCCTCTCCTTTCCTTGAGGAAAACAAAATGTACTGCTCCAAAGCAGCTTGAGATTAAACCTATTTACTACCAGTAGAAGATAAACTTGAGAATTGAGATGAGAGATAAGGGTGCCAACCTACAAACTGGGAGATGGTGAATTCTAGTCAAACCTTATGAACAAAGGTAATTAGGAGCCCTTGGGCCAGTCTCTTTCTAGTTCTAGAAAATAGGCAATGGCAAACCACTTCAAAAATACTTCAGGGCCTAGTCCAGGCCATTTCTAGAAGTCAGCTCAACAGCACAAAGCAAACAAGCAAACAAACAAATAAACATTTGAAGTGACAAAAGGGTGCATGGTACCCTTTTATTTCAAAAACCCATTGAAAAATAAAGAACTGCAGAAGATGAAACCAGTCATATAATGAATTTTTTGCTGAGTTTCAAACCTTTCTATATTTTATATCCTACGTATGCAATGTATGCAATCCTAAGGCTACTGTAGGTGAAGAAGACGTTACAAATCAACTTAGGGGAAAGAAAGGAATTTTTATTTTAAAATTGGCTGTTATGCCTATACATAGTTAAGTGCATTCTGATGCTTTAAATTATGTGTAAATATATATGGATGTAGAAATACATGCGAGTTTGGGGGTTGATACTAATAGGATAGAAAACAATTAGCTTATTGCTAATTCCCATCCCTCGCACTGAAAAAATGCACATTTACAACCATTGGAGCAATCCCATGGTTATGTGATCAAATTTACAGATCTATAGAGAAGAGGAGGAGAAGGATGATTCACATTTACTAGATAATATATATGTTAGGGTCAAACATTTTTAAAAATCAAATATATGTTAGGGTCAAACAAATGGCAACTTCAAATCTCAACAAATAAATTCTCTGTCCTACATATTGGCAAAAAAATCAGAAAATAAAATACAGGCTGATTAGTCAAGACCTTGTTGATGATCCAGACTGTCAAAGATCTTGGAGTACTCATCTCTAATGATCTAAGTGCTAGAACCCACTGTAACTACATAGCCAAAAAGGCATTAAGAGTTGTTAACCTAATCTTACGTAGCTTTTTCTCTGGTAATATTACGCTAATAACTAGACATGCACAACATTTGCTAGACCAATACTCGAGTATAGCTCATCAGTTTGGAACCCACATTATGTATCTAATATTAACACAGTTGAGAAAGTCCAGAAGAGTTCTCCATTCCTCTACTTGTTGCAGAATACCTTAGGCCACAGACTTGAAATTCTAGACCTAGAAAAACTACAACTACGCTGCTTTCAGTCCAATCTAAGTATAGTATATAAAATCATACATTGCAATATCCTACCTGTCAATGAATACTTCAGCTTCAAACATAACAACACAAGAATAAACAATAGATACAAACTCAAGGTTAATCACACCAAATTTGATTACAGGAAATATGACTTCAGCAACAGAGTGGTCAATGTCTGGAATGCTCTACCTGACTCTGTAGTTTCTTCCCCAAACCCCAAAAACTTTAACCTTAGACTGTCTACTATTGACCTCACCCCTTTCCTAAGAGGTCTGTAGGGGGCGTGCATAAGCGCACCAACATGCCTACCGTCCCTGTCCTATTGTTTCATTTTTTTAATTTTTCTTATATGTATCCATGTATTTCATAACTATGTTTTTACTTATACCTATTATCTTGTAAGCAATTGACAAAAATAAATAAACTAAACAAAAATGAATCCTTCACTACAACCTATTTTATCAGAATTATTTCAAAAGCAAATCTTCAGAATAGCTGCATTTCTATTTGTAGGAAGTATTCTTGGATCATACCATTATTATGATAAACGGTTAAAAATTGGTTTAAACTATCCACGATGAGAGAGCCTGACACTTACATCTCAGATTATAGAAAATGTAGCTTCTAATTCTTCTATTTAGCTGGCCTTGGCTTGTGACAAGCTTGGTATTATACAGATTTCCTACCTGCCACCATCACTTTCAACAAGTGAGATTATACAGACAAGTCTTCTTGAAGCTCACCTCTTTATTCCTAATTATCTTGGCCCTGTGTTTACTCAGTGAAATATTACAGTTGTCCCCAAGAGTTCTCATTTGGGATGAGTGACAAACTAAATTATCCAGTGTTTAGAATTTAAAAAAAAGTTCACAAGCAGCAAATCTTTAAATGCTGAATGATAATCTAATATGCTTGCTTTAGAAACAAAAAGTATTAGTATTAAACTGAAACATGCAATATATCTTTTTTAAAAAAAATCTTACTCTGTTTCTAGAATTCAACTTTGTAACTAATGAATTTTTGGTATGAATGATGTGTATATAAAATTATGTCTTATAACATATAAGATATATTATTATATAGGAGAACCTCTGGTCATGACCATAATTCATTCCATAACTTTGGCGATTTCTTTGTCTTCTAATGTTTTTGTCTTCAATTTCTGGGTCAGGGGTCATGTTTGATCACTACCCAAGTATGTATTTGTGACCAGATTCAAAAATTTTGTAAAATTTGGTCATGGTTAGAAGCCTTCATGACCAGAGGTTCTATAGGTCTCTAAGTCTTAATGACCAGAGGTTGTATAGGTCTCTAATAGGGGACCGGAGATGGAGAAAGGGTTAGAAGTGAATTTTTTTTGCATACAAAATATACATCCATAACAAGCTATCAAAACTTCTCTTGGAGTTTGTGGAATATTAAAGTATATGGTTGGAAAGCCATAAGTAACATGAAAGCCATGCAAAATGATGCTCAGGCAACCTTGGTATCGAGCTTAGTCTAAGAAAGCATTCTTCATTTGTGTATTGATAAGTAATGAATCATGTCCTGTGAATTATTGTAGAAGAGAGCTATGTTGTTATGTGTCATTCTATATGTATCAAGGAGGGGGAAAAGTTGATAATGCAGACATAAATTATTAACAATTAAAATGTGTTAAAAGCCAATTATGTTTATTAAGAGTTTCTGAGATTGCTTGAAATCTTTTGATATATGTGCATTCAACCTGTTTCCTCTTCGCCTCACCCTAATTTAAATCCTCTCTCTAGCCACTGATAAAGACAGCTACATTTCACAATGGCTTATGTCTTTTAATAAAAGGTGTAAGTCTAGGTACTACCAAATATCTGATTTAATGTGGAATTCTACTATTTCCAGTTACTGCAACATCTACTATCCAAGCTTTTTTATTAATAATTATTAACTCTAGGGTGTTATGTAGCAGATGCTTCTCTGTCTGAATTACTTTGTCTGTACACTGGAATTGGAAAGTCAGTTGAGAAAATATGACTATTTTAGACCAAGACAAATCCCAAAACATCAGGGAGTTTCTAGAAACTTGTGCTCTGAAATATTAGTTGTCAATAGACACAGAGACAAACAGTATCTATATACTGTGAAAAAGAGATAATCAACAAGCCCCCAAAAAAAAGACTAAAACTCCTCCCCACCAGCTTAGATTAATTCCAAGATCAGACCAACAAGAAGTAAACAATACACCTATCAAGAAACTGCCATTATTTACTAATAGTAAATAGCCCAATTAAAGAACCTCCAAGACTATCTCCATCAATGCCAGTAGAATACAAATTGTAACTCCACTCCTAGCTAGCACTGATGATATTACCTTGTTTGGGTAATGAAACATCTTCAAGAAAATAACCAGGCTCAGAGAGCACTAAGGACTTCTCACACTATTGTTGCTACATTGTCATGCCATTGTTTGTAGTCAATCAAGAACTGCGGTGGCACAGTGGTTAAGGTGCAGGACTGCAGACTACTTAATGCTGACTGCCAGCTGCCTGTAATTTGGCAGATTGAATCTCACCAGACTCAAAGTTGACTCAGCCTTTCCTTCTTCCGAAGTGAGTCAAATGAGGACCCAGATTGTTGGGGGCAATATGCTGACTCTTAGACATGGCTAAGATTTAGAAATGGCTTAGAGACAGCTTTAAAAGCACTGTGAAGTGGTATATAAGTCTAAGTGCTATTGCTGTCTTGCAGCAGCTGATTAAATGGTCTACTGTATCTTCAGCTTATTTGCCGAGGAGCATTTGCTCTCTGTTGCTGTCTTCTCAATCTGGGCTTTGTATGCGTTTTTCTTAAGATTTGATCTTGGTCTTCTTCACTCTCTTTCAAATATTCATCCAATGATCTTTTTTCTTCTTCAACTATCTTGTAACATTCCATACCTACTATTTTACTTGGAAAGAAGAATCTATCAGTTTTTAAGCAAGTGATTATTAGTTACTTTGAAATCTGTACTTTTTCCTTTGAGATTGAAGCCTGATTGACTTTCCTCCTCTGAGGATCACCAGCATTCCTGATTGCAGTCCCCAGACTTTTGCCTATTTAAATTAAGGAAAGTAAAGAAGATCAGGCAGATTGCTCAGAGGCCCTAGTCCTGTGAGACTAATCAAGACATTATTATTTTTTAATTCTCATGTGAGAACAGCATGGATTCACTGAGTTGATTACCTATGTTATTTATTCCTTCTAGTGTTGAATTAAGGAAAGATCTTCAAAAAGAGCTTTGGTTTTGTTTGTTTTTTGTAAATATAAGTAAAAATGATTTTCTAATGTATGCATCTTTTGTTGGTAAATCTTTTATTTTGTAAATCAATTGTGCATTTACAGCATGTATTTCTTAAAGGAAAATTGATGGCATGAATTCAACATTCCCACAGTTCTTTTACTTTGGCATAAAGTAGTATTGATGAATTCCAGACAGAACACTCACAAGACTCCTCAAAGGTTTTAAGAGGGAGATCAGTTAAGAGGGACCTCAACAAAATGAAAGTTATCTAAAAAAGGGTAGTTAAGAAGGACTTAGAAAACAACTGGAAAAGTTTTGAAGAATTTTCACATATGCAAAGTGGCAAATTTATTTTCAGTTATTTTCAAAGGTAAAACAGGACTGTTTCTTTTCAAAAAAACAGGATTTAGAATAAATCCCAGGAATCAAGGTAATAACTTTTAAGCAAAGATGATACTACCTAAAATATATTGCCTAAATATATATTTTGATCATCTTTAGGAAATTGGGCCAATGGTCTTAATACTATGATTTTAGTAGCAACTTGCTTGAAATGAAATGTTTACATTTTATCATACTGTTCAGTATGTACAACAATAATTTTGCAATATGGGGAAAATAGGCGGAGAATTTGAACACAGTGAATTAGGGAATTTTGCTACCAAATTCCCATGTTGTTAGTTTATGATGAATATCAAGCTGAACTGCAAAAAAAATAAAAATCAATAAAAGTCAAGATTTAAAAAGAAAACAACAATGATAAAATATATAAAAAGTTCCATGCTTCAGAATTCCACAATGTAGTTTATTAATTTTAAAATGTACATGAAATTGGGTATATTGTACTGAGAAAAGCTATATAAAATACATAAATTAGGGAAGATCAAAATCCTCTAAATGAAAGGAAAATGTTTGCAAAAATGCATATGCTTGGAAACTTAAATATAAAAATGTAAAATAAATCTGCATGAAGTTTCATGAGACTATTCCAAATTCAAATGTTGTTGAATTCAAAAACTCATGTAGAAGAGGGCCAGACTAAACTACATCAGGACAGTAAGTATAATAAGAAATGTTTCAAAATTGAAATGGTCAGATTAGTGTATCCTACACCAGAGGATCTTTAACTTCCTAGTTACTAGTAGATGTTCCAACACAGTTTAGTGGTTTACCACAAAGGAAAAATTCCAAGATGATCACTGAGACTTGGAAACTTTTTAAGGAAGCTTGCTGTTTTGAGGAGACAGAATGAATTATTTTGGAAGATTACCATTCAGAATTATGACCATCAAATGAAATGCATGCAGCTGTTACCAGTCAGAGTTCTAGAGCAGCTAAGGAGGAGCTTGATTTTTCATTTTATTTGTAAGCATTAAGATTCAAGAAGCATTTTGAATCATTTGAGAATACTGCTGGTATTTAGAAGAAATGGTAAACTGAATACAGTTCCTTTGAGAAAGAAGCTGACAACTGTGGTGAAATGAAAAGTCAGTGAATGGATCTGCTCTTTGCAATTCCTCTTCAGACAAGGAAACGAACTGGGATCACCCAAAAGTGATCCAGACAGTTGCTTTTCACAACAAGACCACTACTCAGCAAACTCCATCAGGTTTAGAGGTCAGAAAAAGAAGGAGTGCCATCTTAATCCAAATCTAAATCAGTGCCTTCATGGAACCAGAGTACTTCCTTTTAAAATCAGCTTAATCATTTTTAAACTACTTTTCAGCTATCAGGAACCTTTAGAACAAGTTTTATAGTACTGGATGAGTGTCCTCCAATCCTTAGCAAATTTTAAATGTAAGTTAAAGGACATACTTAAAAATCTTTTTGTTTTCTTTTTTGGAGTACACAGCAAAAATGGTGATTATATTGTTGATTCCAGAAAGTTATAAATACACTAAAGATCCACATGATTTGAAAATTTTAAAATTAATTATAAGAGTCCTTCCTGTGGCTGTTGTTTTGAACAGAAAAATATGATTGAACAGGACTCTGAAGTTAGGATACTAGATTAGTCAGAAGAAATTAAAGTTTAATTAAAGAAGAACACCTAAATGTACTAATGCAGAATGGAACAAAATAATTGAGATATATTCAAACATATTTTTGAAGAGTAATCTTGACATTAATATTGGCAATTACAGATGGACTGAGTTTAAAATATTTTATGAAAAATGAACAATTTTTATCAGATAAGACTGAGAGTTATCTGAAAATTGATTTTAAAATGACAGTATATAAAGATATACAAATGATTAATAATCAAAAGGTATATGATAATAACAAATAAAGAGAATGACCTAGATAACTTTCCTTTATTGAATTTACAAAAGAGATTTGACAAATTTTGTGATAAGGGTCAAAGAAAAAAAATGAAAAGGAATCATGTTCTAGAATACTCTATAATGGGATTAATGTTCAAGATTGTTAACAATAAAAGTAAGAAATATAAAGTTGGTTTATTTATTTCATCAAGATTAAAATAGATATGTTGTAATCTCTTAATAGATTTTTGCTGATCAGGATTAAGCAACAAATTTTTAAGAATTTATTGATAAATAAGAGATGAAAACTGAGAAAAAGAGATCATTTGTTTTAAGAGAAGTTACCAAAATTATTTATACTTCACATGGTCAAAATTCAGACACCAGAAATTATAACAACAGATTGAATAAATGTTACCAAATGAAGTAAGAAACCATTTGATTTTATAATACAGCTCTCAAAGGAAGATTACTCCCCATAGGCCTGATATTCATAGAGTTCAGTTTTTCTATAATGGAATGTATGGAAGACCTTGAGGAAGGAGGGATGCTGCCAATCAGACAGAAGAGGCTGGAGCCCCAGGAGCTTAATGGTCAGAGAAAGAAACCCTAATGGGTCAAATAGTTAAAAGTAATAGTTGGAAGTTTTTATTTTCAGATTTGCAAGATTTTATTAAAGTGGCCTTACAATAAAATAGTGCATCTAATCCGGTCTCCTACCTGGTTTATCTGAGGTAATTCATGAATATAAATTTCTTACAAGTGCCACTGAATATGGTTTTATCTGCTACAAATGAAATCAGTTACATTGTGCTGACAAACCAAGTTACTCTGGCTTTATGCCTATTGTACTTAAGTCTGGTATATTCATAGGGCACATAAACATATTATTAGGGTGGGCAGATGAGCACATTCATTTTTACATATGTGAGAGCTTAACAGCAGATCACTTTTCAAATAGTCTAATGCTTCTCACTGTCACTAATAAGTTTCACAATCTCTATGTAGCTACAGAATAATCTATAAACATTGTTTTATCAGCCTAGTAACAGACAAACCAGAAAAGTGTATTCTTCTCCATTCTCTAGGAAAATCACAAATAAAGATGACAGTTTTGACCTCTTCCTGATTCATTTGATCACTACTAGTCATTCTAACATGCTTTTTCTTATCCTGGAATAGGAATATCTGGGTAAAATTATTTAAGTACCTGGATTATTTGTAATGAAATTATTCCAGTATCCAAGGTTCCAGTATATTTCAGAAGAGTGGGGATGCTAAACTGTGTTAATTACTTGCTAAGAATGTTTTCTCTGGCTATCTACCCCTCTAATCTGAATAAATATGGCACGTGTGATTGGCTGTCGCTGGGGTGGGAGGCGGGAGGTGATTTTATTATGTTAATTTATTTGATTCTTCTTACCAGTTTTACTGTTTTAAATGTGGTTTTATACCTTGTAAACTGCCTTGAGTTGCCATGGGCGAATAGGTGGCAATATAAATCCAATACATACATACATACATACATACATACACACATGCTTCTTCGGGGGTAGAGTTAAAATGTAAGTATGGCAGACTCAATCATATAGTTGAAACTCCACCCTTTTTAATGTACATGTAGAATAAGCTAGGAACATATGGCTCAAAACACATTTACAAGTAAACTTAGTAAGCAGATTGTCAAGCATTTGTTTATCTTTGAGGGTTCTCTTTTAGCATTGCATAGATGTGAATGTTTCCAATAAACAGGGTTAAGATACTTTGTTGTGTGTGTGTATATTGCAAACCATATAATATGAAATACAGTTTTACCCACCCACAACCACCTGGTTTGTTTGGTTTTATTTTCTGATATACTAGAAAAGTTTCTGTACAGTTGTTTTCTTTTTTAAAAATTGTAATTTGCATACTTGTTCCTTATTACTTGACTTTTTGAAGTTCAATCTCTTTTCTAGCAAAGCTTAGAAAAATGCTTCCATTGGCATGGGGCTGATGTTTAGCTGATGATTAAAATGACAAAAGTTTTTTTTTTTTTTTAGCTTTTCTGAGATCTCACTAACTGTGCTATTGATGAAAATGTGTATATGTAAGTGAAAGAGACAGACAGACCCTGACAAAAAACAAAGAGACTTCTATCACAGTGTCATCCCAAGTTCTGCTATTCCATTGGGATGGTGAAGATCCTGAAAAGAATTGCTTAAGTAAGCAGAGCACTCATTTGCTAAACACAGCAGCGTCCGTCTACTTGCTGACCACAAGAACCTTTTTTGGCAAAAGCTGCATCCATCAAACAGGCCACTACAGGCCACTAGCCGCGAGGCAGCCAAACTCCTCATTGGAATAATTCTTTGCAGATGCCAGGAACCGGAAGTTTCAAGAAGGGAGAAAATGAAAGCCATTCACTCTTCCGATGACACAGACCTTTGATACCCACCTCAGCGTTTGGGCAGAGAGAGGCAAGGTCAGGAAGGCACATAAAGATTAGTGATTAGAGAAATACTATATCACCAAAGTGTGGCGAGCTATTGAAAGAGAACGATCCTTTTATGATTGTGTAGCTCAAGCTTCCCAGGAGCTATTTGTATTAGATATTGAGTTAAGCATAACTGATTTAGCCCTGGCATTCCAGAAAACATTTTGATGCAAGCTACTGCAGGAAAGTAAACACAAAGAGAAGGAGGAAACAAGACTGATCCCAAACAGATAAAAAAAAGTAATTTAATTTTCTGAAGCCATGCTGTTTAAGAATATTGAGACAAAGGAATTTTTATAAAATACTCTTAACTTTGGGTTTTTAAAAAATCCTGTCGTGTTACTATAGCTATTCTGACAGCAACAAGAAAATACAATATTTTTCATGCATATGTATGTTGTGTTATTGTATGTTCTCTCTCTCTCTCTCTCTGTGTGTGTGTGTGTGTGTGTGTGTAATTGTATGTGTATGTATACATAAAAAGGTACTTGTCTATTCAACTAGATCATAGGAGTAGAAAGTGTCTTTTCATGGATTATTCATTTAATAAATTTTACAGACCCAGAATCTGCAGTATCACTGCCTCCAGATAGAATCAGAACTTCTAATAAGATCAATCCTAGGATAGATGCTGGGAATTTCTACCACACACAAAAAATATTAAAAGATCGAGAGTTTTCAGGTATGTTTCACTCAGACTCTACAAAGATTACTCCCAAATTAGAATATCTCTCGTCTTACTATTATTTTTTTAAAAAGTACTAAAAAAATCTTTTCAAAGCAGGGTACTAAATAGTGAAGGAAATGATTGGGAAAGCTACTACATTTTTAGTAGTTACTTTTGTTGGATTGTTGTACCTTTGTTCCAACTGTGTATTCATTTTGTTGTAAACCATCAAGTTGTTCTGTGATTTAGCATTCTGTCTGGAAAAAGAAATAAATCAATAATGGAGCATAGCAGAAGAGTACAATCTGGCCAAAACTGAATGCGTAATGATTTCCTACAATTTCCTAGAAAAATGACACTGTGAAAAAGAATAAGAATAAAGCTTAGGGAAGTGTTTTTCTGGCTCACAAGCTAAGCCTAAAATTTAAAGATTGGTTATTGCTGTTGATGATGATTGTATTACTACAACTATTAATATTATAAGAGTAATTTCTGTTATATTTTTTAAGGTGATTTTTGACATTATGTTTAAGTTCAAGTTATTATTATATCCTTGGTTTGCTCATCACCATTCTCTTAATTATTCCAAAAGTTTAGCATTCCAAATGTGTTCCTTTTGTAAGTAGATCACTAGAATTTCTGACAGTTGTAACCCTTGATTTAATTCAGAATGATATACATTGAAAATATAGAAAATATGTTAAGAATTCCATCTCATAAAAGTCCACTGTTTTTAATGAGATATCTAATGAGATGCAATCAAGAAACCAAAATCCATTCTCTTTCTCTGCCTTTTTAGTCTACCATTCAAAAATTATTCTGGTTCCTTTCAGAAGCAAAATGGTCCTTAACTTTAAAAAAAGGAATTCTCCTTTGTACCTTGCCTGAAAAGTTTCTTCTGTTCACTGATTCTTTGGCTTCACTGTTTCTCAATTCCTGCTTCCACTATCTTTTTCTTTTTCAATTCCCATGCAGAAGCTTCTGCAAATGGTTACGTTGTTTTGAATTTTGTAATTGAATCAGTGTTCTTGATTAACACATTCAGGGGAAAAGAAATAGAGATAAGAAAATGTTTTTCTTGGGTAAAAAAATGAATTGGCACAAGGATGCCCATCTAAGGATATACTGAAATCTGAATATCATAAACTCAGTGAAGAAATGCTGGAGGAAAAAGAAGTCTAATTTCCAGTAAACATTAACTGGACAACTATATCAAGAGAGTCCTCAACAACCTAACCAAGGAAGGTCAAATCACACACATAAAAGAAAAGTGGTGAATTAAAAGCAATGGTCACAACTTCCCATGATTCTATGGGTGCCCAATAATACACAAGCCCAACATATCTTCATCTAATTGTATTGTTCCAAGGGACTCAAACTTACAACATTGCCAAAGAACTCACAAAAAATCTTGAATATCTCATGGAAGAGAGTGAATATTCAAACTGCTTTTTCAGTCTATTGAGTTCTATATTTGTTACAATAATCTGGCTGTCAGATCTTCAGATCCTAAATACACCACTCTTATATGCTTCAGTCTGAATCTGAATAAATATTAAACGTGGGGGAAAATAATAAATGCAAACATATTGTGCTGCAAGCTGTTGTTATAAGCATTTGCATTATTACAAGTGATTTGGAAAAAAAATAATTTTGTTAGAAAATAATTTTAAAAATTAGTTGCATTTTTCGTTAAGTTACTCAGTCTATTTTTGTATTATTAGTGTTCACATTATTCCCAATTTCCAAATTATTTTGTCAAAGCAAATTTTAAAAGCAAAATTATCATGCTGGTATAATGTTTCTTCTAAGTTGACGCATGACTGATAATTCTTCAACATGAATCCTTTTTTTTAAAAAAAAAGAAAATTCATCTATGTAAGAATATATCAGTGTATATCAAAATTCAGCAGACTTTCAAACCCATGTATTGTTTGAAAATAAATAAAATTTTGATGTTAAGAGAGCAGAGGAAAACATTGAAACTAATTTGAACTAAACTGTAGTAAGATATTTTCATAGTAAGATGATCTCTGGTGGCCTAGAGGTAGAGCTCTTGCCTCACAATCAGGAGGCTGTGACTTCAATCCTATGTAGAGGCTAATATAAGCAGGGGGTTGGACTAGATGACCTCCAAGGTCCCTTCCAACTCTGTTATTCTTGAATAGTATCTTGAACTATTTTTGTGTTAAAACAGTTCTTAGATTTCTCTTCCTTATAAAGGAAGACAATATTTCAGATTTTTTCCCCATATATTATTCACTTTGTTTCATTCTGATATGATTGTCACATTCTCCCTGTAATGTCCTTGAGTGGCTCAAGAGCATAGAGGAGTGGACAAAGCCAAATTGTTTCTAAACAAGCATTGTAATTAAATATAATTAGCTGCTTCTCAAGGTGTGTGCTTTTGAATTTAGAGTGGCTATTATTTCTACTCAGAATCAGAAAGTAAAACCATAATTATTTGAAGGTTTCAATTCTACTCTGTGAAAATTGGACTGTTATTCCGTATTCACATACAATTAAATACATTCACATTAAGCCATGGTAGTTAAGATGTCCTATACAATTAGTTAAGACATGCATATTTATATAATTGCCCTTTGTTTCTACTATTGCTCCCTCTTGTGGCTGAATCAAACCAATATCTCTAGATAACAGCCTTGTTTGAAGGCTATAATTTAATTATTATTGATGTGTTCAGACTTGTAGACATACACAAAACTGAAGTCCCACCTACAGTAAAGAGATATTAACCATTTATTTTTGTTAGGCAACAATCCTCAATCTACCAATTGATAGCATAATCAACACCTTAGCTATAATCTTATATCCAAGAGGTAAGCAAATTTCTTGGAATATCAATTCACTTTAGCTCCAATCAGCATAACCAATGAAAAGCGACTGGGTCATAAACCAAAATATCTGGATATATATCTAGAAGCAAATCTTACTGGACAAAATGCCTTTTAGAGAGAACTGAAAAACAGCTGATATGGTTCCCATCTCCAAAAAAGGAGGAAAAAAAATGGATCCAGGAAACTACATACCAGTCAGCCTGACATCAACACCTGGGAAGATCCTGGAAAAGATAATTAAGCAACAGAGCTGCAAACACCTACCAGTAGAAACAAACAAAGCTATTACTAGAAGTCTATTGCGTTCTTTGACAAAGGAACTAAATTAATAAACCAACAAAATGCTGAAGGTATACTTGGATTCAGTAAGGCATTTGACAAAGTATATCTCAACATACTTATTGGTAAGATAGAAAAATATGGGAAAGATAGCATCACCACCAGATAGATTTGTAACTGCTTAATCAACTATGCACAATGTGTAGTTTTCAATGCAACTAATGTACATATATGAGGGGAAGTATGTAGAGAGAACTTCAAAGTTCTGTCTTAGGCCTAGTACTTTTCAACATCTTCATAAACAATTTAGATACGGGTAAAGGAGGAGCTGATCAAATTTTCAGACAACCCTAAGCTGGGAACAATAACTAACACTTTAGAAGATAGGTTCAAGATCCAGAAGGGCTCTATTCACAAAATGCAATTCAGTGGTAAGAAAAGTAAGGTTTTACACTTTGGCAAGAAAAACCAAATGCACAGGTATAGAGTATATGGTACCTGACTCAGCAAGAGTAACTGTGAGACATTTAGGAGTCCTAGTAGACAACTATTTAAATATGAGCCAGCACTCTGCTGCAGCTGCCAAAAAAGCTAATGCATCCCTATATTGCATCAACAGAGAGATAGTATCAAGATCAGTGTGAAGTGTCACTTTACACTGTTTTGGTAAGACCACACTTGAAATTATGCATCTAGTACAAGCTACAAAAAAGATGTTAAGACTATCGAAACAGTGCAGAGAAGAACGACAAAGATTATTGGGGCTAGAGGCTAAAATATATAAAGAACGGTTGAAACAACTGCATATGTCTAGTTTAATGAAGAAAAAGACTAAGGGTAATATGATAGCAGTCTTCCAATGTCTGAGGGGCTGTCCCAGAGAAGAGGAGCTCAACCTTTTCCCAAAGCACTTGAGGTAGGACAAGAAGTAACTGATGGAAACTTATCAAGGAGAGATGCAATTTAGAACTAAGAAAATATTTCCAGTGGTAATATTTAATCAGTGGAATGGCTTGCCTGTAGAAGTTTGTATGCTCCATCAAGAAGACATTGGGCAGCCTTTTTTCCAGAATGGTTTAAGGACTCCTGCTTGCATTGGACTAGAAGACCTCCAATGTCCTTTTCAACTTAGTTTGTTATATATTTGCACTCTTTTATTTTGGCTCATTATGTTTCAAGTTTATTTTCCATTAAAATATTTTACATTTTATCTCAGTATGTAAATAACAACAATGATGACAACAGCAAAAGTGTGTGATATGATATTCTGGTAAATACTGACATGTGTTCTGATAGATTTAATTTGTTTAAATTGAACCTTTAAATCAGTCATCCTTTCTGGATGATCTCTAAATTGTACTGAACAAGTTCTAGTCAAAATACCAAAGAAGCAGATATCTCTGAGAGTTCTTTGAGTGGCTTGTGTTATACTACATGATATGTACTTCCTTCCTTGACATTGTTTTGTCAGATTACAGTAATTATCACAGAGCAGAAACAATTGAAGCGCTGCCCCTTTCATTTCTTAGAAAAATGCTGCTTTACTTGGGTCCAGGCACAATCTGGTAGCAGTGATTGTGGGGAGCCTAATTGCTTATTCCTTAGAGGTCACTTCTAGAATAAATGTTAGTCTAATTAATATGTTCAAGCTTTTCGTTACCTCACTGAAACATATTTCAGGACTGAAATTAACATCTGCCTGTGAAAAAGAGTTTCCATGATTTTTAGAATAGACCTTTACACATTGTGATCTGTTATCTTTCTAGGCTTGTCTTCCATAATCTTCGTTATTTCATCTCTTTTGTTTTATGTTTTTGTTCTATAATTATCTATTGGTTTAAATTTAGCTTTGTTAGCCTCCCTATTTTCTTCTGAAATATTTTTCTTCTCATTTATCTTTATATCATACTTTACTGTGGATATGATAACGCAATATACAGTTCGTTTAATGACCATTCATAGTTACAATGGCACTGTAGTAACAATGAACATTTTACCACTTTCTATATAAAGGTTTTATATAATCACTGTCAATGCCATAATTCTCTACTAAACAATTTACAAACATAACATGATAATCTATTTCACTCTTTTACTGAACTTTGTAACAATCACTTGTAGGGGATAATATCTCTTATTGAAAATGATATGAATATATATTGATCTATTTATTCTGTATCTGTCCCTGTATGTTGTTGTGACATAAAATGTTATCAGCTTCCCTATTATTTAACCATAATTACAACAATATCAAAAGAATAACAGAGTTGGAAGGGACTTTGGGGGTCTTCTAACCCAACCCTCTGCTCAAGTAGGTCACCCTACACCATTTCAGACAAATGGTTGTCCAATCTCTTCTTAAAAGCTTCCAGTGTTGGAGCACTAAGAAAAATATGGCAAATGAATATAAATAGCTGGAGAAAATACACTAATGACATAACTGCCATTTGTCACTTCAAGACATTTTTTTCCTTTGAAGATAACATTTTATTTACAGTAAGCCCTAAGTAGCCTCCTACAGGATATTCCATTATCTTATATCTTCTCCTGTCTGAAATCTTCACTGCTTGTGTCAACATCAAGGGAGTTATTTCCAACAGATATAGTCCAGAATACAATCTCAGAACAAATAACTGTCAAAAACTGGGTAAAAAAACTTCCTTCCTTCCTTCCTTCCTTCCTTCCTTCCTTCCTTCCTTCCTTCCTTCCTTCCTTCCTTCCTTCCTTCCTTCCTTCCATCTTCCCTCCCTCCCTCCCTATGAACCCGTGGAGTTAATATTTTCCTTATCATTCACTTCTAGAACAGTTTTTAATAAAAACAGGTTCCATGTCCAAGCTCTGAAATGGCTTAATGGAGGACTGAAATAATCCAGCATTTGGCCATTTC
Source organism: Pseudonaja textilis (assembly GCF_049901715.1). Classification (NCBI taxonomy): domain Eukaryota; kingdom Metazoa; phylum Chordata; class Lepidosauria; order Squamata; family Elapidae; genus Pseudonaja; species Pseudonaja textilis. The sequence continues at coordinate 35,112,704 of NC_142008.1, read as the reverse complement.
TTGCCCTTTGAACACCTTGGGGTCACCTCCCACTCTTGAACTTTTATCTCATTTAAGAGAGCCAATTAATCATGGAAGGTCAAGAATTAACAGCCACTGGAAGAGTCTTTCAGGTTCTTTGGCTTTTATCTATTATTCCTGGCAAACAAAGCTTCATTTCACTAGAGTTGGAGAAGCTACTCACTTCTTGGCACCGGAATGTAACTCTCCTACTTAAGACACCCAGATCCTCTGTTGAAAACTAAGGTGGGCTGAAGAAAAAGGCCATCATTTCATCTGCCTTTCTTGTGCCTGATGTAGTGCTGTTTTCACTTGCAAAATAGGAAAGTGCAAACTGTAATTTATTGCACTACCAGCAATTCAAGATGTTTTGCTTGGATGCTGAACTTGTAATTGGTCACTGGCTTTCCAGCTGCTCTTGCTTGTGTTGGCTGGTACCTTCACATTGCCTGATTTTCATTCTGTAAATTTGCATTTAAGAACAATTTAATGACACTTTAATTTCATCTGGAATACGTAGAGTGAAGCATCCCTTTCTCTTTGTGGCTACTACAATTTCTGAACTTGCCTTTTTTTTTTTAAGGCCAGTGAAAAAGGCCACCTCTTCTGTCTCTCAGACACACAAAAACACTTCCTTTGGATCAGTTTAATTCTTTTTTATTTTTGTCTGCCACAAGTTTTTTAGCACGGCATGCCTGAGTAGTGGGGTCACTCCAGTAGCACAGCAGTAGTCTCTTCCATTGCCAAGTTAGATGCTTGCATTTATAGTGGTTTGCAGAGTCCCAGGCTAGGACTGAATTTTATTCTCTTGGAAAAAAATATCTGCCTGCTCTTACAGCAACACCTGCTGGACATACAGGATGCTGTGCCTGGACTTGCTCATTCAGAAACCACAAAAGAAAAACCCGATTATGCTTCCCCACATTAGCATTGTTTCAGATGGATACTGAAATCCTCTCCTTTCAGAAGAAAGATTTATCTAAATAAGTTTCTGCAATATTACCTCCAAGCTCAGATTGATCAATTTAACATCTCTCTAAATATCATACATGCATAATAAGCAGATGGACTGAGCTCAGCGTTATACTTTTTTTACCTTTTTTTAAAGTGCTCACATATACCCCTTTTCGTTCTCTTGTAAGCTGTTTTAATTTTTATCAGCAATAACTTACGCAGGTGTCTCTCTCTACTCTCAGCCCTACTAAGATCTGCAACACAAATATAATCGACATTCATTTGCCACATTGAACCTTTTTTAATCTCAATTTTTTTTAGCTCATCCGTGCCCTTTCTTTTATTATGTCAAATTTTGATGAACAGACAGCAAAATTTAATAACCTCACAAAGAACAATTTGACTTGATTAAATTTGTTCCTAGTTTAGTTAGAATCTCTGTTAACCCTCTAATTCAACCAACCTTCCTTCCTTCCTTCCTTCCTTCCTTCCTTCCTTCCTTCCTTCCTTCCTTCCTTCCTTCCTTCCTTCCTTCCTTCCTTCCTTCCCTCCCTCCCTCCCTCCCCTCCCTTCTATCTTATAATAGTTTGCACTGAAACCTTTTTTTGTTAATCATAAGATTAACAGATCACAGTGATCTATTTGAAATGAAAAAGTTTCACATGCGGTAGTTAACAATCTATACATTTAATGTTTCATTTTATTTGTCTTGCTCTATCCTTATCTTATATTCTTTATCTTATTTGTTTTCTCTAAGACTGGACAACAGCCAGTATAAACTATATTGAACTTTTGTAGCTTCATTATACAGATGTTACTAGGAAAACCATATTACTGGACTAAAATTGAATCAGAATAGAGCTGGAAGGAACCTTGGAGGTCTTCTAGTCCAACCCTCTGCTCAAGCAGGAAACATTTCAGTCAAGTGAGTGTCCAGTCTCTTCTTAAAAATCTCCAGTGATGAAGCACCTACAACTTCTGGAGGCAAGCTGTCCCACTGGTTAATTGTCCTCACTGTTACGAAGCCTCTCTTTAATTCCAGGTTGCTTTTCTCCTTGATTAGTTTCCATCCATTGTTTCTTGTCCTGCCCTCTGGTGCATTTGAAAAATAAATTGACTCCTTCTTCTTTGTGGCAGCCTCTCATGAATAATGCTATCATGTCCCCCCTCCTCCAGTCCTTCTTTTCTCTAGACCAGGGCTGTCAACCTCCCTCCCAAGGGCCAGATGCGTCACGTGCTGGCCAGTGTAGTGTAGCAGAAACAAGTCCTGATACATCAGGTGATGCCACCATGACGCCGTGAGTTTGACACACCTGCTCTAGACTATCCAAACCCAAATCTTGCAACTGTTCTTCATTTTAGTCTCAAGCCTTTAATCATCTTAATTTCTCTTCTTTGCACTTTTACTAAAGCCTCAATTGTAGGCGTTGAAGAATCTGAACTATTTCATTTAAAAAATAAATTTCCAGTCCTGATGAACAATGAAGGCATGAGTAATAACCACCTAAATTTATGTACAATATCTGCCATAATGTTAGGAGAGAAAAAATGGTAATGTTATATGATTCTAAAGTAATAATTCTGGTCCTTCCCCATTTTATGCAATGCATAACAATTACTTGAAATTTACAACTTTGGAATTTCCAAACGCCAAATGGAAAATAAACATTTCAATATAAATTATGCAGACTAATATAAATGTATATGTATATGTATGTATATATATATATGTGTGTGTGTGTGTGTGTGTGTGTTTTCTTAAGTTTTTATGGGTATTTATATGTATGGCATTCAGCTTTGTTTGGGTATTTTCCCACATCATTATAGTTGTGCTTTTAATGTTGTAGCAACATATCGGCAGAATCTCATCTGCCATCATCAGGCTTCTGTATTATGTTCGTCTGTGAGTCAGACTTTCACAGCCGTTTCAGTTTTAAATTTGGTGCTAGCCTACTGCTGTGCCAGAATGGTTTTTTCTTCATCCTGATTGGATGGGAGTCTTGGTCTGTGTTTATTGGTCTTGGATTTGTTGTGTTCTGCTTGATTGGTGTTTCTAATATCTTCTGTCTGTTTTGTGGCTTTTTTTGTCTTGATTGGCTGGCAATATTGTGTCTTTTTTCAATCTGATTACAGAATTATCAGAGAAGCCATAGAGATTGAGAAAAGACCTGAAAGCATGAATAGAAGAGAAGATTCCACCAGATTGTCAATTATCTGGAAGCCTGCACTCACAAACAAAAAAAATCTCCACACCACAAGCCAGGAAAACACCTGGGCACGAACAGATTCCCCCTGATAACTCCAGCTCAAACACACCCAACCAGACACCCAGATGAAACCTAGCTTCTTAATAAATGATAGCTGTCCGTTTAACCAGAGCCAAGCCGGACTAAAAGCCTCCAATACAGGAAACACAATGTTGCCAGCCAATCAAGACAAAAAAGCCACAAAACAGACAGAAGATATTAGAAACACCAATCAAGCAGAACACAGCAAATTCCAAGACCAATAAACACAGACCAAGACTCCCAACCAATCAGGATGAAGATCATCAGGCTTCTGTATTGTGTTCGTCTGTGAGTCAGCAGACGAACACAATACAGAAGCCTGATGATGGCAGATGAGATTTTGCTGAAACGTTGCTACAACTTTAAAAGCACAACTATAATGACATGGGAAAATACCCGAACAAAGCTGAATAACATACATGTAAGTACCCTTGAAAACTTACAAATATACATATATACATATATATATATAAGAAAACATATATATATATATATATATATATATATATATATATATATATATACACACACACATACACACACACACACACACACACACACATACACAATTCTGATTTGCACCTGTGTGTGTATGTATATATCATTCATGTATGTATGTATGTATGTATGCATGCAATATATGTTTTCATAGATTTTCACAGGTACAGGTATGTGTGTATATATGAATGATAGATAGGTATCGATACAGATATGTGTGTGTGTGTGTGCGTGCACGTGGTATATATAGTGAATATATATTATATAGATGCAAATATGTCCCTCAGAGGTACGGAGCATAGTATAGATAGCTTTAACCATGAGCTTAATTATTGGTCTAGATATGTGTTTCTTAATCTCAACAATTTTAAGAAGGATAGATTGCAACATGCTGGCTGAATAATTCCTGGATCTGAAAGTCTATATATTGTAAAGTTGCTGAGACTGAAAAATGTTTTTGTACACTGCTCAAAAAAATAAAGGGAACACTTAAACAACACAATGTAACTCCAAATCAGTCACACTTCTGTGAAATCAAACTGTCCACTTAGGTAGAAACACTGACTGACAATCAATTTCACATGCTGTTGTGCAAATGGAATAGACAACAGGTTGAAAGCATAGGCAGTTAGCAAGACAATCCCAATAAAGTAGTGGTTCTGCAGGTGGTGACCACAGACCACTTCTCAGTTCCTATGCTTTCTGGCTGATGGTTTGGTCACTTTTGAATGCTGGAGGTGCTTTCACTCTAATAGTAGCATGAGATGGAGTCTACAACCCACACAACTGGCTCAGGTAGTGCAGGTCATCCAGGATGGCACATCAATGCGAGCTGTGGCAAGAAGGTTTGCTGTGTCTGTCAGCGTAGTGTCCAGAGCATGGAGGTGCTACCAGGAGACAGGCCAGTACATCAGGAGACGTGAAGGAGGCCGGCATCAGGACCTCCGCCTTTGTGCAAGGAGGGACAGGAGGAGCACTGCCAGAGCCCTGCAAAATGACCTCCGGCGGGCCACAATTGTGCATGTGGCTGCTCAAATGGTCAGAAAGAGACTCCATGAGGGTAGTATGAGGGCCCGACATCCACAGGTGGGGGTTGTGCTTACAGCTCAACACCGTGCAGGACGTTTGGCATTTGCCAGAGAACACCAAGATTGGCAAATTCGCCACTGGTGCCCTGTGCTCTTAACAGATGAAAGCAAAGCCTGCTTTGGCCTGGGCTGCCTGGTTTGTGGGGGAAGTCCCAGTGAGAAGAAGTGGCCCACACATGCCCTCCTTCCATGCTCTGAAGCCAAGCTCCAGGGCCTTTCTGTTGCCGGCCTGCTGAGACAGAGAGCTACCACTGTATGCAGCTCCTGGAGGACTGAGAGGAGAGGAGGCAGAAGAGATCCTGGCTTCCAAGCTGCTGGAATTCCCAATTGCAAAGCTTCCTTGGGTCTGTTCCCAGCCCTTGCAGCATGCGCAAAACAACAGTAACAAAAAAGCTGTGATCAAGGCTTCTGCACCGTCACGCGGCTCTGCCAGGGAGGTAGGAGAGGGAGAGAGAGGCTGCCTGGCCAGAGAGAAAGTTCATCTTACAAAACAAGCGAGAAGCCATCAAGAACAAGATTAAAGGGTAACTTCAACATTTGGAATGGCAGACAAGTTTGTTCAGCATCAGGACTTTCTCTATGATGCAGAAGGGGAAATCAACCATGGCCATGTTAGATCGCAACCCAAGGATCTGTTCATGACCAGATGCTAAATTTTCCAAAAATTTGGGTCATCACCCAATTTGGCCATGAACAGAAGCATTCATGACCAGAGGTTCCACTGTATGTGTATTTCATGATGCAACATTTGCAAGGGAAGAGTTTAGGATTTAAATGCATATTGCATTTTTTTAATGTATATATTTGCCAAGCAAATATAGTAATGATAAAAATAAGAATAATATTTAGAAATGTCACTCACTATCTACTTTATTGCAAAGCACATGTAGTGGTAAAAATATTTGGATTTCATTCTTACTTACCTCCTACTTTACATACAAAGTTATTTTTCTGTCCTTAACAAGATGAATATCAGATTCAGAACTAAGATTTTATGAAAAAAATGTAATGGAAGAAGCAAACAGCTCAATATTTAAAAAGTCTTTTAAACATGTTTTTATGGATAAGCGGTTAAGAATAATTTCCTATTCTTACCATTTGCAGGATAACATTGAAAAATCTGTGTGAATTGCTATGAGGAATAGAATAGGATGGTATGGTATGGGATAGGGTAAAATAGAATAGAATAGAATAGAATAGAATAGAATAGAAGAGAAGAGAAGAGAAGAGAAGAGAAGAGAAGAGAAGAGAAGAGAAGAGAAGAGAAGAGAAGAGAAGAGAAGAACAGAATTCTTTATTGGCCAAGTATGATTTGGAATTTGTTTCCAGCGCATAAGCGCTCTCTCTCTCTCTCTGTATGTGTGTATGTGTATGTGTATGTGTATGTGTGTATATATATATATAAATAAATAAAACAGTAGTGATAAGCAACAAAGTTATAGTCATAAGATAAGAAGATAGATAATAGGGAAGATTACAACGATAGTAATACTGCCTTTTAATATTGAGGGAATTATTTGTTTAGCAGAGTGATGGCATGGGGGAAAAACTGTCCTTGTGTCTAGTTGTTCTGCTGTGCAGTGCCCTATAGCAACATTTTGAGGGTAGAAGTTGAAACTGTTTATGTCCACGATGCAAAGAGTCTGTAGATATTTTCACAGCCCTCTTTCTAGATTTTAATAGATAAAAGATACACAAGAAATGGTCGAGTCATATTTCCTTCTTTAAAACAGGCTTAATTTAAAAAAAAAATCTCCAGGAATTTAATTTATACAACCCAACTAGTTTGTGTGGAAAAATAGGCAGAATGGATCATCTGTATTGATGTCTGGCATGCACTAAAGCAGCTATTACTTAGAGCACACGACCAATTCACAGCATGATCATAAATTATATGGTGTTCAAAGCAGCCAAACCATTTCCAATGCTTTTGAGCTCAGCAATGAAAGATGCACAGAATCTTTACATCTGCTGAGTATGTCTCATTGTTGCCATTCCAATGAAGGACTGATAGAATTTGGCCCTCAGAAAAAAAAGTGACTTTTTCAGAAATTTTTTAGTTATTCAAGTAGCATTTTACAAATAAAATCATTTAAATTACCTCTAAGTTGGAGTCCAGTTTTCTGTCTGAGGTGTGAAAAATATCAGCTGTTTATCAGATTTCATTGAATACTTATTTATTTTTGTTGGCTTTGAGAAAGTAACAATGTTTTTAACAAGGAAAGATATTTTGTCTGCAACTTCCCTTAGATCTGCAGTTAAGTCACACGAGTTTAGGAAAGTAATTGATCATTTTCTTAAAGAAGCTCTATTGTGTTTATGTTTTTAATGTATTTTGATATCTCTTTGATTTGAATAAGTGCTACTCATTCTTGTTTTGGACAAGGTATGCAAATGAATAGTTTAGTTTCAGGATAAAAAAAACAATTATCCAGAGACTCTTGTCTAGCTTTCACCTTTGAGTTTGGAGACAGTGTGGCATTGGTGCTCTAAAGGAACAATTGGCCCTGTTGGTTTATCAGTTTTCTGACTAATTTCAAATATGTGTTGAATTACAGGAACAAAGTTCTGGGGCATGGTTGTCACTGTAATTGTTGCAGTTTATGTATTATGATTCTTGACTCTTGATGAACATATCTTTTCTTTTATGTACATTGAGAGCATTTGCATCAAGACAAATTTCTTGTGTGTCCAATCACACTTGGCCAATAAAGAATTCTCTTTTCTTCTCTGCTCTTCCCTTCCCTTCTATTATTTAGATATTATTTTTGTTTGTGAGTTACCCCCCCCCCTCTCTCTGTGTGTGTGTGTGTGTGTTGAAATGTCTATATAGGCTGGTATTATCAATCAATCAATCATTAGGCTGATTCTGTTTACTTTGGGAGTTAGGACTGTTAGGTTACTAGGTTTACTGCTTTCTTTCTTGTCAGCCATGTTAATGACTAGTTACAACATCATTAATAATCACTATTATACCTTTCACAAGTTATATCTCCCATTTACAATTATTAATGTAGTAGATCTTGAAATCTTGCTGATTGTCACTTATATCTGGATAGAAAGGAACATCAGAAAAATGGAAGGAATGTTGTTGGATAAACTTTTAGCTTGAGGTAGTGTTTTCCCCTGGACTCTTGAGTTGTAATTTTTTTGTATGAATTTACAGAGTCATTTATTTGGTAATTACTTCCAGAGTCAACTACTGCAGCACTTTCTTTATGGGAAACTGCAACTATTCAAAGTAACTTTGGAAATTATAACTATAGGTTTTGCAGCAATCAGATTGCTGACTGAAGCCAGATATTCTGAATATATTAGACTTATTTAACTGCATTAACTGAATTAAGTTTTGTGCTTTTTATAGATATTGCTTTTAATGTCTTAAACTCCAAAGAGATCTTGTGGTAGCTTAAGAATTGTGTGTTCCATTACAGTTCTTAATAGGAACTAATGCATGAGAAGGCAATTAGAGTAAATCCTAACTTTTTCTATAATTTCAGTGATTGAAGACAAAAAGGGCTTTGGATCCCATGTACAATTCAATTATGACAACTTTCCTTCATTCCTTTGGGTCACAACACAAAACAGCACAAAAACAACTGATAGTCCTGAGGTTGAAGTGAGGAACTGAGATTCCAAAATTATACCTCCTTTGAAACTAGAACTCCCTTTCTTTTTAATGTGGAACAAACAGTGGATTATAGTGTTACACAGAATTAAAGAAACCATTTCAATACATTTATTGTGAAGTGTGAAACAATGCAGAGGAAATTCTATTGTATTATCTGAATTGACCTTGATCTTTTAATTTGATTAATCTTGCAAAATGTTCATACTACATACATGTTATCTAAATCTCCCTGCTTTTAGATATACTTCATATTAAGGCAACCCAATATGAAAATGATACTGAGTGCTTAGAGGTAATATCTTTGTGGGGCTCATTTGACATGAAATCTCTTCAGCTATTCCTTTTGTTTCATTGAACAAATCTTTGGAGACCTTGCCTGTAATTTGATATGGTCTTAATTAATATTCTACAATCTGTAGTCTATATGTTGTCTAGCTTTTGAAAAAGCATAGGTTTGTTGAAAATAATGATGGTATCAATTAGTGCAATGCAGTTTGCTGAAGATTTGAATGCAGTTTCAGCTGGGATGACATCAAACACTTAGCTTCTGTTGAAATATAAGCATGAAAATAACCAATGTAATTTATGTTAAGTAGCAGTTGGAGGTAAATATTCATATTGAAGGTGGTCTTGGTTTTTTTCTCTCCATTTACCTCGAAGCCAAATACCACAGTCTAGAAACCACCAACCAGCACAGGCTCACAGTAACAAGATATTAATAGACCATGGAAAAAATAACATAACCTTATATTATGCTGCTAACTGCACCTACTCAGTAAGATTTTAAAGTCTGAAGTGATTGAAATAAAAAAAAGCAATGGAATATAGATTATTTAGAAGTCTGCATTCCCATTAAATAAGTTCAATTAAATAGGTTTTTAATTTCATGCAAAAATATTTAACTGTCTCATATCTGCTACATAGAATATTAGAGCACTTTCATCAATTCTGGAAACAATGCAGAATAAAAAACAAGTTTATATTTAAGAATGAACTCGTCTAAAATATTTGCATTTTGCCATCTATCTATTTAAGTAAAGTGTGCAAATTTTGTCTCATCCCTCTGATAATATGGGCCTGCGTAAGTGAGTCCTAAGTTAAGACAGGTGTGTTTTCATTTCATGGTACAGAGCATTTGCAGTTTATGCTAGATTGTCCAAGACGTGACTCGCATGTGTACAAGCATGTAGGTGGTGTCAGCAGTAGGTGAGTAAAACCATTATAGATTTCCTTTAAGCATGACATGATCATATGGAGACTTCATGAATGTGGAACTGAAACAAAAAGTAAATATTGCACTAATTGCATTTCCATACCTTGGTTTTTAAATGTGTTTATTGAATTTCTATCTATCTACCGAGGCATGGCAATTTGGACTTATGAGTATTGTTCTTGCATTATAATAAGCATAAATTAGTATAAAATGAAAATTACATAGCAGGCAAACATTCATACCAAAATGTATAATCTCTTCTCTCCTATCTGTGCAAGACAGGCATTATATTTACTTTATACTAATTTATGCTAAAAGAAACACGCATTTTGTCTTCTAATCCAGGAAGAGAACATTTCATTAAATTTCCCATCAAAATAAAATCTTATGGCTCGTAATTATTTAAACATTCTGCAACTAAATAAAATATTTATTAAATATATTTTTCAAAGATCTCAAAAGAATAGAAATACAGAAGGATTACAGATGCTAGCACCACACTTGAAGAAAAGCCAGAAAGGGAGAGCCCATTAAGTCAGTGATTTACTAGGATAAGATGGTAAATGCATAGCTTTGTTCTCCTGGGCAAATCACGAGTCCCAGCCAAAGTTCAAAGATGCTGTTCTGGGTCAGAGCAGGCACCTCTTTTCTTTCTAAGAATTACAAGCATTTTTTTTTTATTCAAGGTAACCTCACAGCTGTATTAAGCTGAAGTGCCACCATAGCCTATAAGCTTATGAAACTCTTTATGCATGTGTGTGTCTGTTTATGCTTCAGATGCAAAAGAAAAAAGAAAATCCGAACCAGATTAGGCACTTGGGAAAATACTGTGTTAATTTCCTCTAGAATGATTCATGCTGGTTGTCCAAATGGAGTGAGGTCTTGTTGAAAGGATTTAAGAATAAGCAACCATCTCAAAAGGAAAGCCAAACCAGTAGTAAGAGCCTCTTTTTGGAATACTTAGCAATGTGGTCCAAAATCTTCATTTTAGGCAACCTTCCCTCTAAAGGAAAGGATACCACTCCCTATTTGAAATTGCCATGATTTGGCCTTCTGTGATTCTTTTTAAAGGTGATAAACCACATGAGGGGTTTTTGGACAGAACAGCCTCACATCCCCATAGAATTTGGCTTTCCCAAAGCTCCACTTCTCCATACCCAAGTATTTCATTTTGTCTTCTATCCAAAGTTTGGAGGTTTGGATTTATCCATTTTCCCAGACAGTTATCATTGGCTAGCGCATCAAAAATCTTTCCTTGAGTGAATTTGAGCCACAGAACAAATACACCACCTATCAAACCAAAGGCGCCCTCATTTCAATGCAACTCATCAAGCAGCCAAATACTCTCACACTGTTATGCTTAGTAAAAGCAATAAATCTTGGATCTTGCTTTCTACCTTCAGTACATAAACTCAGATATTTCAGTAATTTCAACAAAGCCATTAGTTATTAGAAGAATGTATTTAGGTGTATATCCTAAAAATCTATTTCTTTTATTGTTTTCTTTTAAACCTTCCAGGATTATATTTCGTGCTATTTATCTCATCCAGTATACATTTTATTCTTAAATCTATAAAAATCCAACTGTTTTTTTTTCCTAGGGTTGCATGTGTGCTCTTGGTTATACATATTGAAAACCCATGGAAACAGAAGAACTTAAGTACATATATTAGATTGTAGAATTTTATTATTGCAGAGTTTATTTATTAGGTGAGTTGCTTAAGAGCCAAGTTATAATGCAGCCTGGAGAGGGGTATTCAGTGGGGTACTCTGCCCTGAAAATGTTACTCAATATTTTTATAAATGACTTACAGAAATGATGAAAGGGAATCTTATCAGATTGGAAGAATACACAAATCTGGAGGGAGACCACTAACACCTTAGAAGAAATGCTTAAGACTTGAGATTCAAATGGATTTTAGGCTTCAGCATTGGACCCTATAAACAAAATGTTTATTGTTGAGAAATGGCAGATTGTGCCCTTTAGGAGGAAAAACCAGTTGAGTGGTTCTTAGCTTGAATCAATAGAGTGCAGTTCTGCCAAAAATGTTTATGCAATCTCAGGTTGTATCCACAGATATATAGTGTTGAGATCAGAGGAAGTAATAGTTTGATAGTGGACAGATGTATCATTGGTCAAAGCACAATTGGAATATTTGGACTACAATATAAAAAAATTGAGAAATCAGAAACAGCATAGAGAAAAATAATGAAAATAGTAAAACATGGTAAATCATTTTTTTTCTTTTAATGATCCTGCAATCCCTTGCTTTAGGATGGAGCCGGGCCAACTGATTGGAGCCAAACATTTACTGGCTGGATGCCCTTCCTGATGCCTACTCAGAGTTTACAGCTAACAATTATTTAGAATACCCAGAGAGAGAAATATCTGCTACCTAGGATCGAACTCAAAGCCTCCTGATTGTGAGGTGAGAGCTGTTCCCGACTAGGCTACAGCACTGCTAAATCATAAAAGAATGATTATAGAGTACATTTAGTTTAAAGAAGAGGCTAAGGGCAAGGGCAGATCTGCTCAGTGTTCAAATGTTTAGAGGGCTGTCACAGAGAAAAGGAAGGATGGGATTTACTCTCCATAATTAAGGAGAGAACAAAAATCAGTGTGTAGAAGCTTTACAGAGAGAGATCCAAACTCAAAATAAAGAGGAGATTCCTCACCATGGGAGTTATTAAATAGTGGAATAGCCTTTTTTATATCAGGCGTGATCTATTTCTGAAGTTTTCAAGCAAAGGCTGGACAATTCTTTATTTGAAATGAAGTAATAGCCAATGTATACAACTGTAGCTTCCTGGATACTTGAGGAAAGAATTTTACATGAGCCTAAGATTTATTTAATCAATGGCTAGCTGGAAAAACAGGAGCTAGATATAGGGAAATAGATGGATATGATTAGTGATATAAGAAAGGCTGTTGAATTTGTTAAGAAAATAATATTGTAATTATTACTATTGATGCTATTATAATTAACATCAATATAATAAATACTATTGTAAACATTTTGATTATTATATCCTAAAAATATTTGTACCCAGACATCGCACTATTCAATTGAAATTGAATTTTTATATGCTATAAAATAAAAACTGGAATTGAAAAAAACATGGGCCTAACATTTTTCAGGCACCAATCCATCTCAGAGTATATTCATTAACTGGCAGAGACATGGTTAACAAAGTCAGCAAGTGAGTAAGAAATGGCAACAGACCAGCCAATGAGACAGACTGGGTGTGGTTTGGCTCTGTGTGCTTTGCTGAGAATTGAAAGTGAAACTAATTTTGCTTGCCTGCTGAAACTAGAGTTCTGCTCTGAGCTGCTGCTGCTTGTATTTTTGCTTACCTTACGTTGAAAGAAACTACAAATGGTATTGTAAACTGTAATCATATTATTATGTTTATAAAGAAGTTAATGATCCTGCTGAATCAGTCATCTCTGTGTTTTCTGGACTTGAATTTCTGCTGCAAACTCTAACAATCCATTGTCAAAAATCATCTCAAACTTCAATTTGACAAAGAAACTGAATTTGGATTTTACCCAAACATTCATACCCAGCATTCTGATTTCTAAAAATTACAGAAGTTTCTTTTATGAGTGAGATCTTTTTCTTGTCACAACTTAGGTGGAAAATGTCCATTCCAAGTGATTATAAATATATAGAGATTATAAATATATAGAACTTAAAATTGTTCTTTTAGTCTATGCTTCCAGGGATGGATGATATACAAGTACAATATTTGGAGAGCCATTAGCTCTTTCTCTAAACCTAAGAATGAGGCAAAATATAATGATCTGCTTTCTTTTCCTGCAGCTGATCAATATTATGCTCAATGTCTTCAAGAGACATTGAAAAAGATCCAAGTGGTTGGATTGTCTAGTGGTTAAGGTACTCAAATAGGAGCGAAAAACCCAATCTCTGGTTTCTCCTTTAGCCATTAAAGCTACCTGTTAACTGGATAAGCCAGTCATTCAACTTATCTCATAAGATTGTTATTATTAGGAAAATAGGAGGCAAGAGCATTGGATATGTTGAGTAAGCAGAATGTTATAGGTTCCATCAGCCAAGGAATGTTAACTAGTGATAACGAGATGTGCCTTTTCTGCTATAGCCCCTGCCTCATTCTTCCTTCAGAGATCAGGTTGACCGTGACTCTGCTGGCCATTTTGTAAGGTGATGAAGTTTTGGTTGTGTATCCAGTCCTGGGTTACTAAATGGGCTAAGGGTTCCATTTTAGGGCCATAGTAACATCCATAATTATGATGCTACTTGGTATCAAATATATGTATTTTTGTATTATTTTAATGTTTTATTTGTTTTTTATTTGTTTCATGCTCTGTGGCGTATCTTGCTCAGAGTCATATGTTGATAACTGGTGGCTTTAGAAATCAAATAAATTTGCTGCCCTGAGTTGACCAAAATAACAAATGACTAAAAATCAAATAAATAATTAAGGTCATCTAAGAAGTAGAGACACATTTATCGGTCCAATCTCTTTATATTGTACTTGTTTTAATAGGGCCTGAATAAAATAAGTTTCCAGTTTAGAATCTGTTCCTATTTCACAGGGAATCTCATATGGCCTTTGACCTTCAGTGATAAATGAGTATTTCCATTAAAAAACCAGGTGTGATGGAAAAAGCATTTGTCACTTCCAAAATATTTTGGCACCACTACCAATGAATTCTATTAGTGATGTTTTTGTGGCACCTAACACAACAGTTCCATCTCTTTACTTACATTCCATAAAGTTATTGATGCATTAGTTTACCACTAAAGTAATTTGATCTCCAAATGTCAAATGAAGGTATTGCTTATGAGCCAAAAGCACAATAATAGGCAAATTAACAGGCAATAATTTGGTACAACTTTTTCTTCCTATTTTATGGAAACATCTTTTAAAAAATACTAGTGTAGCAATTTCTCAAAAGTTATTGCTGGGACAGTCCAGGCATTTCTTATTATTTTAACATATTTTTATCAACCTTTCTAAAAACTGGTGAACCACAAAGAAGGCGGGGAACTGCAAACTTCAAATGAAGTTTCAGCTATAGATCATTTTAAAGTATAGATCTTTCAGCACAAATAGCTTCTACAGATTTTCAGCATTAGACATAATATTCATAAATATTTTTCTTGTAGATTAGTTGGTGCAATGGATTTACAACACTTAGATTCTAAGTGTCATCTATTTAGATGCAGGAAAGCAAATTTTACATGTACATCACCAATGATTTCTTTGCACTCCATTTTTCTGCCTTGTCTAGTTAGTCCTCAACTTACAACTACAACTGAGCCCAAAATTTATGTTGCTACATGAAGTTGTTAAATGAATTTTGCCCCACTTTACATCCTTTCTTTTGTTAAGTGAATCACTGCAGTTGTTAAGCTAGTAACATAGTTGTTATGTGAATTTGGCTTCCCCATTAACTTTGCTTGCCAGACGGTCACAAAAGGGGATCACATGACCCCAGGACTACAACCGTCATAAATATTTGTCCGTTACCAAGCATCTGAATTGTGATCATGTGACCATGGGGATGTTGCAGTGGTTGTAAAAGTGTGAAAACAATCACGTCACTTTTCCTCAGTGTCACTGTAAGTTTGAACGGTCACTAAACATAACTATTGTAAGTTGAGGTATACCTGTAGTACACTTCTTCCCTATATAACTGATTACTGATATTATGGCTGATAATTCTGTTCTCATCAAAGCACATGATGGGCTAATTGCAGCTTTATTAAGCTTATTAAATGGTTGGGTGCTTTAACACGTAATTATGGCAAGCTTGGTGAGACCCTCAACTATTCTATGCTTCTTTGCCCTTTTCAACTTCATTTCTATTTTGGATAGTGAGGGTACATCTTTCAGGGTGTTTGGAAGTAAATAAGTATGGAATGTTTTTGTTTCTGTACTGAACAGAATCAAAATTAGCCAAAATTCTCTTTCCTCCCTCTAATTCATTCTCTCCTATCCTTCCTTCCTTCCTTCCTTCCTTCCTTCCTTCCTTCCTTCCTTCCTTCCTTCCTTCCTTCCTTCCTTCCTTCTCCCCTACCATGCCCCATTTTGGCTGGCAGAATGCTGCAGGAGGCCATCCAGGCTGAAAACAGGGTGTAGGGATCATGTGTGGCCTTCCCATATCCCACTTTGGCCAGCAGAGTGCTGCAGGAAGCATCCATCCCATCTCCCCCCCCACTGCTCAGCTGGCCCACAGAAAAGAAGTTTAATGCTGATCCAACCCTCAAAGAAATCCAGTTTGACACTCTTGGTCTAAAGCAATACATCCAGCTTCCAATTTAAGGCATTTCTTGACTGAAAGCCCTTTATAATCATCTAGGACAGGGGTCGCCAACCTTTTGGACTTCAGGGACCACCAAACTCATAATTTTAGATCCCGGGGACCACTAACCGGTTCTGTGGGTGTGGCCTAATTTATGGGTGTGGCTTGGTGTTATGTGACTGGCTGGGCATGGCTTGTATGTAAATATTATAAATATTTATATAAATATTGAATTTTTTATAAAAAAGAGCAACTTTTACCCAAAATCAGGCAAAGCAGGCAGGCAGATTGAGTTGCTCACAGAATCACAGATTCATTCAGAAATCTATCTGCCATTGGCTAGCTCAATCTGTCACATAAAATCTGCTTGCAAGCAAACTCATAAAATTTGCTAGGAAGCAAACTCACAAAATTAACTCACAACATGCCATGTATGTAAATATTGGATTTTTTTATTTAAAAAAGAGCAATTTTTACTCAAAATCAGGCAAAGCAGGCAGATTGAGTTGCTCACAGAATCATTCAGTGATCTATCTATCTGTCATCAGCTAGCTCAGTCTCTCAAATTTGTTTGCCATGAGTCCGCACTGAATTTGCTTGCAAGCAAACCTTCAGTCTTAAGGGAAGCAGAGCCGAAGATCTAAAGACTAGCTAGAAAGGAAGAAATCCAACCATTTCCTGCTTCCTAGCTAATCTAAATCTCCCAGCACAGCAGAACAGATGGTGGTCAGAAAAAGGAAAAATAGCAATTTTAGCAGGCAAGTTTGCTGGGTAAGGAGTGAATGGGCGGGGAGGGTTTCCGTGGGCCATGTGGGTGGAGCAGCCTTGTGTTTCTGCGCAGCCTGGATTAAGTGCTTTGCGGGGGTGCTCTGGGGGTGAGATTTCTCTGTGGCCCACCAAAATTTTCTCGTGGCCCACTGGTTGGCGACTGCTGATCTAGGACAAGGGTCTTCAAGCTTGGCAAATTTAAGACTTGTGGACTTCAACTCCCAGAATTCCTGAGCTAACATGACTGGAGGATGAATTCTGGGAGTTGAAGTCCAAAAGTCTTAAAGTTGTCAAGTTTGAAGACTCCTGATCTAGGACATGACCCTGTACCAACTCTTTCCCCATCTATGGAATTCTTATGAAAGAGAGACAAGAAAGGTTAAATAATAAAATAAAGTTGTATCATACAGTGCTATGCATTTCAATATCATATTACACATAGTCTTTGATTTACAACAATTCATTTAGTGACCATTAAATGAAATATACAACAGTACTGAAAAAATTGACATAAAATTGACCGTTTTTCACAGTTACGAACTTTGCAGCATCCCCATAATCATGTCATCAACATTTAGATGTTTGGCCCATGTTTATGACCATTGCCATCCCAAGGTCATGTGATTCCCTTTTGTGATCTTCTGACAAGCAAAGTCAATGAAGAAACCAGATTCACTTAACAACTGGGTTATTAACTTATCAACTGCAGTGATTCACTTAATAACTGTCAGAAGAAAGGTCATAAAATGGAGCAAAACTCACTTAACAAATGTCTCACTTAACAACAAAAATGTTGGGCTCCATTATGGTTGTAAGTCAAGGATTATCTGTATATAAAGGCCAAAGCTTGCATTCCAATCCTGTGATGCTTAGTCTATCATTGTGGCAAAATTGTTGGATTTTATAAACAGCTTTTTTTTCCTATTAATAAGTAAAATTGGTAGATTATTCATAACATATAACA
This sequence comes from Pseudonaja textilis, assembly GCF_049901715.1. Lineage (NCBI taxonomy): Eukaryota > Metazoa > Chordata > Lepidosauria > Squamata > Elapidae > Pseudonaja > Pseudonaja textilis. The sequence goes on along the minus strand of NC_142008.1, from coordinate 35,095,008 downwards.
TATCTAAGCAGGATAGAATAATGATAATCATTCAATATGCACTTTATCATATATCTCCAGCTGAATGGAGAAACTAAATAAAAAAGTCTGTTGGAATTAACAGAAATTACAAGTATGTCTAACATTCATCTCCTTCAATAGTTTTTCTTGTATTTTTCTAGCAAGCTTTTTTATAGCCTTGCTTGACATTTTTTGCAAAGGAGACTACTTTGTACCTACTCCATAGGTGAGTAAAAGTTCAGAACTTTCAGCTTTGCTTTACTTCTGTACACATATATCATGCTAGTTGTTTTAATATTAAACTTTTCAGTAAGGCCTGATTTCCTTCATTAGGTGAAAGGCAATGCTCAATAATGGAGTTATGCAAAAGGTTCCAGGTTGCCATGGAAATCATTATAAAACTTGGAAGAGCTGTTATCAATCAATCAATCAAAAAAAAAGATTGGCACTTTCCTCTATGCCTGCAGATTAGTTCAAAGCACAATCCCTCTGTGTATGTGTGTGTATACTCTCTTTATTGTTTCCCTCATTAAAGATGCCACAAATGAAATATTCCCAAACCACCCAAAAATATTCAAAACATAGTTCATTATAAGGAAACAATTATAATAGATTCTCTTTCTCTCTCCCTCCCTCCCTTCCTCTCTCTCTCTCCATCTCTCTCTTTTTATGTTTTTGTTCCATTTGTGCCACGCTAGCAGGGAAGTCTAAAATAAACCGTGATTCATGTCTTTAATTTCTGCTAACAAAGCTCATTTCTAACCAGAACACATTTTCATATAGAAAACCTCAGAAATGTGACAGTTCATCTTCTTATCCTTATGTTTCCCTTTTAGCTTAGCAAGGCCAAAATGTCCTGTCCTTTCCTTTCCTTGCTGGAAAACAAAAAGAAATCAAAGCCAAATGGAAAAAAATGCAAACTTTGGTTAAACAAACAGTCGGTATTTCAGTGTTTTTTATCCACAGCCTGCAGAGCAACTAAACAAAGCCAAGATATTGTCCATCTCTTTGACAGACAAAGAGCCTCACAGGTCCAGAATGACATGCCTGGGGCTGGCACGTGATTGGAGTAATTAAATTAAATAGCAGGAAACATGTTTTCCATATGCCATTGCCTGGCCACACACAAACTGTAACAGTAAAACTTTTATACTAGATTAGCCTAGGAAAAGTAAAATCATTTTAAAAATATAAGATGCTCACAAAAGTGAGAAAGTTACAATATGAAGAATAGAATTTCTTCATAATTTCCCTATCATTGTGTTATGAATATCCGACATGGATTTGTTGTTTGGAGTGGAGGGGGTACAAAGTCAGATTGTTATACAGTGAATAGAGTTTATCAAAAGTTTGAATTCTGAGATTTTTAACATTTGTTTCAAAAGTATAGCTGACTACTATCAATATAAGTAGAAGAGTTTGAAGAGGATGTACATTTCTTCTTCAAGACTAGAAGAGCTGTGTGGGATCAAAACCGAGGCCTAACTAAGCTAGTAGTCTTTTTCTTCCAGTGACCAATCAGATGATAAAGGGAAGTGATAAGCAAAGTTGAAGACCACTAACATGCTCTTGTAATTGTTATTCAGGGATATATTGCACAGAATCTAATTCTCTGCGCTTAGTCCACATATTAAAAGACTAACCTGCTAGATTTACATATGTAAAAAAAAAGTATGCAGCTCAGTTGGTCTAAGCCTCCCATACAAAGGCAGTCCATCAAACTTATACTTTATTATTTAAAATGATCAATGGATACTTTTCATCCAAGTACAACATCTATTAAAACAACATCTATTATTTTAATGAATAAAGAAAAATAGCTGACACTGAAAGGCAATGAAAAAAATGAGTGATAGAACTAAAATGAACATTCTGACTTGTGATAAAGCCCCACCTGTGGAATCTTCTTTTGGACAATCCTTCAGTTTGTTATATCACATTTGATCAGGCAATTGAACATTAACGTTGTGACAGTACAGCAATTCACTTTAAAGATGCTATGCTTTTTATGAAGGATTTATTCTAAGTAATCATGCATGTGCTTAGATTCCCTGCAAGACAAATCTGCTTTTTCTGTGGCTTATCTTTATCTAAGGACATTCAGAAACTTTGTCTGCCTAAGACCTCCACTGTACAATCTTCTATGCTGGTTGTTGGTCATTTCATATTCATCCAAATTTTACAAGCATTTCATGCCCACATGATGTTAGTGATCTCCGGATGTCTTGTATAAGAATGCCAAAAGCTACAATAGTTCATGCTGAAATCTCTCTAAATCTGTGAATTTATGTGATCAGAATGATTCTTTAGTGTTTATCATTTCTTTTTGAACTGTGGGGCATCCAGGATGTGCTTTCAAATACCATTGGGCAGCCTGGTACCTAATCTTTTAGGGTTGCCAGTCCCTTTTCTTGGACATCAGGATGTAGCGTTCTGATGAATCCATTACTAAATATAGCCCTTATTTTTAATAACACCTATGCATATAAATTGGAATAATGTATGTACTGTTCATATTACTTTATCATCCATAATCTAGGTTCTCATCTCAGGTCTACACACTTATACCTCTTAGGTATTGTGGGGAAAACAGATGAGCATTATGCTATTTTCAGTATCCAAAATAAATAAGAAGTAGTCTCTCTTTTTTTTTTTTAGCGGAGTCTTTTTTCTTCTTTCTAAGATGTATCCCATTTTTCAAGCTAGAAACAATGTAGATCTAATACAGAAATCACTGTAGCTATCCATAAAAAGAATGAAATTCAAGATTTCTAGGGCTATAGAACTTCAAATGCTATGGGGAAACTTGATAAATCCTGTGACTAGAATTAGCATGATATACACACACACTTTCTTCTTAATTGGCTACTTATCTACACAACAGTATATGCTAGCACTCCATTACACAAAGATTCAATTGTAATCTTAAGCAGTAGGTTTTCAGAAGGACCATACTATACAATTTCCTGATGTGTAGGTTGGCCCTCAATCATACAATATATTTATCAGCACTTTTGGGTATTTCCAGTGACACTGCCAATAAGCAGGCTGAAATAATTTGTCACTGTTGGGTTTGCTTGGCAGTAAAATATTCTTTAAAATCCAACTCGCGTATGTGCTGGTAAATAATATAGCTGAATACACAAAGGTGCCAGATTAGATCATTGGTAAGTTTTGAGGGCACATCAGACAAAATTTCTATTTGTAAGACACTCTCTATCCTTGTTGATCACTGTGGTAAGGCCATGTTTAAAAGAGTAGTATAGTGGGAAGAATATTTTTCATATAAGTGAAGTTTTAATATAAATAGGGATACATTTTGGATTAAAAATTGGCTTGTCTCTCTATAACATTTACTTGCCCAGTAACTCTTTTAATGAAGCACTTACAAAGTACTTTCACGTCATTTAGCAACAAATAGGTGCACATACATGGAAATGATGGCTATTCTTTTCTAAAAATAAATATTGTTGGCTATGCCAGTGATACTTGAACTTGTACTGAGCACTTTTAGCCCAGAAACATGTTTCAGGTCAGTCATTCAATGATGCCTTTCACATGGGTTTAAGGTTTCTCTTATGGTTTCGGTGACATTTCAAAGGAATCTTTTTCACTCTTCAATTACATTGAAATCTTTCAAATGTATGCCTTAAAATACAGTGAAGAAAGCTTTATACTTTTAAAAATGAAAGCTACACAAATTTCTAGCCAGCTTTATATGATTTCTGGAGAATTATGGCTGGTAGTGTTATACCTATGGTTGGTTCCATTTTACACTGCCACTATATCAATGAAATTTATAATATTCATATAAGACAGAGTTGATTGATACAGAAGAATGGGTGAAATAATAAAATTAGTCCTGCTCTGTGGAATGGCATTGCCCATGATATCTAGAAAGTACTGTATATGTGCCTGAATGTGTATCCTTCACCTCTGGCTCTATGAATATCCAGGCTCTATGGAATAAAAATTCTGCCTCTGATGTGATGAAAGGTGCACAACGATGATACCAAAAAAATCAATATAACAGAGCAGGAAATTTCCTAATAGGAAAGAGAAATTTATTTTATTCTCTAGAGAAGTATATGGTTAAAAGATAGAGAGAATGCAGTATTGAGATGGAAGGTTTGCCACCCTTGACTTTCCTTGCATGTGGGAAGCAAACAAACTGGTTGTAACTGTAATGAAGAGTTAATTAAGCTGATAATGTTAATATGAAATATAAACATTTGAGCACAATAAAGTTGGTTCCTGAGAAAAATAGAGAATTATATTTTATATTCCAAGTACCTTGGAATGCCAGTGAAGATAAAACAGGGAATTAGCATTTATAAAATTGTATCATGAATTTTGAACAAGGAATGTGAAATCTAGTTACAGAAAAGTGAGGGTTTTTTTCATTCAGCATAGTTAGATTTCAATAATAAAAATGAGTTTGACTGAAATTTAGTTACATGGGGATAATTAAGACTCCATCAGTGAGTTGAATGCCACTACAATTTCAGCCAAAGGCTAAAATGAAAATAAAAAGTAACAAGAAGGAAAAGAATTGCATTGCACATAGAGCCTTTTGATTTTATTCAATGCAACAAACATTTTAGCTGAAATTATTGAAGTCCTTAACATACATTTCCTGAAGCACCAAAAATTATAGCAGCAATTGTAGTAGCAGCTAGAACTTTCATGCTACCTTACAGAAATAGCTATTTCATTTTATTTTAAACAACTATAGTTTACCAAATAGTTTTTCTCAACCTTATTAACATCTAGCCTTTGATCACTGGGAGTTATGGTAATGAAGTACAATATATGTATATGAAAGACAGAATTGTGACAGTTGCGGATTGAAATTGTTAAATATACAAAATCAAAACTGCTATAAAATTTAGTGTAATATATTTTCACAATAATCATTGCTTAATAATGACTTGAAATGTAGCATGAAATACTTTTTTAAATTATTGACTTTTAGGATGTGACACTGCAATCTGTCCCCCTAATATTTCAAGCTTTAATTTTATTCATACTTGAAATGTTCAGTTACTTCTAATTGTTGTCTTCCTTTGTGTGAATGGTACACCAATCAGTAGAAAATAGAGGTATGTGTGGGTGTGGACAGAATATACAGGAATCCAAAAACTAAAACCTAAAAACAAAGAAAAACCCAAACCTCAGAATGTTTGCTTGAATTTTAAGAATATGCATAGCTAATTAAAATGTTAAAATTTTAGCATTCCTTAAAGTGTGTATATGTATGTGTGTGTGTACACACACACACACACACACACACACACACATATGTTTTCTTAATTTTTCATGGGTATCTATATGTATGGTATTCAGCTTTGTTCGGGTATTTTCCCACGTCATTATAGTTGTGCTTTTAAAGTTTAGCAATGTTTTGGCAGAATCTCATCTGCCATCTTCAGGCTTATGTATTGTGTTTGTCTGAAGCCTGAGGATGGCAGATGAGATTCTGCCAAAACGTTGCTATAACTTTAAAAGCACAATTATAATGACATGGGAAAATAACTCGAACAAAGCTGAATACTATACACACACACACACACACACACACACACACACACACACGTTTAAATGCAAAGTTTGCTGAAAATATAGTGTGATCATTAAATCTTATAACTATTGTTTTTCATAGCGCAAGTAAACAGACATAAAAAACAAGGTGGTATGGTACATGGAAGGGACTGTTTCACAAAATGCATTGGCCTAAGTGAAACACTCTTTCTTGAATTATAAAGTAACCATGTCGTCTAGAACAGTGTCTCAATATTGGAAACACTAAGATATGTATGGACTTCAATTTTCAGAATTCTCCCTATCGCATGCTAGCTATGGAATTCTTGAAGCTGAATTCCCGAAGTTGCCAAGAAATACTGCTCTAGAACATTGGATACAACTACTTTGAAGGCAGCCCATACAATAGTGTTCGACTTATAACCATTCATTTAGCAACTATTCAAAGTTATGACAGCACTGAAAAAAGTGACCAATATGACCAATCTTTGCACTTATGATTGTTGCAACATCCCCAAGATCACATAATCAAAATCTGGATGCTTGGCATCTGGCATAAGACAATTGTATGACAATTGTATGACAATAACAGCATCCCAAGGTCATGTAATTACTATTTGTGATTTTCCCAGATAGATTCCAACAAGCAAAGTCAATTGGAGAAGTCCAATTTGTTTAACGACTGGACGATGCACTTAACAACTGCAGTGATTCATTTAATAACTATGACAAAAAAGGTCATAAAATTAGACACGATTCATTTAATTGCCTTGCTTTGCAATGGAAATTCTGTTTCAATTTTTATAGTAATATGATGACTATCTGTATTGTGTCTGCATGTATAATTAACTATTTCATTCCTTGCACAAATGAACACATATTAGGACAAGCTTTTGAAGAAATTATGCTGGTAGCCACTTTAACTCTTTGAGGAGAGACATAAGTTTGTTTTTCTTTTGAATTCTAATATTTTATGGAATGAAATGTCATTCATACATAAATATTTAATAATTGACAGGATGTGGAAAAACACATTACAAAAAATGACTTCAGGTTGATATGGTTGTTAAACGCTTTGTGTTGGAAATGTTTTGAGATCAAAATGGATTGTCCCAACTGTTTGAAGTTTGTTGATGTAAAAATGGCCCTAATTAAAGATCGACAACTATTTTGTATCTGAAGCAGAATTATTTCAAATTTGAAACACTTCTGCAATGGTTCAAACTTGAAACACAGCATTTCCATATTGCAACACAAATAATTTGGAATGTTTTGCACCTCCCTATCTGTTGATGTTACAAATGGATATGATATTGTGAATGCTATATCAAAAATAGTTTTCCCCAGACAAAAATAATTAAGGCATGAAGTTTGAACTAGAAAATACAGCTTTAATTTTTTATAATGTGCACACACAAGATTTCTTTAATATATTTACTAATTTTTAAATATTTATTTAGAATCTTTTTCAACAGGAATGGCATACAAAGAAAGAGCTTCCAGAAAGATAGCTGTATTAAATTTTCTGAAGGGAAAATATGAGGAAACTTGTGGTACCTTAGAGGCTACAATATTCAGTACTGCTTAAGCTTCATTAGTCTATTTCAGCAGATGAGGGCTTGGCTGCTGACCATATGTTAATATGTTTTCACTGTAGCATATTTAGCTTTTTATAAAAAATGTACATTCATGCCCAAGTTGATATCTGAGCGCCTCCCCTTGGGAAGAGGGGGTAGATTTTGTTTCATAGTTGACATCACTCCAGAAAACATGTAATCCCATAAATGTTGTTCTAGGAGTTACTTGAAGAAACTGAACTTATCCTGTGACAATAAGCATGGGTATTTGTTTCATTGTAGTGTAAGTATTTGGGTAAATAAGACATGGCCATGACTTATTCCTACTGATTTGAATGAATTTGAAATATTACCAATTTGTCCTACGCTGGTATGTTAGTTGTTAATGTGTGATTTTTTATAATAAGCTTAATATGGTCATCTTGTATTTCTTAACTGTAAATTCCTCAGGATTACCACCAATTCTATAATATTTCATGAGCAAATAAATCACTTCCATACTAATTTTTAAAACACTTGGTGTCAAACCATATCTATGGGTCAAAACTTCAAATAACTAGAATCAAAATTCGGAAAACTGGTATTTATTCTAAATTCGTTAAGATGATAAAATGGTTGATTAACAAATTAAGACAAATGTGATGAAGATAAAATGAACATGCACAAATGATTTTTCCATATTTTTGCAACGTGTGATGGTTAATGTGGGATCACATAACAGATCAAAAATAGACTTTGTGTAATTTAAACTGGGGAATAAAATCATGCTTCTAAATCCATTGTTTGAACAGTAATAAGCAAATGTATTGCCAATATCAAATAAAAAGAACTAGCTTTAAGAATTAATCAAATTTACACAAAGTCAAGTCGGTGAAAGAAAATTATTTGAGAAAAAAAAACTTTATTTGTGAAAGGAATATATAAATTTGTATTAGGTAAAATAGGGAACATACAAACAAAATATTTTATAACACGAACAAGAAATCACCAAAAGTGTAAGTTATAATGAGTACAATAGATTTTAAATGTGGCAATCAAAAATAAAATTTCTTAAACCCAGTTTTTCCTTTACACTGGCTTCAGGTAATTTCTGAAAAATTTAAATGGCATAGCAATCTGTTGGCTAAAATGGGATAAGTTTACCTGATTGCATTATAAAAATACATTTCTTTCTTTCTAGTTACATGTATTTTTGAAACATTTTATAGAAAAATGTGTTCAAGTACCATATAAAATATGTTTTAAAAAATGCAGTTTTTCTGCTTCTCTGTGCTAAAAGACTGTAAGAAAGAAACAAAAATGTGTAGGATCAGAACATACTTTATATGCTTTCTTTATGTTATTAACATATAACATGATACATATTATATGCCTACTTGATGATTTATGTTCAAGAAAGAATAGCTTCCAAAGATGTATTATATTCTAAAACTTCACAATGGTCTTTCTGTACATAATATTGATGGAAATACTCATCTCTACTGGGGGTAAAAACTGTTCCCAAAGTTCAATAATGAATTATCAGCTTATATCCCCTCCTCCTCCTGGAGCACATATTTAAGAAGTTGAATGGTGCAGTTGTCTGTTTTAGATTTAATAAATAAAACTGTTTGTGGGAAGCCAGATACACTATTAAGAAGTGGTGGGAATAGCACCAAATAAACAATCTAAAGTCTAAAGAAAATAATAAACCAATATATATCAGTTGAAAAGGCAACGGTTTTGCTATAGGTATATAGTTTAGAATTGTTTCACATATTACTATTTTCTTATCCTGGTATTTCCCCTGTGAAAGAAACTCATGTACACCATAGTATTTCTACCTTTTTTGTTGCGCTTACATATGATGAATTAGGTAAATATCTACATTTGTGACAAGAAATAACCTGGGTGCATATAAACCTTAGGCTATGAATTTTGTCCACTGTAAGAAAATAATCAATTATAAGCACATTGTATTTGCATACTCTGTCTTATATGTATAGGCATATACATTTATATATGCACACTCATATGAAAAATGTTAGTCTGTACATATTGCAAAATTTTATAATGATTTTTTTTTAAAAAAATACAGTTAAAATGTAAATACTACAAGCTTATATTAGAAGAATATTCTTCATTTGGCAAAATACCATTGTTAAAAAGTATACTGAATCTTAAAATACCTTAAAATATAAACAACATAAGAGAAAATTCAAAATTCATTCCAGGTCAATCCTGAATTATGCATAAGGAGATGTTAATACAATGAATCTTTAGCTAAACAAAAGTAAACTACAACAGAGTAAACATATCAAAAGGAAATAGAAAAGGAAATGTTTCACTGGAAAACTTCCTTAACAATTTCCCTATTCACCATGCTATTTTCTCTTAACATAAATCAACTTACAGAGTGCCCTTTACAAAACAGAGAATAAAACACTAGCCTCTGCTTCTCTTTGCTGTGTTCTTACATTCCAAGTGCATGAATTACTTGGACTTCCTGTTTCCACAAGGCACTTCTGTCTACCTCCACACCATTATTATTCTTCAGGAAAAAAGAAGTGGCTGACATAGCTCTGTGTTAAGTCAGCAACTGTTTGTACTGCATATCAAATTATCTCAATGATATAGCAGTTGAAAGGACCACAATCCTTTTGGAGGCACAATTACCTACAAATGCATGCATGCCTTAGGGGAGAAAATATCCTTTTTGGCATATTAGAGTTTGTATTTAAACACTACGTACTTTTATTCATAGTTCTTAAGAAAAGAATTTCCAATGATATTATTGTTTTATCATATTTTATCATTCACATATAACTAGGAATCTGAGTAATCACAGAAGCATGTATGCTTTGCAGAACGTTCCCACTTTCTTTCAGGGATTGATGTTTTCTGTAATGAATGATTGTTGCCTTTTAAACAAAGAATGAGGAGGATGCAAAACATATTGACACTGTCATTAAATGTAAACTTTTCTGCCACAGTGCATGCTGTGTTGTCATTTGAGAACAAATCAACTAACAAGAAAAGATTTAATAACTTAAAAGTTAGGTTCCTTGCTACAAATACCTTCAAACTAAATATAGAAAAAAATGCTTTTTTTCTGGAAAATTCACATAAAGTTAATGAAAATGGAGAGAAAAAAATTCATTTTAAAAATACATTCAATTTTGCATTAGCTTTCTACATTGGTTCCCTCATATTATATACAAAGCTCAGATCACTGGTATTTGGACCAGTATTTTGTAACAAAGGAAAGATTTCTCTCCCTTTAACAGTGTATAGGACTACTATTGTACATATACAAAGTGAATAAATTGTACATTAAGCAATATCAAAAAAGGCTTAGAGATAGGCAAGGGTGAGTATAAAAAACACGATTCTCAGGTTTGGTCAGTAGTCACTGATCTCCATAGAAAGTTTATACAACACAAGTTCCTTTCCGCTATATCTAATGTGGCAGAATCTACTATAACTAATATGACTTCTACTAATTACTAAAAGGTATATACAATAGCAAGAGTTCTTTAATTTAACAAGCACTTTTTCACTATACCTAAATTATAGACACATCTATGTTCTTCATTATGCTGAATGTTAAATTGCACAACTCTTTGGGATTCTGAGGATGGAAAAAATTTCCATTCTCTTTATCAGGAATTTTTAAATGTTAACATTATTGTACTCAAATAATCACTTTAACAATAAAATCTGGAGCTAAATCTGTGCCTATTACCTGTTGCATAAAAGCAGACTGCTCCCCAGATTCCATTTGTTGATTTTGAATACTGTCACCACTGTCCTTTGGTTCTTCTTTCACTTTCACAGCTCCAAAAGGTTGTCCCAAGTTGTGCAAAGAAATGCTACTGCTGTTATCCCTAGCACTGACACCAACAGGGGCAGCTCCTTCTTCCTGCATCAAATGTTCTCCTTGAAGTTCTTCTTCAGCTTCTTCCAAACTGCCAGGTTGTTTTAATTGTTCTATGGACTTAGAAAGCATCTGAAATACAAAACAGGAATGGAGTGAAAGGAGTAAACAGAAAATATAAAGATGAAAAGCCATTTGGCTCAATTATTTACAATGGGATTAGATGAGCAATTTCTAGCACAATAATTTTATAAGAATAAACCACTCTAGATCTCTCAAATATAAAGGACTTAATTTGCAGTGGACAATAAAACTGAAACTTGTATATTACAGCAAAATACAATTTTGCATTGAAAGAAACTACTGTTCACTAGAAGAAACTATACAATAATGTATATGTGAGAAGTCCATTAAAATATACAGTAGAACCTCTGATCACGAACTCTTCTGACTACAACCAAATCGGGTTCTGATCAAAAAATTTATAAAAATTTTGAATCTGGTCACAAACACATGCTCAGGTGACGATCAAACATGACCCCTACCCAGAAATTCCTGAAGACAAAACATTAGATGATGAAAAATATCACCAAAATTATGGAACAAATTATGGTTATGACCAGAGGTTCTACTGTGTATACAATTATATTCATATACTATATGGTGGTCTATCCCAAGTAAGAAATATATTAGCTATAAGATCATTAAAGTATGAGCTTAAAATTACATAGTCACGTAACTGATCAGATCAGTGGTGGGATTCAAATTTTTTTACTACCAATTTTGTGGGCATGGCTTGGTGGGCATGGCAGAAGGACACTGTAAAATCTCCAATCAGGGGTGACATTTGCCAGTTCTCTGAGCTATTCAAAATGTCCGCTACTGGTTCTCCAGGATTTGCTGAATACTACCTCTGGATCAGATATTGAAGATTTCAGGACAGCAGATGGAAGCACAAAGCACCATGCAAGCGAAAATATTTTTCAGGGGTTTGCTGTTTCCACCTGGCTAAGATAACTGGCAGGAGTAACAACATATCTAATAAAGTCTGGAGCCAGAAACAATGGAGCTTCCGCTAAGTCCACTTGCCTCTTGATGTACTCTACCCTTTGTTACAAGGTTTGTTTTGCTTGGTCCAATTATTAATTAGAGTAAAATAAGCTTAATAGTTGTGTTTTCAAATTCTAAATATTAATTTTATTTTAAATCTATTATATTTATTGAATGGTTTATAAAAAATATAGTAGCTTTAAAATACAGTGTAGAGTTTTTCAGTCTCCAGTCTTTACAGACGAATGTGTAGAAACAACATTGGGGAATAATGGAAAAGATTATTGTGTGTTTGATTAACATCATGTTAGATAAATTTCAACACCTTTTGTAACAACTCTGAAGGAGAAAACAGATAATTATTTTTTTGTTTAAACTTGGCTAACTACCTACTATTTAGCAATATTTATATAAATGTTCCATTAACTTTATCTTAAAGTTATCAGAACACTCCCATAGTTTTCAGATTGCATCACTGTCATTTCTTAAATTTCATTGGCTTTTCTTTATTCTTTTATTCATTATAACTGAACTCTTTGCAAAGTTGACACTCTTGGGCTGTTGATATTTACATTGACTAACTGCAATGATATATGCTTGAATAAATGAAGAAAATGCAAGAAGAAAATTAAAAGACTGGCAATAATTTCAATTGGGATCCCAGATTTGCTTCTGAAAACAACAGCACATTTGGTAAGAGCAAGGAATAACAGCATATTGATCTCTTCTAGTCTGATGATAAAAAGTAAGATAGAAACTGTATAAGGAAACACACATTCTCCAATTGCTTCCAATACTTCTGCAGTGGCTCTGCAATGCTTATCTTCAGAATGGACAAGATATTCAGACATTTGAAACATCTGCTTCTGAGCCACCAGAAATGGTTGCTTCTGACTGGCCAGTTGAAAAATACAAGCTAAAACATCTGTGTGACAGATAATCATCTACAGCTACATGAGTCACTGATGTTGGACCATCTGTAAAACATTCAATATGCCAGTTGCTCGGCATCAGGTGGGCTAACCTTAAAGAGAATCCAAGAGAGAATGAGATCCAGATTACAGCACAGTTAGGAAACATATTTATTTCCTCACTGTACTACTTCTGCATGCTTTCAAGTTCAAAGCAGGATTTTTTTTCTTCTGTGATGCATCATAGTGCTATTCTTACAGACTTGATAAGGCAGATGTTGCAACCCTCATGTGACATCTAGCATAGTTCACATAAAGAGCACATTCACAGCAATTTTAGCACTGATACATGAAATAAATTCCAAGTTTTTTTTTGTAAATCTACATAAAAATAGATTTATATATGCAAGTGATTTTTCAGAACATGTGCATATATAATACACTCAGATATGGAAAAAGAGGGCACTGATGTCTGTTATACCAACCCTACAGTAATAGCTCCTCAAGAATATGTATGTCACTGAAGAAATTTAGATCATTTTCTGCTGAAATAGCCTTTGTTGTTGTTGTTGTTTTTTAAAAAAAACATTTCAGCTTCACCAAACATAACTGATCACTTCCCTTCCATGCAAGATGTTTCTGGCCCCCAGTCAGAAATTCAGGGGGAGGAATTCATATGGCTGTGGTAGGAAAGCAACTGGAGATCAATCTAATTTTTGTAGAAGTGGGCAGGAATCAGGGATGCATTTATTTCTCTCCTAGCAACTCAAAACAAGCACAAAGAAAAACCTGGAAAAACTTTTCAGAATCAAGAGTGCATTGTATTTGATCAAAGAGGCCAACCAAGCTGTTAGATAATCTCTGGGAAAGAACAAAATCCTATATTCATAAGATAGTGTGATGTTTCTTAATATTGGAAACTCCAACAAGATGTGTGGAATTCTCAACCAGCATGGAAGTCCATATGTCTTCAAGTTGCCTGATATGACCAATAGTGGGATATGGCAGGAGATAGGATAGGTCAGGTTATTGGCATCAGCCCCTGCTGAATAATACCCCAAAACCTATCTGATTACATATTAAGGTATGTTTGATAATTGAGAATAAAGCTTAGAAATTTTAGCATATATATTTCTGGAGATTCAGTAGGAGGGGGAAAAATGACTCTCCAAAAGAATTTTAAAATAATCATTTGAAGCAGGATTGGCAATGCAAAGTATACACTTGTTGTCTTCATGCATGTTATTTGCAAATACACAGATGCAGACTATACAAGGCTTATTATTTAAATCTTACTCAATATCCAGAACAGCTACAAACAATATACAAACAGATGCCCAAAGGGAAAAAATCCTCCAAAGCATTATAAAAGGCCAACTTTTATTGTTTGTTTGATATTTGTGTTGTATGTACTAGTACATATAAATAAGTAGAGTTACACTATCTTAACATTAAAGTGAGAAAATTCAAAATGATACATTGTATCAGCAGACAATAAAGATTTTCATATGCTTCAAAAATGACTGGGAATAAGGAGGTTGCACCGTTTGCAAACATACTTGTAACACCATTTATTAAAGCCGCCCAACTTTTTTCAGGCTTCCATGTGTGCCTGACAAAAATATGCAAAGTTGAATCTTTGTTAAGCTGAAATTGTCAGGCAACATCAAAAAATAATGGAAAAGTGCCGTGTTCATTGTCATGTAGAACCTGAAGCACTTTTCTTCAATCATTTCTGAAGTATTCATAGTCCTGGTAATATCTATTCTAATAATTAACTACACATTTTTCTACTTGCAGAAAATAGGCATTAGCTCTTAACGCTTTTAAGAATAATACAGCCCATCCAAAATTTGGAACAAGAATCAAAACTTTTTCAGCTATTAACTTGTAACTTCAATTAATAATTCAAATGTAAAGGTTTCAGTATAATTAACTTACAAATAATTCTGTTGAGGAATGTTCCCTGACAAAAATATAATAGAAAATATATGTTTCCACAGAAGAGGTAAGCTGAAGGGATCTGGTTTATGTTTAGGGATGGTGAGCACAAACACACACACACACACACACACACACACACACACACACACACACACACACACACATTCTCCTGTCTACATATTTCTACATTGGAAACCATCTTTGTATCCATCCTACCTATACTTAAATTCATACTTTGCTTCTTTATCTTCATTTATAGCCTGATAATATGAATATTATATTATTTTACAAAATCACTGAAATAGCTCTAGATGTATTATAATTTATAACAGCCCACACATATATAATAATTTAAAATTATATGAAATTTATTTCTATTATCTGTTTTGAATATTTTTTAACAAGAAACATGTGGAAGTCCATAAAGATTCTCAGTCATCCTGGTCATGGTTGTCCCAAAGGTGCTTTTTCAGGAGGCAACTGGACTTTCTTGTTTTTTTCTTTGAAGACTAGTGCATCCTTTTAAAGGGTCACAAAGAGGAACCTCCAAGTGCTTCAAGGACTTTCTAAGAGAATGCAAAATGACCAGCTGTCTGAAAGGAGTATAAATTCCTCACCATCCAGTTAGAGCTGAAGAAGCTTCTTGGATGAAAATCGAATCGTCTTCAGAAAAAAAAAGTCCAGTTGCCTCCTGAAAAAGCATCTTTAGGAGAAGAAATAGAAACAAAAAGGAGGGAGGGAGAGAAAGAGAAAGTTTTACTCAACATGAAAATCTAAGAAAACTGAATACTGAATGCGGTACACAGAGAAACACTCACAAACTTTTCCCTCAAGTGTTAGCCTTCATTAAATATAAACTTTCCTGCTATTCTTGAGATTAAATAGCCATGTATATATTCAAAGAACAAAAGACCCAA
Organism: Pseudonaja textilis; assembly: GCF_049901715.1. Taxonomy (NCBI): domain Eukaryota; kingdom Metazoa; phylum Chordata; class Lepidosauria; order Squamata; family Elapidae; genus Pseudonaja; species Pseudonaja textilis. The sequence continues at coordinate 35,079,212 of NC_142008.1, read as the reverse complement.
AAGGACCAACTAATAGGAGCAAAATAAAAGACTCTAGAGATAGATTAGTCTGTATGCTCTCTGCAAAGCACTCTAAAAAGCATGACATAAATTCCTAAGGGACATAATTTATACTAGTCAGTTTAGCTAAAAGCAATATTATGTACAGATCCATCCATGCATTTAATCACTTCTGGCAGTAAGCAGCTGTTCATTTAAATAATGAAAACATATATATTTTTCCTTCTTTCAACCTGAATAAAATCCATTTAGAGAAATTGTATTCATTAAGTAAAAATTAATATTTTATAAAAATATCAATACCAAATATTATTATAGCTCAAAAATATACAGTGTAGATGATTAAGAATCATGTGAATTACAAGATGGAACAATTAATTATTGACAATCTTGACTGCTTTACAATTAAGAGGTCTATTCCATACTATAAGATTGCAGTTCACTTCAAGGGTTAGGATTCTGCCATACCATTCTACTGGATAGCGCTAAAGATATGGATGTTGTTACAATATTGAGGATGGATTTTTGCAAGTTGTTCAAGACAAGAAGTCATATACTATAAATTTAGCTGCTGAATCAAGAACAACTATTTGTTTGATACCATGTTCCCCCCAAAATAAGATCCATTCTTATTTTCGTTTGACCTCTGGAATAAGCATCAGAGCTTATTTATATACTAACACCTCATGTATTAACCCCACTTTCTCAAGTGACTCTACTACCCAAGTGACCCTCCCCTCCTGTTGAAGCTTTAGGAATACTTTCCAAGAGAATTTACCCACCATATCACCACCAATTACTCTCAACTGAGAGCAAAGCTAAAGTATGAAGAAACGGCCACTCACGTCCTGCTAAAGTGGCTGCAAGTTGCTGCAGAAGTTGAACAGAAGTCAAGCAGCGATGTGACAGTTGTTGGGCATGGGAGGCCTGGCTGCGGTAGTCCTAAGGTAAGTGGGTGTGGGCTCCTCCCTTTCCACAGCTACCCTAGCTTGATTTTTAAGCCTGCACCTCACCCCTCTTGTACAACCAGACAGTGGACAGGGCTTAATTAGGGTTTATTTTGGGAGTATGGCTTATTTTAAGTGCAGGCGTGAAAATCAGACTGGGACTTGTTTTCGAGGTAGGTCATATTTTTGCAGAAATACAATAGACATGTATGATACATGTTTCCTCTAGATCAGGTCTGTCAAACTCCTGGCTCATGGGCCGGATGCGTCACACGCTGGCTACACCCATACCAAGTTTAGTGAAAGGGGGAAACAGTCTAATACATCATGTCACACCACTGTGATGCTCCAAGTTTGACACCCCTGCTCTAGATTTATGTTTCCTCCAGACTGACAGTAGAAGGACTAAGTTGTCAGATTAGGAGCACCATTCTTGGAGAATTCTATTATAAAACATTTCCCCAATTTCATATTTGTATCTTATAAAATGGTAGATTTGCTTGAAGTTTTAAGTGCTCTTTGTTAGGAATCTGTCCACCAGTTAGTTGGGTTGGCAATATATAAACCAACAATGTATGTTTGTAGCTTTAAGACAAAATCACTGTATTGATTTATACTATATTCTGATTGGTTGATTATATTGCAAATTACCATAAGAGGGAGCTAGAGATCATCGCTTGCTCTCTCTGACATTCTGTTGCTATCTAAGATTCTCTGTTGTATTTATGCTGTGCTTATACTTTGATATTTTTGTTTACTGTAAATGACAAAGGCAACTGGTAAGAAGACTTTGTAATTGGATATTCTTTGGACTGTTAAACGTATATGACCTCAACCGTTTATTGGACTGTGCTATTTCTTAAAGTAAACTTTAACTCAATTTAGTGTATCTGTGTGTGGCTGGATAATTATTCATAACTACTCTCATAAACGTTTCCATGTGCATTTCCCTGTTACTCAAAGATTATTCTGTACATATCATAATATTGGCCCAAAGAGATATTGAGAATCAGTGTGAATATACAGTTTCATATTCAGCCAGCTGACTGTGGTTTATTGTTAAACTACCAATGGCACAAGAACACTCAACCAGTATATCCCAGATAACCCGGTTCGATGAAACAAACTATGTTTCCTGGTCTATGAAGTGCAGCCTACTTCTGCGTAAAGATGGATTATGGACTGTAGTTAATAGACCACCGGATGTAACAGCTTGGGACCCATTGAATGATGAAGATTAAAAAAAAATAGCTGACTTTAACCGGGATAATGAAAAGGCTCTTAGTATAATTGGACTGACACTGAGTGATCAGCATATAGTCCATATTCTGCTGCTAAGTATTGGGACATTTAAAAAAGGATTTATGTTCGAGATAGTGTGGGTGCACACATACACCTCACACGTAAACTGTTTAGAGCCCGTCTTATAAAAGGTGGCGATATGTTAGCTCATTTGGAGTTTATGAAAAGGACTTTACAAGAGCTACAAGAAAAGGAGCTGATTTTCTCGGAGTTGCATCAAGTTTACACCATTCTTTCTTCTTTGGATGAAACTTATGATTATGTGTCTTCACTGGAGGTTTTAAACAGAGATGAACTTACATTGACTGGCATAACTGGAAGACTGTTAGAAGAGTCAAGAAGAAGGCAAGATAGAAATCAACTGAGAGAAAGACAACCACAGGAAGAAAAACTGTCTTCAACTGCCTATATTGTTAGGAAATGTTTTTCTTGTGGGGCTAAAGGTCATATAGCCAAATAATGTAAAAAGGGTAAGAAACAGAATGCTATTACTATACAGAGAGCTTATAAAGATGTTAGCTTAGCCATATCAAATACAACTACAAACGCTTGTAGAACAAGAAGGTTGGGACAAAGAAGAAGCCATCTTTAATGATCAAGTAATTTTATGTGGGGGGAAAAGGAAAGGGGGGAAAGAGAGTGAAAAGTTTAAGATTTGAAAAAACAACTAAAAAAAGAATAGTTTGAAAAATAATTACAATGTTAGGAATAAAAAGAAGAGAGGACCACAGAAGAGAGAATTAGAAGTAGAGAGACAAGGGGGCAAAAAGGGGAGGGAGAAGAAGGTGGAAGGTGGAAGAAGGAAAGGAAAAGAAGTGATAAAAGACAGAAACAAGATATTGAGAAACAGGGAAAATGTATAAGGATTGAAAGTATAAGTCTATTTAGAGATAATGGGTGAAAATTTAATTGAAAAAGGTACATAAGATAGTATTGTTATATTAGAAATTGAAATAATTTTAGAAAATATGAAACAATGTATGATTAAAATTATGGATAAAATACTTATTGTAATGCAGTAGAATGTTTGTTAATAAATAAATGAAATAAAGTGAATGAGAGAATGAAATTAGGAAAGGATGGGAACATTTTAATTATTATTAGTGATTTATAAAAATATAAGTGAAAAGAAATACGGAAAAAAAAAGAATTATGGAAAGTTTATAAGTGTTCACAAGGAAGTATGATATTCAGTATGATATTCAATTGAAAAGAAATGTTAAAGATGTTAAGATTCTAACTAATATTCATGATAGAATTGAATTGGAATGAGTGTTTTCTTTTATATATATATATATATATATATGGAGCTTTGGTTATTCGGGTTTTCTCCCGCGTAAGATTGGCAGTATCTAGGCAACGTTTCGATGAAGTTGCCTAGATACTGCCAATCTTACGTGGGAGAAAACCCGAATAACCAAAGCTCCACATACAAATACTCGCGAGAACCTCAGAAAACACACACACACACACACATATATATGGATCTTTGGTTATTCGGGTTTTCTCCCGCGTAAGATTGGAAGAGTGGCACAGAGCCGAAGCCACAAGCCTGAAGATGATGATTGAGACTTCATCGAAACGTTGCCTAGATACTTCCAATCTTACGCAGGAGAAAACCTGAATAACCAAAGATCCACATACAAATACCCACGAGAACCTCAGAAATATACATACATACATACATACATACATACATGTGCGTGTGTGTGTGTGTGTATGAAAATAGTGTGTATTTTAAGAATGTACCAAGCAGAATTCGATTGGAAGTTACTATATTGAATGTTATAATTTTAAAGGCATAAATTGAAGTTTAAATAAGAGTTGAATGGATAATATTAAAAGATATAAAGGTGTCATACTCCAATTAGTAATTACTAGAAAATTTGTTTAATGAGAAAAGATAATATGAAATTGAAACAGGACAGACAAAAGTATAAATATGATTGGAAAGATATTGAAACTTAGAAAAAGATATATAATTGAATTTAGATATGAGATAATTAAAAATAAAGTTGGGAAGACCAAGGGAGGGGAAAAATTATGGAGAAAATGTTAAACTAGTAATAAGATATGGAATAGAACACAAAGATGAATATGAAATTGAGTTTGTATCTGTATGAAGAAGTGATAACCCTGCTATTCTCATGCTATTCTCAAAAAAGGATGTTTTATTTGTATTATGTTTTTGTGAAAACCCAAATAAAATTTATATTTTAAAAAAAGTACAATTACAACTGTAAAGCATGATATATGGGTAGTTGACAGTGAAGCATCGCAGTGTATAACTAACAGTAGAGAGAGGTTTGTTAACATGACAAAGAGTAAACATCATGTATCAATAGGGTAAATGGATTTAAAACCAGTGAACCATTAGAAGTTGTTTTTGCTGATATTATTGGACCTAAGAAACCTAGTTTAGGTGAAGCCTGTTACATATTAAGTATAATTGATCATTTTTCCAGATATGGTTTCTGTTATTTAATGAAAACAAAGATAGAAAAAATTCCAGCATTTTGTAAACTGGCTAAAATTTGCTGAAAGGAAAAGGAAAAAGAAAGTTATTAGCTTAGTAACAGATAATGGTACTAAATTTACCAATAGAAAATTTGAAGCCATGTTACAGAAAGCTGGCATTGAACATAAGCATTCTGCTCCTTATAGACCACAACATAACTCATATATTGAACGTAGAGGACAAACATTACAGGCTATGGCTAGGACTATGATTTCGGATTCTGGTTTATCAGAGAAACTTTGGGGTGAAGCAATAATGTGTGCTAACCATGTTTTGAATAACGTAGTGAATTCAACAACTGGTGAATTACCATTTACTCGTTGGAATGAAAAAAAGCCAGATCTCAGTTATTTACATACATTTGGAACCCCAGCATGGGTTCATAGTCCCACACGTAAGGTGAAAGGGACAACATAGAGTGAGAAAATTATATTTGGTAGGTTATGAAGCTAATCATAGATCATTTAGATTTTGGGAGTCAGGTACTACTAATGTATTTTGCAGTGCAAGTGCTAAATTTCTGGAGCATGTTGGCTGGAGAAAGCTTGAACAGGTACAGGATAGTGTTGTTGTTGAGACTCCATTGTTTACCGATAATCCTGATGATAGTAATATTGATGATAAGATAGTGCAGGAATCCTCAATGGAGGAATAATCAATAGAAGAACTCTCTATGACTGTAGAAGAGGATTTGATAGGAGAGGTAAAGGAAGAGGACATGCCAACAACATGTACTGAGTTGCCTAGGAGGTCAACTAGGGAGAGACGTCTGACAGATTTCAAGCCAGCATTGTATGTCAGTTTAATACAGAACCTTCTAACTTCAACGAAATAAAACTGTATCCTACAAAGGATCAGGTAGTCTGGCAAGAAGCTATGAATAGGGAGTTAAAATCGCTAAAGGATTTAGAGGTGTATGAGAGTGTAAAGTTACCACTAGATGAGCTTGCAATAGGTTGCAAATGGGTGTATAAGATAAAGTATGGTGTGGATGGGACTATTACCCATAAAGCAAGATTAGTTGTTCAAGGATTTGTTCAGTCAGATAAGGACTATGATGAAGTGTTTGCACCTAGTCTGAGAGCAAATACATTGAGAGCAGCATTAGTTTGGGCAGCTAAGAATAAATGTAAAATAAACCATGTAGATGTTGAAACTGCATATCTACATGCACCTTTACAACATACCATCTGTGTGAACAAGTCATTAGGTTTAAAGGATGATGGAAAAACTGATTTCTGGAAATTAAAGAAAAGTCTTTATGGTCTAAAACAATCCAGTTATGAATGGAATAAATGTATTGTAAAGGAATTAGTTTCAATAGGTTTTGAAGCTGGTATAGCTGATCCTTGTTTGTTCCGAAGAGAAAACGATGGTTTAATTTCTCTATTACTGTTATTAGCAATTATAACTAAAACTGAACAAGAAGCAAGTGATTACAGAAAAAGTTCATAATTAGAAATTTAGGGGAGATTAAGCATTATTTGGGTCTTGATATAGTGAAAACTTAGGTTTTAAAATTTAAAGGTTTTAAAATTTCACAAGCCAAGAAGATTAGTCAATTATTAAAACACTATAACATGGAGCATTGTAAATCTGCTAAGACACCAATGAGTAAGGAATTTTCACATAGTGAAAGTCCTATGTTTGATAAGGTAATATATCAATCCTTAATCGGTAGTCTTTCATATATGGGTAATTTGTCTAGACCAGATATATCTTACAGTGTAAACCAATTGGCTAGGCATAACGCTGAACCGAATGAAAGGCATTGGCAAGCAGCTAAGCGAATAATTAGGTTTTAAAATGCACAATCCATTATTCACTACATTATATGTAGTGTATTACATATTGACCTACCCAAAGGGGAGAATGTTAGGAATCTGTCCACCAATTAATTGGGTTGGCAATATATAAACCAACAATGTATGTTTGTAGCTTTAAGACAAAATCACTGTATTGATTTATACTATATTCGATTGGTTGATTATATTGCAAATTACCGTAAGAGGGAGCTAGAGATCATAGCTTGCTCTCTCTGACATTCTGTTTCTCTGACATTCTGTTGCTATCTAAGGTTCTCTGTTGTATTTATGCTGTGCTTATACTTTGATATTTTTGTTTACTGTAAATGACAAAGGCAACCTGTAAGAAGACTTTGTAATTGGATATTCTTTGGACTGTTAAACATATATGACCTGGACCATTTATTGGACTGTGCTATTGCTTAAAGTAAACTTTAACTCAATTTAGTGTATCTGTGTGTGGCTGGATAATTATTCATAACTACTCTCATAAACATTTCTATGTGCATATCCTTGTTACTCAAGGGTTATTCTGTACATATCATAACACTCTCAAACTATGGCTGGAACTCAGCTCTACCTCTCATTTTATTGTAAAACTCAGGCAGGTGTGGCAAACAAATTGGCAGTTAATTTGAACAAATGAAAGGGAAATGGATTAATCTGGATTTTTTAAACTATACAGATGGCTATCAATTTTTTAAAATTGATAAAATAACAACTAATTGACTATATTTTACGTCCTAGATCAGAGGCAGTATGTCTCTTAATGCTAGGTATTAAAGTAGTAAAGCACTATAGTAATGACTGCTTGAAAGTTTATTTGAATGAAATAGTTGGTTCCTGAGGGAAGCAAATATGGGGCCTGGCTGATTTTATTTTTAATATTTCAGATGACTGAAAATAGTCTACTGGTGTGAATAGGTATGGCATCTTTTACATCAAAGATACTTGAAACAGTAAAGTTCTGTTGTAGTGTCAGTCTTTTGATATCTATGACAATTGTTTAACTGGAACTGCCAGAATCCTGTTCCTTTTATTGGGCAGAATGGAGTTCTAAAATTATGATTAAAGGACTCTACAAGGAAACAAGCTGTCATCTTGATAGAATTATATTAAATCTGGCAACAGCAAAGTACTTTTAAATAGGAAGCCGAGTTCAGGTTTCCACACATCTATTTTTCAGAAAGCAAGGGCAAGACTCTCTGCTGACTTCTAGATGAGATGTCAAAATTTACATCTCGGTTAAAATGTTTTGAGAAGGTCACTGTATTGCATCCCATAAGTACAATCCTCCAATGGGAAGGGATACTATTTCCTACATCAAAACCTGGGTTTTTGACAAATGACAGAAGAAACTATCTGTAATTTTTTCTCTCTCACTAAAATGAAATATTGCTAAATTGTTGCTCCATTTTACTTGTTTCTTTTTTTAATAGTAGAAATATTCCAGAGAAATGTGTATTTTGGCCCTCTGTTAGCTTTTGTAGTTATCATTCTAATCACTGTGTTAGTTTATATCTGGAACTGATTACAAGAGAAATATAATTGATTTAAGTACCTTTTTAACATTAAAAATACAAAAAAAATATTATTACAGGGGGAAATCTATAACAATATAGTTTTTTCAGTTTTTATTAATAGAAAATAATAGGCTTCATTATTAGAATACAGCCTATGCTTGTGATGTTGGTGCCACTCCAACTTTATTTTAAGAGGTTCTCAAAAAGTACTAAACTGGACAAACTACTTAATCACAACTCCATATAACATCATGGGGGAGCTGTTCTGACAAGGATTCCCCACCCCCAGTTCTGCTATTGCCTCCATTAAGTCTCAACCTAATGATAAATGGTAAATGACAGGTGTGACATGCCATTTTTTTATATACATTATAAGGTTGCAAAAAAGATGTGTTAATATTGTTATATCATTAAGCCAAAATACTGCTGTATAATCACACTCGCAGTGCTTGGCAATGATTTTTTTTTAAAAAAATATGTAAAAGTACCTCTACTGTAAACTGAACTTATATCTAGCCACTTCTACCTTGAATATATGTATGCACACTGTTATGTACTGAATTCAAATAAAAACTTACTTTGTTCATGTGAATCTGCTGCTGGTACTGTTTCTGCTTCTCCAGAAACTGCTGATGCTGTTGTTGAATGACAAGTTGAGCCAAGGTGCTCTGAGGAAGGGGAGCGGACTGGGTTCTGTTTAGTGGCCTGTGTCGAGGTAACTTATGTGTAGGTCTTAGGCCAGGTGAGACACTTTCATTGGTTGCCAGTGGTGACTGTGGCTGAAGAGATCCTGTACCTGCAGGCCAACAACATAACTCTCATCAAAAGAAAATACAATGAAGACAATAATAAGACTATTAATTATCATTTTTCATAAAATTGAACTAATTGAATATATAATTAGGCATGTGTGATATTTGAATCACCAATGTACATTGTTCTTTCAAACTGAAGAGACAATTTACTGCAAATATCAAGCCGAATTTTGCATCTTCAATTTGACTTTTCATAAAAACTGCACATATTCACACTTGATTTAGTGATCAAATTAATTTGCATAAAATGATCCATAAGTCTGGATTTCTGAATAAAACCAACAGATCAATTCAATGATTTGGACAATCAGAATAAAACTGGAACTAATTTGCCTAAAGTAGAAAATAGCAATTTATTAATTCAGTATTAATATTTCTGTTCCTTTAAAAAAAGTATAACAGTATTATTTGATATAGTATAAGTTAGAAATGATAGAAATGATTACACAGTTATTACATTAATATTTTTAAAAATTTAGAATAAAAAAGTCAATGAGTTTGATGAAAGCAGAATCCTGGTAGATAAAATGTAAAAACTTCATATATCCTTTGTATCTCTTCTAAAAAATTTGAATAACCAGTAGGTGCTGGCAATTAATATATATTAGAAATTATCTGGATATAGTTCTTTGGCTTGGGGAAATACTTTCTGGTATTGGCGATTGCAATGGATTAATCTTAGATTTAGTGGAACTGGGTTTTGGGGAGAATAAGGGGGGATTAATGTCTCTTTTATATTTTAAACATTGTATGATTCAGTGATAATTGTATTCTATTTTATCCCTAAAATTGGGAAAAATACACCCTTGCCAGGAAACTAGGGCATTCTGAGTATATTTTTGGGATGACATAAAAGCAATTTAGGGTTTGCAGATGAACTCTGAACTGAGGATTGTTTATCCTGGAGACAGTAGACGTTGGGTTAGTTCAAGAAAACTTCCTATTTTTCTCTACAATTGAATTTTTGGTTAAAAATAAAGTCTTTTTCCATTAATTCATTCATAATTACCTGTGGGTAGAAGTTTTTGCCTCATTTTCTCCTTCAATAGCAAATGTTGCAAGATAGCCTGATGGCTATAGTTTGGCTTTCCCTCTGGAACAATGGGCTGAGGACTTGAAAGTGAACTGATAGTCCCCCTAGGCTGACTAGACATGGCTACCCCTTGCTTGTTTGACTGCATCTCATTCTTTTGTTTTTCTGTAAATGGTGATGACACCTACAGAGAAAATTAAGAAAATATTTAAAAAGAAAACTTTCAAATTACAAACTTAAAAACTGAAAAAAGAAATTTTAAAACTTTATTATTCCCACAGCACAAGCTTAATATAGAGATATGGCATCTTCAGCCTTTCCCCAAATTTATTCCTTGACAGACAAAAAAGCTGGTAAAAGATAAATAAAAAAAGTGAGACTCAAAAGAATTAAATTGTTTTGGCATATACATGTTGAAAATTAATAGATCTATGATAATTTCTTTCCTTACTTGAAATATCAACAAAATTATTGAGGAAAAATGTAAAATAAAGACTCTCTATTTCAACAGTATAGATATTTTTTTCTTTGAAATCATTCTGTATTATTTTATCTCTGTCTTGAACTAACGACTTGAGAGTATGCTAATACATATCAACTAAAGTCAGCAAAAGTACTCCTAAACCAGTCACTTACTGTAAGTGGTGGTTGTACTGCCGGAAGTCCTAAAGTGATGTTAGGTAAAGAAGGAGATGCATAGAGATTCAAAAGGTTCATTGATTCTTTATTGATGAGAATGCAATGTCTTGGAACCATATCCTGTGGAAATTTTTAAAAAGAGAAGATTGTGTTTGGCTCTTGTTAGACAAACAAGACGAAATGATTTCTCTTTTATCCTAGTGGTATTCCATTGAAATACTGATAATGAGAAACTCTGGATCACAATTCTTAGAACACAATTTCACAATTACGGCTAATAATTTCAAGCCATTGGAACATGGAATAGAAAATTAATCCACATCCGACTTGAAATTCCAACTTAATCGCCAGTATATCTGCACTGTGATAGCTTAACAGGTTAATCTTCACATTACTTTTTGTTCATACAGCTTGCATGGAACAGCAAAACTTAGCAGAGTTGTCAAGTATTTTGTTGGCACCTGGTGTGCTGAATGTGGCTGGGGAATAATAAATACTGCACTCCTGACATTAGCTGGGAATTGCTACTTTCTCTTATTCATCTATAATGGTAACACTATTTATCTAAGCTTATATAATGTGCATTGGTTATTCGGTTCCAATTCATTCTATAGGGCTCATAAGGTATATGGCTCCTTAATTTCAGATATCATCTAAAATATTGATAAAGTATTACTATTTTTCTTCCTATATATCTGAGATAATATAACATGACCTTTCACGATTTAATACAATATTTACGATATGTAAACAGTTTGTAAGTATTAATCACTCTACATCAGATAAAGCATGAAACGTGCTTTTCTAGGCATGCTTTTCTCACAGTTATTGCAAGTTCTTAATGAAAATGTTAATTTTGCCCTTTCCTTCTCTGAAATTCATGTTCTTCAACATGTGGTCTACTATACCTTCTAGAGTTACCTTTTTTTGTTGTTATTGTTTAACTCTTCCCTCCTTCCCAGATTTTTTTTACACAATAAGAGCTGCAAAAGGTCTTACTGGACTTTGGAACTCTGGCATGATATGGTCCTCAAGGGAACAACATCCTTGAAAAAGAATACCCTCTGTAACAGTATGACACAGGGACTGCTTTCTTCCCAAACAAAAAGCATATGGCACTCCAATAATAGACCACCTCTATGAGGGATCCTGTGCACTAAAATAAATATAATAACTTGTCAAGCATGTTGTGTAGAGCTGTAGATTTTCCTCTAGACAAACCTGGGATATCAATTAACATTGGAAAATACCTAGAGTTAATACAATGCAACCTCAGACCATCAGTAAAGAATTGAACAGCACAAAAACACAGGATGTTATTCCAAAACATAACCTCCCTATAGAGTTTGTTTGGAGACTAAACGTATCATTGACATCATAAAGGAATTGTCTATATAAGTCATCCTTTAGAATTGTACTGAAAACATGCAGCAGTGTAAAATATTTTTAGTCATGTGCACATGAAAATAAAATAGAAATGATGACAATATATACATAAATTATATGCTGGAGCATGACAATAACAATTTTGTGTGAAATTCTGTTTATATTTACAGTTATTGGAAACTTGCAAGTGGTATATTTACTTGTGAACTGTTTTTATACAATATGTTATGTAATGAATAATATTAATCTATATTTCTTTATATTTCACAACAATTTATGTATATGCTTTTACATATATTAATTTAATGTATTTTAAAATGCCCAGGTTTAGAAATATATGATTGATATTTAAAACTAAGCTTTAAAGCTTGCCTTTGTCATTAAAGTGTATCATTAAAAAATATTTTTGTCATTAAAAAAATACACTTGATGTTGGTATGTATTTAATTCAAAAGAAATAATAGTTCCTGCCAGGAATGGTTCATAATAGCTTTTCTGAAATGGAATAAAGAGTAGGACAGCAATATCCAGTGGAATGAATGGTTATCCTCTGTGGTCAGTTGGTCCAAGAAATGTCACACAACTTGTGAATGATAAGGAGCCATATATTTTGTTTTCTTGGATGATACAAATTGAAAAAGCCACAAAATGTCAGGCCCAATGAGAATATTCTGTGCAGGGGAGAATTCAGACTAATTGTTACATGCATCTTTAGGCAAACGCTGTGGCTCCATGGTACAGCCAGAGGTGGTTTTCAGCCAGTTCTGATTGGTCCTGGCAGTCCTGGAGGTAAAATTTTGACTGGTTTGGACAACCGGTAGGGAAAATTTTGACTGGCCCCACCCACATGCTCCTGCTCTTACTTCTCACCTCTCCTATATTCTGCTGTTTACTAGCTCAGTGATTCGCGTGGCAGAGTGGATTGCCGCACCTCAGCTGAGTTAAAAAACAACACAGGTCAGCAGGGAAGGGCTGTTTCTGAGCCCTGTGCATGCGCAATTCGCACGTTTGGTGTGCACACGATAGGTGCACCTGCACAGCTCACCAGCCTTGATTCAGAGGGTGGAGTTTGAGTGGTATGTTTTAAACATGATATGTGTCCAAACTTTACCCAGTGGTATGTTTTAAACATACCTCTGGGTAAAGCACATACTGATTTAAAATATCCCAAGTTCAATCCCTAGCATGCCTATATAGGGCATGGAAATATTAATGATGGGAATCCTGGATTACTATTGTTTCTCAATAATAATAATAATATGGGTAATTATTTTACTTGTATATAGAACCTTCTTTTATTCCCATCTGATGTACACTGCCAAGTCAGATTCTTCAACCAGTTTTGACCATGAACTGATGATTGGATGTTTATCTTCTATACAGAGCATATGTGGCCTATGGTGAAGAACTTTCAAAAGAAGGTTTTTCTTGATGTACATACTATTTCACAAGAAGAGTTCTCCACTCCTCTATTCATTGCAGAATACCTTATGCCACCAGACTTGAAACTCTAGACCTAGAAAACCTAGAACTATGCTGCCTTCGGTCCGATCTAAATATAATATATAAAATCATACATTGCAATGTCCTACCTGAAAATGAATACTTCAGCTTCAATCATAACAATACAAGAGCACACAATAGATACAAACTCAAGGTTAACCACACAAAACTTGATTGCAGAAAATACAACTTCAGCAACAGAGTGGTCAATATTTGGAATACTCCACCTGACTCTGTGGTTTCTTCCCCAAACACCAAAAACTTTAACCTTAGACTACTATTGACCTCATCCCTTTCCTAAGAGGTCTGTAGGGAGTGTGTATAAGTGCACTAATCGTGCCTACCGTCCCTGTCCTATTTTTTTCATTTTTCTTATAAGTATCTATCTCATGTATTCAAAACTATATTTATTCTTATACCTGTAACTTGTAGGCAATTGACAAATCAAATCAAATCAAATCAAATCAATCAATAAATAAATCTTCCTGATCCTAGAGAGTTGCCATTTAAGAAAGAAATCTAAGATGAAATTTTTATGTAGTTCTTAATTTTAAAAAAATACACCACATAATAAGCTACAGCAAACACACAGAGTAGTTCAATGAAATTTAAATACTGAAGCATTTCTGTTTGGAGAGCTGAAATGGTAGGCTATGTAAAACAGGCATCAAAATCCAAGGGAATTCCCTTGGATTATTGTGCCTGCAAGATTTAAAGTAACTAGTTTGTTCCTGAACTGTCTAAAAAGATAAGGAATCTTAGACTAATTTCTTCTTAATAACTGAGGCCACTGAAGAGGTATGGTTAGGATACATGGGTCTACAGATATTTTATTTGCCTTCTCTACAGAACATTTCCAAATTCCCTGTACATACAGATAGGATGTTTTAATTATGGTAAACAGTTACATATTTAAAGAAGTATAAGTCTGGTCCATAGAAATTATATAACATATAATACTACAAAAATCATACAAAATATAATAGTAGAACACTAAGATTAGATAAGAATTTAATTTGCTATATATAGGCATTCCTGCAATAAAGAAATTTAATGATGTGGGTGCATGCACCTAAACTAGATCTGTGCGAGCTATTTCTATTTTTATAAGCAATTATGTTCCTCCAACTTATTTTCTAATATGCAATATCTACTATACCCTAATATCAACAGTTCAACTTGAAATAAATAAATGCTTTAAAAAAAACTAATTTTACTTTGTTTAAAATACTGTAAACCTGAAACTGATATAATTCAACTATTCTAATATAATATATGAATAAGTAGATTGAAAATATTTCCATACAATCAATATATATTTAAAACAATAATGGAACACAGAAAAATCTTTATACTAAAGCAGATCCCTTGCTGAATGTAGGTTACTATTCTCTTATCTCTTACTTCTTTAGCAGCAGGTATGTAGTATTTTACATTAAAATCCTTTTTAGCCTACAGATAACACAGATTTTTGGTATGCACACCGTATGTTTTACCTGTTAAATGATGGCCTTGTTTCCTAACTAACATTTCAAGAGCAGAACAAATAATACCGTATAATATAATAGTAAATTTGTTTGTTTTAATATTCAGCCAAAACATTCCTTTTAAAGGCTGCAAACATGTTTTCCCCCACTCCAATATGTTTTAAAATGAGCACCTATTTCTTAATTATAGTGGAGAAAATATCCCCCTTTTTATTGTTTAATATGATGAAACACAGCAGAGTCTTTCCAGAACACATTAGTGCTCAAAAATTAACAGCTCATGCATTATTTTTTTATCCAAATTAAACTTTCTGTGTTGAAATTACTGCTGTATAGATTAATGCATTTTGAGATTCTATATTTTTAACTTCCTGGAATCTTAGGCAGAACTTTATGACTCAAAAACACCACATGTTAGCTATCAATGTAACCTTTTAGGGAAGGGCATTGTTCTGGGCCAAAGAGAAGCTACTTATCAGTGTGAAGAGGTCACACGCTTGCCCTTGGATCAGAGTTCACACATACAATTAATTCGTTATTAGAAAAAGTCACTGTTGGAGTTTGAACTGGGCTTTGCAGCTTCAGAGGTTATTGTCCTACCAATGACCTGAAGAATTATCCCTTTAGCTTTCTATCTGACAAATTACTTTCCCTTATGCTATTTTTTTATCAAAAGATTTCACAGGTTGCAATCTTGCAAATGTTTTTCCATTTCTTCATTTTTATTGAATTTAGTAGAAATCAACATAATTAATGCAAGTATATGCAAATTACATGCTGAATAGTAGATTTTGCAAAGCAATGGTTTTTTAAATTAAGTTTTAATAAGTTTCTTTGATGCATGAATCCAAGTCCAGAATGCAGCTAAATACAATTATAATTAATACAATCATCTATTTAAGAATTATTTTAAATAACTTGCCTGATGGTTAACAAAAATATGTCACCTTCCCAATTCTTGCCTATCATGTGTCTACCTATTCTTTTTAATAGAAATGTCAGGCATTTAATTTACAGTCTTCTGTATAATGAACTGTTTCACCAAAACAGAAAATGCCTTTGTAGTAATGGCGCTTAGGTGTACCCCTTTTCTTTCATTCATAGAGTCAAGAGTTTGGTAATCCCCATCTATTTTGCAGAGCAACGGAAAATGTAGATTGCCTTGTGTTAGCATATCATTAAAAATATGTAAGTTTATTTTCTGATAATTTAATTCACATGAGAAGGAATATATGATCGCATGCAATAGATCTCAAGTTCAATTCATAGTATTTTCCAAATTTTGAGAGAAGTTTCTAATAGATCATTCTAAAAGAAATGAATAAAAGTCATCAAATTTGAATTGAACTCTTGCCTTCTGATCATGTGATATAATATCAAATATTTTCTCATTCTCTCTTACTCATTCTAGTTTTAGGTGTATGTGTATGTGTATGTGTGTGTGTGTGTGTGTGTGTGTGTGTGTTTGTGTCTGTGTATTGAAAATATAGCTATAGAGTAAGAAGACCCTGCTTCAAAGGTATTAAAAAGTGTTTTGTTAGCTTTGGAGACCAACTCACAACTCAATTCTTTTCTAAAATAGTTTTCCAGCAAAGGATTTTGATAATTCCATATTATCTTAAATTATTTCATCAACATTTAGTACTCCAGTTACTAATAAGCATCTTTCATCCTAACTACACACATACAACTATAGAAATCTACAGAAGGATGAGAAGGCTCCTCAGTGGCCCACATCTGACCTGACCCTTTCCTAAAAGGCTAGATTAGCATAGTAATGGCCCTTTATCAGTTCTTTAAGATCTTAATTTAGATTTACATGCAATGTAAACTTAATTTGAAAGATGATTTTATTCTACCAACTGTACCTGCATATTTTGTGATAAAGCATTTTTTCTCACCGTTCTTTTGGGGAATGGGAGATGATTTTAGGTTACTAGCTATCTTGAACAGTATCTAAATATTATGGGATATAATATTCAAATAAATAAACACTATCTTTTTACCATACAAACATCAAAGATTTTTACTGAACACTGGGCATGTACAAAACTTGTTGGAGTAATGAAATACATTTCATAAAAATGAAATAATTGGCAAATGTAGAGCATATTTAAGAGACTTGTGCCATATTATCAACTAGGATTTGTAACAGAAAGCAAATGAACTTTTATTGCATGCTGGTCAAGAAAGCTAATAAATACCATGTTGATTCTGAACTGACTTGAGAGAATCAACTGATAAATGTAATGCCTTTGATAAAGCTGAATATTTTCATTTCCTTAATTCTATGAAACCGAAAAACATTTCCTCCTGAACTTAAGTTTCTGGCCTTTCAATGCCACTTTCATTTTATCAGTATTTATTTTGAAAACAAGGAAAAATCAAGGTACACTTGAAATAATTCCAATATCACTTTTGTCAGAATTTATAAATAGTACAGACATACTATGAATTAAATTTAAGGCTGTACTGATATACTAAATTTGAACATAAATCAAATGATTATTAACTGTACAACATATTTTTAGACCTATTAGACCTAAATGAATATCAGGAAAAAATATATACTTCAGAATAAAGCCACTATTAAACTAGTTTTCCAAAGAACTAAATAAATTATTTTCATGTTCTCAAATAAGCATTGCTTGATCATTCCACTTAGTCAGACAACTCTGTAAAATAAAGTAAAATAAAAAAATCTAAACTGGTTTAAATCAAGGTTATCTAGATATTTGGATTGTGTGCATCTGTAATTGAATATATATTGTTATGCTTTGCATATAAGCTTTTAAAAACTTATATGCTCCAAGACATAAGAATCAAGGAACATATATTCTTTAATAAGTTTCTGGTCAATTGTGGTTTGTATCAGAAATGTTTTATTAAATATACTGTAATATTACTCAAATAAAATACCAATATAATTGTTTAAAACTGACCCATCTGCTTGTATACATAATTAAATAATTATAACCTTGGATTTTAAATTTCTGGCAAATTTTCAATTTTATTTCCCCCCATTACATCAACGATTAGCAAAAAGAAACAGAGTATATCTGAAACTAAATGATGTTTATTTTAATCAGAATCAAAATACAGCTGGAAGGGATCTTGGAGTTTTTGTAGTCCAACCCCTTGCTCAAGCAGGAAGTCAGATGTGGGATTCAACCGGTGTTACTACCGGTTCAGTGACTAAGTTTTGACTATGTTTAGAAAACATCATCAGAAACATCGATGGCAATTAGATGGTGAACTAATTGAACAGGCTAACACCTTTAACCATTAAGCATTATGAGACTGGATCTTGGGCTTGCCATCATCAATGGAGTATAGTTAGAGCAAAAGCTCGTTTGAATTTACTGCTTAAACTAAATAATCATAGTTACCCAGGGCCCATAGCTCCATTAATTAAAGTATACAAAGCTAAGATTACCCCTATGTTCTTTTATGGAGCAGAAGTTTGGGGTCTATACTGAACCACACTACTAGAACAAACACAGTCCCAGCATTTGAGATGTATTTTGGATGTAGATCCAAGAATATCTGCTGTTGCAGTTAGAGCTGGATTGGCAATCCATACAATTTATGCACTATCCAAAATTAGAGCATATAACTACTGGCACAAAGTAAATGAAATGGAGACTGATAGACTTTCCAAATTATGCCTACTAGAGGAAATAAAATCAAAATCACAAATCTCCTAGATCACATTAACAAATTTTGTAAGAAGCTGTGGCCTTCCTGTCTCTTGCATAACAGGAGAATGATTTAAAAAAAGAGCTGGCCAAAGAATCAACGATATAGAAACACAAAATGATATAGCGATCCTTAATAAGGTGGGTAACTTGAGATGGCTAAGCAAATACAAACATACTTTTTAAATAGACAGCTATTTGAAGCTACATCTGCCAAAACATCTTAGGGTGATATTTATGCAAGCGTGATTTGAACAGTTTGACACAATGGTCAGACATGGGAGATTCCATTCTATACCCTACAATAAAAGTCTTTGCATTTGCGGAGCGGCAGAGGTAGAAGACCTGGCTCACATCCTATTTGATTGTTGCCTGTATAAGAAGGCGAGAAACAGGTACCTTGATCTCTATACCAAACAAATGAATCACTGGGACCCCCATATCAAAACAACTTACGTTATGTGTGGCCAGAATATGAAAGTAATATTTAACATAGCACAGTACTTAAGCAAAATGGTTCAGTTGAGATCTGCATATGTGGGACTGATTGGGGAAGATTGTAGGAGTGACACTAAAATATAATTTTATCATATCTTATCTATATCTTAAATTATTGTATTTTATTCCAATTTCATTTAAAATTGTATTTTATCCAATTCAATTTTAAATTGCTTTATCGAATTTTAGTAATAATTTGTTTCTGGAATTCTTCACTTCAATATGGCCCAAGGGCTAATCAATAAAGATTGAATTACAAAAATCCAGGTAGTTCTCAACTTACAACTTTATTTAGTGACTGTTCGAAGTTACACAAGCACTAAAAAAGTAACTTATGACCATTTTCACACTACCGTTGCAGCATCCCTATCAACATTCAGATCCTTGGCAGCTTGTTTGACAATTGCAATATCCTGTGGTAATGTGATCATTTTTTTGACCTTCTGAGAAGCAAAGTGAATGGGGAAGCCAGATTCACTTAACAACTTTGTTATTAATTTAATTCTGATGATTCACTTAAGAACTGTGACAAAAAGGTCATAAAATGGGGCAAAACTCACTTAACAAATGTCTCATTTACCAACAGAAAATTTGGGCTCAATTGTGGTTATAAGTTGAGGACCACCTATACAGTTGCAGTGTAGCTATTGAAATTGGAGGGAATGCTGTTCCAAAGAGGAGTGGGAAGCCAGTTGAGAACATCCAAACTTGAGTTCTCTGAAGATGACACTGGCTAAAGTAACAACCCAGAGAGAACCTTATTTTGCAAATTTAAAAGGATAGGCAGACTACACTGGAAGAACTACAAAGGGCTTTAAAGGTGGCAATCACCTCCCTGAATTGCATCCAGAAACAAAATTATAATCTGTGTAGTTCTCAACAGACGGATGTTACATGATAAATCATCTGGTGCCCATAACTACTTAAGCACTGTATTTGGACTTCTTATAGTTTTTGGTATCTTAACGTTTGTGTGGTAATCCAAATACCAGATACATAAAACCATTATTTTCTTACCTCCGCTGGGGAATTCAAAGGCAATACTGATGTTTCATTCTCTGTATTTCTTGTAGGACCATTACATGGTGAACTTGGGCCTGATCCTGGAGAACTGCTCCCAACTGATGATTCTGGAATGTTGGTAAAAGAAATAAATCTAAGTAGGATTGGTAATCAGAAAGTTTCAGCTACAACAGAAAATAAGTTGCCCACACAATGTAGTCTTTTATTCATGTTATAATTTTTCCTTACCTCATAATGTTTTCAATACACAAAACCCCACAATTTATTACTTGAGCAATATTTTCCTCCTTCCAAGAGGGGCAAGTTTCTCAGTGGTAGGCAAAATACTAAAAAAAAGTTCCTAATGAGTAAAGGAAAAGGAAGTACCTTTGGCTTCATTCTCTGCTCCCTCTGTAAGAGACCAGCATGATAGAGATACTGGACTCCCAAAGGTCAAGATAACATGTCATCAATTCATGAGGCCTGCTGCCATTCCTTGGCTGTTTGGATAAACCCCTGGAGGACTCAGTTGTGAACTGGCCTTTATATGAGCAACTAATAAAAAACAATACCTCATTTGCAGTTCAGTCAGTGAATTCTAGGGGGAAAACCAGGAATCTTCAAAACCTAAATATAGTATCTTAATGATTTTATCGTACTTTGTTTTGCTATAAAAAAGCCGTGCTTTTTTAAGATTACATGGTGAGGCCACTATATATGCCACTATTGAATAATAGATGAAAGCACCTATTAAAGTTCTTTATGTAGACAAAGAAAATATATTTTATGAGTTGATCAAAAGAATAAGAACCACACACACACATACGTGTGTGTATGTGTTTGTGTGTGTGTGTGTGTGTGTGTGTGTGTGTGTGTGTGTGTAATTACCAAAACAGAATGGTATGTTTATATATACTATTCATCTTGCAAACATAAAATGCCTTTTTTATATAAAAAGTAACAGATGCCCCATAAATACTGTCTTCAAAAATAATCTTGTTGCTAATGACCAATAGACAAACATTTGGTTCCTTTAAATTAGCTATTTACTAAGGTGTCTGAAATTATTGAGAACGGTTTCAGATATCATGCAAGCACAAACATGGTAGCTCTCTGCTATTTATTAAAGGAACCTTTAAGATCTTTTTCAGGTTTCTACACAAACTACAAAATAAAGATGCTATTTTAAAAATAAACTGTAATTAAAGTAACTTTAATAGCACAACCTTCTTTAAGACTTGCATGGAATTGTGGAAAAGTTTCAACATTTTTAAATATATACAGCTGGAGTTACTATGGCTCATTTTCACATAAATTATAAATGAATAACTTTTGTGAATAACTTTTTCTAAATCATTTTTCAAAAGTGCACAATCTTAGGATTTACTCTGATTTTAAAGATATCTTCTAAATAATGATCCTCATTAAAGAAACCAGTGGCAGAAATAATATAATATAATAAGAACTAGAGTAACCATAAAATAAATAAAGTCAAAGAAAATGAAGAAGTTAAATTGCTCCAGGGCTTTAGAATTCACAGACAGGGACCTGCCACATAACACCCCAGATTTAACTGTCGATAAGAAAGACAAAAAAGTTTGGATAGTGAATGTGGTAATATCTGGAGACAGCAGAATAGAAGAAAAAGAACTGGAGAAGATAACAAAATACAAAGATCTTCAAACAGAAATAGAATGACTGTGGCAAAAGAAGGAAAGGTAGTATCAATGTTACTACCTTTGGGTGAAATCCCAAAACAACTGGAGCACTACATGAGCACCATTGGATTAGCAAAATAGCCATCAGTCAATTGCAAAAGGCAGCTTTACTTGGAACAATTTATATTCTGAGATATCTTTAACTTATCAAACTTAACTTCTGCTTATCTCAAGTCTTTAGGAAGGACTCGATAGGTAGATAAAAATGCCAAATCCAGTCTGGATATCTGACTGACTATGTAATTAACTATAATAATAATTAAGACATGATATTTCTAGTTCATTACCTGTCATCTCAAATAATCTTTTCTTCAATGAGCAGACCATTGTTCCATCTTTCCTTCTGAGTAAAGGGCTGCTTCTTCTTTCTGTTACTTTTTGTTTTAACTTGGAGCGAACTTTCAAATTGGGTTCAGAAGCTGAGAATAAGATCACAAAATCTATCATTACAGACTACAAACCTGCGAGCTTCCTTTTTGGATCTGCTGCCTTCTCAGGTTTGCAAAGTTTGCCTACAACTTCCAACTTAGCAACATGGCCATTGAACAAAGTTATATAAATTATTAAATAATAGTAGGTTCGCATGTAAATGTCTGAACCACTATTTGAAACCATGGTTTATGTTATCTGTGTACATATATGGCTTAATGCAATAAATGATAATTCATGTAGTTTGTATTTACTCATCTTATTTCTGATTTGTTATTGTTTTCTGCTGAACCTCAATAGATCTACAAATATCAATTTTAAAAGAATAAACCACCAGCAAAATGCAAATAAGTCATGATTAGCTTGTTCTTTTGCAAAAACGCTGGCTTGATGGACTCCTAATCTTTTTTTTAAATCATAAGCAG
The DNA here is from genome assembly GCF_049901715.1 of Pseudonaja textilis. NCBI lineage: Eukaryota > Metazoa > Chordata > Lepidosauria > Squamata > Elapidae > Pseudonaja > Pseudonaja textilis. The sequence goes on along the minus strand of NC_142008.1, from coordinate 35,056,484 downwards.
TAGAGTTTGATTTATGAATTCTATATGTTTATATAAAACAAATGTGGTTGACATATGGTGTTTTTAATATTAAAAATTTCCTTCATCTCTCCCATTTGCCATGTAGATAGGGCTGAAGGAAAATGGAATTTAAAATCTGGAAACTCAAACTCTGATATAAAATATTGTTCAAAACTATTTATTTGTTTTATTTTACTCATTTCCCAAATGCACTGATGTTGTTTTATTATTTTTTAAGTGAAAAAGTATACTTAAGGAATATACAGTATTATGGCAATTATTACAACTGAACAAAAAAAACAGGATAAACTTAATATATCTATTCATTTTTTAAAAAATAAATATACGTCTGTCTGTCTGTCTGTCTGTCTCTCTGACATTTTATTCCTACAGGTTCTAAGTTATATACTGTATAATTATCAGCAAAAGAATTTAAACACCGTAACATTATAATCATAAACTTAACCTACCCTTTCTAACAATATCCACCACCAAGGACAGATTCTGTCTTACTATCCCCTATTGTTTGGTCAAAGAGCCAGGCAGATTTAGTGAAGGCAGTCAGAGATGGTACTCTTGAAGACATTGAGATCTCAAACCATGGAGAACTTTAAAAATGATAACCAACTCTAAATTCACCCCAAAGCTAATTGGCAAACAATGCAGTTCTTGGAGTAGATTGGGTAAATTATCCAGATTACTACATGCAGTAAAAGAGTAAACTTCCATCAATGGTCTTCAAGGAAGTTGCAAACCTCCAATGTTAAAGTAACAGAAACAAGAGTGGCATTCTTATGTGGAACATCATTCCCAGATTAGGCTAGCACTGACCCTGCTGGCCTTTCACAAGCGCTAAAAATTTGGATTTGTGCCTAGGTCTGGAGCTCCAAAAGTGGTAAATCCATCTCCTGACATTGTTGGTAGTTATTTTATGAGATTCAGCTTTCATGTGTTTTCATTATGTATTATAAGTTTTGTTTGTTTTTATCTATTTTATTATAATCTGCTCAGAGTCATGTATGTGAGATATACAGCTATATAATTCGAAGAAAAATAAATAAATAAAATGATTATGTACAATGCATTCTAATTCAGGCAAGGACAAAAGTGCTGCCCTAGCTATAATTGTGGGAAGGCTGTCCTTGTCATGGCCTCCACCTACTGTTCAATAAGTTTGAGTCCAAGAGAAACTCAAGATTGTGAATCAGCTCCATATAGGAGCACAATTTTACATGTAGAGAACCAGGATGGCCTTGAAGGAAATAAAAATTATTATATAAGAAAAGAAGCTAAAATATTCTGTACGTTTTAAGAATCAAGAAGTATTCAATGGGAGATAAGAGGAAGGAAGGTAAAATGCAATTGGAGTTGCAAAATTTGATTACTATAGCCTATCTCAAAAAAGTATAGTTCTAGTATTATAAGAACTCTATTTCCTGATATACTTTATCCCAAAAGGCTGATATCAATCTTGCAAGACTTATTGTGCTTTACCTCCTCTCCCTTTTACCTTATTTATTCCATTATTCAATTTTTATAGCCATCCATCTCAACCTAATGACTATGGGTGACTTACGATCTATAATCATATAACAATTAAAAATAGTAAAAGTATCACAAAAATAAATACATATAATAGGTGAGTTAATTAAGCAATTAATAGTAAATCCAAGAAAGAGAGTCCTAACACATTCTAGGCCTAGGAACATATACAAAATTTTAAAGTGTTATGAAAGGCCAACAGGGTTTGGACCATTCTAATCTCCAATGGGAGGATATTCCACAAAATAGGATCTATGATAGAGAAGGTCCATCTTCTAGTTCCTGCCAGTCAACTCTCTGGATGATAGGATGTGCAGCATACCCAATCTTCTGGATCAAATTGGATGGATAGAGATTCTTGGGAAAAGATGATTTCTCAGGTAACATAGTCCCAAGCCCAAGTAGGGCTTTAAAGATGATAACCAGCACCTTGAATTGGATCTAGAAACACACTGTAGCCTTTGCAGCTCATTTAGTAGGGTGTTACTTTTGCTATATATCCAGCATAATTTACTACCCACACATTCTACACCAGTTTATAGCTCAGTGAATCAGGAGAATCCTACCTGAATCTCTTCCAAACACTACCTTTTCCTCAAGATGATCTCCTTGATTCTCCACATAACCTACAGATGGAACATATTCAGATTGATAAGGCCTTTGGATTCACAACTATTCCAGGCTATTAGTGTCAGTACAGGTGTGGAGCTCGCTATCTTCAACATACTGATGTTACCTCACTCTGTATTAATGAATGGCCTAATGCAGCAGCTTCATGTAAATGTTGAATGCAGGGCATCCTTATAATGGGAAATCTGAGCATGTGATCTCTTCCCAGAAACATGTTGTTTTTCCAGATACATACTTGTTTGCTGTTGACTACTCAGAAAGAATGATAACTACTGTAAAACAATGTCCCACATTTTCAACCCTGAAAAATGTCCAATTACCATGCCCCAAAGTTCAACAAAACCAGGACAGTCACAGTTCTCCATTTCAGCCTTGCCAGAGATAAACTAGCAAAGCAACCATAGCCAGGTGTGAATCTCAACTAATATGGCAATAGATAAATCATCCTCTCTAGAATTCTCTGTAGTTATAGGACCACCACCTAGTTTGACTTCAGAACATAAAAATCTAAAATATGTGGGTTTCTTAAGGAAAGTTGGGACTGTTTTGGAAGATGAATTGGAAAATTCAAAGTCATCTTCAGTACAGAATATAGTAACCAACTGCTAATGGGTTAGAGCCATTTAGTTGGTTTACCTCACTCTTGTTGGCATTGTGTTGGGTACTTTTTCCAGGTCAAATTCGAGTGCTATTTTTCACATATAAAACATTTTCACATTTCCTCCAGTACCATCTGGTCTGAACAGAATTTTCCCATCTAGTGTGGCTTACTCAGGAGTTGTTCCACATTCTCATCTTCAGAAAGCTAGAAATATGGAATAGAAGAAGCAAGCATTTTCCAACCCTATTCTAGTCCTGTGGAAAGTTTGCCATCTAATGTTTGGAGACATCTCATGCTCCTATCTTTTAGAAAGGCAACATAGACCCTATTCTTTCACCATTCCTGGGGACAGTGGTGGCATCATTAAACTTTATACTCTAACATGTATTTTAACAAGTGAAAAGCAATTCTAAAAGAGTGGCATTATGAAAATGTTTTAGTCCAGCCCACTTATTTAATCCAACTCTTCTTATTTTGGGGAATTCATTCCCCAATTTGTTATTTAAAGAATAAGCCTGACCTTTGGCTTGAAAAAATATATAGAAAGCATGAGTATTATTCTGTTGATGGAAATTTCCTTTCACTTTGAGGAGTATGCTTCTAAGGATTATAAATAGGTAAGTCAAGCGGGTAAAGATGCCCTTACCATTTTTAAGGAAGGCCAGAATTTGTCAGGCCTAGCCCAAGAGTAACCTTCAAGAAATCCAACTAAAGTTCAATTTTTTTATTCGCTTACACCACATGGACAGAATCTTACCAGATTAAACCTATGCTACCCTCATCTCACAGATATGTCCTGGAAGATTCTAGAGAGTGGCTCTTCTAAAATTCTTCCTCTTAACATGATCAAGCTCCAGACTATGCTGAAACTTGTCCTCTTTGGAATGTGTTCCTTCCTTCCTTGGAATCTATTGCATTAGGCTTGTTCATCAAAATTTGCTATGATTGTGATTTTCTCTTCTAGAGCATCTATACTTCCAATTTATGTATAGAGAAAAGACTAGGGATAAAGATTGGAAATAAACAGCATTCATATGGATGACTGTGGTGATACCTACTGTTCTATAATTATCTATTTTATGATTACTGGAGACTCAATTGTGAGAATAAGGAAGACTCTTAAGTAAAGTGACTTTTGACTTTTGGAAAGCTTCCTGGACTATCTAAATGGAACTGATTGAATAATCCTGAGATATAAAGAACTATGATTATTGTACTTTCTGAGGAGCAACATTGGGATTGAATATATTGGACTATTGCACAAGAGTGGGACTTACTAAAATAAGACAAGATGCTCCATCAGGGTGAGATGAGTGAAATTTCAAAAGAAATGGCATTGATGTTTCAAAGCATTAAAGACACCATGACAAAGAATCAGAGGGAGATGAAGAACCTATTGCATGGCATAAATGAGAAAATAGAAAATACCCTACAACTTATATGAATGAAGATCAAAAAGTCCGGGAAAGAGAGGAAACAACAGAAAGAATGGAGGAAAAGATAGAACAGACAAATCAGCAAATAAAAAAGGAAGATGAGAAGAAGAAGACAATAAAGATAATGGTGACTGATGAAACAAATGAAGGGAAAAGTACTTTAAGAGATTTAAAAATGGATTTGGATAAGTAAGAAGATACTTTTGAAAGGAAGATAGGAACTTCGGTAGACACTCTGGAGGCCTGACAGCATAGTGGGATAGAGATGGGAGAGATATTTAGATTGAATAGTAAAGACACAGAGGTAGATAGAGACAAAGATCCAAGAGAGGAGTATCGGAGGCAAGCTAAAAAACAAATAAGAATTGAAATATTAAAACTGACAAGAGATGATGGATAGAAAGGAAATATTTTTAATATAATGTTTGGCCTGATTAAAAGCTAGAATAGAGGTAGAAGTAAGAATACAAACTTTTCAGACTTCTGGTTGACCTAGTGGCGAGAATGGCTGGAAAATAGTGGAGCTCCACCAGGCTCTATGAAATGCAGCCAACTGCTTGCTGGGGGACCCTACAGGATTAAGCTTCTCTGGAGGGGTGGTGAAGAAAGGAGAGGCTCTTTGTTGATCATGAGGAAACCTCAATTTCCTTGTTGATCTGAAGAAAGCTCTTCCGAATGGCAGCAGGGATGATGGCCATTTTGGTCTGTCCCAAGCTGGGACAACCAGGACACTAAGATCTCATGCTGTAGTAGTGCGTGGACAGTGAAACCAGGAGAGTTAACTTCCAACTGTTACCTTAGAGATTTAACCCAAGTTAAAAATTCCAAAATGGTCCTCCAAACGTTAAGAAAGCAGCAATTGGATTTATGGTGAAAGATCAAACACCAAAAACTAAAGAAGATTAAAGACTTAGAAGTAAAAGAAAAATCTAAAGGATAAGTTAAAATATAGAAAGCTGGAAAAGCTGAATAACATTATGAAAAGTGATTATTAGAAGAAATTGCTTTTCTAAATTCTATTTCTACCCCCGAAAATCAGCTGTTTTTGACTTTATTTACTCTGTTGAATGCTGGAATTGGGAGTGAGGGAGCCATCTATTGAGGAAGAAGATTACTGCAACATGTGAAAGGAATGTGTTGAAAAGAGAGAAAGTAAACAATACTTGGAGGGCTACTTGACCTTGGCTTTATCTTAGTCAGTGATCTGGATGCTGGGAAATATTTACTGAGCTTTTTGAAGATCCTTAAGGCTAACTAAACTAAACACTAAAACTTTATTTGAACTGGGCACTGAAAAGTGGATTTGAAAGATCTGAAGAAACCTAGTGGATTAAATTGGATTTGGATTATTAACATCATGTGGCAGATTATCCTACGAAGCAAAAGAAGAAAAGCGATAGAAAGAAAAGATAAATAAGACTTTAAAATCTGGACAATTGGGAAGTGTAAACTAGAAATTATAAAGACTGAAAAGCACCACCTTATAGCATTTAAGTACTAGAAATTTAGAGGATTTGGAGAAATAATTCTGGGATTGACTAAATTTTATTAATAATTGATTTTTAAAGTTTTTAGATATTGGCATATTGGAATATTAGAGATATGTTAACTTAGTACAATATGACCCAGCAGGAGACAATAAAGTTTTATAAAGAAATGTTAGAAATAGCAACAAAGAATTATAAGGAGTTGATGGGAATATTTAAATTCCCATTATGTATTTAAATATATAAAGATCTGAAAGTAGAAGGCCCTCAACAAATTGTGGCAAAAGATGAATATAATACACAGCAGATAGAAATTAGGAGTGGCGGAGGAGACAAAGCAAAATAAATTGCAAGAAGATTAAAACACTGAAAAAATATAACAATAAATACTAAAAATCAAATAGATAATCCCTCAAGAGCTTACAGTAGAATAGAGAGAGAAAAAGAAGACATACTAAAAATAATGAAAAGGTTATGGATGGATATTCAAAAGATGCAACAGAAGGGGATAAAGGGTAAGGCAGAGGGAACAATCAGTTTGTGTAAAAATGCTAGAAAGACATATAGGATTCCAAGAGAGAAATATAAAAGAATCACCAAAAATCAATAAATGATAAAATTCTAAAAATGCTCAGAGATGATTGATAGAGACATAATATTTTGCATTACATTAAAAACCAATAGAAATAAGTGGAAAGTTTAAATTGGGAAAGTAGTAGCACATATATAGATATATAATTTATTATAACCATAAATATTTTGAGATTATGGGGTGGAAGACTATGAGTAGGTATATTTAAATGTACTATGATTAAAAGGGTGCAAAAAATATACTGAAATATATGGATTTCAAGGATTATAAATTCAGGATATTTAGACATAATTTTGGGGACTTAAAGAGATATAATTTCAGGATTGATCTTATTAACTATTGGCTATATTGGTGCTTACACAAAATTGAGATATTGAAAATGTGGTTGAACACTGAGTGATATTTATAATATTAAAATATTAGTGACTCAACGGGTTAATAAATATATTGTATGAAGAAATGTTATTGACGTTTAGATATATTTTTGGAGAAAATGATAAATCATAAAGAAAGAACAGCATTGTTTAAAGATAACGAGGTGATTACAGAAAAACCCCAACAAACAAAAAATAAAGAAGTAAGTAAAAGTACAAATAAGGCAAAATAGTATAATATATATTGATACATAAAAGATTATATTATAATTATAATGAACATATCAAGGTTAGAAGTTGGAAGATAAAAACTCTGTATATGTAATTGTATTATTATGTTAGCATTGTATGGAAAATATATTAACCCAGTCATTACACTATTCACAAAAAAATGTTGGTTGTTAAAGAAAAGCCACAAATAAAACAAATACCAAAAAAAAAAAAGAAAGAAAACATACTTTTATATAAAGCAATAGCTAGATGGAAAGATTAGAGGCTAAAAGATGGTATTATTGCAGTATGTATGTTTGACTGGCACTAGAATGGCACATTGAAACACTGAATAACTAAATAATGAAGGATTATATCTCAATATAAACATGTGCATTAACACTAGTATTAATAATGGTGGCTTGACTATAAGCTAGAATAGAGGTAGAAATAAGAAGGGGGAATATTGGCATACACATATTTTATATATTAGAATAAAAGCAATAATTAGATTGAAAGATTAGAAGCTGAAAGATATCATTACTATGCATGCTCAAATAATACTGTGATTGGCATTAAAATGGAACATTAAAGCATTGAATAACTACTTTAAAACAAACATGTATATTAATACAAGGATTAAATACGATTGACTAATGTAACAAATATTATTAACATTATTATTGCTATTTGTATCAAACTGAATGATACCCAGATGCCACACTGTTCATCTATTGATGTTGATGTATATTTAAAAAAAAGGATTAGGGCGAAATATCTAGAAATAAATGGATAAATAAATTGTCTATTTCTTATTAAAATAATGTGTTATTTGAAAAATTATTTTAAGAAATCAATATTTAAATTCCTCTTCAATTATGAAGGACTCTGGTGACATTAAGTAAATCATTAGCATTGTTACAGGGATAACACAGGAAGAATCCTGTATGATAATTTGAATTGCCAGGAACAAATGAACATCTATATATTTTAAGACAAAAATGACAATGTTAATCTGTTTTTGCCTCCCCATAGAATTTAATTAAAATAAAATTACTTTATGATTTGGATTTTTAATCTGAATTATTAAATAAGTTTGACTTAATTAGCTTCATGCATAGCATAAACTTCCATCTGGTAGAGTAATTTTACAGACTTAATTGTATATCACTATAAGTCAATCGGACACTGAGGAAAACTATTGAAAAGCTATTTCCTTTCCTTTGGAAGAGAATTATGTACAATTTCAGCATGATTTGCATTGCTAACACTGAAAGCCAACTGGGAGGAATCACTCTCATTTATATTACTTTCCCATGAGAAAATCAAGAAAGACTATAAAACTAGTGCCATTATTCAAAAAGAGCTCCAACATACTGAGTCTGAGCACATATTTAATATAAATTTTTCCTTAACTTGGAAGAGATCCTTTATCAATAACCGACAGAATCTGCTTTAGAAGTCTTGATATATAGCCATAACTAAGAGGGACAGCTTTGTGATCTCATCTAAGATGAGAGTTTGTGCTGTATATACTAGAAATGCCATTCCATGTACAAATTCTTACAGTAGCAAAGGGGTTCTGCTTTATTTGTGTGAGGCTCTACAAGATTCCCTCCTTACCGATTTCTGTTACTAGAGATCTACAGTATCCCATTACTTTATCAGACTGTCAGACTGTGGCTTCCTTAAAAAGGGAAGAAAATGTTTAAATATCAAGCAACTTCACAATTATTGGAGCCTAATATTTTGAGGATTTTTTTTTCATAAGGTGAGTGATATGATTAATAAATGAGGAGTTTGCTTGATATGAAACAACTAAATATTGTACAAGCATTGAACTAAGATAGTTGCAATTACAACTTTGCCTTCATTCATGCAGAATGGAAATGTATGCATTTGATTCTCAATTCTGAAATATTTCACAAGGTGTTTGAAAAAAGAAAAGTCTTTTAATATCACTATCACTTTCAATATATCTATCAGTTTAATATCAATTTTAGATTGCAGTTTGGGCTCCATTGTGTGGTCTACTTGAATTGCTCCATTATAGACAAGACATAAAACTGTCTGGCAGCATTACTGGAAAGTTCCAAATTGGAGACAGTTGCCCTAATCTATTGTATTACTTATTTATAAAAAAAAAGTATTCTTATAAAAAGTTCTAATCAATTAAATTTAATAATTAATAATCAATTTATAAAAGTTCAATAAGTGAACTACATACTATTCTATACCTGAAGGGTAGCTTTGATGCAATATTGAAATTTTGATAAAATATTTTTTTAAAATCTGATGTCATACTTGGGGACAATTTGAATTTCATCAATCTATTTTGTCCAGTGATTCATTTCTTCCTCTACACCTTAATTTATCTGCAATCTCACTACTGTCTACGCTGATTAACTTCAAAGATGGAGTCACCTGATGCTTACTGAGCATTTTTGCATTCACAGAATCTATTTACTCCAACTAAGTTTCAGTTTATTTAGAAGTAGTCTGGAGATAACTTATTTCCCCAAGTTGATTCCCTATCTTTCAATTCAGTTATATAACAGAACTTCTTTTTCTACCATACAGACAGTTCACGTGTAGGCAACATTTGCAAACCATCAATTTTGCCTTCTTGGTTACAATTGCCAATCATACAGAGCAAATAAGAGAATCAATAGCCAAACTTTTAAAATAATAGACATTTCAACTAATACATTCTGCTTTGAATTTGTAATCATGTAATTTGAAATGCATAGTTAGAGGTAAGAACAGGGATTCCTTGTTTTCTCAGACAAAACAAAACCTAATGCTGATGAAGCAACTTCTTCAAAATTAGATGAAAAGCCTATACTTTTCATCTATTGCCTGAATCAGAAACAAGTGACACTCACCATTCATAGCTCAAATAAAAGGATAAAGAGGAAAAATCCACTCTTGTGACAAAGGTCAAACATTTGCCAAAAAAGAACCTGCTTCTCTCTTTCCTCCTTACTCTTTGAATGTTTCATGGGACAGCTTTGTCAGGAATGGTCCCATGAGGATGCAGTAGGCTCCAGAATGTCCCCTTTGCCTAAGGGATGCCCTGTAGCCACCCTGATCAGTTTAGGGTCATTTCACTTGTGTCATCCCAGTTCCGGTTGTTTTTCCTCTAAAACTGTCAAGTACTTATTAGAAGCTGAATGTGAATATGTTGCTGCGGGCTGAAATTAGTCCCCCGTCAATTTAGTATTAGTCTATTACTTAAACAAAATCTATGTAGAATGGCAACCAAATGATAAACTTGTGATGGAAAAATATTATTTTCGTTAAAAAGTAGTTACTATGCTAACATTTTGCACACAACTGCATTGATTACAGAAGTAGCCAAAATGAAATGACTTCATTCTCCTTTTCTCTCACCCCTGGGTTTTTAAAAAGAATCTTATAGTTGTGTATTCTCTCTGCAGCTGACGTGCAGTGTGCCCAAATATTTGGAATAATGTATAGAAAACATCTGTTTTTAATTATGCTGTAGCTCATATATAGACAATGAGAATTGAATTAAAGAATATTTTGAAACCCCCATGGAGATATAAGAGTATTAACAGCTGCAATACAGAACAATACTGTTAAAAAGTTTGAAAATGTTTAACTTTACCAATCAACAGTGTTATACCTCTTAAATATTGATAATGCCTTTCAAAGGAATTTTTTAAAATGGGAAAGCAAATGACAAACACAAACACACACACACACCCCTAACATTTTAAAGGATCACCATATTAGAATAAGGGGAAAAATAATAAAAAGGTTTCGGGAAGTCCTTTTAATTCTTTATATTTTTGTATATGTAAAGTATTGTTAAAAAGAGAATTCTAAAAAGAATTTCAAAACAGCTATTTAGTTTGGACATTAAACTTTTAACTGAACAGTTTATAAATCTACCAGAAAAATATTTTTTTAAGAAAATGGAAATATCCATGAACATGATACCTCTTTCAGAAATGATTTTTAAATTCTTTTGGATCTTGCACTTATGCAAGAATGGCGCCTCTCTGCTTTTCCTTAAAGCAGCCACTTTTTTTTTCAGGCTTACTCATCAGCTTTAAAAAAGATCCTCATATTTTAGGAATAGCTTTAATGAGTTGACTTCTGAAAACCAAAACATACTTTTTTTCAAGTTTATGCTGAAACATTGCTTGAATTTAATAGCACAGAGGTGCTGTTCAAAGCATCTCTTCCATCATTCCATCACCATGGCTACATGCTTTCTACAGTTTTTTTTAATTTTTATTGATTTATTTGATAAGTCAATCGCTTACAAGATAATAGGTATAAGTATAAACAGTTATGAATACAGGAAATGGTTACATATAAAAATAAATAAAAAGAAACAATAGGACAGGGACGATAGGCACGTTGGTGCGCTTATGCACGTCCCCTACAGACCTCTTAGGAAAGGGGTGAGGTCAATAGTAGACAGTCTAAGGTTAAAGTTTTGGGGGTTTGGGGAAGAAACCACAGAGTCAGGTAGAGTATTCCAGACATTGACCACTCTGCTGCTGAAGTCTTATTTCCTGCAATTAAGTTTGGTGCAGTTAACCTTGAGTTTGTATCTATTGTGTGCTCTTGTATTATTATGGTTGAAGCTGAATTATTCATTGACAGGTAGGACATTGCAATGTATGATTTTATATACTATACTTAGATTGGACCAAAGGTGGTGTAGTTCTAGGTTTTCTAGGTCTAGAATTTTAAGTCTGGTGGCATAAGGTATTCTGCAACAAGTATTAGAGTGGAGAACTTTTCTTGTGAAATATTTCTGGACTTTCCCAACTGTGTTAATATCAGACACGTAATGTGGGTTCCGGACTGATGAGCTGTATTCAAGTATTGGTCTAGCAAATGTTTTGTATACTCTAGTTAGTAGTGTGATATTACCAGAGAAAAAGCTATGTAGGATTAGGTTAACAACTGTTAATGCCTTTTTGGCTATGTAGTTAGAATGGGCTCTAGCACTTAGATCATTAGAGATGAGTACTCCAAGATCCTTGACAGAGTTTGGATCATCAACAAGGTCTTGAATATTCAGCTTCTATTTTATTTTCTGATTTTTGTTGCCAATATGTAAGACAAAGCATTTATATGTTGAGATTGAAGTTGCCATTTGTTTGACCATTCTGAAACATAGTTGAGGTCTTTTTGAAGGGTAACAGTATTTTCTGTGGTGTTGAATAGCTTTACATCATCAGCAAATAGAACACAGTTGCTCTTAATATGATCACAGAGGTTATTTATGTAGATTATAAAGAGAGTTGGTCCTAGAACACTGCCTTGGGGACACCACTGTTGACAGGTACAGAATTTGATAGGACACTCCAAATTTTGACTATTTGTTGTCAGTTTGACAGGAATGCTTCTATCCAGTTATGCAGGTGTCCAGAAATACCGTAAGATTTTAGTTTTAGTAGTAGTTTGTCATGTACCACTGAACCAAAGGCTTTACAAAGTCTATGTAGATTGCGTTTATTGCTTTGCCCTGATTGAGTTGTATAACCATGTTTTTGCAGTGTAAGAGTTGCAGATTACAGGATAGTTTTTTTCTGAAATCAAATTGTTCAATCTATGCCTGTAACTATTAATTTAAAATGTAGTAGATTTTTAACATAACATATTGAATTATCCATTCATTCATATACTTTATTGCAAAACCCCTCTAAATCATAAGCACCAAGATTTTTCAACTGTAATCATTTTTCAATGATTACATGATTAGTGGCTGTAGTAGGTGTGTCAAACTCAAGGCCCATGGGCTGGATCCAGCCATGGGTACTTAGATTTGGCCCATGGGGCCGCCCTGGGAACAGCAAATGACCAGCCTGCAGTGTCTCTGTCAGAGAAAACGGAACTCAGGAGGGCCACAGACAGGGCCCATTTTCAGTGGCTTCCTGAAGCTCTCTGCCAGCAAAAACAGAGCTCCGGGGAGCTCCGATTTCGCTGGCAGAGGGATAGCAAAACACACTAAAAATAAAACAAAAGAAGAATGTTTCCCTTTTGCATTTGAGCATGCAAGAAGGGACAGGAAAGGAGAAAGGGAAAGAGGAAAGAGAAAGAAAAAGAAAAAAGGGAAGATGGGAAGAGAGCATGGAAGGAAAAATAAGGAAAGAGAGGACGGAAGATGGAAGGAAACAGAAGAAAAGGCAGGCAGGCAGGAAGGAAGGGAGATTATAATGAGAATGAGGGAGGGTCTGAAGGAAGTCCTGCCTTGGCCAACACAGATGCTCCCAACATGAGTGACGCTGAGCTGGCTATGCCCACCCTGGCCTCTGACGTCAACCACAATCCTGAAGCAGCCCTCAATAAAATCAAGTTTGACACTCCTGGGCTATAGTATTTTCAAAAGAATCATGCAGAGTGAGGGGTAATAATGAACATGAATTCTAGACCTCTTTGGCATGAAAGCCAATTGGTTAACTTTGTGCCATTCACGCTTTCTCAGCCCAACTCACAAGATTATTTTTTGTGGGAAAAATAGAAGGATGATGGGAATATTAGGCTTTTTTGCTGCCTTGACCTGACCAAACCATCTATTTAAAAAGTTAGGATAAAATATCATCACCATCCTCCTCCTCCTCCACCAGCACCAGAATATCCTCCACTCATATAATCATAATCAGCAACTGTTGTGAAATGAAAACAAGATTTCCATTTAGCATATATAATTATGTCTTAGCCAACCTCAAAGTATTACATATTATGATTAGATCAAGGTTCATTTGGTTACAGAATAAAATTGTCATTTAAAATCATTTTTAATATGCTCACCAGTTTTGCGGAGTGGAAAGTCATCCTTGGCATCTTGTGCTCCCGGCAATGTGTATTTATATGAAGGAGATGTACCACAAAGAGGAGGAGAAGCTTGATCCAGTGAGGTATGGTGGGCAGCCCTATGAAAAAGTAGTTATCATTGATTAGTATTACTTATGAATCTACAAATTAGAAATGATTTTGCTGTATCATATCCTCAAAATGTCCAGACACCTAACACTCTCCCAACAATTCAGGAGATATAAGTCTAGAGATCTGTCCTCTGGAAAAAGCAAGTTCCTGCTACCTGATTTTAATTTAATTTAATTTAATTTTTAATTTTTATTTCTTTAAATACATCTTTGGGTGAACAGTGTGGTTACAGGTCTTTAACATTTTAAAGTAAACATGACCCTAATTATATATTCCAACTATTAACTTTCTTATTTGATTTCATATTATTGCCTATTACCCATTTTTTCTGATTATAATTTTATTGCTTTGTCTTTTTCAAATCAAAGAGTGCATCAAAAGAGGAAGACATCTATAAACCTTTTAAATTTTACCAGAAGGAATAAGACTGTCTAAAGGGAGTAGCAGCCTTTTGCTTTGTGTTTCCCTGAAGATAAGATCCATCCAGAAAATAAGTCCAAGAATGAGTTTTAGTGTGTGCTTAATATAAGCCCTACCCCCAAAATAAGTCCTAGTTAAGAGCCTGCCCACTCCATTGGAAGTTGGATTGCTTCAGCTGCGAGGAACCTGGCCTATGGTTTCCATCGCCCAGGCTTCCTGAAGTCCATAGCAGCTGAAGAGTTTAGCTGAACCGTGAAGTTGAACGCACCCGTAAAGCAGTAGTGCAACCTGAGCAAGGAAGCCTTGTGAGCTTTGAGGGTGCTAGTGCCTGTATTTCCACAGCTATGCACAGAATTCATACAGACCTTCCCACTGGTATTCAAGGAGGCTAATCATGGTAAATACAAATATTTGTTAAAAAAAATAAAGGGATGGATTACAATATTGATGATGAATATAAATGACAAGAAAGTTTCCAAAGCCTTCCTATCACATTGAGTGAAACCTGAATCACCTCACAGAGTGCCCTGGCTAACTGGGTCAGAGGGCTGCGGCTGCTACCGGACACTGTCACACTCATGCACTCACTGCTTCCTGTGCATGCATGGGTGGGGGATAGGCCTTGTGATGAAAAAAAGAGAGACTCCCCTTAAAATAAGCCCTATCTTTTTGGACCAAAAATAAATATAAGACTGTCTTATTTTCAGGGAAACATGATAAATGGGTATTTTGAGATTGGCCCTTGTCTCATATATTACTCCTTCTGTAAACAGACAATTATGATAATACATGCTATAATACAGACCCACTACATTGACTACCACCATCATCATCAACATAATTATGAAAGTTTTCCTAAAAAACATGCAAAATTTTCATTTAGACAAAAAATGCCATTGTATTCGTAGAATATAATTATTCTATTTTAATTCAAAAGAGAATTAAGGGAAACCAATGGGACTGGTAGTTGACTTATATCAAAAATACTGTATTCATAGGACATATCTGAAAATTCAAAAGGGAAAAGTAAGGAAGATGCAGTACCTCTTCTCTCTTCTATATTGAATAGCATATGGTTAAATTAACTTTATCCCTGATGAATAATAGTCCTATTATTTGATACCACAAAGATGGCTTAAGATGCAAAAAGATAAACATACATGTGCCAGAGCTTGTGGCGCCGGCTAGTGGAATGAGTCTTTCCATTAGATAGTGAGTCTTTCGCCGCTGATTTACTCAGCAGGAACTCTTGAAGTTTCTGCTTCACTTCAGTACTGGCCACCGCTCCTAAAACATACACCATTTTTTATCATTCCATTCATATATGCCCATGCATTTCATTGAAGCTTTCTAGCTTTGATTGTGAGCCAAACTAGTATCTAATAAAAATTTAATATGAGTAATTGTGAACAATTAATATGAGCAATTGCTATGGCAGAATTAAATAAAATAATGAAAAGAAAAACAATGTCGATTAAAATTGTGTAGCATATCTTTTAGCTTCATTGAAACCATGTAATACAATAAAGGGAAATAAAACCAGTGTGTGTAATAGTTAAGGGAATTGGACTAACAATAAGGAATTCCAATTTCAAATCTGATTTCAACCATGATACCTCAAAGGCTAATTTTAGATCAGTTGTAGTCACTTACACAGCTGTTGTTAGGAAACACTGATAGGAAAAGTACAGTGTATTCCATCTTGAATGGCCCTGAAGAAGACGTATCAATCTAACAAATAAGCAACATCAGATATGGGTTCACTCTTGGTTTTGTGATCTGAAGAGTGATGAGTGCAGATGTTTTCTAGCATTAAAGCAAGCATATTCAACTGGAATTGTTTTATACTGTTATTGCCTTTTTCTTTTTGACCAAAACTGATCTCTTGAACATTATTTAAACCAGAGGAGGCAACCTATTGCTAGAAGACAATATTTGGCCTCATCACCATGTATTTCCATATGTGAGGCAAACTGGATCTATTTCCACACTGAATTCCCACTGTGTAAAATATATGTAAATTCTAGTCCCTCCCCCTAAATGTCATCACTGAAAGCATTCTGAGAAGCTAAAAAATATTTTAAAAAACATGATTTCTACACGATAAATATTTCCCACCCTTGTTTTAAATTCTGTAGTATAAAATTCCACACTATGTTTTTATATAGTTGTTCTGTAATGTCTATAGATGTATGATTTTAATCAGTTTTTAGTTTGCAACTGATGTACTGTGCTATGTTCATAACTGATATCTTTTGTGGAAATACTATATATAATGTACTGATTATGAACCAAATTCCTAATAGAGATCAAAGAATGGTTTCATGTATCATTACTTTCAAGGTCTAATTCTTTATATTAAAGAGTAATAAGCATGCATTAGACTAACCAATACTGCTATAGTCACAACAAATGAAAGTATGAAGTATATGTTATTATAAGCTTAGTATAAACAAAGAGGGAATACTCTGAAATATGTGTTTTATTGTTATAAGTAACACAGAGGAAGAATCTTTTTTCAAAATCTAACACTTAATATTATGCTACTGCTAAATTTATACAATTCTCCTCTAAAATGAAAGCATATAGAAAGAATACAATAACATTATCAATTTTTCTCAATATTGGCACACAATACATTATCAGTGAGAAATTCCAGAGAGAAAATAAAGGCATCTGATGTTATAATTTGTTTCCTTCTATAAGTAGCATTTTGAAATACTGAAATATTTGGCCTTTACTTCCATTCCCTTTGTGAGCAGACTTACATGCATCTATCTCCCCCTAGTGTATATCACATTCTAGTAATGTCTTTCTTTTCAACTTTGTCTTAAAACACAGAAACACAGACCTATGTTATTAAAAGCCAAAAGAGCTAAATTTTGGAACTGAGATAATAGAAAGAATATTTCATGTCTTCTCTAATCTATGCAGAATATACCTCCATATTTATGTGTACATTATAATGGAAATACAATAAAAAACTTAAAATATAGAATAGGATTAATTTATATTTTTAGGGAATTATATACTCAATCTGTATAGAATTTTATTGTCAGGCCATATTTTTATAAAGAGGGATAATGAAGATTGGTGGGAGAGATGTACAAAACTTAGATATCCTCTTCTAGCCTGATTGAACAGATCTTACTTTCTCGGCTTCTTTCTCTGCTTTTGATTGGTGGACATTGCTCCCTGCGATGTCTTTCCAATTCCTGTTCTTGCCTCTGTTGCTCAAGTTTCTGTTCTTTTTCAAGAAGTTCCTGTTGATACTTAATGGCTAAGAGTTCCTTTTGCAACTTGTAAAAAAGACAAAGTCATGAGAAAGTGCAGTTTTTATGGTAGCATTGGCTATAATAAGGGCTTCACAAACTGTGAACATAAAAAAGTAGCTCTTAGAATTTGCTAGCTAGAATAGCTACAGCTACAATTCTGAAAGCTGATCCATACATTTGAGAAATCTGTACTATAATATTTAAAATGTTAGAAAATACAATTCTATTCTACTCCATTTTGGCATTGATTTGTAAATATTTTCATTAAAAGATCACAGGAAATAAGTGCAAGGTTTTTGAACACGCTATTCTGATTTCTGATTTCCTTTTTGCAATAAATGTATCTAATCTATTTCTATATGAAATCTATGTGTCTATGTGTTTGTATTTGGATCAAAAAGTGAATTACAAAGGTCATGAAATGCAAAAACATAAATAATTGTGTTCCAATTAATTGGAAAGTGTGAACTTTACAAATGTAAATCAAACTATTTATAAAATTATTTATAAATTAAATAAATGTTCTATTCCACATAAATATAATTCCCCTAAAAGTAAAAAAACTAAGTTATCAACAATTAAGGTTTAGTTCCATCTGAATTAAAACACTATGGATTACTACTAATGACAGCAAAGAATTCTTCTGTTCCTAGTACCATCTAGTGGTGATCTAGATATTGTAATTCCCTACTAATCGCTAACTCATTTCACTTATTTCAAGAAAAATTATGGCTAAGTAGTATTCTTGTTTATGGTTAGTTGTTTAACAGATTTTAATGCTATTTTTATATAAAGGGTATCAGTCTTAACTAAAAATAAATTCAGACAGCTGACAGCCAAAAAAATTTATTAAAGGATTTCCAGTTTCTGACTGAATCTCTCTTAAAAATGGAATCTCTCTTAAAAATACTTATTGTATATCTAATGATATGGCTTTCCTGGTGGGTTGCTTTTCAAACAAGACCTTTAACATGAGAAATCTTTTTGTGCTGTTTTTTTCTCATTTACTACATTGCTAACATTCAATTTGTTCATTATGTTATAAGCAAAGGATATATTTTCATATGCAAACTTAATCTAATATGTTAGAATAGAATGGAATAGAATTCTTTATTGGCCAAGTGTGATTGGACACACAAGGAATTTGTCTTTGGTGCATATGCATATTATGAGAAGCAAACAGAAGCATGGAATTAAAAATAAATAAATAAGATATATCAAGTTCCTTAGAAGGTATAAACTGAAGCCACATATTAAATGATTTAGCACCAAAAATTTACATTTATTATGTTTACTTTAATGATCACTGATTATTTAATGATCATTATTCCAAATATAATAAACATTTTCAAATATACTTCTAAAAGCATACAGATAAAGGCAATCTGCTGAATAAATGCTAAATAATTCTGATATTTAGAAAAATAGGATCTTAAAGTTTAATTCAAAATCTAAGCTCTTTAAAAATTGTGCTGAAATTTGGAAAGTGTTGTTCAAAGAACCAGTCCTTATATTTTAACCGGCCATTTGATTCCATTTATAAGTTTTTTTAAAGAGACAAATGGCAGTATAGTATTTTTAAGCAGATCAGTATCTTCCAAAGGGGCTCTCAAATTTGCTAACTTTATTTTGTCTTCCAATAACTTATTTTGCTGTAGTTGCAAATAACTGTTCTTACATGTATATCTGCATTCAAGTGAGAGGCAGATAGATATGGCAGAGTGAGGGACTAATATAAACTTTCATCACATATCATGTTGATATACAAGAAAAATAATTCAGTCACTCAATTTCTACAGTAACCAACCCCTTCCCCATCCTGATGTACTATGAAGAGAAAAAAAATCTGCTACCTTCATGTGCTCTTGGATCTGTGCTTGGTGCTGTCGTGTCAGGTTCTCATGCTGTTTCTGAAATTCTTCTATCAAAAGCTGTTTCTGAATCTGCTGCTGATGTTGAATCAGGATTAATTCCTGTTGTAACTGCTTTTCCTGCATCAAGGGATCCATCATGGGTGCCATCATCCTGATATCAGTTCGCAAATCTAATGGTCTGACTTGTTCTAATCCAAGAGGAATTTCTGATTTCACATCCACTAATACAAAAAAAAAAGATAGAGAAATAGATTTAAATTTTGTGCATATATGAAATGAAGATTTGCTTCCTATCTCCTTAAATAGTTGTTGTTTTCTCTGGCCTCTTGATAATGCAGTAAAACTGGAGATTATCATCAATGGTCTTTTAACTTTCCAAAGAAATTTTGATAGTATTTGTTGTCAGAGATTTCAGTAAAACCCAAAGCTCTACCTTTGTTAAAATAATTTAAAAGTAATGTGCTATAGATAAAAAAAAAACTGCTGCTGGTTTTAAGTGATGCTTATAACATGTCATTTGGTGCTTAATATCAAAATTAAATATTTTTCATAACATCAGGCAATCCAGATTTCAATATCAAATATTAAGGGAGAGAATATTTCTTCTGATTAAATTTTTTATAAGTTTTGTTTTCCTTTTAAATTTAGAGTAGGTTGTTAAAGAAAATAGAATAATAATCCACCGTCACTTCATGGAAGTTGTTTCATTCATTTTATATGATATTCTTCTGCTTATGCATTACATTTTTGTTTGCATTATTCTTTATGAAAGGTTAAGTTAAATATTCATTGGTAATTGATTAATTGGTAAATATCGGAAAAAAGAGTATTGGACAATTCTTATGTTTTTATGTAATAATTTGCAAAAAATAGATAAAACTTTTGTTATTTAAATACTATGGCTAACTATGAAACTCTATAAGAGGCAGTTTATATATGGTACAAAAATATACTTTATAAATACAAACTTGTAAAGCCTCTTAAGTTGTGAACATTCACAAAACATGTTCAATAAATCCCCAATGACATTCATAGGAATGTAAATGTCTGTAATAGATTTCTGATATGAATGTGTAAGTTACATAATTTTCATATTTGTGATGTTATGAATTCAGAATGTCATTTATATTATCTTGTATTATCATTTGCCTTCCATCCCTTGCAGAAATCCATTAATATATGATTCTATCTTAGACCACTAGGCCATCTAGTTCCTTCTACTGTATGGATTTACAGCAGTTCTTTCTTGTTGCATAGAAATACCAGGGCCAGGGGATAAAAACAGAAATGAAATATAAAACTTCATTTCCTTGACTCAACTATACTGAAATTCCTGCTAAACTAATTTGCTACCTTTGGGCATTCAAACAGAAAGGCCATAGCTCTAAAAAAATATAAATTTGTCCAATTTATAGAAAGACAAGCAACTATGAAATATTTAGAATATTTGATGTTCTTCTTTATTTTTTTATTAGAGATGGGCATGGTCTCTAAATATAGCTATTAACAGTATCTTTTTGTAATTGTAGTTTAGTGACGCCTCTAGCTTTTTAAAAATATTGGTTTGATATCTATGTACATATCTGAATACAATATTTTTATTCAAATATATGAATGAAAGTTCTATGTAAAGTTTTTAAATGGTGGATGGAGGGGAACAGCCTGATCAGAAGAATACCCATGATGCAAAACAGATTAGTTTACATCTCATCCAGAAGAGGGCACTATATACAAGTATATCAAAGAGATCTTCAAACAAAAATGTACTACAGATTTGCCTCATTTCTTGGTACATGTATCAGAAAACATATATTTGGACCAATATGCAGCTTGTTTTTTTTTTTAATAGAATAGAATTATTTATTGGCCAACTGTGATTGGACACACCAGGAATTTGTCTTGGTGCAAATACTCTCAATATACATAAAAGAAAAGATACATTCATCGAGTTAAGAATCATAAGGTACAACACTTAATGATATTCATAGGGTACAATGAGCAATCAAATCATACTAGGAAACAGTCAATAAAAATGTAAGGGTACAAGCCACAAAGTTACAGTCATACAGTCACAAGTGGTAGGGGATGGGTGATAAGGAATGATGAGAAGATTAATAGTAATAGTGGTGCAGACTTTGTAAATAGCTGGACAGTGTTGAGGGAATTATTTGTTTAATTTAGAGAGTCTAAGGTTAAAGTTTGGGGGTTTGGGAAAGAAACTACAGAGTCGCTTTCTGCTTCCCTTAGTTCAAATAAATAAGGATGCATCACAAAACAGATTTGCATAACTATATCTTCTGATTTTTTAAAATATTTGCAGCAACAATGTAAGCTGAATGTTTATTTTTGCATATCTATTTTTTAATATATGATATTGGGAGTATAGATAGAAGACAGTAAACACCTCACTACTTCCTAGCAACAGATATAAAATATGATGTACTACCTGTACTACCATTTGTATAATTTTTTTATTAAAATGCAACTGTAAAGCTCAATACAGTTTATTTTCCCAGGTAACTATATTTGCTTCAATGGCAACATACAATCTCTTGCTTTTGTTCTACAATTTATCAGAACTGCAAATCCTTAAGTTACAAAAATTACTCCAATTATAATTTTTCCAAATCAAAAGCAGGTAGCATAATCTGAGTTCTGCTATTCAATTTCTACTGCAGCAAACTATATTCTATTTCTCAAGACTAAATATAGCAGCATTTATACAAGAAATCAATAGTGCTTGGAGTGAGGAGAGCGGAGCTGGCGTCGCGATGATACGGCATGCGACCTTGGAGGTCTGAAATCACTGCCGATATCTTTGCTCCTCGACGGTCCAAGTGGATCTAAACCGTCCCGAAGAGACGGTGAATGTAAAGAGCGCATCCTGTCGATCCCAGGGATACCGCAAAGTCCCTGGTAGATCCAGGAGAAGCTCTTTTTGCCAGTGGCAAAGAGGCAGGTATCTGCTATGGCGGCTTGGAGTCTGGATGCCTATTTCCTTACCAAATGCAGATTATAAAATTTTTGCTTCAATATTGGCAGAAAGACTTAAAAAATACTTAAACAATTTTATCCATCCTGATCAAAATGGATTTCTGTCAAAGAGACAAATTAAAGACAATATGAGAGTAATCTTGGACACTTTGGAATACTACGAGGCACATCCTGAAAAACAAATGGCTTTGATATTTTTAAAGGCACAGAGGGCATTTGATAATGTGAATAAGCAATTCATGTTATTACTGCTGGAACAGCTGGACTTTGCTAGAAAATTTATTCAAGCAATAGTAGCTATATATCATAAGCAAACGGCAAAGGTAATGATAGAGGGAGAACTGACAGACTCTATCGATATATGAAAAGGAACAAGACGAGGGAGCCCACTATCACCTTTCCTATTCGTGTTAACTTTGGAAGTGTTAAACAGAAATATTAGAGATGAAAAGAGTATAAAAGGAATGAAAATTAAAAAGGAAGAATTTAAACGGCAAGCCTTTGCGGATGATTTGGTTTTTATCTTAGAAGACTCTTTAGAAACAGCACCAAAATTAT
Source organism: Pseudonaja textilis (assembly GCF_049901715.1). Lineage (NCBI taxonomy): Eukaryota > Metazoa > Chordata > Lepidosauria > Squamata > Elapidae > Pseudonaja > Pseudonaja textilis. Next base: position 35,033,558 of record NC_142008.1, on the reverse strand, counting down.
TGGAAAAGATAGAGTCATATGGCAAGGTGGCTGGTTTGAAAATAAATAAAGATAAGACAAAGATTTTGACAAAGAATATGTTATCAAGACAAAAGGAAGAATTGGCAGATCTATTGAAAATTCAAGTCACGAATAAGATCAAGTATTTGGGGATACATTTGACAGCAAGATGTAGTACATTAAAAGAGAATAATTATATCAAACTTAAACAGCAGATAGCGTTAGACTTGGCAAAATGGGAAAATCTACAACTGTCATTAATAGGGAGAATATCAACAATCAAGATGAATATATTACCCAAAATTTTATATTTGTTTCAAATAATTCCAATTAGGATTGGAAAAGACTACTTTGAAGATTTAAATAAAATTGTGTTGAAATATATATGGCAATGTAAGAAAGGGAGAATAAAGTTAAAACTTTTGCAAGATGCTAGAATAAGAGGAGGATTTGGTTTGCCTAATTGGGAGTTATATTACCAAGCTACAAATTTGATGTGGGTTAAGGAATGGATAACATTAAGAAATACTAGATTGTTGACATTAGAAGGACATGATCTGTTGTTGGGCTGGCATGCTTTTCTATGGTATAAAGGAACTAAAACACAGGGTTTTTTTTAGAAGACATTATATATGGAAGTCTCTGTGGTTAAACTGGGAGAAGATTAAAAAACAATGTTATTTGAAAATTCCAGTCTGGCTATTGACGAAGCATTTTCTTATCCTATAATATACAAAAAGGAACGAACAGTTAGATATGGTGAAATATTGAATGAAAAGTGTGAACTTAAATCTATACAAAAAGTAGAGAAACAAGGTATAATGATGAATTGGTTTTCATGTGCACAAATACATTCAAGGTATGATAAAGATTCTAAAACAGAAGGTTTCTATGATAAACTGACTGACTTAGATAAGATTTTTACAGGTACTGATGAAAAGGTGATTAAAAAATTGTATGGATATTTATTAGAAATTAAACTAGAAGAAGAACAAGTTAAAGAAACTATGATTGCTTGGAGGAAGAATTTTGGATATGGAATTGATTTAGAGAAATGGCAGAAATTGTGGTCTCAAAATTATAAAAGCATATAAAGAAAATTTGTATAAGATATTTACAGGTGGCATTTTCCCCCGACAAGAATAGCAAGAATGTTCAAGAATAAATCTGAAAAATGTTGGAAATGTCATCAGACACCTGGCTCATATTACCATATGTGGTGGCCTTGTGCAGATGCTAAAAAATACTGGACTAAAATCCACACGTGGTTGGAAAAAATGACAAAAAAACATAGATTTGAAACCAGAGATATTTTTATTGGGAATTTTACCTGAAATATATAGTAAAGACTTGAAATACCTAATTGTAAATGTATTAACAGCGGCTAGATTGTATTTGTTAAAAACTGGAAAAATGAGAAAACACCATCACAGGAGGAAATCATTAAGAAGGTATTGGAATGTGCTGAAATGATTAGATTGACATTTGAAATTAGAGAACAAGATGATAAACAATTTTATAAAATTTGGGATCTATTCTATCAATGGTTAGACAATAAAATATAGTAATGAAATATGTAGACTTTTAGAAAATAATAAATATATAAAGATGTATTCTTTTCTTATTATATCTACAAAATGATTTTAGGATAGATTTGGGATGATAATATGAACCGTTATAAAACAAATTAAATAAAATATGATTATTTGTAAAATATGAATGAATAAAACTATAGTCAAATGATTAATAATGATATTAATGTATTTAATATTTGATTGAAAGTATGAGAGTATATACAATGTAATTGTAATTGAAGACTATGAAATGGAAGCACAAAACAATTTGTAAACCAACCGGCACACTGTATGTATATATATGGAAGATGGCTTGATGTTTTTATGTTTTGTTTGTTCATGTTTGTTTTAAAAACCAATACATTTTTTTTTAAAAAAAGGGATAATAAAGATTTATGGATAATCAAAAGCTTTTGAAAACAGGAAAGGAGAGAAAAATAATAAAAGGGCAGGATCTGGAAGGGATGAGACTGCCTGGAATTAAAAAGAACTTACAGCAAAATCTCAACAAGACTTCCAAAAGATACATTTTAACTGAAATATCGCAACAAAAACCCCAGGAAGAGAAAGTGGAAAAAGAAATAAGAAGAAATAACTCAGGACTATTTGGATTACTTGATGATTTCTGGATTTTTGGTTATTGTATTGAATGACTAAAATCAATCGGGTGGTTGTTTAAAACTGTTTAAAATGGCTCCACTTTTAGAAGAACTGAAAATGGAACTTAAAAAGTACATAGATGCACAGGAAGGAAGAGGTTCTTTTGGCTTCGTATTTCAGTTTTAGAAATGGAGATTTGGAATTATGAGAAACAATAAGAAATGCCTGCAGAACAAGAAGATTGCGATAAAGAAGAAGCCATCTTTAATGAACAAGTAATCTCAGGTGGGGGGAAAAAAGGAAATGGGGGAAAGAGAATGGAAAGTTTAAGATTGGGAAAAATAACTCAAAAAAAAGAGAGTGAAAAATAAGTATAAAATCAGAAAGCAACAGAAGAGGGAAATGCAGAAGAGAGAATTAGAAGAAGAGAGACAAGGGGGTAAAAAGAGGAGGGAGAAGATGAGAGGGAAGAAAGAAGGGAAAAGAAGTTATACAGGACAGAACAAAATATAGAGAAACAGGGCCTATTTAGAGATAATGGGTGAAAATTTAATGGAAAAAGGGATTCTGCAAAGGTATATAAGATAGTAGTTATATTAGAAACAGAAATAATTTTAGAAAATATGAAACAATGTATGATTAAAATGTTTGATAAAATAGCTATCATAATTCAGTAGAATGTTTGTCAATAAATAAATGTAACAAAATGAATATTTAATGATTCGTGAAGAGAAATAAGGGAAAATTAATTATGGAGATTGTATGTGTCTTTAAGGAAGTATGATATTTAATTGAAAAGAAGTGTTAAAGATGTTAAGATTTTAATGATTATTAATGATAGAACTGAATTGGAATGGAAGGAGGGTTTATAATTACATATATTTATAATCTTTTTTAAAAAAGAATATAGTGTGTATTATAAGAATGTTCCAAGCAGAATTCGATTGGAAGTTATCTATTATGTATTATATTGAAGGTCATAACCTTAAGGTATATATTGAAGTTTAAATAAGGTTGTAATTAAAAGATATAAAGGTGTCATACTCCAATTAGTAACTACAGGAGAAAATTTGTTTAATGAGAAAAGATAATATGAAAACTTTGTAACAAGATAATAGAACCCTAGGAAGAAAAAGTGGAAAAAAGAAACAAGAAGAAACAGCCTTGGATTACTTGGTGATTTTTGGATTTTTGATTATTGGATTTAAAGGACTAAAATCAATTGGGTGGTTGTTTAAAAGTGTTTAAAATGGCATCACTCTTGAAACAACTGAAAATGGAACTTAAAAAACAGAAAGAAGATGCACAAGAAGGAAGAGAGTTTTTTGGCTTCGTATTTCAATTTTTAGAAATGGAGATCTTGAACTATGAGAAGCAACAAGAAATGCTTGAAGAACAAGAAGGGTGGGACAAGGAAGAAGCCATCTTTAATGATCAAGTAATTCTATGTGGGGGAAAAAGGAAAGGGGGAAAGAGTGAAAATTTTAATTTTTGAAAAAACAACCCCCCCCAAAAGAGAATTGTTTGAAAAGTAATTACAATATTAGGGAGAAACAAAAGAATGGATTACAGAAGAGAGAATCAGAATTAGAGAGACAAGGGGTCAAAAGGGGGAGGGAGAAGAAGAGGTGGAAGAAGGAAAGGAAAAGAAGTTATAAGGAACAGAAACAGGATATAGAGAAACAGAGAAAATGTACAAGAATTAAAGGTATAAGCCTATTTAGAAGACATAGAGATAATGGGTGAAAATTTAATTGAAAAAGAGGACTCTGCAAGGGTACATAAAATAGCATTGTTATATTAGAAATAGAAATGAATTTAGAAAATATGAAAGAAGTGTGATTAAAGTGATAGATAAAATACTTATTGTAATGTAATGGAATGTTTGTTAATAAATAAATGAAATAAAGAGAATGAGAGAATGAAAGTAGGAAATGATGGGAATGTTTAATTGTTATTAATGATTTATAAAAATATAAGTGAAGACAGATATGAAAGAAATATGAAAAAAATTATGGAAATATTACAAATGTTCCTAAGGAAGTATGATATTTAATTGAAAAGAAATGTTAAAGAAGTTAATTAATATTAATGGAAGATTGTAACTAAGATTAAAAGTTGAGCTAAATTGGAATAGAATGAGTATTTTATATAATTTATATGTGTGTGTGTGTGTGTGTGTGTGTGTGTGTGTTTTTCTTAAGTTTTCGCGGGTACTTACATGTATGGCATTCAGCTTTGTTCGGGTATTTTCCCGTCATTGTAGTTGTGCTTTTAAAAGTTGTAGCAACGTTTGGCAGAATCTCATCTGCCATCATCAGGCTTCTGGTTGTGTCCGTCTGGTGTTCATCTGGTTGTGTCAGCCTGATGATGGCAGATGAGATTCTGCCGAAACGTTGCTACAACTTTAAAAGCACAACTATAATGACGTGCGAAAATACCCGAACAAAGCTGAATGCCATACATACATACATACATACATACATACAATCTTAAGAACAGTGTGCATTTTAAGAATGTACCAAGCAGAATTCGATTGGCAAAAGTTATGTGTTATGAAATAGAGGTTATATTGAATGTTATAACTGTAAAGGCATAAATTGAAGTTTAAATAAGATCTCAATGGACAAAAATTAAAAGATACAAAGGTGTCATACTCCAATCAATAACTACAGGGGAAAACTTGTTTAATGAGAAAAGAAAATATGAAATTGAAACAGGACAGACAAAAGTATACACATAATGATTAGAAAGATATTGAAACTTAGAAAAAGAAATGTAATGGAACTTAGAAAGGAATGAGATAATTAAAAAAACAAGGTTGAGAAAACTAAGGGAAGGGAAAAATCACTGAGAAAATGCTAAAATATTAATAAGATATGGAATAGAATACAAAGATGAATATGAAATTGAGTTTGTGTCTGTATGGAACAGTGGCAACCCAGGATCATGCTAATCTCAATAAAGATATTTTATTTGTAGTATGTTTTGTGAAAACCCAAATAATTTTTTTTACAAAAACAACAACAAAAACACTAGCAGTGCTGAAAGGCAAAACCACAAAGGTCTCTAAAGCCGCTACAGCCACTAAGCTGAAAAAAAAGGAAAAAAACAGCTGTTTAGCGGCTTGCAACACTTCAAAAAAGTGGCACCTGGGCAAGAGGAGCTTCAGATGAGCGACAGGCTTCCTGCTCATGGGGAAAAAACCCGTCCCTGACAGAAATTGCAAGGGAGGAAAGCTACAGGGAACTCTAAGGGAAATGAAAACGGAACAAAAGGACAAGGAAAAAAACCTCGGCAGCGCTTAAAAACGCTGCGAAAGCTAACCTGTCAGCACTAAAGGGACAATTGATGAATCCACACTTCTGTCTGGAGATTGAAGAACCAATCAAGCCACAACCTCCTAGGGCAAGATTGAGTTGTGAACTGGGGAAAGTGACAGTTGACAAGGGGTGTGGCTAAAATTATGGACTCAGTTTCCAGGCAGAATGGCATGTGTCAACACAGCTATGGATTCTCCAATCATCATGCTGGAGAACAGTGTGTATAAGTAACTCTACTGTTAGTACACTAGTCATTACGTGTGTAAATACAAAATCCTCCACTTTTTCTTTTACTGGAGTTACTGTTTCTGTTGAAGCAGTGTGTGGTGCAGTTAGTTAGCTCCACTGACATGTCTGGTACAAGTGGATGAAGCCAGGTCTCCATGATAGTCATCAGACAACAGTGGTGAATGAGCTTATTCATCAGTTTTGATGACAAAGGATCTAGCATTAGTTAGAAAAATACTTGGTAATACTGGTCTGTGAGGCTGCTTCTGTAACTGAACTAGCAAATCAGCTCTGCATCCCCACTTCTGCTTCCTCTCTCTTTACTGTTGACGCTGTCTCCCAGGCCCAACAATGATCCATGGAGAACCTGGCAGTCTTACCACATCACTTGGTATATTATGAGATCTCTGGAAGTTGCTGGTAATATCTAGTTAACTAGAAAATTGAATCTTTAGTAACTTCTGCGGGTATAGAGTAGTTTTTGCCCACTCACTCCATTATAACACCAGGAGCTCAAAGCTGCAGTATCTATGCACGACACCATCTTGTATGGAAAAAAAGGTGACTTACAAGCAATACAAATAGTCTTTATTTTGTGATAAATCTATTTATTTAAATGCATTACAATACTGCAGCCAACTTTTGTACCTTAAATTGTGTAATCAGAACTTGCTTTGAAAAATGCCACTGGAAATCATACAAGATTTTCATACAAGTTCCTAAGTGGTTGTTACTCAAAAATATTAAATAAGGCAAAAGAAAAGGTGATAATTATGGTATATACAAATATTCATATTGAATTTTAAATTTGTGATCGAAAATGAAAGATTTTTGAGGCAATCTTACTTAAGCCTGTGCTGGAAAGCAATACTATTAGCCTTGATGGTAGTGGGACTGTTTCTGAAGGTTATTTGCTGGATGACTAATGGGCTTCCTTGTGCAGTGATTGGGCACTATGACAACTTCTGGAATAGATGGGCTAAGGGTTCACCAGGGCACTTCTTATGTATGTATACGTGAAGAAGTTATACATTACTCATGAAATGGAAAGACTAGTGAAAAGTCCTAGGATGTCTAGAAGTGCTGATGTTGCTAATTAATGTGGTAAAAGTTGTAGATAATCAATCACTGACAGCATGTACGGCTAAAGAACGGCAACAACATCTTCTGTCCATGAACCAAGCATACAAGATAAATAATATGAGTATCAACAAAGAGAAAACAGAAGTAATGGCAATCAGTAGAAAAAAGTATGTTCTAAACATAATAATAAAGGAGACAAGTATAAAATCCAAATATCAGAGTTCAAAAATCTAGGAACAACACTCACTGAAGATGGAAAAATGATGAAAAGATTAACATACAATGTAGTAAGTCTAACCAATTATTGGGACAGCTAGTTCTAATCCTAGAACATAAGGCAGTAACAATCACACAAAAACATCTCAAACATATTCTTCATCCTCATCCTATGTTACCAGTGCCAAATATAGATATTTGGAATAAAGCATAAGTTAAAGTTAGTTACCATAGAAATGTTGAGATGTTTGAGGAAAGCTGCTGGAGGGAGCAGAAGGGATAAAATAAAAACTGAGATCATAAGAGAATTGAATTGAAAATAATCAATATTAAAGTACAAAAACACTAAGTTAAGTAGTTTTCTCATCTGGAGAGGATGTCTTGGGATTCCATACTATATAAGCAGTATACAAAAAGAGGAAAAGGGCAAAGAACAAAAGGCAGACTCAGAAGAGAAATAACATCAAAGATACACTACAAAAGCATTAAATAACAATGGTTGAGGCAACCAGAAGTGCAAGCAGAACTTTATATCTCTATCAACACCTGAAGTGATAAAAGAAATAGGAGAAGGGAAAGAGGCAGGAAGAGGGAAGGAGAGGAGGAAGAGGAGATAAATATAGTAATAAAATATTAACAAAAAAACCCCATTCCTGGATATGTTTAAATAAGTAAAAAGTTTATATAAGGTTTTATATTAATAAACACCTGTATTTTATATTTTTCCTAAACATATTAAATATTTCTTTTGCATTATTCATTCAAACAATATAATAATAGCATAAAAAAGCATTTATTGATTTTAGTGTTACTTTTAGTTGCAGTGTACATGATATGACACCAATGTGGCTTATTTTCCTAAAAAATAGAGTAACAGTTGTTTTTAGTTTCAAGCTAGAATGCTATAAGAGAAGCTAATAGACATCTTAAAATAATATATACCGGGGTGTAAAACTCAATTTCATTGAGGGCCACATCAGTGTTCTGTTTGACCTTAAAGAATCAGAGGGCGTGGCCAGGGGACTTCTCTAGCTCGACATCTATTTTCGGCTGTGGCACCCTCCTGCAGTCCTCTGCCAGTGAAAACGAAGCTCAGGGGACTGCACATGCCTCCCCCAAAGCTCTGCTTTTGGCTGTGACGGCTCCTGCATCCCTGTGCCAGCAAAAATGGAGCTTGTGGCTCTCCTGACCTCTGTTTTCGCTGGCAGAGGCACTGTGGGCTAGTCCTTCATTGTTTACTGGGTTGTCCCGCGGGCCAGATCTAAGCACCCCATGAATACTCCAGTCTCCGGGCTGGATCCGGCCTATGAGTTTGACACTCCTGGTCTGTACTCTTGAGATATTAATATATTATTCCACAGGATCTAAAACAAAAAACAATAAGGATTCTGGGTACATCTCAAGAAAAAGGCACAGGTCATCTTCAACATAGGACCAGAACAGAGATCAGAAGATCCATCACTAAGCAAGGCAAGCAGTCATTAAATGAGTTACATATGATTTTACAATCTTTTTGTTGTGATTGTTTAGGGAATCACCAGGTTCATTAAGGGAACCCAGCTTCCCCCATTGACCTTGCATGCCAGAGGCCAGCTGGGAAGGTCACAAATGATACTCAGGTACCTTCTGGGATGCTACAGGAATTGTAAATGTGAAGATCGATGTTAAAACACTTTTTCAGCAGTTAAAACTATGAATATTTGTTAAATGATTGGTCATAAATTAAGGACTATCTTATAGTTGTAAAAAGGAAGGGTATTTTAATGCTAGGATTGCAAATATATGCACATACATTACACAGGCACACTTACTTTTTAAATAAATAAATTAAAAATAATTATTTTATCTAGATAAATTTAGATAATTAGCACCTAGAAGTAAACAAAGTAATAACCAAAAGCCAACATTGTTTTGTCAAAAAGAGATCATGCCAGACAAACCTCACTGCAATCTTTGGCAAAGTGACTTGAAAATTGGGCACTATCTAACAAAATGAAATTCAATGTGAAAAAAAATAAAACTACATATTTAGGCAAGAAAAACAAAATGCACAGGTACAGTACATGTGATATCTTGCTCAATAGTAATAACTGTGAGGGAAATCTTGGAGTCTTAGTGGACAATCATTTAAATATGAGCCAGAAGTGTGCTGCAGCTGCCAAAAAGTTTTAGGCTGCATAAACAGAGGGATAGAAGATCATATGAAGTGTTAATACTACTTTATAATGCCTTGGTAAGGCTACACTTGGAATACTGGATCCAGTTTTGATCACCACGATGTAAAACAAACATTGAGACTCTAAAAAGAATGCAGAGAAGAACAACAGATGATTAGGGGAGTGGAGGCTAAAACATACAAAGAAAAGTTGATAGAATTGGGTATGTCTAATTTAATGAAAAGAAGGATTAGGGGAGACAAGATAGCAGACAGGGGCTGCAACAAAGAAGAGAGTCAAGCTATTCTCCAAAGTACCTGAGGGTAGAACAAGAAGCAATGGGTAGAAACTAATCAAGGAGAAAAGCAACTTAGAACTAAGGAGAAATTTCCTGACAGAACAATTAATCAATGGACCAACTTGCCCCCCAAAAAGTTATAAATGCTGCAACACTGGAAGTTTTTAAGAAGAGATTGAATAACCATTTGTCTGAAATGGTATAGGGTTTCCTGCCTAAGCAGAGAATCGGACCAGAAGACCTTCAAGGTTCTTTCCAATTCTGTTATTCTATTCTATTCTATTCTATTCTATTCTATTCTATTCTATTCTATTCTATTCTATTCTATTCTATTCTATTCTATATTTTCAAGCATAAGCTACTGAAACCAGTAAAAGAGCAACAGACAGGTTTAAATAACAAAATATTTAAATATTTATTATTTTATTTATATTTCATACTTCCTAACCAAACCAGCCATCTCTCTCAAAGAAGGTCTCTGGGTGGTATACAATTTAATGAATAAAAGGGATGTTGGTACTTACCTGACACGCCCTTTCTCTGTGAGCTGTGAAGAGCATCAATTGATTGGGATGATGCTTCTGTCGCTCGTCTGATAGGCTGGGCTTTAATTGAGAGGACGCTTCTCCTCCTCCATGGGTCTCCTCCCTAGTGCCCCGGGTTTTGGCGAAGTTGAAGTGATGAAATATTTCTTCTCCTTCACCCTTTCTAATACTTGACCAGAATAGCATCCCACCAGATGAATAAGGGTGTGGATGCATGCTTTTCACAGCTCACAGAGAAAGGGCATGTCAGGTAAGTACCAACGCCCCTTCTCCAGATGAGCTGTTCAGAGCATTCATTGATTGGGACATACCAAAGCTTGACGTGTCCTGTGGGAGGGCTTCTGTCTGGTTCAGATTCTCCTTTTTCTTGGTCCCTATGGACCCTTTGTAACACTCTCCTGTCAAAGGCAGCCTCCGTAGAGGTGAAGACATCATTCTAATAGCTTTTAAATAGAAGGCAATGGTGAGGCCCATGTTGTCGCCTTGTAAATTTCCTCTATTGGTGCTTGTGGCCCATGTTGTCAACATTGCAGCACTCCAGGTCGAATGAGCAGTGATGCCCCTGGGTATAAGAAGAGCCTGTGTCTCGTAGGACTTGGTAATTGTGCTCTCAGCCACCTACTGATCATTGAAGAAGAGGTCTTGCACCCAATGGTGGGTGATTGAAAAGAAACGAAGAGAACCTCCATTTCCTAACACACATCATGCGGTTGAAATATATGCAGAGAGCTCGCCTTACATCTAGACTGTGCCATTGTCGTACCAGATTTTGTGACGGTCTCAGACAAATGTACAGGAATATCAGTTCCTATGGTCTGTGGAAACCCAAATTTATCTATGGGTGAAAGATGGATCTGGACGAAGGACCACTCTGTCTGTATGAAAAATACAGAGCTCCTGTCTAACTGACAAGGCTACTAGATCCAAGATGCGACTGGCCGATGTAATGGCAACCAAGAGAACCACCTTGTATGTTAGAAATGGAGACTCATGGTCTACAGGGGCTCAAAGGGAGATTTCTTGAGTGCGGTAAGGACCTTGTTGAGGTCCCACGTATGATATCAATGCATTACAGGAGGCCGTAAGTTTGTAGCCCCGTGCAAGAAACGTGCGTATGTGTGGGTGATGAGAAATGGACTGCAAGTCTCTCCAGGTGATGACCGATGCTAAGGCCTCCTCTTTTGCCTGTTTATATGAGCAAGATAATAACGAAATGTCATCTAATTAACACTGCCATCTAACAGGTGTTCCCCTGAGATGGACAGCCAGAGCCATCAGAACCTTCGTAAGAACCTTGGGCAGATGACAACCTGAAGGGCAGTGCAACGTATTCAAAATGTTGAGTATTATAAGAAAAACTAAGAGGTTTGCTATGTGAGGATCTAATTGGAATGTGGGGATAGGCCTCCATTAAATCAATGGAGAGTAGAAAGTCATCCCTTCTGAAACTCAGAAGTATGGAGTTCAGTATACTCATCTTAAGCCTCCTATAAACTAGGAACCTATTAAGTCATTTTAAAACTAAAATTGTCCCTGCTGATCTGGTGCCACAGGTCGGGTTGCCTGGATCTCCAATAAATGAGCAATAGCTGTCTTCATCATGCTCCCTTTAACAGGATTCCTGGAGAGAGGGCAAGTAATGCAAAGGTTCCGGGGAGAGGATGGAAATTCTATAGCCAGGTCTAATCTTCTGATATCTCTAATCTAGAAATCAGAGGTAGAGGAATCCCATCTGTCTGCAAAGGGCTTGAGCCTTCCATCTATAGGGGCACAGTCGTGAGACCTATGTTGTGCCTTGGAGACCTCTGTTTCATGTTACTCAAGAGATTCTTTTGGTCTGCCCTCCCCTTCGGTATCTATCTCCAGATTGGAAATTATCCGACTGTTGGTGATTCATGTGTCCAGACAGTCCCTGGAGTCTGGAGAGAAAAGTCCCTGGTAGAGGGAACAAAGGAAACCCTCCAAAAAGCTGGGAAGGACTGTTTTGGGCGTCTATGAAAAGAGATTTTCTGTTTCTAGTCTCTATCAGAGATGGGTCAAGGGCAGCACCAACCAAATTACCTCCCAATATTGGGAAGGAAGCAAGCTTCCATTATTTGTGTGATATCTGCTTGCCAATGTCTGAGCCATAGCATAGGCGAGCAGTAACCGGAGATGCCCTGGCTCGAGCAGATAATTTAATAGAGTTGAATTTAACATCCACAGAAAATTCTGCAGCCTCTATGAGCTCTGCAGCATCCTTGTGTGCCCTGATATTGGAATTTGAGATAATCTCCTTCAGACACCAGAGCTACCTGAGAGACAATGTAGTTAAAAAAAAGGATGCGGACGATGCTGCTCTTATGGCCCCCACATCAGTTTGACATGCCCTACATGGAGACAACTTGACCCTGTATATCTTTTAACTTGAGAGCCTCTTCTGTTTCAGTTGGAATTGCAGAGAAGGATGATAATTGCCATTATTGTTTTATCTACTACCATGGTGACGAGAAATTTATGAAATCAGAACCAAATTAAAAATTTATTATCATATCCTGTAAAAGGGGAAGACGCCACTGAAGAGACCCCTTGTTTCTGGACGAGGTCCGAGAACCTCTGTAGGACAGTTATGACTTTCTCTTACATTATTGGTTGGGAGATTAAATCATCTGACACACCCCCTTACAGTAACAATTGTTGGACTGAGGGGAATGGAATATCAAGGCAGGCAGTAGTTTTTGCCTTGAAATACAAGAGACTTGAAATAAGTCTGAGGGCAAAACAGACCCAAAGGTCGGTTGGTTTGGCTTAATGCCTTCAATGTCTGACGTGCCCCCCCCCCCTTTTTAGGAGATCCGCCTCTGACAGATTTTGGTCACTGTCATGAGTAGACCCTTCCTCAACCTGTTCCATCTGGTCTTTAGTTCTCCCTCATCCTGTGCATCATGTGAATGTGTAACTTGGATTATATAATACTCCTCTGAAGGAGGTACCTGCTGGTAATGAAGGTCCATTCAGCATAGTAACTGAATTGAGTGAGAATTGAGGTCAGATTGTGGAGGCTGCCTAGCCATCAACTTCTGCTGTACCCCTGCTGCGATGCCCCTTCAAGTCACCATGTCCCTCCAGGCCTTCGACTTGTCAGGAATATCCTCTGGGAGGAGGTAGTCTGGTGTGGTCCCGCAACTGTCTGTCAGGCAAGTAGCATTGCTGAAGGCCAGGGTCAAACCGGTCCCTCTGAGGCTCTCCTGGATGGCGTCGAGAGATCCAGGGATGGAGGCAAGGTGAAATATGGAACACTTCATGAATTTGCGTGTCATCCTTGCGCAAGGGCCATGCTAATCTTCTCTGTATCATTCCAATTTTAGTACACGTGCTGCCGAAGCGAGCACTCTGGAACTGGGACTGGCCTGGCTGGGGAAGAGGACTGAGACTTCTGTTCAACCTCACTCATGCATTTTTTTTTATTTTTTATAATATGCTTATCTAACACATTTTGGCATCTCTTGGCATCCTTTTCTGCAGCCTTAGAGGCCTCTCTAGGACGTTTTGTCCTACTTCGAGTTGGTTTATTGTCCTCTGGGGGTATTTTTGGTTGCCCTTGAAAATTCTGACCTAAAGCAAGATATCTATATCTATATATGTAAGCCTGCTGTGAACAGAGGCAGGGAATCCTCTTGATATTTGATCCCCCCATTTTTTTTTGGTAAATTCAATTTGTTATTATTATGATATTATTATGATATCATAATAATATCATAACAACAAATTGAATATATTATTATATATTAATATTGATATCATTAATATTATGTTATTATTGATAATATTTCTGTTATATCTGTGCACAGCTACTAACATAAATTGTTGTGCTATTACCAAACTCATAATTAGATGACTGAATATGGAATCAAATTGTGAAGCCAAATAGAGAACACCTTTAAGGACCTGTATTGCAATTGGGTGATCCTGCAGTCACTGGCTCTCAACAGCTTCCTGCCCAAGTGGACACAGGCCTTGGCACTCGCTGTTACTGTGCTGCTATATTCTGTGAGGGCTGCCAACTTAAAAAGGAAGCCCAATATTCAACCTCAGAAAGAGGTCCGCAATCAGCATAAATGTCCCCTGGACCTTCATGGAGAGATCCTTGTGAGGGGAAGTGGCCTCTTAACAGATAATGCCATGGAATTCTTATAAACAAAATGATGCCAGCGTTGTTTTAGTCATCAAGTTGTAGCATCAACCATCACCTCTTATTGTGAGCCGATGCGAATCTAACTAGAATTTGAGCAGGAGAACTCTGAGTCCTCTGGCTCCACCCGATCAATAGCCCTTACTCCTTCTATATACCCTGTGGGGGTATATCTGAAACTACAGAATCTACTGTGGAGAGATACCTGAGGGTAAAGATGCTCTGTCCTGCTTAGTGACCGGACTGATAGGGAATTCCAATTGGAAGAATTGCTGTTGTTGGCCAGAGCAGTATGCTGCACCCCCACAGTGATACCTTGGCTTCGCTAATTCCATCCATGATCTCATCTTTGCAGGGATCTTTTCCAGTAAGTCATCATCTTGATGGAATCTGGCCGCTGTTGGAGCAATGTGACCACAGAGGCCCTTCGTGTCACTTGTATTGATCTAGATGGGCTACCTGATCTTGTGCAGCTGCACTGTGTCTGGATTACACAGACAGATCCAGGGGCGGTTGCAGAGGGGGATTGGAGCCGAAGTAGGCCTGGTGGGAGATGAAGTTTGAAAATTTTCTTCAGCCTCCTCCATGAACTGCTTCATGTGCTTTTCTAGTACCTTATGGCACTTGTTGGAATCTTTTTCTGTTGCTTAGGAGGTACCCTTAGAATGCTTCAATTTGTTTTGAGAATTTGATATGGCTCTTGAGCTACTGCTGCTTGCTATTGTGACCGCTTATTAGATTTTACTGTTACTGATGCTGAAATATTGGGCAGTTGGTATGCCCAGGGGCCTAAACCAGCAATGGCCAGGAAATCCTAAAACAGTGCTTCCAGTTTTGTATAATCTTATGTAAGAATATTGTATTCTTATTCTTGTTCCTATTATTATCGTTATTATTATTTTGTTATTAATATTATTATTTCCAAATTAGCCAAATTTGGAACACCTCATAGGCCTAGAAAGGAGGAATTATTGAAATAAGATGTAGGCCTCCAACAGTTTCCTGCACAGGTGGACCCGGGGGTGCTGTTGTTTAATTCTGTGAGGGCATAAGCCAACAGTTTCCTCTATAATGAATAAGGGTCCAAAATATAATAATTATATCTGAATCTCTATCTCTCTCTCTCTCTCTATCTCTCTATCTATCTACACATGCATATGTATTAGGGTGATTTCCCCCGGGTTCCAGGAAGGAGACCCCTGCTTGGGGGGAGAAAAGCCTCTCACAGTTCCAGAAATAAAATGCAGATCACTACCACGCGGTTAGTGAGTCTGCAATGGCGCTGGCCATTATCTCTTTAGGCACCTAATGAGTTAAATTGGCTCAGCAGCAATTCCGCACCTTATGGGGACTCAATACTGCAGAGTTCCACCTGAATAAAAAGGAGCGATGGGGCAGATGGGCGCTGATGCCCCCACCCCAGACGGTGTTCCCAGGGGAGAGAGAGAAGCTTCGGACCCTTTTAAAATGGAGCTGCTCCTGTCAGGCGCGGGCGGTGGTGATCATGGCGACTTGGCTTGAAAAGGTCGTAATGGTACGGGCTAAGAAATGTGAGTTGTTAGCCATGTGGCTGAGGCGTTATCACCTCAGATTGCCCTGGGGTGAGGAGATCATTATCCAAAGCTACGGTGAGCTCCCTTGGCTCAAGTTATACGCCTTAGGGAGTTGCTTGACTCATTGAAATGAAAAGCCTTTAAGGATTTTTTTAGAGTTTAAAAGCAAACCTTTTTGTTGTCTCTTTTTGAAGCCTTTGCTATTCTGGCCAAGGGAAAGGAAATTAAGCTGCTTATATCCATGAAGGCTGAGCAAAAACTCAGGATGCTAGGGAGGAATCCTGTGGAGGAGCGTCCTCTCAATTAAAGCCCATCCTATTAGACGAGCGACAGAAGCATCATCCCAATCAATGGATGCTCTGAACAGCTCATCTGGAGAATTAAGCATTAAAACCAGAATAATTTAAGATTAAATATTTTTAAAGTTATAAACCAACAGCATAAAATTTCAAAAGATAGAAAATTCCAAGCCAGGGAAGTTAGCTTTTGTTTATACAAGTGGTGGTTGTGGGTCTCATGGGGACAACTAGCCTCATAGTTGTGTGAGCCATAAGGCTCTACTGTCATGTTTTGACCACTTTGTGGAGTCTAAGAGTTTGTGCGCTTTCCCCACCTGTGAGGGTAAGATATTGCACAATTCATGGGAAATGGCAGAAAAAAAACCTTCCCTGACTCAGTCAGTCGAAATTCTTTGACTGATGAGGTCTGCAACATGTCTTCCCTGCCTGAATAAGTGGGACAGGATGATGTGATGGGGCAAAGCCAGTTCTATAGGTAGCCTGGCCCTAATGCCACGTAGGGCTTTACAGGTAATAACCAACACCTTGACTTGGACCCAGAACCAAACTGGAACCCAGCACAGTTCGCAGAGCAGAGGTCTTATATGTGCCCTTCATTGGGCGCCCTATATGGCTCACATAGCTGCATTCTGCACCAGATACTTCCAGATACTTTTCAAGGATAATCCCATGTAGAATACATTGCAGTAGTCCAATAGGGAGATGGCCAGGGCATGAATGACCAAGAGACTGTACCTGTATAGCTACAACAGATGCAGGTTAAATAATCTATTAAATAATCAAAGTAGAATTCCAACTCTACATTTGTGACTAGAACTAAATCCCATCGAAGTGTATTGAATTTCTTTACTAGTAAACTCTAATATCTCTATATCTGAGTAAATATTAGATGATTTCACTGTATTTTAGATTTCATCTAAAATATATTTAGGGACTTCAGTTTGTTACTGTAGCATCTAACCAAAGCTAACATACAATTTAATATTGGTATATAGGCAGTCCTCATTTAGCAATTGCCTTCTCAATGACACCAATAGTGAAAAGATAACTTTGCAATCAATCTTTTATGTTTAAATCTTTACAGATATATAAAACACAGAAAAGCTGAAGTAAGATTATAAGCATGGTGATACTTTCATTTAATGACTGCTTTGCTTAATGAAATAAGTTGCCAGTCTCAACAGCGATAATAAACAAGACTTCCTGAAACCCATATATATCTGAGGAAAAAACTGTTTCCATAAAAAAAAAAAAATTAAGCCATTCAAATATAAAAATCACAGATGCCTTGTCTGAGTCACATTTATGTATGACTGAACTTGTGGAACATTCCAGAATACATTCTAAATTAAAGATGCGTCCATATCATCAGGCAAATATGATCTGCCAAAACAATTTTTTTCCTTCACAAAAATTAATAGGAAATTCATTCTCTTAAGCTTTTGAATGTAATCAGTATGGTGCTGAAATCCTTAAAATTACTGATTTCCTATACAAGATATGTCTGCAAAAGGAATAATTAATTCCACTATGGTGGAATCACACTTGTTTTGAGAAAACAGGCTTAAAAATCTTCAATTAATATACATTATTTACTACTACTCCTCCACGAGACTCCTCCTTAGCATCCCCAGTTTTGTGAAGCCAAGGTATTGATACCCTATATGCTTAAGCCTGTGTAATAACCCTGGCTGGAACAGACCCCCTACCAGAGGGAATAAAAGGGAGGGGCTGGATGCTCTTCACAACTCACAGAGAACAGGCGTATCAGGTAAGTACCAATGACCTTTCTCCCATGAGCTGTTCAGAGCATCCAGTGATGGGACATACCAAAGCTTGGCACTGTCCTAAGGGAGGGACTCCATCTGGGTTGCAGACCTAACTGTCTCTAAAATAACTTGCTGCAAAACTCGCCTGCCAAATGAAGCCTCAGCAAAAGCAATACGTCAATTTTATAATTTCTAATAAATGGAGATGGAGAAGCTCAAGTTGCAGCTCGGCAAATCTCCTCTATTGTAGCTTGGGTCGCCCATGCTGCTGTGGTGGCTGTACTCCTGGTGGAGTGAGCGGGCCTTGAGGCACTGGAATCGAGTGAGAGTCATACGACTTAGCGATGGTGGCCCTTAGCCATCTACCTGTAGTAGAGGGTGAAACCTTGTGCTCCAGGGTGTTAGGTTGAAAGGACACGAAGAGGGCTTCTGTCTTTCTGGAGGGTGCCGTGTGCTCTATGTAGATGCGCAAGGCTCTTCTTACATCCAAGCGGTGCCATTAGTGTTTGAGCCTGTGTGATGGATGTGAGCAAAAATTTGGGAGCACCAGCTCTTGAGCTCTATGAAATGCCGAATTAACTTTTGGGATGAAGGAAGGATCTGGTCTGAGAACCACTCTATCCGAATGGAAAATGCAGAGATCTTTGCGCACCGATGATGCAGCTAGTTCGGAGATTCTTCGGGCAGATGTAATTGCTATCAGGAAAACTACTTTGTAGGTTAGTAATCAAAGCGTCGTGGTCCTTAGTGGCTCGAAGGGACTTGTAGTAAGGGCCAATAGTACCTTATTTAAGTCCCAAGTTGGATATTGGTGCACTACGGGGGGCCTCAAGTTCTTGGCACGTGCAGAAAACTGCGAATGCGAGGGTGATGAAATATGGAGGTAAGATCATCCCAAGATATGACCGAAGCCAGGGCTGCCACCTGTCTCCTCAGAGTATTGGGTGATAACCCTTTGTTTAGGCCCTCCTGTAAAAATTCTAATAACTGCGCTACTGATAGGGAAGTGGGGTCGATCTGAACCTTCTGAAACCAATGGCAGAAACTAGACCAGGTGGCCTCATAGATTCGGTTCGTCGAAGGATGTCGAGCCAACTGAATAGTGTGAATAACTTGAGTAGAAAGGTGTTCATCTCTCAGATGTCACCCTTCAACTTCCATACGGCTAAGTTTAGCCATTAGGGGTCCAGATGTAGCACTGGGCCTTGAGACAGCAATATGACCAATGATGAGATACTCCATGGTGGTACCACTGAGAGGTCCTTCAGGTCCACGAACCATGCTCGCCTTGGCCAATAAGGAGCCACTAATAGCAGGTCTGCTTTTTCTTCCAGCAACTTCTGAATCAATTTGGGGGTCACGGGGAGGAAAGGCGTATAGCAGTCCGGTGAGCCAGTGACATCTGAGGGCGTTCACATCCTCCGCTTCCTGCGATGGGTAACGAGAAATGAATCGGGGAAGCTGTGGGGAGGCAAACAGGTCCACTACTGGTTGGTCCAAACTCCGAGTAGCTTCCATAAAGATCTTGGGGTCCAGACGCCACTCTGATTGGTCCAACATGGCTCTGCTGAGCCAATCCGCTTGTACATTTGCTACTCCAGATATGTGCTCCGCCTTTAGAGAGAGAAGATGGATTTCGGCCCATAGGAATAGTCTTTCTGCTTCCCTCATTAATAGATTGGAATGAGTGCCCCCTTGTTTGTTGATATGGGCCTTTGTAGTCATGCTGTCTGTTAAGACGAGCACATGTTTGCAATGGAGATGCGGGAGGAATTGTCAAAGTGCCAAGTACACTGCTCTCAGTTCTAGTCAGTTGATATTGTGTGCCTTCTCTGAATCCATCCAAAGGCCTTGCGCTGTATGTGTTTGGAAGTGGGGCCCCCATCCCACTAGACTGGAGTCTGTTGTAACAATTGACCTGTGTGGATCCTTGAAAGGGCATCCCTTGTTGATTTTGGGTTGTGTCCACCATCACAGAGACCTGAGAATGGTTGATGGAACTTTTATGCAAATCCTGGTTTGTCTCTCCCAGCGCGTTAGTATGGCAACAGGAACCATTGCAGGGTTCTTGCGTGGAACTGGGCCCAAGGGATAATAGAGATACAAGAAATCATTTTTCTGAGCAATTTAGAAAGGAGACATAGTTATACTTTCCTAAGAGTTCTGATCTGTTGAGCCAAATCTCTAATGCTTTCTTGTCTGTCAGGGGAGAGGAAAACTTTGCCTTCCAGGGTGTCAATGATGGCGCCAAGTGAATGAGTCTAGTAGAAGGTGTTAAATGACTTTTTGACCAATTGATTGAGAACCCATGTTGTTGTAGGGTTACAAGTGTAGTTTGCGTGTTTGAATTTGCTTGATTGATGGAAGATGCTAGAATAAGAATGTCATCCAAGTAGCATTGAAGTCGGATGGAGCTATCCCTGAGTGATGCTGCCACGGCAGCCAATACCTTTGTAAAAGTTCTGGGAGCTGAAGCTAGGTCAAATGGGAGAGCAATATATTGGTAATGGACATTGTTGTAACAGAAACGAAGGACTTTGAAATGTGAAGGCCTAATTGGGATATGTAAGTAAGCTTCCATGAGGTCTATGGAGGTAAGGACATCATTTTTTCTGATGCTGAGTAAGATGGATTGGAGAGTGGTCATTTTAAATTTTCGGTAAACTAAATATTGGTTTAGACATTTTAAGTCCAGGATTGCCCTCCATCCCCCTGAACTTTTAGGGACCATGAAGAGGTGTGAATAAAAACCAAGACCATTTTGATTAGAAGAGACGGGTTGTATGGCCCGAATCTATAGTGGATGTGCTATGGCTGTTTCCATGAGAAACCTTTTTTCTGCGTCCCTGGAAATTGGGGACTTCATTAAAAACTCCGGGGGATGGAGCTGAACTCCAGTGCCAGACCAAATCATACTGTGTTCCTGACCCATGCGTCAATGGTAGAGGAGTCCCATTGGTCGTCAAACCTTTTTAGGCGACTGCCAATGGGAATCTCATTGTGGTCGTTACTTGGACCTGCGGAAGGGCCTAGATCCTGTTCCTCGAAATTGTTTCCTAGGATGGAGTCCCCTTCTATATTTGTCCCCAGGTTCAATTCTATCTGTCTGTTGACTGAATCCAGGCTGTCTTTGAAATCTTGGATAGTAGGGTTGGTAGAAGGGGTGAAAGGAACCCCTACGAAAGGGCTGTGGTGATCTAGACTCTGGTCGTCGAAAAAGAGGGAAGAATTTTCTTTTTGGTTCTGGTTTCAATTAGGAGGGGTTCAAGCGCACTGCCAAATAGTTTGTTCTCCAAGATGGGAACTGAGGCAAGCCACCACTTGTGCTTGATGTCTGCCTGCCAATGCCTGAGCCAAAGTAACCTTCTAGCTACAATTTGGGAAGCAATGGCCCTAGAGGAAAATTTAACTACATTGAAGGTAGCGTCTGCTGAAAACTCTGCAGTGGCGATTAATTTAGCCACATCTTGATGTGCCCTAATGTTTGAGGCTGGAATGGTTTCCCGCAGGTGGCAGAGCCATGTGAGAGATGATCTGGTGAAAAAGGAGGCAGCTGTGGCCGCTCTGATGGCCCATGCATCCGAGACCTGTGCCCTGCGGAGGGCTAGTTCCGCCCTCTTTTCCTCTTCAGTTTCACTTGGGATGGCTGAGGAAGATGCAAGTGCAATGATAGGCTCGTCCACTTCCGGAGTGTTTAGGAATTTAGAGAACTCGGGTGCCAAATTATAGTATTTTTTATCATGTCCTATGGGAGCGGGATATGAGTGCTGTAGCCCATTGTTTTTGTACTAAATTGGAAAACATGTGTGGCACAGGGATAACTTCTGCCTCAGTGACTGGTTGAGAGAATATTAGATCTTTTGCTTCCCCTGGAGTATTTGGTGGGGGAGGGGTACCTGTATTATCCAGCCATGCGGTGTTCTTGGCCTTAAACAGCAGGGATTTAAATAACTGTGGGCAGAATAAACCTGTAAATACGGGAAGGTCAGGTGAGAGGCCTTCATTGTCAGACATCCCCCTTTCTAGCGGATCCACCTCTGACAATACCTGGTCAACAATGTGTACTGACCCCTCCTCCATTTGATTCATTGGATCCCCTTGATCTCCCATATCCTGTGTGTACTGAGGGTCTCTAACAACGGGCAATGATAGTTCTGTGGGGAGGTACCTGATGAAGATGTGGATCCATGATGCCCAGAGATTGTTCAGAAAGAGATCCGCAAACCGAAACTGAGGGTGTTCGTCCTGTCTGAATAGCCTGTTGGATGCCTGCTGATATGCCCTTCTGGATAACTAGCTCCATCCACGCCCTCATGTTGGCAGGGATTTCCTCCTCTTGTGTGAGGCCAGCTGCAGTTGGAATAAATGTTGCCTCTGGGGTCCTCCTTGGGGAGAGAATGGTAAAAAGAGCCTCCTGGGGAGGTTGTATCGATATGCTGCTCCTTCTGGATAAAGCCAGAGGGGCAATTGGAAGGTTCTGGGCCTGTGAGGTAGAAGGTATGATAAGTGGTGAAGAGGTGGTTTGTGACCTGCTCGTGTACGTTTTTCCACCTGCCTTTCTAATGCCTGATGACGTCTGCGTGCATCTTTCTCTGCTGCCTTAGAGGTCTTTTGGGGCTCCGTGGACTTATCTCTATTTTTAGCAGTTAGTCTAGATCTGGAGTTGTAGTTGCTGGCCATGGTAACGCCTTTGATAGCAATGGAAAGAGGCTATGAAATTAGGTGGCTGGAACACCTAGCGGCCTGCTCCCTTAAGGGAGATCGGAGAGATAAGCCTCCTTGTTTAGAAGTTTAAGGCAGCATGTCTCTGAAAGGTGAGGCTTTTAGACTCAGGGCAGATTGGAAAGATAAGCCTCCCCATTTATGAGGCTTTAGCCTCGAGGGGCTGGAATGTAAAAACAAAACAAAACACCAAGCAAAATGACTTTTGGAGGTTCCCAGGGGGGTGGTTGGTGACAGAAACTATGGTATTACCTGACCTGAGAAATAAATCAGCTAAATCAGCTAAATTGGCAGTATTCTGTTCTGACCAGGAAAACAATAATACAACCTGTCTGAAGAAAGGCTGACCTAAAACTGGGGACGCTAAAGAGGAGTCTCGTGGAGGAGGAGGAGTGTCCTCAAATTTAAGCCCAGCCTTCCTAGAAGGTACTGAAGCACCTTCCCGTCACTGGATGCTCTGAACAGCTCATGAAAGAAACAACATAGATTTTTTTCACGGCAATGTCTTTGTGTCTTCCAATGATGCACTAAATCCATCCCCCTAGATAGAGCCTTTTACAGAGAGCTGGGTCTTCACATAATGTTACAGCCCTGGAATTTTCAGGAAAATTCTGTAAAAATATTGTAAATAGCTAAGTTTTGTATATTTTTATACTTTTATTAGGAAAATGCTCTAAGTTATTTATTTCTATGTAATTAGAGCTATAATTTCTTCAGGTTATTTTAGATTCTGGCTATAGCTAAAGCAGTTTATTCTACATCTTAATATATCAGTGCAGCAAAGCATCTTACTATATAAAATATAACACTGCCAGTTATTTTTCTGCAGTATGCACAGATGGGCCACTATATATTCCTGGAGTATAGTATGATATTTTAATATATTAATTTGTTTAAAATAATATAGTCATAACACCATCATAGACCCAAAATATTACCTATTTTGGGTCTATGATGGTGTTATGACTATATTATTAGTGGCTATCCAAAAGTTATCAAATTCTACCATATTCATGTCAAAATTCTTAGTACATTACAAGAGGATGAGTTCATGGCCTCATTGAAAGCAAAATTAATGGGTTCATGAGTTAAACACTTAGCACTAGAGAAAAGATTGTACTGTACCAAACAGAGTGTGAGAAAAAACACTTAGGTGGTGTACCTGCCATCTGCTATTTTTGCTAGGTGTCTTGTTTAATGTTTCTTTAACTTCTCAGAATTACAGAATACCAAATAATTCTTTTTTAAGGAGCATCTACAATAGTTATTTTTAAGGAGTTGGAAACAGCAATAACTTTGAAATTATGTTCTAACATCCCTTACATTTAATACATCCTTATACATATTTATGAAATGTACTTGCCTATGATAGATTTCATAGATGGAAATGCTGTCAAGAACATCTCACTGATACAGTAGGAGCTGCTCAGAGAGCACCTTCCAGTTCATTAAGAAAAACTGAGATTCCATGAAAATTAATGTCAGAAATATTGTCGTAAATGACCATTCTGTCATATAGATGAAAGGTCAGACCTTTTGCCCCAATTAACCTTCATTTCCAGCCATGCACATATTCCAAGAATGACATGAAGATTAACTTGCTGAATTATCCACAGGATAGCTCATGATTTAGAAATCTCTAAAATCAGAGAGGGCAAAACATAATCCACCAATATCAAGCCAGGTATGTTATAGAAATACAAGTCCTGTGATCCTTAGGGTTATATTTAGAAAATTTTCATTTCTGTCCTTATGAACTGGAATATGATATTCATTTACTCTTAAGGCCTGAATATGCATTGTCCAAAATATACAAACCTAGTAATAAAGATTACAAATAAACCTTTCTAAAAATTTGAAATGTTACTATCAGTATCATCATTCTATAAAATACAGAACATTTTGAAATTGTATCAATATGTTAAGCTTCAGCAAGTACATGTGGAGGGGTACTTTGAGAAGTGAATTAAATGCTCTCCACATGCACTGTTCAAAATGTTGAAGCACTGCATCCTGTTAACCATTCCCTTCTAATGTTCTTAATTATTTCAGCCTATGTGTAGGCAGTGGTGGCAGCTCCATGGGGATTGTCACCAAAGCAAACAATTTTGTGGGGATAGATCATTGTACCTTTGATAAAGTGCTTTAATTTAGCAGCAAACTAAATACTTTGAGTTCTACTAAATATAATAAAAAGTGTAAGGTGTGATGAAATAAAAATGAACAGAAATTAATTCTAATTTGTGATATTTTATGGTAGATTATCAAAATCAATGATATTTGGCATGAATCCTATTTATTTGACAT
This sequence comes from Pseudonaja textilis, assembly GCF_049901715.1. Taxonomy (NCBI): domain Eukaryota; kingdom Metazoa; phylum Chordata; class Lepidosauria; order Squamata; family Elapidae; genus Pseudonaja; species Pseudonaja textilis. The sequence goes on along the minus strand of NC_142008.1, from coordinate 35,008,714 downwards.
GCCAACATAGCTGTGTGGGACATTCATAAGGGATGAAAAAAGACACCTATCCTGGAAGCATAAAATAGCTATATCCTCTGGGAAGCTTGGCATGGTTGTTTCAAAGGGGCCATCAGCTTTCTGTATGCACAGCCAATTGGATTTGTATTCCAACGGAAGTGTTATCTATGTCTGTTTATACATATGTGCAACCAGTTGGAAAACCTTTGAAGCACTGATGCTGTACCCAAGCTTTTGGAAAGATATAATTTTAATGCTAAGAGGAGGCAATTTGCACTTACAATGCCCTTTGTGAGATACCTTTGAATACTTTACAGCCCATAGCATTGAATGAAAGAACCGAATGAAATCACTTGTACCAACATTGTGGCTTATGTATTTAGATCAGGGGGTGTCAAACTGGATTTCTTTGAGGGCCGAATCAGCATTGTACTTTTCCACGGGCCGGTGGCAGGGAGGAGATGGGACACTTGCTGGCCAAAACAGGCTGTGGGGGTGTGCACAGCCCCCTTGCACCCCATTTCTGGCCTGGATGGCCTCTTGCAGCACCCTGTTTTATAATATTAAACAATGTAAAATATTTTAGATCACAAATTTTTCTCACAGAATGACCTTATCTAAAAGAAAAATGGAAATGCCTATAAATGCTTCAGAACACTACCAAAATAAAAAAGGGAAGAGATGACTCAAATACTGAAGACAATTTGATTTCTATATATTAGATATGTAGAAGTTCCAACAATACACTGCTAAATGGTGTGATAAAAAAAACCCCACAATAAAGTTGCCAGAATTAGGATTTTTGAACTGTTATTTTCATTTCAGTAAAAGCTTCTGCAAAATTGCTTGCTTCCCAAAAGGTATAATGGAGATTATTACATATGTATGAAACTTTTTCCCTCATGCACTGCACCATCACAATAGTCAGATCCTTCCTCAGCTCTTTTATAACTTCTGAGGATAGTTATTTGCAATCTTTAATATTTTTTTCTGCAGTATTTAATTAGAGGAGGTTTACAATGCTCCAACTTTTCTTACCACCACTTTCTAAATAGCCTGATAAAAGTAATCCCTGAACTTCTAAAATCATACTGTGTCTTTTAGGCATTATATCTACTCATTTGTATTCTTTCTTGCACATTCCAAGCTGAAACCTTTTGTCCACATGAAGTTATTATTCATTATTTTGAGCAACACTTCTTCTTTCCCAAACACTACAAAAGGAAAGAGGCTGAAGCCAGTCTTGGAAAAGGGGCGTTGGTTCTTACCTGATACGCTTCTTCTCGTAGAGCTGTGTAGAGCATCCAGAGTGGGAGGTGCTCCAGTCTCGGCTCTCACAGGCTGAGCTTGAATTGAGGAACGCTCCTCCCCATCACGTGGTCCCTTGTAGCGTTCCCCAGTTTTGCGAAGATGAGAAGGAAAGGCCTTATTCTCATCCTAACTAACAGCTAATCCATTGGCCAAAACAAATTCCCCACCAGACGGACTAAGGGGTGGGGCTGGATGCTCTACACAGCTCTACGAGAAGAAGCGTATCAGGTAAGAACCAACGCCCCTTCTCCATAGAGCTGCTACGAGCATCCAGAGTGGGACATACCAAAGCTTGGCGAATCCTACAGGAGGGATCCCGTCTGGTTCGGAATCTCCTCTGGAACCTCAAGGACCCGTTGAAGGACCCGCCTGCCAAAAGAGGCGTCAGCCGAGGCGAACACATCGATTTTGTAATGCCTGATAAAAAGGGACAGGGATGCCCAGGTGGCAGCCAGCAGATATCAGTTATTGAAGCTTATGTGGCCCATGCGGCTGAGGTAGCCGCGCTCCTGCTGGAGTGCGCAGTTATGCCGGGGGGAACAGGTAGAGCCTGTGCCTGGTATGCCTTAGAAATGGTGGCCCTAATCCAGCGGCCAACAGTGGTAGGTGACACTTTGTGACCGAGCGACTTGGGTTGGAAGGACAGAAATAATGCCTCTGACTTGCGGAACGGCTGGGTGCGTCTGATGTAGATCCTTAGGGCGCGCCGCACATCAAGGGTGTGCCACTATCTCCCTTTCCCGAGAGGGTCTGGGGCAGAAGTTTGGGAGGATGAGCTCCTGAGCTCTGTGAAAAGCTGAGTTAATCTTGGGTAGGAAGGTGGGGTCAGGTCAGAGAACGACCCTATCCGAATGGAACACACATAAATCGTTTCTGATGGAGAGGGCTGCTATCTCCGAAATCCGGCGAGCAGATGTGATAGCCACAAGAAAAACAGTTTTGAGTATCAGGAACCAGAGGGAGGCCTCCCTGATGGGTTCGAAGGGAGGCTTGGTAAGGGAAACGAGAACCCTATTAAGAACCCAGGTGGGATAGTGGTGGACAGTTGGGGGGCGCAGATTGGAAGCTCCCTTAAGGAAGGCCCGGATACGGGGGTGATGAGAGAGGCAACCCCCACTACTGGTGGGAATAACGGTTGCCAGGGCCGTGACCTGCCGTCTTAGGGTGTTAGGGGATAGACCCTTGTTAAGGCCCTCTTGAAGAAAATCCAGGACCTGTGCAATGGAGGAGAGAGAGGATTGATCTGGAGTTTGTGAGACCAATTACGAAAGCGACCCACGTGGCGTTGTATATCCGTGTGGTCGAGGCCGTCTGGCTGCCAGGATAGTGTCTATGACCTGGTTGGAGAACTTCTCTCTCCTTAAGCAGTCCCGCTCAACCTCCAGACGGCTAATTGGAGCCATTGGGGTTTCGGATGCGCAAGTGGGCCCTGGGACAGAGAAATCTTGTCGGGTGGGATCCTCCGGGGGGCACTGAGAGGTTGCGGAGGTCCGCAAACCACGGACATCTGGGCCAATAGGGGCCACCAGAAGAATTTCCGCTTGCTCCAGGATCAGTTTGTGGATGACCCTGGGGGATAAGGGTTGGGGGAAGGCATAGAGAAGCCCTGGGGGCCAAGAGCAACGCAGGCGTTGTGGTTCTCCACCCGTGAGAGAGGGTACCTGGAGAAGAACCTTGGTAGCTGGGCATTGAGGGGGATGCAAAGAGGTCCACCTTGGGAAGGCCGAAGATTGAGGCTGCCTCCTGAATAGGGATGGGTGGAGACGCCATTCCGCTTGGTCTAGGGTGGCTCTGCTGAGCCAATCTGCTTGGATGTTTAGGGCCCCGAGATATGGTCTGCCTTAATGGATGACAGGTTTGCTTCCGCCCATCAGCAAAGGCGTTCGGCCTCTCTCATGAGCCATATCGATTGGGTGCCCCCTTGCCTGTTGATATGGGCTTTTGCCGTGACGTTGTCCGTAAGGACCAGGATGTGGCGCCCGTGTACCTGAGGTAGGAAACTGCGTAGTGCCAGGTAAACGGCGTGGAGCTCCAACCAATTTATGCTGCAGAGTCGTTCTGTTGTCGACCATCTGCCCTGGGACGAGAGAGAGTGGACGTGAGCGCCCCATCCGAAGAGGCTCGCGTCTGTGGTGAGGGTCAGCCGGTTGGGCTCTTTGAAGTGGTGGCTCTTGTTGATGGCCGGTCTGGTCCACCAGAGGAGGGATGTGAGGACTCTTGGAGGGACTCTGACCAGGAGCCTTGAGTTGCTCCTTCCTGATCGCTGATGCGGAAGCAGGAACCATTGAAGGGATCTGGTGTGAAAACGGGCCCAAGGAATAACAGAGATACATGAAACCAACTTGCCTAACAATTTTGACAAGTCTAACGGAGACACCTTTTTTGCCCGCCTAGTAAGCTTAATAGATTGTTGAATGCTAAGGAGTCTTTCTGGGGACAGGAAGACCAGCTCCTGGACAGTGTCAATCACCGCCCCCAGATGGGTTAGCTGGGTAGAAGGGGAAAGGCGACTTTTTTCCCAATTTATCAGAAACCCGTGGTCCTGAAGGGCAGCAAGGGTGAGTTTGGTGTCTCTCTCTGCCTGATCTTTTGAGGAGGACTGGATGAGGATGTCATCCAGGTAGCAGTGGAGACGGACCGGGAGGGATCTAAGGTGGGCGGCCAGGGCCGCCAAGATCTTGGTGAAGGCCCTGGGAGCGGAGGACAGACCAAAGGGAAGCGCGACATACTGGAAGTGTTGTTTATTGTAGGAGAAGCGTAGAAACTTGTAGTGAGAGGGTCGAATTGCGATGTGCAAATACGCCTCTGAGAGGTCAATTGAAGTGAGCCAGTCCCCTCGTCTGGTTCCCAGGAGTATTGATTGTAACGTGTGCATTTTGAATTTGCGGGGGGGCTAGAAAACGGTTCAGCCTATTTAAGTCTAAGATAGCCCTCCAACCCCCCGAGTGTTTGGGCACTACAAACAGATGGGAATAGAAACCTCGTCCTCGTTGAGCGACGGGGACGGGTTGAATAGCTTTTATATCGAGGAGGTGACTGATGGCGGCGTCCATGAGGGCCCGCTTGGCAGGGTCTTTGGAGAGGGGAGGACATGAAGAAATCAGGAGGGGGACTGGAACTCAAGGCAAGGCCAAAGCGGACCGTGTCCCTGACCCATGCATCAGTAGTAGAGGCCTCCCATCGGTTGGCGAAGTACCTGAGATGGCCACCGATGGGGAGGGAGAGGTTAAGTTATCTGGAGCACCGGAAGGGCCTGCTCCCAGATCCCGGAAGGGCCTTTTATAGGAGCCACCCCTTCTGTACCTCTCGGATGATTCGGCCCGATCCTGTGATGGGGGCGGCCGGTAGGAGAGAGATCTCTGGTATCTGGGGGGAAAGGAGGTCTGGAAGGAGGAACGAAAGGATCCTCGTTGAAAGGAGGGGGGGCTCTGGAGTCGGACCTCCAAAAAAGAGAGGGGAGGTATTTGCGCTTGTTACGGCTCTCAACCAGCAAGGGATCAAGGACCGGACCAAATAATTTACCTCCCAAAATGGGAGCAGATGCCAATTTCACCTTGTTTTTAATGTCCGCTTGCCAGTGACGGAGCCAGAGCAAGCGGCGTGCTGTGCCCTGTGAGGATATGGCTCTGGTAGAGAATTTCACAGCCTGATAAGTGGCGTCGGCTGAGAACTCGGCCGCGGCCGTGAGCTTTGCGATGTCTGATGCGCCCTGAGATTGGACGCGGGACATGTTGCTTTAGCTGGCGGAGCCATCTGATTGAGGATCTGGTGAAGAAAGATGCGGCCGTGGCCGATCTAATGGCCCAGGCGTCGGATTGGTGGGCCCGGCGTAAGGCCAACTCAGCTCGCCTGTCCTCTGGTTTCAGGGCCTCTAAGGCATCGCTAGGGGTCGAGGAAGTAGCCAAACCCACGATGGGTTCATCAACCGAGGGGGGGTCTAGCAGGAGAGAGAAGTCAGGGTCAAGGTTGAAAAAGCGTTTGTCCTGACTGGAGGGGGCTGGAGGCGCCCCTGTAGAGGCCAGTTGTTTGGAAACCAGATCAGAAAAGATAGGTGGGACTGGAATGACTTCGGTCTCTACCACTGGCTGACTAAAGATGGAGTCGTGGGGCCCCCCCGAGGCTGCCGGCTCGGGGGGGTTGGGAGATCAGGCCTGAAATATTTTTGGCCTTGAAAAGGATGGACCTAAACAGTTGTGGTTTGAACAACCCCACAAAGGTGGGCTGGTCTGGGGTGAGGCCTTCATCCTCTGACATCTCCCCCTCCATTGGGTCTGCCCCCGAGAGGGGTCCGCTATAGATCATGGACCCCAAATCAAGGTCCTCCTCTTCCCCGAAATGGATCGGGTCCCCTTGATCGTGTTCCTGCTCCTCCTCCTCTACCCCATGAGAGAGAGGCAGTTCCCTCTGGGAGAGTACCTGACCATGTGAAGCATCCGACCCGGGGAGCGATCTGACGGATGGACCCTGGACTTCAGAGGCCGCAGGCCGAGGGGCCGGACCTGCCATCTGCTGGAGACCTTGCGCGATTCCCTGGCGGATGGCAAACTCCATCCAGGATCTCATTTTCTCAGGGATTTCGACCATGGAATCTTCCTCTGGTTCCTCCTGGCGCAAGCCAGCAGCAGTGGGGGTGAAAGTAGCTTCAGGAGCTTGTCTAGGCACAGAAGCCAAAGATTGAGCAGGCGAGGAAGGAGGAGGGGGTTGGGTGGAGGTTGAGGGTGTGGCGGGAGGAAGGGCCAGAGGCACGGAGCTTGACTCCCTAGACCGCCTGTCTATTTTCCTCTCTAATGCCTTGTGGCGTCTGAGGGCATCCTTCTGTGAGGCTTTGGAGGTCTCCTGTACCTGTTTGCGCAGGTAATGCGTTTTGGATTTGGCCTTCAGAGAAGGGCCACGAGAAGAATTGTCATCTGCCATCTAGAAAAAAGCTGGAAAAAAATTATTTAAGTTAGTATGAGACGGTTGGCTCGTCTGAGTGCGACCTACACCAAGGCCGGGTATCACAACGGTTGTTTCACGCCCCCCTTTTAGTGAAAAATTTCTTTCTTTTTTTTTTTTATTCCATTGAATTAATCATTTAATCGTGAATCGTTTTCTTATTTTCTGTGTCCTTCTTGCTTGTGGTTTTTTTTTTTTTTTTGAAAACGGAATGAAATTGGGAAATATGAAGAGGTTGGGCCTATTGCCCATTCAGTTTCATTGCTACTCTTACTAGAACGTTTTGAATTGCTCCGAAGGGAGCAGTAGTTGCACGGTACAAATGGAAACCAATTAGCCGAAAGAACGCCAGGCCTGTGAAAGGTATGGTGGCCTACAGCAGCTGTCTCCCAGACGAAGACCGGGGAGGGGAAAAAGGCGCTGCTACCTCGCCAGCTGAAAAATGGCTGCGGAGCCAACGGACCTTGTGGAGGCTCGGAAACCCTTGAAAAGACCTTGAGGGAAACAAGCTACAGCCTTAGGCAGTCCCCAGGGATCTGCCTAGTGAGAATTTGTTATCAACGCAGCCTGGATGCACTGTTAGACAAGGCCCCAAAAATGGTGACTGGCCACGAGGCTGTGCCCAAAATGGCGGATGCCACGCGGTGCCCAAAATGGCGGCTTCGAGTTGCGAGAGGGGCTATCAGCGGCAGTCACTCTATGAGGGCCTGAAAACAGGAGGAAACAGGGGGGATAGATCTCCCCTGATTATAGGCGTTCAGTGGGGGGGAAACAACTGATCGAGGCAGGAACGAAAAGGCGCTCAGCGGTAGAGCGAACGAAGCGGTAGGCGAGGGGTGGGGTGGGGGGGCACCAGCAACGCGAAGCGCTGGAATTCAGCCCAAAGGGAAAGATTACCCCCAGGATGGGGAACTCCCGTAGGGAGCTATAGACCCCAGGGCAACTGTGCAGAAATAATCAAATTAAAGGTCCAACCTGGTGTAGAAATCCTACAGAGAAACCTGAATCAGCCAAGAGCTCAAGAAAACACAGCCTGACTGTCATGAGGCTGAGCTAAAAACTGGGGAACACTACGAGGGACCACGTGATGGGGAGGAGCGTTCCTCAATTCAAGCTCAGCCTGTGACAGCCGAGACTGGAGCACCTCCCACTCTGGATGCTTGTAGCAGCTCTATGGAGAATGAGACTTGCAGGACCTCTCATTATATAATTTATATCTATCTTCATTGACATGTTAGTGTTAAATGTTTCAGATGATATAAATATTATTTCATCTTGTTATGGATATTTTATGGTCTTATAGTGTTGGGGGAGTCTCTTTGCTCCATTTCTAACCCTCTCACTAAAAAATATTTGGTGTGTAAATACAATGTTCTCTAAATAAATAAGAACACCTGAATCTGGACATTAAAATCCATTATATGTTTTCCTCTTATATAGAAAAATGTCAGAGAAAACAAAAAATATCAGAGGAAAAGAAGAGTAGGAAAATCTAGGCTAATGTCAATCATAACACTGAAATAAGTAAGTAAACTGAGTCCAGAAAAAGGGAAAAAAGCTGTCTCAGTGGCAAAATCTGTACATATATATTTCTGGATGGCTCATTCAAAATGTAATAAAGTTAAATATCGATATATGTCATACAGAGTGATAAAAAGATGGGTTTGCATGCCCAAGCTACCCTAACTCCTGGGAAATCTGCCAAAACAAGGCAGTTTTTGCCAATCACTCTCTGAACAAAAGAAACACTTGTAAGAAAACAAGAAAACAAGAAAACCTTAAAATATTAGGGAAAAACCACATATTATGGCATAAACAGAATTGCTTGGCTACTTTATGAAATAAAGAAACTGTAGAAAAGCAACTGAATATGTTACTGATATTTCATTTTATCACAACATATAACATAAATAATTTTGATAATAATATATTTGACAGCAGTGTTAATATTAGTATTGCAATCTATCTTCCTTTCATATGAAATTCTTCATTCCTGAACATTAGGTGGAAAAAAAAATCTAAGCCTGCATGATAACGACATTGTAAACGTTGTTATTATTCAGGTTGAATCAGTGGTGAGATACAGCTGATTCGGACCAGTTCAAGCGAACTGGTAGTTATGATTTTGCGCAGTTTGAAGAACTGGCAAATCCAACCACTGGCTGGCCCTGCCCTGCCCCGGTGAGTCACTCCTTATCTCGTCTGCTCGCCCAGCATAGTTGCTGCTGCTCTTCATCCGGCTCCCTCACTTGCCTCAGCCACATGGTCTCTGAGGGCCAGCCTTCAGCTGGATCCCACCCGGCGCTCTCTGAGCGGCCCACTTGAGCTGCCCTGAGCTGCCTGGCAGACTGGGTGAACTTGCAAGCAGCAAGACCCAAACCTTGGCATAGCTGCCTCCCAGTGGCCCAGCCAGCTTGCCTGCCTTTCGTGTGGCTGAATCCCACACAGCACTCTCTGCAAAAAAATAGTGGGGATGGAAACGATGGTTGGGAAAATGATATGGAAAATGTAGATAAGGACCCAAGGGATGAGTATGGGAGGCAAGTCAAAAAAAGAAGTGGGATTTCCAAGAGGATGAAAGATGATGAATAGGAAGGATTCTTTTTTTAAAAAAAAAAAAAGATTGGCTGTACTAAAAATTAAAATAGATTGAAAAATTAGAAATAAGGGGAGTATTGTTAGACATATTTTATATAACACATTTAAAGTGAACGTAAGAAGTTAATATCAGATTTCAAAAAAGGATGTTATTAGGTATGCTCAAAAATAATGCTATTACTATTAAAATGATGTAGCAAATGTTGAATAATAAAAAAATGAAGGATTATGTGCCAATACAGATATGTATAATAACATTAGATTATGTAAATCTGATTAATGTAGTAATTTTCATGTGTATCAGTATTATTTTTGTACCAAAATGAATGACACTCAGACGCCACACTGTCCACGAGATGATATTGATATATGTTTTAAAAATAAAAAACTTTACCACAAAAAAATATTCATATTTGTGTGTCCTGCTGCTATGATCATTGGTGCTTGCTCATTTTTTTCTTCTATATTAAATGCTTCAAAATCCCTATTTCTCATCACTGCAGTTGCTGATTTTTGTTTAAGGACTTATAGTCTGAACTGCAAAAGTTTAAAATCTGATTTCCAGAAAAAAGTTATTGAAAACTTATCTCTGTTGCCCTCACTGATCATTTACATTTTTGCATTCCAGAACTGCTTAAAAAAATCAAAAGCTCTTTTTAACAGGGCACCTTATTAATTATTCACAGCACTGAATTGTATGATGTGTCATTCTTTATCCTTCCTGCATGCTTCCCTTCAGATTTAATGAATGATGATAAATAGGGTTTTTTTTGTTCTACTTTCTAATAAATCCATACTTGTAAGTACTTTTTTCATTAATCAATCTCCAAAGTAGAGATATCATTTTAAATGAGGATTAACTGTGGAGACCTTGAGATTCGAAGCATTAATGAAGAACCCCTTCAACACAATAACAAGATCGTCAAAGGAAGCAGAAATTTATTGTCCTAAGAATCTGCATATAAATATACTGCTTGGACTGCCATCCTTCCATGAAATGTGTGGATGGTCTTATTTATGGCCAGAAAAAGTGGAGAATTATTATAGGGATTGAGAATAATCTTGCTAGATCAAAAGAAAACTAGTATGGGATTAATCTGAACTACTAATGTGTTTTTTCCTGAAGTAATACATTGTCAGTTTTGAAAACTGTATGAACTTTTATTGTTAATACATGTCTGATTTCCTGAGGAAAAAATGCTAAAACTGTAAATTGCAAACCTATAGTGTACCTACATTTCTCCTTCCCTTGTCTACAGTTCGGTTTGAAATGAGAGAGGAAAAGAGGGGAGGAAGAGAAAGAGAAATGAAGGGGGTTAAGCAAAGTCTGAGGTTTGAATATCTTGTGAGTTAATAGTATCTGGTGATGTCTTTTGACTGGTAAATTTATTCCAATGGAGAATAAGTGCTGGAATTTCTGCTGCGAAAGTACCGTGTATATCTTGGAAGACTCTGAAAGACTGGCACAACTCCAGTAAAAATCTAAAATAAGTAAAGGTGCTGAAACAATTATGTTGAATCTTTCTTAATATTGTTAAGACTCCTGGCAACATACTGCAACATAAGGTACACAACATAAAAGTACCAAAACACTATAATTACAGCTGTATGCTTTGCATTGAGTGCATAGGCACAATCACTGTCACTATCCCCATTGCAAATGATGTTTAAGCATTCCCCATTCTGCACTGGGGAAAAAGGAATTTTGACATTTCTCACTGTTGGTTTTGACTACTTTTCTCTGTCATACATAAAGAGCTTAATGACTAGTTTTAGGCCAGCACTACACATATCTGGAGAAAGAATATTCCTAACCTTCATTTATGTTGTTACCTTGAGGTTATTTATAGCATGTGATTATGCTTTCTCCCCAATCATCAGCTTTTTCATTTATAGCCTATAAATAGAAATCCCTTAATCCCTATGCACATACTTTAACCCCCAGCCTTTCTAATGGATTCTGAAACTCTCTTCTGTAATTTCAGTGATTTTGCTTTAACTATAGTAATCTTTTGTGCCTCTTTATTTTCCTGAACAAAATCTCGTCATCCATTTAGCTTATTTCTATATTTTCTACTGTTACAATCTATTTTTCATTAAACATGATATTCTAGAAATATCATTGTTCATTTTTATTAGCTGTTTTAAATTTCTTCTTAAGCTAGACTTAAGTATTAATATTTATTGTGCTGAACTTTGCAAAACTATGCTACACAATACTGAACTTTCAAGCAAACTTCTTTTACTATCACATAAATAATAATCACAAATTTTAAATTGTTCCCTTATATTTCAATAACCTTCCAATGCCCTGCACCTTTGTAACCAGTAATGGACTGCCTTATGACATCCAGTTCATTTTATGAATGAGCATCAATAACCTTATGCTGGTAGAAGGTTTAATATAATCAGGTTGACAGAAGCATGATGAAAGGAAATATATATAGAAAGAGGAAAAGAACAGAAATGATTCAAAAAGAATTGCAGAAGTTGGAACCAATCAGAAAAGCCAAATGCCAATAGGATGTCTTAGTCTTTTACAGATAGTCCTTAACTTATGATCATTCATTTTGTGACCATTTGAAATTACAATGACACTGATTGAAGGGACTTACAACCGCTCACCAGACCTTACAGCTTTTGCCTGTGATCACAAAATTGTGATTAGAAGAGGGAGAGAAAAAAGGCACACATACAGACACACACAGACACACAAAGGATATGAATCTGAGTTGGAGAGGAGACCTCCTCTACTCCCACCACTGTTTTTCCAAAGGAAAAAGCTTCCAGTCCAGAAATGACGCTCCCAGAGCTGGAGAGCCACACTGCAAAGTGAGGAAAAAGAGGAAGAAAAACCTCACAAGTTTAAAAATCCAGGGTGAAATCCACCCACCCCAGCCTCATTCTTTCCCATGTGGCTGCTTAGGCAGAGGCCGGCAGGCTCAGCACTGATTGCCGCTGGAGCCCTGCATGAGGATTGGAACTGAAGGAGGTGAGTAATTGAGCAGAGAAGCCAGAGTATATGAGATCAAGTGCCAGCTACAGCTATGTCAGCCTCAGGGATTTAGGTTAAGGCTCGCCTTTTTTTCCTTTTCTTTTCCATGAGCAGCAGGAACTGCACTTGGCTTGTGGGGTCTGAGGATTACTTTCCCTTTCTGCCTTTGCCCACTTCCCAGCCAAATAATGCTGCCTCCCCTCCAAAAACCCCTTGTTTTCTCAGGCTCTTTCTCCTTCCTTCCTTCCTTCCCACTCCTCCCACTACTCGCCGGCTCTAGAGAGGCCCTGCAGATCTAAGGCTGACTGCATTCTGGCCAGTTGGCAGCAGTCAAATTATAGATCAGCATCTGGTCAGCCTGGTCCGTGGCTGAGACACTGGGGGCTGGTCCTTTGCTGTTTCCAGGGCAGCCCTGCAGGCCAGATCTAGCCATATTGCAAGCCACATTTGGCCCGCGGGCCTTGAGTTTGACACCCCTAAGTAAGAAATATTCCTTGAAGATAGTCAATTAATATGGTTTCTTTCTGGTGTTTTTTGGAAATGATTTAGGTATAATATCACTTTTAATAATTTCTTCCATGTTTTTTATTCTAATAATTATATTGGCCATTGTACAATATGGGTCAAATTTCACTCTAAAAATTAAAGGATGGACTATTCCACCTCAGTATGTCCAAGCAGCTCAATATATCTTTCAAATTATAAAAACAGAAATTATTAGAGCTAACATAGATATCCTTGGCATCAGTGAATTACACTAAACAGGCAGTGGTCAGTTCAAATCAGAAGAGTTTATTATTTATTTTTCTGGAAACGATATCATCAGGCAAAAAGCAAAAGCAAAATAAGTGGCTGAATGTGTTGAGAATCACAGAGCATACAGCAAATGAATGATATATCTCCAAATTCAAGGCAAGCCATTCAACATCACAATACAAAAGAGCTCAAACTGTAGGCTCAAATGATGATGAAATTGAACTTTTTTACAGTGAGCTTCAATGTGCTCCCTCTTCAATGTGGGTGATTTCAATGCAAATGTAGGCCAAAGAGTAGTTGCAAGAATGGTAAGCAAGTTTGGGCTAAATAAATGGAATAAAATTGGCAATCAGTTAGTGGATTTTGCCTGAAAAATCATTTCAATACAATGAACACATGGTTTATTTAATGTAAGTGATGCTTATACATATGAACAGATGGATACATCAAAATCAGATAGACTTCATTTTATGCTAGCAATGCTGGAAAAATTCAGTGGATCTCTTAAAACACTTGACTATTAGTGGCTAAACTGAAGCTCACAGTGTGCATAATGAAATTGAACCACTGAATCTATGGCGATTAGCAATGGAAATATAACTGAATGATCAGAAGAGCACGTGACATGAGACTACCCACTCTGGATTCTCCCGTTGACTCAGTGAAGAAATAAACAGGAACTGAATAGTCGATATATGTAGCAATATATCGATATATGTACCATGGTGGCCACAGGTACAAATACAATCAAGATATGAAAAAGATGCTAAATTATATGTTTTTTATAAAGAACCAACAGAACTGAACCAGATTTTAACTGATGAGAAATTAATTTTAAACAATTATACCTACCTACTGAGTATTAGAATGGAAGAAGAGCAAATAAAGGAAACAATGTTAATGTGGACTAAAAATTTTGGTTATTCTATTGTGTTTATGTGGTGGACATGCCCAAAATCCAAGTCATACTGGACAAAAATATATATTTGGATAGAAAAGAATGATAAAGGAATATATAAATTTAAAACCAGAATTATTTCTGTTGGATATCATACCAGAAAAATATAATAAAGGGACTATGTATCTAATATTACATGTGTCAACAGCGGCCAGAATTGTATTTGCAGAAATTTGGAAAGGTAGAGAAGATAATTTAAAAAAACCCTAGAATGTACAGAAATGGATAGATTAATACTTGAAATTAAAGAGAAGGAAGATATGGAATATTTTGAAACATGGGATTCATTTTATCAATGGTTAACTAAAAGAAAAAGAAGTTAGAACATTTAAAATTATAAGAGAAGGATTAACTTTACCATGAGGGTTTATTATATGTTTATTATCAATATGATTTAGTAATAACAATTAAGTATTAATATTATATGGAGAAAATACTATTATTATATGATCATTATCAATGAACATGATGATGACTATTGCTCAAATTAACTGTAACCAGATAACATACTGTTAATTTAGACATTGAAACTGTTGCTCTTTATATTGTAAAAATAAAAAAATCTATTAAAAAAAAAGAAACCATATAGACTTAATTTTATGCTAGCAATGCTGGAAAAGTTCAGTTGCATCTCTTAAGATACTTCTGGCATTATTTGTAGCTCAGACCATTGGCTATTAGTGGCTAAACTGAAGCTCAAAGTGTGCATAGTGAAAAAAGTTATTATCCCTCCAAAATTCAGTGTGAACTCATCTATGTATGCCAAAGAAGTTAAGAACAGGATTGAGTCACTGAATCTAGAAGACAAAGATCCAAATGAACAGTGGTCAAAGATCCAAGGTAACATCATGGAAATTGTTGGAAAATCTATGTCAAAAACCAAAGAGAATAAACAAATGGGTATCTGATAATACAATTAAAATGATAACCAGCAAGGGCAGGCAAAGTGAATATAATAAGGATGAAGTTTAAAAGATAAACGTATTGTCAAGCCAGGAGAGACAAAAATAGGCTGGTCAACATCTAGAAGAAACTAACAGGAACGGACATATTAAGGTTATGTTTGCTATAGAGAAATTAAATAATCCAATTTTTGGATTACATAGTATGGAACTGTTAAAAACTGCAACAGGAATGTACTAAGTGACCAGCAGGAGATTAAGATCAGGGACAAAGAATATATGGGAGAACTTCAAAGCATTTTGACTTATCATCACGATAACAATGATGACAGCTCAATTAATAAAGAACCAAACATCTTGAAAGAAGAAGTAGAATGGGCAATAGAGAAATTGCCGAATTGGACAGCTCCAGGAATTATTTAATGGAATACCTATGGAATTATTAGGGTCACTGCCAATTAATTACTGCCCAAGAGAAGACCACATAGTCTTCTTGTCAATGGCTTCAGGACTGGGGGAAAATCTGTTTTATTCCATTAGTAAAGAAAGACAATGCCAGAGATTGTTCCAATTATTGCATGATTGCACTGATTTTTCATTCAAGCAAGATTCTGTTATAGGTTATTCAACAGAGCCACAGAATATCATCAATCAAGTATTACCTGATGTAAAAGTTAGTTTTAGAAAGAAGTGCAGCACTTGAGATCACATTGCCAATATTAGATGGAAAGTATTCTCACTGTTGCCTCCTGTATACAGTCATCTGAAAAGTCTGATCAAATTGGTTGGAGTGCCAAGATAACATAAAATCGTCCACATCTTATTATGTTCTACATAGTAAAAGATTTTCTGTAATGGATAAAACACATACATAAATCCTTTTGATATTCCTCTGTGGCAACACACATGGATTCAGGATAAGTAAAGCAGACAGAGGTATATATTTTATCATCATTTTTGTTCAATCTGTATGCTTCGGTGATCATGTAGAAATTAGACTTGGAATTGATTTGGGAGTGAAGATTGGAGTAAGAATATAAAGAAGACATGGAAAATGATCTGGAAAATTAAATATGAAAGTGAAAAAGTAGGATTGAGTCTTAATTTCAAAAAAACAAAGATAATGACAGCAGCTGCACATGGATATGAGATGTTTAAAATCAACAAGGAAGAAATGTGAATTAGTTTGAGAATTTATCTTCCTTGGATCAGAAATTGTTCACAATGACCTGAAGTCAAACTCACAATAACCTTAAGCTGCATTGTAATGTTTAACATGAATAAGATCTAGAAAAGAAGAGATATTTATATAAATAGAAAAAGCAGATTAAAGCAACAGTCTTCCCAATAATGAAGTATAGATGTGGGAATCACTAAGAACAGCTGATGGAAGAAGAATTGACACCTTTGAACTAGGGTGCGGTGTGATCCTTTGCAGCAGCTTACCAGATAGTCCAATGTTTCTTCAGTTTCTTTGTATAGGCAATACTTGCTTGTCTTTGATTTAACATTTAATCTTCAATTTGATTCACAGTCTGGGACTGGTAAAATTTAACAGTTCAAGTCCTAACCAGACCCCTAAGAGCTGTTAAGGTAATGTCTGAGAATATAGACAGTTTTGAGTAAGTAAGTAAGTAAGTAAGTAAGTAAGTAAGTAAGTAAGTAAGTAAATATTGTTGCTGCTGCTGTTGTTCTTTCACAAAACTTTTGAAGGACCTAAGATAAGAACAATTAGAGCTATAATAATGGTGATGATAGTCTTCTTATTCATTTCCTGTTCACAGGACAGTTGTACCTAATGGCTTGGTGAAGGGAAAAAAACCCAGTCACTATGTAGTGAAGAAAGATGTGAAAAATATAGTGATAATTGATGTATTATTTTCTCCTTCACAGGGAAGATCTATAAGTCTTCTATATCACTGAATGTCCATTCTTTTTCTATATTACTAATATAAATACGGTGTGTCAATAAGTATAGTATAGGTTATTGCCTATTGTTAGATCTTTTAAAGATATACGAGTCAGTGGTTAAGGCACCAGGTTAGAAACTAGAACATTGTGAGTTCTAGTTCTACCTCAATATGAAAAGCCAGTTAGGTATTTTTAGGTCAGATACTCTCTTTTAGCCCAACTTACCTCGCAGAATTGTTCTTATGGGTAAAGTAGGAGGAGTTTTATATATTTGCCACTATGAGTTATTTATATGTAATAAAGACAGGTTTAAATAAGTAAACAATAAAATAAAAAACAAATATTTCATTTTTCTTTCCTTTTTAATGAATACCTATTACACACTATATACACACATTTAAAAATTTACATTTATTGTAAACTATGTTAATAAAGATGCTTCATGCATGCAGAAATACATAATCTGAAATGACAAAATGATTCAAATAATGTTTCAGATGTATTATAACTATGCTATAGAATGAATTAATAATTACCACCTCATACTTTCAAATCCATATATTTGCCTAAAGATATGTAGAGATATTACTGCAACAGTTACCATATTTTGAAAAGTAGACATGTTTGACAAAAAAATAAAATAAAGGCATCAAAAATACTAATAAAAATCTTGGTACATTGCAGAAGTGGTATACAGCAGGTTCTGACCAGTTCTGGAGAATTGCTAGTGGAAATTTTGAGTAGTTTGGAGAACCAGCAAATATCATCTATGACTGGCCCCGCCCCCATTATTCCCTACCTCCCGACTCCCAGTTGATCAGCTGGGTCTTCTTTTGTTGCCCTGCACAGGAGAATGGAGCTGAAAGGCAGGTTAGTGGGGTGGGGAGAGAATGGGATTTTGCAGTAACCTTCCCCTAGGAGTGGAAAGGGAATGGAGATTTTACACTATCCTTCTCATGGAGTGGGGTGGGAATGGAGATTTTACAATATCCTTCCCCTGCCGCGCCCAGTAAGCCACACCACGCCCAGCAAGCCACACCCACAGACTTAGTAGTAAAAAAAATTGAATCCCACCACTGGTTTACTAAGGAAGGGAAATATGTGCAATGCTTACTAAGGAAGGGAAATATGTGCAAATTTTGATATGATGGTGCTGGGTAATATGTGTTCTATAGGAAAAATGAATGTTTCTTGGAAGAAGTGATTATTTGTAAGCATAGAAGCATAAAGGTATATTTGTCCTAGTCTGAAACTGGAATGGAGAGTAATAAATAAAGTTTAGCCCAAGACAGATTTTTTTTTGCAGCTTGACAAAGGATTTCTGTCCCCATCAATAGCATATATGCAGAGGAGGGAAAATTCTTCAGCAGGTGGCATCAGCTTGTAACCTTTCCTGCCAGCTTCCCCACTGCTTTTATGGGGAAGCTGGCAGAGGAGACTGCAAATGGCAATCACATGATTGCAGGATGTCTGACAACCAGTCACAAATATGAATAGATTATTAAGCACCCAGATTACAATCATGTAATTGCAGCTGTGGCAATATTTTACAATGACTGGAAGTGCTTTATGATGATAAAAAATCCTTTTTGAGTTGTTATAACTTCAGTTGTTAAATAACAAGTGATAAGCCAAGGAATACTCCTTAGGCAATGTGGACCAATGAAATGAAATGTATATAAAAGGGGATAATCTGGATGTCACATTGGAATCACCACACAAAAGGCTAAAAGTTGAAGAAATTGTTTATATAACTTATTTATAGGGCAAATAAGTGTTTCAACTGCCTAAAATATTCAGGTCAAAATGAATTCAGGATGTGTCTTTCTCAAATAATAATAATAAGCTGTGTAGTAAGTTTCCATTAATTTGGCTGATGATGAAGCAGTTGACATGCTTATGTCTGATGGTATCATCAAACATTTTAATAATAAAGCTTTCTAGAATATATTAGACAGCAGTATATGTCTGCAAATTGGGAGGGTTCAAGTTGGCTTACATTATAAACTCCATAAAAACTAGCAACAAGAATGACAGAGGTACAAAAATGAAATGAAATGATAGGGATTTACCCCTTGGATTACTCAGGTTGTTATCATTATCCATATATGCTCTAACAGTGTGATTCATTTTGATCTTCTTCTCTCCACCCATCAGAGAGAGGACTATAGTACTTTTTAGTAGAAAGTGGAGATAAAGAGCTGCCATATTTGCAACTAACACATGGATAAAACAGTATCATTCTCTGTCTACCAGCAGTTATCATGTTGTTTTGGCAGCAGGAAGGAATCTGTGGTTTTTCTTGACTTACTCTTCTTTATTTAAACTACCAGAAATAACTCAGAAATGACAGAATGCTCAGTCTATAAATAATCATTCCGGTGTAGTTATATTAGGAGGTAACTCAGATGGCATGATAACGCCTAACTGACTAATCTTAGACCTGTAACACCATCAGATAAAAATAAACTATGCTAAGAATAACTGACCCAGGGGAGTCAGCCTGCTCCACAGAAAATGATGCCTTAGATTAGTATCTAACAGAACAATTTATATTAATAATCCATCCAAATTTTTCTTTTAGAAAAGTGAGATAAATGAAGTGAAATAATGAAAAAAATATCCATGTAGCAAAACTATGAAATACATCCAGTCATCTAAATAACTATGTGATAGTTACTAATTAACATGACAATTATATTTATCAGTTAATAAAACTTCCTAAATTTCATGATGATTGTGTAAGAGGAAATAATTCTTGTTCTTTATCTAATCCAGAAAAAATGGAGTATCTCTCTTTACTCAATTCACTCACTTAATTTTATGAAATGCCCAGTTATTCATGGTCAAATGGCAAGTTATTAAACATATCATTGACTATCATTGAGTAAAACTCAAACTGATATAACTTGTATGCAGATAATACATGTTATACTTCCTTAAAAAGTATGCACATTATATCCCTATCATCAAAATAATTAATTTCATATAATTAAAAAGAACAGAAATAATAATTAACCCAAGCATTATTTCAACAATGGTAAGCTATTTTTCATATTACAATTTTGGCTGTTTGTTAATCATTCAATGTCCTTAACTAACTACTGGATTAACTACTGGATCCAATACTGAATACAAATTATTCCTCAGAAAGAGAACAGTGTTTAATAAAATTAGACATATTTTACAGGTGAAAAAATAAAGTGGGGTGATTTGTTGTAAGTTTTTGGTTTGTTAAGAAATGCCATCTATCTCAAAAAAAAAAAACCTGGTTAAAACAGTTAAAAAAATGTTTCTTTTTAGTAACAATATATAGTAATAGTTAGTAATATTAGTAATATATATAGTAATAATAATCTGAAGAGCCAACAATTCTTCAATCCTATTCTGTTTCATTGACTAATTTTTGGAATAGTTATATTCACATTGAAAAGTTATTTTATTATATTTGGAGGCAGCCCAGAGAGAGAAATAATTTATAAAACCTGATTTCATATTTGTTATTATCAGGCACTTTTCCCTGCATTTCTAGTTCAGTGTTCAATGGGACTGAAGAATATTACCTATTTAATGGATGAATAAAGTAAACTCTGGATAAAATCAAAGTTAATTTGTATGTTAAAAGCTATTTACTTAAGAAAATTTATAAGGCCATCTAACTCACTCTTAGTGACTCCAAGCATTTACAAAGATAAAAACCTAATATACAGTAGCGGCCAAAATTGTAGAAACCTTTTGGGAAAAGTGTATTTTTGAGGTTTGATGGCTAATAACTCCACTTGTTTTTGGAGTAGCACCATAACATTATATATAA
Organism: Pseudonaja textilis; assembly: GCF_049901715.1. Classification (NCBI taxonomy): domain Eukaryota; kingdom Metazoa; phylum Chordata; class Lepidosauria; order Squamata; family Elapidae; genus Pseudonaja; species Pseudonaja textilis. The sequence continues at coordinate 34,988,534 of NC_142008.1, read as the reverse complement.
ATGGGAAGATAATTTAATCAAGAATGTAATATGCGACAAAGTTTGTTCAATTATATGTATTCTATGAAAAGTTATAGCCAAATAACCAGAAAAAGGAAGCACAACTTGCTTAGGTTGATACCAAGCAGCTTTCCTTCATCTGATTGTAGCCAATGAGCATGAGCATGTAGAGAGTCAATCAGGTGTGATCTTGTTTTGGCAATGAGCCAATCAGATCACAGTAGGATTCACTTATTGATTGTCTTTCATTTAGTGAGCTTATATAACATAATAAAATTAAAGTAATAGTGCAAAGACTTGGCTGGTCACCCAGAAAGCAATGTTATTAAGTGGGCACTCTCCACCCTCAATCCGACCAGAAGTCAACAAAAAACCCAGTAACTAGCAAAATCAACAAGCCAAAAATAAAAGGAAAATAAAAGGGAGTGAAGAGTAAAAAAAAAGGCTAAACCAGCAAGCCAGATAGCTGTCAAACCTCTGTCCTAATGACAACGAAAAACCAAATATCCAGGGAGTAGAAATATTATTCTAAACATCCAACAATTCCTTCAACAATATCAACTAATCAGAGCCCTGTAAGGGTGGTCTGATCGAGCTGAGACTGAGTGAAGAACTGGGGACTGTTACCAGGGGTGGGGTTGTCCTCAGTTTTTCAACTTAGTCTGCAGAGCTACGAGGTTAGAGACTACCCATCCTGGATTCTCCCTTCGGCTCAGTAGAGAACAAGACTACAGTTGTAAAGAAATTAGAAGAAAAATGGGTGGAAACTTAACCAAGGGTGGCATTTGTAAGTTTTTGAAGAGGTATAAGGAGATTCAGTCACTACAAAACCATACTGGTAAAGGCAGGAAAAGGTGCACAACAGCAAGTGATGATAGAAGAATTAAGAAACTGCCTATGTGACAGAAGAAAATTATCTGGGTGTATACAAGATGAAATGGCACAATGCAATGTGATGTTGAGTACAAGAACTGTTTGGTACAGACTGCAGGAATTTGGCCTAAAATCTAGAATTCCACAAAAAAAGCCACTTTTATCTCTCAAACAAAGGTTGAAAAGACTAAGCTGGGCTAAAACCCATGTTACCTAGACAGAGGAACATGGAGTTATTTGGAGTGATGAGACCAAGATTTCCCTCTTTGGTAATGGCATAAAATATGTAAGGAGTCACTTTTCCAGAAAGGTTTCCACAATCTTGGTCACTACTGTAGATAAAACAACAACACACATATATCCTGGAACCAATTAAATAATTCACTTGATAGGCTTCATCCTACTCTGGGTTTCCCAGGTAAGGAAAAACAGATCTTTTTGGCAAAATCAGATCTTTAGGGCTTTGTGATAGAGTGAGGCCAATCTTATTCCCACAAGAGTGATGTTCATTAGGGAAAGGACCACTATGGAGAAAGCCATTCTTCTTGGTCTCACTAGATGCACCTCTGTAAAGATAAAGGACCCCTAACATTCCCTGCTCTGGTGGGTTGAGTAGATGTGACTAAGAAAAGACAATCCTTCAAACAACCTGGTCCCATGCCATGTAGAATTTTAAAGCTAAGAGATTATATCTTTTTAATGCGAATTTAGCTGTTCTAATTTTTTTTTTAACCTGTATATCATTTTCTTTCAGTATTTCTTTTTTGTATCTCATTTAATTGATAATCCTCGAATCCCTCAGATTCCCTTAAAATTACCCTGCATGAAATTCAGTGATTTCCTTCTTCACATAATATTCCTGTACAAGTACTTTATATAAACATGCAGGACAAGTAGTCCTTGTTTAGTGACCACAACTGGGACTTGCAGCTCAGTCATTAACTAAAATGTTTGGTAAATTAAAGTGTACTTGCAATCTCACTTTAGTTTTCCTTTGCTTGTTAAGGTTGTAAATGTGAGGACTACAAGCAATGGATAAACAAATCAATTGTTAAATAAGGACTACCTGTAAGTACATAATAAGAGCAGAGGAACATGGACATTTTATATCTATATACGTAACAAACATGTATGATTGCAATTTTCCCAATATTGATCACAGGTAACCTTGATAACTCAGAAACCACTTCAAATGTATTGTATAAAACACATTTTCCTATTTAAGAATAACATATTTAAATTTATAATAGAATTTTTAAATCCATTATATCCAATTCAGACTTATTTGAAAATACAAATCATATGGTTTTAATCATACAGGTAATTTTTGAATTACAACCATTTGTTTAATGATCATTCAGTTAGCATTCCACTTTTAAAAAGACAATTATGACTTTTTTTCACACGTATGACCATTGCAGCATCTCCATGGTCATGTAATTAAAATTTGGACACTTGGCAACCAGCATGTATTTATGATGGTTACAGTGTCCCGAGATCATGTGATTACCTTTTATGACCTTCTGACAAACAAAGTCAATGGAGAAGCCAGAAACACTTTACATTGTTACACTGTTACTAACTTAACAATTACATTGATTCATTTAACAACTGTGGTAAGAAAGGTCATAAAATGTAGCAAAACTATAACAATTGTTTTTCTAAGCAAAAAAATTTGGGGGGATCAATTATGGTCATAAGCCAAAGACTACACGTATGTGGTTTTTTAAATTGTTTTCTCCACTCACTGTTTTTCATACCACAATAGGTGTTGAAATCTAGGGCTGCCACCATTGCCTACAATATTTCAAATCAGAATTTGATGCTTGTAATTTTTAAAAAGTATGCATCTTCTGCCAATGAATTTCAAAATAACTATCCTCAGCTGGTAATCTGCTAAAAACAATCTACTAAGGCTAGGATAAGTTAGCAGAAAAATGTGGAAGAAAACAGAAATTGACAAATATTTTGAAACTGGCTAGGTCTAATGGCTCCAAATACAGTTGCCCATCAGCATTTTAATCTGTATCCCTCCAACAAGTGACGCCAAACCTGTTCAACGTGGAGTTGATGGATGAATGAGGGCTCCTAAATGCTGCTTTGCAATGCTATCTGGGAAATGGGGCTGCCCAGGGGATTCCCCAATAATATTGCTGGATACTTTGTGAAGGGGGAATATAAATTGTAATATATGACAGGGTTCTTATGGGTTGGTGACAGGCAGGGTACAGAGCATTATAGACTGTGGGGTGGGGGAATATGGGAATGAAGCCAGATTAGCCAGATTAGGAAACATTTGTTATGCAGGGTTTTAGGATAGGGCAGTGAGTTGGAGGTAGCTGCAATTAGGAAGGTAGGGTGACACTATAAGTGCATTGGAAGGCAAATGCTTCCAGCACTAACCTAGTTCAGATTTCAAACTGTTAGCCCTGGATGGGATGTGAGTTACATGTACAAATAAATAACAACAGACCAGAGGTGCTATTCGGGTGAACCGGTAGCGGTTATTTGGCATGGGTCCCCAAACTGGTGGCAATCCCTGGCTGGCCACGCCCGCTACCCGGTCGCCCGGTCACTCACTTGCGATCGCTCTCCTAGCTTTCCATTCCCCACATCCTCTTTCTCTATGGGGAAAAGGAAGAAAGGCATGGATGCTGCAAGTATCGCTTTCCCCGTGTGAGTTAAAGTGTCAGGAGTGAGAAAGAGTGTGCCCTGACAGAGGATGTGGGGGTGAATTGAGCCTTGGAGCACTTTTGCAACGTAAAAGAAATGCATTTTGGAAGGTCTTTAAAAAACTTCTCCAAGGAAAATATCAAAAATTGGATTCTAAATATAACTGAACAAGTAGTAAAATTTGAACCCAAAACCTTCTTACTGGGCATGATACTCAAAAATAGAAAAAAATATATCAATATTTAATCTTGTACATTATAACGGCAGCCAGAATAAGTTATGCTCAAAATTGGAAACTGCCTGTTGTCCCTTCAGAGGAGATGCTCATTAAAAAAATTCACGAGTGGGCAGAGATGGACAGCCTAACCGAATTACTAAAAAACCACAAAGACAGTGAATACTACAAAGTTTTGAACTGTTGATATGAATAGTTAAAGAAAAAGTAACATTTGATAACTGAATAAGGTATGAAATTATGAAGGACGTGCATTTAATTATAAAGTATTCTGTGAAATTAAAACATTAAAAGAACGAGGAAGGTATTGTAACAAGGTAGTTCAATGTTATTGGGTAAAAGAAAAGAAAAAGAAAAATGTAACCAATGCTCAATATCTGCTGCAAAATGTATATATGTATATACACTGCTCAGAAAAATAAAGGGACCACAAAAATAAGACAGTCTAGATCTGAATGAATGAAATATTGTTATTAAATACTTTGTTCATTACAATAGTTGAATGTGCTGATAACAAAATCACACAAAAATTATCAATGGAAATCAAATTTAGCAACCCATGGAGGTCTAGATTTGGAGTTACACTCAAAATTATAGTGGAAAAAAACACTACAGGCTGATCCAACTTTGATATAATGTCCTTAAAACAAGTCAAAATGAGGCACAGTAGTGTGTGTGGCCTTCACGTGCCTGTATGACCTCCCTACAACGCCTGGGCATGGTCCTGATGAGGTGGTGGATGGTCTCCTAAGGGATCTCCTCCCACACCTGGACTAAAGCATCCCCCAACTCGTGGACAGTCTGTGATGCAACATGGAGTTGGTGGGTGGAGCGAGATGTCCCAGATGAGCTCAATTGGATTCAGGTCTGGGGAACGGGCGGGCCAGTCCATAGCATCATAATGCCTTCATAATAATGCCTTCATCATAATCATAATAATGCCTTCATCATAATGCCTTCATCTTGCAGGAACTGCTGACACACTCCAGCCACTTGAGGTTTAGCACTGTCTTGCATTAGGAGGAACCCAGGGCCAACCGCACCAACATATGGTCTCACAAGGGCTCTGAGGATCTCATCTCGGTACCTAATAGCAGTCAGGCCACCACTGGCGAGCACATGGAGGGCTGTGCGGCCCCCTAAAGAAATGCTACCCCACACCATTACTGACCCACTGCCAAACTGGTCATGCTGGAGAATGTTGCAGGCAGCAGAACTTTTTCCATGGCGTCTCCAGACCCTGTCACATCTGTCATATGTGCTCAGTGTGAGCCTGCTTTCATCTGTGAAGAGCACAGGGCGCCAGTGGCGAATTTGCCAATCTTGGTGTTCTCTGACAAATGCCAAACGTCCGGCATGGTGTTGAGCTATAAGCACAACCCCCATGTGTGGACTTTGGGCCCTCATACTACCCTCATGGAGTCTGTTTCTGACCGTTTGAGCAGCTACATGCACATTTGTGGCCCGCTGGAGGTCATTTTGCAGGGCTCTGGCAGTGCTCCTCCTGTCCCTCCTTGCACAAAGGCAGAGGTAGAGGTCCTGATGCTGGCTTGTTGCCCTCCTACAGCCTCCTCCACGTCTCCTGATGTACTGGCCTGCCTCCTGGTAACGCCTCCATGCTCTGGACACTACGCTGACAGACACAGCAAACCTTTTTGCCACAGCTCGCATTGATATGCCATCCTGGATGAGCTGCACTACCCGAGCCACTTGCGTGGGTTGTAGACTCCGTCTCATGCTACCACTAGAGTGAAAGCACCTCCAGCATTCAGAAGTGACCAAACCATCAACCAGAAAGCATAGGAACTGAGAAGTGGTCTGTGGTCACCACCTGCAGAACCACTCCTTTATTTGGGATGTCTTGCTAACTCCCTATGCTTTCCACCTGTTGTCTATTCCATTTGCACAACAGCATGTGAAACTGATTGTCAATCAGTGTTGCTAAGTGTACAGTTTGATTTCTCAGAAGTGTGATTGACTTGGAGTTACATTGTGTTGTTTAAGTGTTCCCTTTATTTTTTTGAGCAGTGTATATTTGTTTATATGTTTGTTTGTTTCTTTTTAAATGTTTTAAATATATGAAACTTAAATAAACTTTATTTTAAAATTCAAAAATAAGCAATAAAAACTTCTTCAAGGATTCCCCATGGATGCTGCAAGTATTGCTTTCCCCTTGTGAGTTAAAGTGCTGGAGTGAGAAGGAGTGCGGTCTGACAGAGGGGGTGGGGGTGAATCGAGCTTTGGAGAAATTTAAAAGAGCTGCTTCCAAAATGCTTGTCTGTTAAGTGCTCTGTGTGTGTGTGTGTGTGTGTGAGAGAGAGAGAGCGAGAGAGAGAGAGAGAGAGAGAGAGAGAGGTAGAGAAAGAAAGAAATAGGGAGAGATAAAACTCTGTGCTATTGTTTTTAATTGATCCATTATTTATTGTGTGTTAATATTTTACACTGTCCCTACACCTGGAGTGATTTTTCTGCCTTTCTTTTGCCCAGGGCTACCACATATTTTTCAGGGTTTACATGCACTCAATGTCAATAGTCCAGAGCATAAAATACACATGTGTTTAACAAGAGTTGAAAAGGGACCTTGGAGGTCTTCTAGTCCAACCCCCAGCTCAGGCAAGAAAACTGAGGATGCCAAACTCTGAGTAGAAATCCTGGGAAAGGTGTCAGAATAATACTTAGAAGGGACCTTGGGGTGAACTTTATACCATTTCAGAGAAATGGCTGTCCAGTGTTTTCTTAAAAACTTCCAGTGATTGAGCACCCAGAACTTCTGGAGACAGGCATTTCCACTGGTTAATTGTTCTCACTGTCAGGAAGTTTCTCCTTAGTTTTAGGTTGCTTCTCTCTGTTCAGTTTCCATCCATTGCTTCTTCTTTGCATTCTGCTTCTTTGGAAAATACATTGTCCCCCTTTCTTTTTGGCAGCCCCTTAAAAGCCTGTTGCCTATCACACTCTTGAGTAAAGCAAGTGAGCCATTTCCTCCTTTCAGTGGTCCATGAAAGTACATCTATAGTATGCAGATAATAAAGTCAAAAAAGGTGAACATTTTTACAGAACTATAGATAAGTTGAGGCTGGGTGACAAAGAATGGCTGGGAGGGGAGGGGCCAAATGAAGCACCTCTTGATGTGAGTGACACTGAGTTGGCCACACCCACCCAGTCACATGATCACCAAGCCATGCCCACCCAGTCACATGACCACTAAGCCACACTCACCCGGTCACATGACCACAACCCATGCCCACCAAATAAGCCACTCCCACAGAACTGGTAGTAAAAAAAATTTGAATTCCACTACTGCTACAGACATCACTGTTTGTTGGTTTGTGGATTTGTATCCCAGCCTACAAACGTCTGGAAAACTGGCTAACAGAAGGTTAGCACTCTACCATTCATCACATTGTTTGTTGGATGTTAGGTGGATATGGCAGAAGGAACAGATTCAGAGGTGCCAATAGCCATGACAGAGGAAGAGGAGATGGTTGCAAAGGCTCCGGGAAGGCAAACTGGACAAACCATCCCTTGTACCCATGATTCCCATTTCATAGCCTGCTGTGTGCCCCAAAACTAAGAAGTCAGTCAGGCTGAGCTGACTGAGGCAAGTGTGGAGGATTGACATTCACAGCGAAATGTGCATAGTGCATAGTGCTGCTGAGGACTGGAAGGTGCAAAGGTGGTTGGGGCTGGAGGACAGCAGGTGGATGGCCCCTGGTAGCTCCACCCTGGACATTTTGAGGACACAGTTTGGAGAGGTGTCCCTGCAAGAATTGCCAGGAAGTGGTCAGAAGAAAACACATGGTGGTGTGTTGGGAAAACTTGTAAGGAACTCTAGTCCAATGGGTTTAGAGGAGGTGGATGTCAGTTGGCCCATGGAATGCCAGGAATTACACTCACAGCGGTTTTATGATACTGTGACAGTGCCGCCTAGCCAAATGGGTCTACCAGGTAGGCGGACATTTGACCCTGGGAGTATGCAGGATTGGGCCCATGGGGAGGATCATCAAGATGTCATACGAACCTGGTCTACAGCACAAAGTAGCATGCCACAGGGAAGGTGGGGTCCCCTTCCAATACTTGCCACAGGGAAGGTGGGGTCCCCCTCCAATACTTGCCACATTTGATAGTAACGCTAATCATGAGGCTGTCTTCCTGGGGCAGATAATTAACCATGTAAACCTGTATGGAAACTATTACCCCTCCCATTGGGCCATGGTGGTGGCTATAACCAGTGTGCTCGAGGGAGAGGCAGGCGAATGGGCAGCAGATTTGCACAGAGAGAGATCTCCTGCCTTGGCTGATGTAGGAATGTTTCTAGAGGCCTTAAGACATCGATTTGATGACAGTTCTAGGATACAGGAAGCAGAGGATATCTTATAGCAGTAAAACAATACAGCAGAAAAGCAAGAAAGTATGTGCAAGACTTTAGGAGAGCCGCAGCTTGCCCAGAACATATGCTAGTTCATTTGTTCAGGGAAGGACTGGATAGAGAACTCAGTCAGACTTGCCTGTATCAAGGATTGTCTGCTCAATTACAAGACTGGTATTCTGCAGTCATAGAATTGGACTCTGGACTATGTCACTTGAAAATATGGAGTGACTTAGGTGCTGGGCAGTGCAGAGGGTCGATTACTTGAACCATCCAATCAGCTAAACCCCCGATTAACCAAGCTTCACCAGGGCGGAGTACTATGTTCAAGTGTTATTATTGCAATCAGCCAGGACATAGAGTGGCTGAATGTCCAATACCTCCAATTATGGGTGGAGACACAATCTCCACAAGGAACACTGAGCCATGGTTTTAGTGGATCTGTTGGGCATTCCAGATGGTCACCAAAACACTCCCAGGAAGCAGTGATAGGATAAATGGATGCCAGTACAGCATCTGATCTTTCAATGGAGGAGGTGATAACCACTGCCAAAAAGCCAGATACCCAGGAGGAGGATGGAGAAGAAAGTAACATGGATGATCAAAAGTAAACCTGTTCCTCCTTTTATAATACCAATCAAACTTACTAACCTGGGAATGAATCAAAACATGAAGATAGGTGTTCTGATAGATTCGGGATGCACATAGTGCTTAACCACACATACAGTTGTGAACAAATTAGGCCTGCGACTAATACCATTAACCACTCCCATTAGCTTCGAGCAAGTAGATGGTTCTACCTTGGAAAGAGAACCTGCAACCCACCGAACTGAACCAGTAAAAATGCATATGGAGAAACACTGGAAGGTTTCTTTCATAGTTGTAAAATATACGATGCTGTTATTCTTGGATTGACCTGACTGGATAAATGGCATCGTACCATTAGATGGGACAGTGGGTTCCGCAAAATGCGATTGTCTTTAGGTCCAGATCCTCTCCTTGAGGATGTGGCTGGGTTGACAGTCCATGGTCTGGTATTTAATGATTCCAGTCCTGCTTATCCTATAGAGTATATAGATTTAGCTGATGTGTTTAATGAAACTGGAAGTGACCAGATACTGCCCCATAGGCCTACAAATTGTGCTATAGAATTAATTCCTGGGGTGAAGTTACCAAAACCCTACCTATATTCAATGACACCCCAGGAAATGCACGAAATGTGGAAGTACATAGAATTTGGCAAGAGACTTTATTCAGCCAGGGGGGGTCCATATTGCAGCTCCAGTCTTGTTTCGAGAAAAGAAAGATAGGGGGTTGAGATTATGTGTTGATTTTTGAGGTTTGAATGTGATGTGTAAGAAACCACTGCATCCTCTACTATTGATTAAAGATTTATTGGCTATGCTAGCTAAAGGTCGGATTTTCATGAAATTAGACCTCTGTAAGGCTTACTTACAGAATTTGAATCTGCCCCGGGGATGAATGGAAGACAACTTTTAACTGTCCGTTGGGCAGTTATCAGTTTAGGGTCATACTTTTTGGACTACAGGGCCCCCCAGCTATCTTCATGCAGCTGATAAATGGTGTTCTGCATGACCATTTACATTGGGCTGTTTTAGTGTATCTTGATGATATATTGATCTATTCAGAGACTACTGAACACTATATATAATTAGTGCAACAAGTGCTTGAAAAACTACTGGCAGCCCACTTATACATTAAATTGTCCAAGTGTGAGTTTCACCATACTCAACTAGACTACCTTAGGTATAGGATATTGGCAGAGGGAATAGAAATGGATCCCGCCAAGGTTCAGACAGTTTTAGAATGGCAAGTGCCTAGCACCCGAAAACTACTGCAGAGTTTCTTGGGCTTTGCAAATTTCTACTGACAATTCATTTCATTATTTACTACATTGGCACTTCCATTAACAGATTTATTAAAAACAAAGACCCTGCAAACCAAGAAACCTAAACCTGGACAGGCAATACCTTGGTCATTGATGTGCCAACAGGTGTTTAATTCACTAAAACAAATGTTTGCACACAAACCTATGTTAAAACATCCAGAGAGACTGTTCGTGATCCAGGCAGATGCCAGTGATGTTGCAGTGGGGCTGTATTGTTGCAAGAAAATGGAGGTGGTATATTGTAGCCATGTGCATACACCTCAAAGAAATTCAATCTTACCGAACATAACTGGACTGTTTGGGAGAAGGAGACCTTTGCAGTTCATTGGGCATTATTGATGTGGAGGCATTTCCTAGAAGGGTCCAAAATTATATTTGAGGTGTGGACAGACCATAAAAACCTAGAGGCTCTTCAAACTCCCTGAAGATTATTGCTCAAAAAGGTCCAGTGGGCACTGTACTTTCAATGTTTTAACAACATTCTGAAATATGTACCTGGAGGGAAAATTTTCCTTGCTGATGCTCTGTCATGGCTACCCCAATATGAAAATAAGTGAGATATAGTGATACAACCCATTATTCAAGGAAAAGAAATGCTGCGAACATTAAAAGTAAAATTCATGATAGACGAGTTACCAAATGCTGTAAAAGATGATTTGTGGCTTGAAAGCAATAAAACCCAGTGTGATATCTGAAATGGAGTGGCTTGGAGAAGAACGAAATTCTACATACCAGAACCATTGAGAATGAAGGTGCTTCATTCATTCAAAGGTGCCACAATGTTAAACAAGCAGGGCACTATGGTTTCTTAAAAATACTACACCTCGCTAAACGACAATTTTGGTGACAGGCAATGAAGGCAGATTTGTTATGTGAAAAGGTGTAAAGTGTGTGCAACTATGAAATCCCGACCTGGAAAACTTTTAGGGTTATTACAGATGGTGTCTAACCCTGCTAGACCATGGCAAGATATAGCCAGGGATTTTACAGAATTACTACCCAACAGCCATGGATATATTGTAATATGGACAGTCATTGACCTGTTCTCAAAACAGGGACACTTTATTCCATGTGCCGGACTTCCATTTGCTTGTAAGTTAGCCACCCTCTTCCTTAAACACGCATATTGATTACACAGAGTGCCAAGAAGAATCATATTGGATAGAGGGGTGCAATTTACTGCTTGATTTTGGCGAGAGTTCATCCGGTTGCTAGATTCATCCCAGGGTTTAAGCACTGCTTACCACCCAAGTACAAATGGGGCAGCTGAACGAACAAATGCAGTAACTGAGAGATATTTGCGTGGTTATGTGTCTTGCTGAAGTGGCGTATAACAACACCCTCCATAAAAATACAGGACAGACCCCATTCAGAATAGTAAGTGGAACAGACTTTGTGCCTATTCCAGAATGGCCACATAATGATCAGGAACCCATAATGACTACTACATGGTCCAAACAAATAAAAGAAACATGGGAAACAGTACAAAAATCCGTACAGATTTTATAGCATACAAGAAACAAGCAGATAAAAAAATGAACTGAAACCAAATCCTTCAAAGTTGGGGATCTGGTATAACTTTCTACCAAATATTTAAATATGGGATTACCTTGTAAGAAACTCGGTCCAAAATACATCGGTTCATTTCTTATAGTGAAGGTAATCAACACTGTCACAATGCAGCTAAAACTGCCTTCACATTTTAAGTGGATAAATCCCATTTTCAATATAAGTTTGATCAAACCTGATAATAAGAAACAGCTAAACATCTGACACAGACTTCCTGGACTAGTTCAAGACAATCAATATGAGGTTGCAGATATTCTAGATTCATGAAAGTGTAGGGATGTGTTACAATATTTGGTACAATGAAAGGGTTACCCCTTGAAGAGGCTTCATGGGTGGTCCATACCAATGTAACGCTCCTCAGCTCTGCAGGCATTTTCACCAAAGATTTCCTATGAAAGTGGGTGGGAAGGTGTAATGTAGTCTCACAAATTTATTTCTTTTTGTCCAGGTAGATCTATGGTAGACGGGGTAGCCTGTCGGGCTCCAAATGCAGTCACCCATCAGCATTCTAACCTGGATCCCGCCAGCAAGAGATGCCGAACCTGTTGGAGTTGATGGCTGAATGAGGGCTCCCAAACATTGCTTTGCAATGCTACCTGGGAAATGGGACTACAGGGGATTCCCCAATGATGTCGCTGGATACTTTGTGGAGGGGAAATATAAGTTGTAATATATGACAGGGTTCTCATGGGTCAGTGGCAGGCAGGGTACAAAGCGTTATAGAATGTGGGGTGGGAGAGTACAGGAATGAAGCTGAATTAGTCATATTAGGAAACATTTGTTATGCGGGGTTTTAAGATAGAGCTGTGAATAGAAGATAGCTGTGATTAGAAGGGTGGGGTGACGCTATAAGTGTGTTGGAAGGCAAATGCTTCCAGTGCTAACCTAGTTCGGATTTCAAACCATTAGCGCCGGATGGGATGTGAGTTACGTGTACAAATAAATGATGTCAGCCTTCAGGATTTTTCTCCCTTTGCTTTGCATCTTTCAGATGTCATAAGTAACGGGGGGGGGAGGGGGGAATGGTTATGGGAAGTGAGCTGGAGGTGTTACAAACCAGAACTGTATAAGCTGGGGGGCGGGTGTACATTCTTGCTTAGGTTTCTATCCTATGCTATGCGCAGCTGCAACCCTTTATCAAACTATGTCAAGGTCAACGGACAGAAGCCTCATCACCACCTGGAGATGCCCACATGTTGATATACACAACTTTTAATTGGATGAGCCAATTGAACTATTGGGGGTGGGAACGTTGCCATTACTTTGTATATGTGATTTATGCACCCATTTTCTCAGATTCAGAATTCTTTTGTTGCTACCACTTGATTTCCAGTAAAATATATCTTTTATCTGATTAAAAGAGTATTTCTTTCTTGGATTTTGAATGGAGCACCAGCTGATATTATTCTGAATCTCCACATTAACAGCCCACCTGGAGAAAAGATACATTTTCTTCCAAGGGGATCTGAACTCAATGTCAAATCCAGCCAGCAACCAAGAAGACCTGGGAGCAACTGGAGGACAAGATTCTCTGCTGCTAGAGGAAGCAGGGGAAGCCGACTTGTTAGCAGAACTAAATCTTGGGGAAAAACCAGCTGTAAAACCCAAATGGTCCCTCGAAGTTGGCTGGAAGGGTCCTGAGGAAAAGCCTCCTCCAGGAGTGACCATTACCCATCAGCGCGGAAGAGAGGAGCCATGGCAATAGAAGGAAAGAAAGAATTTTTTACTAACTCAAGCCATGCATCTTCTAAATGAAGCTATTGGAGAACCTCAAACTGATCAAAGGTATGAGGAAGAGGAGTGGGAAGCAGCCCCAGCCAGAAGAATCAGAGCAGCCACCCCCATAAATCAACCTAGGCTAGTGCAACAGGCAGCAGCAGCCCAGGGGCCCCCAGTGGGAGGAGTAATTGCCAGAAGACGTAGAACTCCAAAGATGCCTCTGTTGGAAGTAAAATATGGGGGAAATCCCAAGGAGTTAGGATTCTTCCTGTCACAAGTCTGGAACCATATGGAGGAATGCGGAGGGGATTTTTCCTCAGAAGCAGCCAAAGTTAGATGTGTTACCAGGGCTCTGGAGGGAACAGCTGCAAAGTGGATGGTGACTTTGCATAATGATAATGCCCCTCAGCTGATGAATTATGACCTGTTCATGATTGTGCTGCGGCCAGGTTTGAAGACCCACTTGCTGAATGTAAGGCCAGAATTAGGATGAAGACCATATATCAGGGGCAGAGATCAGTGGCCAACTGCACCCATGAATTTAGAGATCTGGCATGTCATATTTGAGGCTGGTCCCAGGGAGCCCTGATAGAAGCTTTTAAAGATGGGTTGAATGAAGATGTATATCAAAGCTGTATTGCCAGAAGAGACCCCAGTGAGCTGCAGCTGTGGTATGTGCTGGCGGCAGAGGTGGAAATTGATCTGACCTGAAACAGACACGGGGGGGATAGGATGGAGCAAATCCTCCCCCACCAGCCCCCGAGAAGCCTTAAAACCTCAAAAGGGAGGAATGGCAGCAAAACCCAAGACCACTGCTTGCTTCCGATGTGGGAAGGAAGGTCACTGGGCTGCAGATTGCTGTGCCAAGCTAGAACCAAAGGGGGCGCCAGGAGGAGGAAGAAAACTTGAAAAAACCCCAGCAAACCCTTAAAGCAGAGGAGGTTGTAGAGATCACCCCTTCTGAAAGGAGAGGAGCTGGGAACTCCAACCTCTTCTGAAGAGAGTGAATCCGAATCGGAAGATGACTCACTGGAAAGTCCAAACAAGGGCCCTATGACCATTCCAGTGAGATTAAGGGTACCCACATCGGGAGCCAAAGAGGAAATGCTGGCCTTGTTAGACTCTGGGTACACAAGGTGTGTAATCAGCTCGGAGGTAGTGGAGAAAATGGGCTTAAGGCTGAAGACTTTAAAAATGCCCACAGCCTTTTGTCAATTGGATGGATTGGTAGCTGGGGGCGGCCCTGCACATTTCATAACGGAACCAATAGAAATGACGATGGGGAAGCATAGAGAGACTTTGTGTTTCATTGTGGCTCCTGGGATGGAGTGGCCCCTAATACTGGGGTTTTACCCTGGCTCCGGAAATGGAACCCCACGTTGATTGGAGGAGAGGGTCATTGCGCATACATACTGACCAGCACCCAGAAAGGGCGGGGCAATCTCAACCAAAATTCAAGAATCCCACTGAACTGGTCTCCACTGGCACTGAGAACCTGAAGGGGGAGGAGAAAATTCTGGAGGAATATTGGGACTTAAAGGAGGTATTCAGTGAAAAGGCCTCGGATGAGCTTCCCCCCATCGTTCAACAGATTGCAGTATTGAAATTCTACCCAGGGTGAAACTCCCAAAACCAAAACTGTACTCGATGACACCGCGGAAGCTAGAAGAGCTGTGGTCATTTATTGATAAGAATTTGGAATGTGGTTTCATCCAACCCACTAGACCCCAGGTAGCAGCCCCAGTATCGTTCCGTGAAAAGAAAGATGGCTCCCTTTGTTTATGTGTTGACTATAGAAACCTGAACACTATTTCAGTGGAGAGCGTGTACCTCCTTTTCTTGATGAAGGATATGTTGGCTGACTTGGCCAAAGGGAATTTTTTTTACAAAACTCGACTTGAGAGAAGCATACTACCGGGTTCGAATTAAGGAAGGGGATGAATGGAAAACTGCTTTTAACTGCCCAATGGGTTGTTTCCAATTCAACGTTCTTCCATTTGGCCTACAGGGGGGCCCCTGCAGTATTCATGCAAATGATCAATCAGGTGTTACATGAACATCTATACAAAGGGGTGTTGGTTTATCTTGATGATATTCTTATCTACACGGAGACTTGCAATGAACATGTGAAACTAGTGTGGTCAGTTCTGGAAAAACTTCGAACTGCTGAGCTCTATGCAAAGTTTTCCAAGTGTGAATTCCACCAGGAAAAAAATGACTATTTAGATTATCACATCTCACATGATGGCATAGAAATGGATCCCGGGAAGGTTCGTGCCGTTTTGGAATGGGCCCCTCCCCACACCAGGAAACAACTGCAAAGTTTCTTGGGATTCGCTATTTTTTACCATCAATTTATCCCTGGTTTTGTGAAGATTGCTATCACAAATCTCCTAAAAACCAAAGGGGAGGGGAAACTGAAGCCTAGTAAACCCCTGGAGTGGTCCAAGGAATGTCAAGCCACTTTTGAGAAGCTGAAATGACTGTTTGCTGCTGAACCAGTACTCAAGCACCTGGACATGGACGCTCCTTTTGTAATTCAAGCCGATGAGAGTGACATAGCAGTCGGGGCGGTGTTACTACAAGCAAACGAGACGGGGACTCTGCAACCATGTGCATATACTTCCCGTAAACTTCCAGGGGGGAAGAACTTCATGGTGGATGCTTTATCTAGATTACCTCAATATAATAGTGCTCACCAAGAAGTAGTACGGCCGATTGTCCCAACCAAACAGTTGGTAGCTCCAGTGGTTACCAGAGCCCAGAAAAAGAAGAAGGTTGATTTATCAAATGATTTGACTGCACAGTTAAGAGATGTTCTAAAACTTGATGACTGGTTTCTTGCTCACTCAAATAACTGTACAGTTAGAGATGGATTTGCATGGGTGGGGGCCAAATTATATGTGCCAGCGAAGCTGAGAAACCAAATATTACAGCAAGCTCATGACTCTAAAGCTGCTGGTCATTTTGGATTCATGAAAACCTTACACTTAATTAAAAGGCAATTTTGGTGGCCTATTTTGAAAAAAGGACATTGAGACTTATGTAGCTAGTTGTCCTATTTGTGCCTCAGCCAAATGGCCTCCTGGTAAACCAGCAGGCTTACCACAAACTGTGGCTAGACCAACGGCTCCATGGAAGGAAATCTCTATGGATTTTATAGTGGAATAACCTGAAAGTGGGGGGAATACAGTTATTTGGGTAGTAACCAATTTGTTTTCCAAACAGGTACATTTCATACCTTGTCCGAAAATCCCACCTGCGAAAACATTGGCGAAAATGTTGGCTAAACTGTTTATTTTACATATCTACAGGTTATATAGAGTTCCTGAATGCATAATCTCAGACAGGTGTGTCCAGTTTACCTCAAACTTTTGGAAGGAGTTCCTGAAGTTATTGGGCTCTGCCCAGGGCTTAAGCTCCGCCCACCATCCACAAACCAATGGGGCTTGTGAGAGAACTAACTCGGGATTGGAAAAATATCTTCAATGTTATATAAATTATCAGCAAGATAATTGGGCTGACCTATTGCCATTTGCTGAGGTGGCATATAATAATTCAGTACATAGTAGTACTGGGTTTACTCCGTTTAAAGTAGCTTCGGGACAAGACTTTGTACCCATACCCGAGCTTCCACGGGAGAAACCTAACACTCAGTCATTAGATGAATGGATAACACAGCTCCAGCTTACCTGGCTGTTTACCCGTAAAGCATTGGATGATGCTCATCAAGCTCATAAAAAATTTGCAGATAAAAAGAGAACTCCACAAAAACCATATGAAGTGGGTGACAAGGTCTTTTTATCCACCAGATATTTACAGACTACACAAAAGTCAAAAAAGCTTGGACCTAAGTATGTTGGACCTTTCTCAATAGAACGAATTGTGAACCCTGTGGCTGTCCAACTGAAATTACCAAAAATTCTTTGACTGATCCACCCTGTTTTCCATGTTAGTTTGTTAAAACCTGAACATACCTCCGACTTGAGACCAACTCAGGTTGATCCCCCTGTACCATTGCTAATTGAAGGTGAACAACATTTTGAAGTTAAAGAAATTTTGGAAACTTGAAAACGAAGGGGTCGACTCCAGTATTTGGTTGCTTGGAAACATTTTCCTCCTTCCCAGGCTGAATGGGTGAATGAGAAGGATGTTAGAGCTCCTATACTTATCAAGGCATTTCGTATTAAATATCCTGATAAACCCTAAAAATCAGTATGTTGCTGTTACATGTATATTTTCTATTACCTTCTATTTTTATCTTTTTTAGGACTAACATTTCTTTTCTAGGAGGGCCGAATGTCAGCCTTCAAGATTTTTCTCCCTTTGGTTTGTATCTTTTGGCTGTCATATGTAACAGGGGGGAGGGGGGGGAATGGTTACTGGGAAGTGAACTGGAGGTGTAACAAACCAGAACTGTATAAGCTGGTGGGGGGGATACATTCTTGTTTAGGTTTCTATCCTATGCTATGCACAGCTGCAACCCTTTATCAAACTATGTCAAGGTCAATGGACAGAAGCCTCATCACCACCTGGAGATGCCCACATGATGATATACACAACTTTTATTTGGATGAGCCAATTGAACTATTGGGGGTGGGAACGTTGCCATTACTTTGTATATGTGATTTACGCGCCCATTTTCTCAGATTCAGAATTCTTTTGTTGCTACCACTTGATTTCCAGTAAAATATATCTTTTCTCTGATTAAAAGAGTCTAAGTATTTCTTTCTTGGATTTTGAATGGAGCACCAGCTGACAAATGACTACAAACATCACTGTTTATTGGTTTATGGATTTGTATCCTGGGTCTATGAATGTCTGGAAAACTGGCTAACACCCAAGCTATCTAATATTGCTGTATTATTTATATTCTGAATTCTCTACTATAAACTACTAAAAAGAATGGTTGTATAAATAAAAGATGTCTTCATCAGGCTCTGGACTGAGAAGAGAGAGAAAGTCTGAGATAGTCTGAAAGTCTGAAAATAGCAAAGATTTGAAATGGAATGTGTGAAGTTTGAATGGGAAAAGACAAGCAAACTAAGATTATTAAGCATTTTTAAAATAAGTTTCTTTCATGACACTAAAATCAGATTCTGATGGCATAATAGTTGCTGATTAAAGCATGCTGATGTTGATCTTTGGAAGGTGTAAAATCTGTGTAGACCCACTTTGGAACAGTGATTCAGTGCAGCAGTAGTCAGTGCTGGTAAGGGTTGGTGAGGCATGGAGCTTCTGGAATGGCAAGTAACCAGGGTGGAAGATTTGCTCAGGAGTTAACATTCAATTCGGACCTGGGCTGAGCTGTTTGGCTTTTTGGATTGTGGGATGAGTTGATAGGGATAAGTGGCAGCTCAGCAGATGTGAAACACTGGGTTAAGGTACTACTTGGTTGATTATTGGCTATAATGAATTCATGACAGAACTGTCAGTTTGACTAACAGGAATCCAGAATGCAATGGCACAGCTAATATGCTGCCCTGCTCCCACTCCACACCCCACACACATACACATATACCAAGAGTTCTCTAGATATTTATTCAAACTCCCTAAATAGGTCTCAGAAAGCATCCCCATTGCACAGGTCTGGTTTCCAAGTTCAGTATGGCAAGAGTTACTGGCTAACTGAGTCCAAATGGCACACACAAAGTCCAGGAAAGCAGTCACAATTCAAATGGGTTAGGATACACAACACAAGCATACAAGGCATGGAGCTGGGCACATTGCTCCATCAACACTCAAGTCCTCAGGGAGGTTTTAAGACAGTAACACCAGTGCAGCTCTTCATGAGAGGTGAGTTTGCTTCCTCACAAATAGTCTACCTGACTGGCATTGTGCCGATCTTCTACCTGCCTGACATGTCTTTGGATCAGAAGGTGGTGTGACCTCCATCTCCTCCTCTTTGCTAACAGGCAGCAGCTGATCCTTGTCCTCACCTGCAGTCTCCTGGCCAACTTGCTGCAACTGTGGCTTGCTTTGCTCAGCCTGCCATTGATCCAATCAACCCAGCTGAGGCTGCTCCATCAGGCAAGCACTCTCTGAGTCCTAATCCTAACCAACCCTGGGCTTCATGCTTTCCTCTGCCAACTCAAACTCACTCTCTTTCTCTGAACTTGTGTCCAGAGAAGGATCTGGGGACAGATCTATGATAACTAATGAGGGCATTTCATAGCATGACATGGTCAATAAAAGACTTACCATAATCAATGAAGAACATGTTATATTCACTCTGGTATTTTTGGCTATCTCAATCAGCATGCATGATGTTTCTTGTTCTTTGGCCTTTTTAAATCAGTTTGAATATCTGGCATGGAAGGCTCTACTCTGGCATGTAGGCCTTTAATCAATTATTTTGCTACATATAAAATGTACATTATTGTACAATAGTTTCATACTCTATCAAATATCCTAGAGTTGCAATAGTTTCATACTCTATCAAATATCCTAGAGTTGCTTTGAAACAAGATGGGTAGCAAATAAATGTAATAAATGAATAGATAAAAAATATCACCTTTTTGGCCATATTTATTTCTAATGTTTGCTATAGTTTGATTAGAACCTTTACTGATTCTTCTTGCACATTTTTATAAGTATCCCATCAATTCCTATAACCATTTGATAATAACAAGTGCTGACTGAATTTCACATATTAATAGGGAGTATTTTCAAGAGTATTTTTCCACAAGAAAGCTGTGATATATTTTTTTAAAAAAGATGCTTCTAGCGATGTAACAACTTATTATTAAGTTGTATTATTAAGCAGTAATATATCTATCCTTATTTGGTACCAGTGCAAATATCATAATTATCATCTGTCTTTTCCTTTGTACATATTGGGTTTCTCTCATTTTAACAACTAAGTAGTAATTTTAGATATGCTATTCAAAAAAGGCAACATTTTATTAACCCATAAAGCTTGTTCGGTTTGTGCCTACTATATTATATACATTTTTATTTAAGATAAAATGGTCTCATTGAGGAATGTTTACATACTTTTAAGGATTTTTAATTCCAATAGAATCTGTTTGATGTGTAGTAAAATTTCCTGTTTGTATGCATACATGCTTGTAT
This sequence comes from Pseudonaja textilis, assembly GCF_049901715.1. NCBI lineage: Eukaryota > Metazoa > Chordata > Lepidosauria > Squamata > Elapidae > Pseudonaja > Pseudonaja textilis. The sequence goes on along the minus strand of NC_142008.1, from coordinate 34,968,116 downwards.
CTATTGTATAATTTATGATATATGATTTATGTATACCAGGTTGTATTATGTAAACAAAAGTGTATTATAATTTTCTATTAGCAACATCCTAGAGATATAGCCTCTAGATATACTTGTATTTTTCATACTATAAGACGCACTTTATCCCCCAACAAAGTGGGTGGAAATATCTGTGCATCTTATAGAGTGCATATTACAGTGGAGGGAAGGGGGTTGGTCACCACTGCCGCTGTTCACTGCCAAGGAACACTGGAGCCTTCGCTGCTGAGCAGCTGATTGGTGGTTGGATTGGCTTACCGGAATACAGCTAATCAGCTGTTCACTGCCGCCACAGATTGCCATTGCCATCACTAATCGCTGCCACTAATTGGCCCAATAGGCAGCAGTGACGATTGGCAGTGGCGGCAATAGGCAGCAGCAGGTATCCCTACCACTTAGAACAGCTAATTGGCAGTATTCCAGGAGGCAGTCCCAACTGCCAATCAGCTGCTTGGCAGTGAAGGCCCCTGCGTTCCACAGTGGCAGCAGCAATTCAGCTCAGTTGACTGGTGGTGGGTGCAACAGAGCAGAGCCCTGACGAGGCACGTGTTGGGGCTGCGATAACGTGCTGAAGCTGACCAAGCTGTTTGCTTGCTGCAAGGACACTAATCCGATGAATAACCGGATGGATGCTGGGAGGTAAAGGCAGAATTTTTTTCCCCTTGTTTTCCTCTTCTAAAGTTAATTTGTGTCTTATGATCTGGTGCATCTTATCATGTTAAAAATACAGTAAATGCCTAGCATCCTTGACCAATGGTCCTGTTGCTTGTATCTTCTAAGTTTAGCAAGGATTTAAAAGCTATAGGTTTCCAACCCTTGATTTAGATTAATCAATATACAGTATATAGCTTAGTAATGTCTATACTAGTAGTTACTAACCTAATTATTTTTGCTACACTATTATACCATTCTGTGAATTGTAACTCCAACATATGTGAAAGCACTAAACTGGAAAGATTAGTTAACACTAGTTAGCAGCTATTATCCAAGATTTTAAATATATATCTTTTCTAATTTTACCTGAAAACTTTAACTTCATTCCTTTAACTATAATCTTCCCCCAAATGACTTGAGCATACGATTTTATAGATTAGCAAGGCATACTGAACTCAGTAGCAAAGGTTATTAAATAAGGTTGATTGTGATAGGGTAAAATACGTTTAAATGAAACTGACATAGAAAGAGAGTAATACAGATGCTTTCTCATTATTTTTTAACCCTGAAATGTTCTGTATTGAGCTTGCATCACAAATTTCTTAGATATATGGGCATGCTTTCGTACAAAGCATCATTTTTCTGTGTAATAAATCCTTTAAAATATTTTATTTAAGTTGCTGTTAGAGATTTCATAATTGATTAATCCTTACAAATGTTTTTGAAAAGGAAAATGAATTGATTATTAAGACATATAAATGGCAGCCTGAAGTTTTAAATTTATTAGAGCTGTAATGTCCCAAAAATGCTTTTTCAAAAAGGCACTTTTTCTTTATTTTTTTTTCCTTTGAAAATGTTTTACCTCTCATCCAGGAAGCTTCCTCAGAATTTAAGTTGTCCTTTGGAAAAAGGACCTTTTGAACAACCATGATCTTGATGATCAAGGATCTCCATAGTGATATACCTCTGTATAGATTATATCTGTTGATACTTTAACTATTAAGGCTGTTTTATCTTTAACTGTTAAAATGGAATATTATCAGATACTGCTGGTCATATCTTTTGAGTTGAAGAAAATCACACCTGTCAAAAATCTTACTTCTGTACATCTGTACACAAAATATAGTATAAGCTTGCGCCTTCTAATCAGAACTTTGATCCACTGAGTTCACCCACTCCTTTAGTATATGGCTATACATAATAGATTAACAGAATATGAGATTATCCATAAAGTCAAAATAAAGAAAGCCACATGACCACAGAAAATTTCTTCACACAACGCTAGCTCCCTCGGCCTAGAAAAAGAGATGAGCACTTTGCCCTAGAGTAGGTCAGGGAAATCTTTACTTTTATATATTGTTATTTTTACAGTTAATTATTATTTGTAATTTCTTCAAGAATTTTGAAGAGTAAAAATTCAGATGTACATTTAATATACCTTGGTAGTTCTATAAAGGTATAATTCCATATGTTTTACCATATAAACCAGTAAAAGTAATAGAATACCAAACGTCATACATTTTAAATCTTGTGGAGGTCAATAGGTATACTGGAAATCTAAATATCATAGTGAGAAAGCTGTCAATTTTTTTTTTAATCTCAAATATCTTTATAAATTACTTGCAGGTATGAGCAAAAATTTCAAATGAAGAAGGTAGAGAGAATTTAAATTTCATTATAGTTTTGGAAATACCCACAAGCTCCACAATACTTGATGTACTTAAAAGCATATCTGTATTTTAAATGACTGACAAACTTATAAAATAATTCCTCCAAGATCACATCACCTTGATGATTTTACAAAATATCTAAGCAGAATATAAATGGAAGAAGTCATAAAAGTTGGCAGGGCGGGGGAGCTTCAACCCTTTGGTAACTGCATTTTTAAAACACCTGTTCTTTGAACATTTGTAATGATTCATTGCCATCTAATTTTCACATTCAATTCCCCAAGGATGTTTCAAGTACTACAAATGAACTCAAATGTAGTACAAACCAAGGAACTTAAGAATAATCTTCTAAGGCATCACCATAGAATTTAAAAAAAAAAACATTTTAGCAGAAATCATATGAATTTTTCAGCAACAACATAACAGTGGGAACATGTATCCAGGACATCAGTAACTGGTACCTTCTGAGTTGGTATTGCTGTCCGTTGGTAAAATCAACCCTAAGATTTTACCAGACTTTCTAGTTGCAACAAGGACATAACCCTCTTCAGCAAAACAAAATTTTAAATTTGCAGCTAAAAACTGCTACCTTAAGAACTCATTGATTTGGATATGTGTGTGTTTGGAGCAGCTCAGGCTGGAAGGCTTCCTTCCAAATAGGCAAGCTGCCAAGTAGTTTACTACTATAATCTGTAATGGTTTCCCAAAATACTAATACTAATAGTAGTAGTAGTAGTAGTAGTAGTAGTAGTAGCAATACCACCCCCAATACCACTCCCAGGAATTATTCCCAAAATGATATGACATTTCAACCCACCAAATATTAGAACAAAATATTAGAAAGAATAGAACTAACAAGAAGCTGAACATAAGAGATGACAAATCCATGTCGCAGGAACCAGTTACTAACATTTCATATCTATATTTTATAGATAAATTACTCTGAATTTCCTACCTGAGTTGATCATGCTGTGCATTCTTTGCTGAACCAAGAGCTGATCACGTCTTGAAACTCCATCTGAGGAAAAACAATTCACTCTCATAAATTGTCTGCAGCATATTCCAATCAGTCTGCAGTGCAGCTACATGAAAGATTCATCACCAATTGTTCAGGGATATTGGAAACAAGCCTTTCTGGGGGATTTAACAATATTCATAGTACAACTTGCTAAAATGAATATATATGAACTACTTGTATACAGGCAGATTTGTAAATTATCAATGCAGTTCCAATTATGATGAAATCCAGTTCTAATACAATTTACTTCGTTACAGAAGAATAAACTCTTTCTCTATGTGCATGCATTTGTGTATGTATATGTGTGCATGTAAGTATTTGTATATGCAAATGAGAAAAATATATTATGTACCTTAGTTGTGTTCTGCATTCAAAGAGCAGGTGGAAGATAAATTTTCTTCCAATTTATTCTTGGGAATCGAAGGAGAGAAAAAAAAGCCACTGAAATTCAAAGACTAGCAGGCATTTTCTAAGGATTGTATTCCCTATGGATTTCAGTTTCAATTACTCTCAACCCTAGCACATGTCATTATCCCTGAGTCCAATGCTTCCTCTTCCTCCTCCTGTCCTGTCTTTGCCTTTCTGCCTGCCTCTCTTCGTCGGCTTGGCAAAAGTGGCTGGAGCTAGTGAGTGCTCATTTGCATACAGATCAACAACAGCAGGGCCCTCAGGCAACAGAAATAGAACAATGGCTGGTCTGAGCCAAAAATAGGTCAAGCGTGGCCTGATGATCGGAGCCTGCATGAACGCATTTAAAAATATTTCAGCAAACCCAGCTGGCTGGTCTCCCTCTTAAAAAAAACTGCAGGTCTCCAATGTAATCCCTTAGAAGCAATTCTTTGTCCCAGTGCCAAACCTGCATGCATCTCTCTCTCGTTCTCTCTCCCCACCCTCTTCTTTCTTTGCATGTATGTTTGCATTTTAAAATCTGTTAATGCATGTGATGGAGAGAGATCAGTATTTTAATTCCAGCCAATGACATCTCTGTTTGGTGGATACGAAGTTGTATTGACAAAGGAGTACAAGGGAAATAGATATGTGTAAGTTCAGAAATAACACTGTGGAAGCTTCTACTCATGTTGTGGTTTTTGCTTCACCCTCACACAACAAACCTGGATGTTCTATTTTTGTTTGCTGTTTCTCCTGCTTTATTGCAGAAAGTTGGCTGAAATGCTATTTTGCTACTATCTAGAATATGCAGGGCAGGGCATATATTTCTTTTAATTAAAAAAAAGCCAATGTACTCATATGGAGAAAAAATATCAACAAGAAGTTGCACTTTGATTTTGAAATGGATCATTCCCCCTTTTGCTACTTTTATATTGCATTCAGCACAGCGTGTTAAAATGATACAAGCTACAATAGCCCTTATTTAAAAGAGGAAAGGCATTAAACAGTTTACAGACACATTTAAACATAAAAATAAATATTGGTTTAAAATAACTATTTAAGAGAGCAGCATAACAATGTTTAAATGCATTTATATATACTTTGCATTTTTGCCCTGCTATTTTTTTTTTTTTTTGAAATATATTAATCATTTATCTAACATATATTCGGGGATGGTATTCTACCGGTTCAGATTGGTTCTATAGAACTGGCTATGATTCTGCTCTGTTTGGAGAACTCGCAAATTGTGATCTTGGCTGGCCCCGCCCCGTTCTGTCCACCCCTCACCTTTCCTACCCACCCAGTCAGTCCTTATCATGCATGTGTGACATCGCGCACATTGCTGACTGCATTCTTCCCTGCCTGCTCAGTCACTCCTTACGGTATTTCTTTTTTCCTTCCTGACAATCAGCTGTGCCAGGATCCCCTCACTGTCTTACTGCTTCACCCAAGAGGCTTCTTCTGAGGCCCAGGAGGTCCCCTCCATGCTCCTTTTTGGCTTCCTGGACCTCAGGAAAGCCTTCTGGGAGCAAAAAGGCCTCCCAGGAGGCTTCATTGAGGCCCAGGAGGCAAAAAAACAGACCCACCCACCCACCCACCCCGTGCTCCATTTTGACCTCCTGAGCCTCAGGGAAGCCTTCTGGGAGCAAAAACGGCTTCCCAAAAGGCTTCCCTGAGGCCAAAAACAGAGAGGGGGGTGCTAAGTGGACCTCCTTGCTCCATTTTTTGCCTTTCTGGGCCTCAGAGAAACTTCCTGGGAGCAGAAATGACCCCTCCAGGAGACTTCTCTGAGGCTCAGGAGGCCAAAAAAAAAAAAAGAGTGCAGGAAGAATGCTACAAAAAAAAGAAGCCATGCCCATCCAGTCACAGGACCATGCCCACCTAGCCATGCTCACAAAATAGTAAAAATATTTGCATCCCATCCCTGCATATATTTTCATTAGAAATGGGTATTTCATTTCAGATTTTCTAAAATTCTCACATATTTTGGGCACTGACAGACATCAGAGCTTCCTAAGGGTCCCACTCCTATATAAATTTTGAATAAACTAATGACATTGTAGAAAGTTAGCAGCCACCCCTCTCCTGAAGAACAAAATATTCTAGGAAATATTAAAAAGGCAAAATATTATATCTCCCTGGATGAGAAAAGGAGAAACATGCTCTTGGAAAGCAGTTCCCCAGCTTCGTTAATAGCCCCAGAAAGATTGGGCCATCTTATCAACAACACAAAGTATCTTCACCCTCAGGACAAGATTAGTCCCCTACCCATCTCACCACATGGCACTTGGGAAGATTGCATCACCCAACAAGATTCAACCAAACCTGGGACTCAAGACAACTTACAAAGTTACCCTGCATGGCCCCATGGGAGTCTGACAACAATCTTTTGCCACAGGAACATTAAGAAAGTTCAAAGCCCAACAGAGGGTATAAATCTCTTTCCTTCTCTCAACCATGTGGTCATTTTTTGCTCAGGACCTCAAAATCATATGGTCCTGTCCACCATTAAACCATCCTTCCAAGCAGTCTCCATGTTTCCAGTGTCTTTCTTCCCACTTGGAACTGAATCCAGATGGACATTTCCTCCAACAACATTGATGGTTCAAAGCATGAATGCTTTGGAAATGACTATATAGAAATTATGGCTCTTTCTTCTTGCAAACTCTCAATTCAACAATATTTGTTTTTCTTCATTAACCTGCAGACTTGATTACTGGAATCATTTTACTATAAGACCCATGTCCATTTCAGTTTTAAGTGAAAGTAGATGTTCTGGTATGATCTTGTATAATTCTCATGCTCTCTTTAATGATAAGTCAGATGGAATGTCAGATTGGAAGGCACTCCCAAACCATGATTTTATTACCTCTATTCTTGAGATTTGCTACAAAAGTTTTATTTTAGGTTGTAACATTGTGTTTTTCCCTGAAGTAATGATTCCTCTTATTTAAAGACTTTCTATTTTCCAGGTCTTTTTTATTTCAAGAATATGTCTATGGTAGTGTATTGATAGAAGCCCTTTACAAACTTTTACAAATGTTTCTACATTGATAAGAGAGGCATTTGGTGGTGTAATGCATCAGGCTAGAAACTAGGAGACCATGAGTTCTAATCCTATCCGTCACTTGGGTGACCTTGAAGCAACCGTTCTTTCTCTTAGACCTAAGAAGTAGCTTATGGCGAATGACTTCTTGCAACTTGCCAAGAAAACTGCAGAGATTTGTCCAGTGATTGTACAACAAACACTAACTTGATGATAGCAATAGAGAAATATATAAAAGGTGAGCAGATATATGCTAAGTTACAAATTACTATCAGGCACATTTATTGGGAAAACTATGAGCCAAATTTCTGTAAAGCAAAATAAAGCTTGCTTACTTGATTTATTTATTTATTTTGATTTGATTGCCACACATCTTAGATGACTCTGGGCAGCTTATAAAGTTTTAAAAAAACAACAGAACAACATGCATACCATAAAAATACAAACTATCATCTATAACTAAATGTTTCTATTTTGAAGTCTAGTACAATTGAAAATCAAAAAAATTCTATATTTTGGTTTTGTTACATTTATTTACACAACTTCCATAAAGTCCTCAAATTATATTGTTTTCTGACGAGTCAGATAGTATGTATGAATCCAAAAAGATTGAATAAACCCCTTCATCATAATTTATCTGTAGCAATATAATCAGGTAGCATGCACTTACATATGCATCAGTTCTATAATTTCTTCCTGATCCCTTGTTGGGATCAAAATGTAGAAAGTAATCAAAGACTGAATAAATGAGACATCATTAGGCAATATTTTAGATTCACATCTTCTATCTATCTATCTATCTATCTATCTATCTATCTATCTATCTATCTATCTATCTATCCATCCATCCATCCATCCATCTATGCGAAATACCACTCATGCATCATCACAAAATCTCCAGAACTGTAAAGCCTACAAACTTGAAATTTGCCACTTATGTTCCTCTTGGCTTCTAGGTGTTTGCTAAGAAAGGATTTTTCAAAATGACCATCAGAGCATTAGTATTTTGTATATTATTATTAACACGCTCTGATGCTAAGGAGTTCTACTCCCACTCCCCACCTGAAAAGAAATCTGTTCCAAATGCAAAACATAAGCAGAGGAGAGAAGTTTCAGTTTTAGTTTCACAGCAGCAACCAGCTTTAGTATAGAACAGCTGAGCTAAGCCACGCCCAGGCTCCTTGCTGTCTCCTTCTTGCTCACATAGAAAATACTGCTTCAGTTTCCAACCAGCCTTCAACTCTCTCACAAATGACAAGATGATAGCCAGATGAATACTGATGGATACTGGTAGGCAGAGGCACATTTTTCCCCCTTATTTTCCTCCCCCCAAACTAAGCCCAATTACATAGTTTCATAGTGAAGCATGGGTATAGAGCTAATACCTTATAATTTTATTTCGTATCTCTGTGGCTATATTTCTGAGCATTCTGAGAATGTATAGTGTCTGCTTACACAGTACTTCAACACTTAAGATGTTCCAGATTTTGAGATATGACACAGGCCTCTTAGAAGGATGAAAGTAAAACCAAACAAATCATCCAATCAAACCAACTTCAGTATATGTGATGCCAATAAAAAAAGTGAAAATATACCAAAGAAACAAATTGCTCTATATAAGAAAACAGAAATGCTTGCATATTAGAGAGAGGAAATGTAAAAAAATACCTAAAAACTATTGACATGTATAAATGTTTCAAAGTAGATAGCATAAGAAGCTAGTGGTGAATAGAACAATGCAATTTAAAGGACATAACAATTACTATTAACAATTATTATTTATGAGGCACAGAAGTAAAATTAACATTTCCCCTTTTTCCTTTATTCTTTTCCTGGGTTGATTAACATAACTTAATAATAACTGGTGAAAATATATTGATTATTTATTGCATATTTAGCTTGCATAAAATTATCTAAATACTATTTGAATAACCATATTAATATAAAAATAAATCTTGTTTACTAGTTTCTTCCATCATTAACAAACTTCTGAGTGATGTCAAGAGAAACGGAAATGTTATTGTCCTGTTTGAATGTGAGCAGTATTTAATCACTGTATACCTGTGAAACACAGAAAATTATAGGTTTCATTTAGCTCATAATAGACATAATTCATTGAAAAGATATATACTATTAGATATATGCCACTGAAAGTATGTAGTCAGCTTGGTTCCCATTTATTTAAGTCAGATATTCACAAGATCGCTTTCCAGGAAATTGTATTGTGGAGTGTGTATAAAATAAATTTATTATTATTTGTGATATTTATATTCCTTGTTTCTATTAACAAAATGCAAAATGAATAGGAAAAATAACAAACAACAGCAAAACAATAAAATATATAAAAATAATAAAATCAAGCAGTACAACCTGGCAGCCAGTTAAAAGGACATCCAATTAAAATATGTAAAAACAGAGTAAAAAAAGGAACAAAACATATTAATCTAAATGATGAAGTAAACAGATGTAACTTTTATTTCATTGTTATTTTTAGCTCTGAAAAAGTATTGGATAAAGCTAACTCCCTCTGAGAAAACAAAAGATAGTATGACAGTAAAGAACCCCTTCTAGTTGAGCACCTTCTTCTATGCTAAATGTAAAGTTTTTAGCAATCTCTATTTACTGTAAAGACAGTAAACTGGGGTGTAAAATACACAGTTCCTTTCACAATTTAGATGCCAGCCTTTAAATGATAGTACATAGATTAATTTCACTGCAATCTAGAGTGATCATTTAACCATCGCGGAAAAGGGAGAGAGGAAGGAAGGAAATCATTTAAAGAAAATAACAAAAATAAAGTCTAAATGTATGAAGAAAGAGAAAGATGAAATTGTATATATAATTACCAGAATGTAAATAGAAATATGTTCCCTTTCTCCACTGAAATGTATTTGCTACGAAGTGATTTATGTGCTGAATTTAATTTGTTATTAAAGTGCTAATTACTGAATGGTAACTTAGTCTCTGATTTCCTTTCTTAGAAGTTGTCAAATGTACTATATAGTCTTTCATATTCAACAGATGGTTGGGTTTTTTATAAAGTAGAAAACATGACTTCCAGTACAGATCTATCAATTTTCTTCTTCCTCCTTTGTTAAAAACAAACTGTTGAAATTGATCTCATCCAGTAGACATAAAGAGAATGGTTAGGAAATTCATATATTAAATATAAGCACCCAAATTTATAAAATATTCAATTGCATGGCAGATTAGCATGGCAGATTACTGTAATCAAAACTGAATCAGAGAAGTAAGAGATGGCAGGAAAAAAATGAGATTTTAAACAGTTTGGGACTAGATATGTCTTCTAAAGATGCTTGAGCAAGTGAAATCTTCTGCTTCATTTGACCTACTAGGATAATTACTAACCTATGGTTATTACCTCCCGCTTTCACACTGAAATACTTTAAGGTATTTTTATCTTTGAAAAATTTGAGGCTTGTTTGTATGATTCATTTGCTCTGGGAAGAAAATAACATGGTGTAAAAATAATAGAGCAAAGACACCTAGTGTGCTTGCAATCAGTGAAATACAGTAGTACAGCACCCATATAGTGAGCTCAAAAGCAAAGCAAGGAACAAAAAAAGATTTCAACTCCCTGCCAGTTTTCATACTGTTCGTCAGTATGGCACAGTTGATACTACTGTGGCTGGAGACAAGTGCTTTATACTGATGCTCAATTTAGTTGAGTTGGGCTTAAAGAAGGGTGCTGGCTCTTTGCCTGATTAAATACAGATTGGCTTGATTCTTGGCATCTTGAGCTCTGTAAAATAAAGCTCCAAACTTCTCTGTTGTCAAATTCTGAGAAGTATTTTTGCTGTGTTTATTCCTCTTTTTATGCTATATTTTTCTTTTAGTTAACTTTGAACTAGTGAATCCTGTAGGAAGTTAGTACCCACCCCTCTCCTAGAAGAATGAAATATTGGTTCTTACCTGATACAACCTTTCTCTTTGGGTGGAGATAGCTTCCAGAATAGGGTTATAAGTAACTGCTTGCTAATTGGACTGAGTCTGTCAGATCTTTGAGGACACTCCTCCTGTTGCTAAGGGTGTCCCAGAAATTGGCAAAGGATTAGTGATAGACTGATGTGTTCTTCTGTAACAATAACATGCTCCATTAGATTCAGAATGAACCTACATCAGGGTGGGACTGGATGCTATCTCCACCCAAAGAGAAAGGAAGTATCAGGTAAGAACCAATGACCCTTCTCCATTGTGGTGGAGATAGCATCAAGGATTGGGACATACCAAAGATGGCTGTCCTATTGGTGGGCCTACTGCAGTCTGAATCTCCTAGACAGGGTGAGCCTTTTGAAGAACTTTCTGTTCAAATGCTACCTCCGCAGATGCAAAAGAATCCAGCTTATTGTATCTGATGAATGAAGAAGGTCAGGTCCAGGTTGCCACCCTGCAAACTGCCTCCAAAGAGGTCTGAGGGCGCACGCCACCGATGTGGCTGCACTTCTCGTTGAATGGACCATTATTCTTGGAGGAACAGCAAGCCCTTGGTCTTGGTAGGCTTTGGGTATACGCAGTCTTATCCATATCCCCACAGTTGTTGGATAACCTTGCAGCCCATAGTAGAATGATGGAAAGAAACAAAGAGGGATTCAGACCTCCGGAAGGGAGATGTCCACTTAACATACACACGCAGGGTCCTTTGAATATCCAGAGTGTGCCATCATTTTTCTTTTCTTTTTTTTTTACTAAAAAATTTATTTCGGTTTTCACAAAACATAATACAAGTAAAAAAAAAATTTTTTTTGAGAATAGCATGGTCCCAGGTTATCACTTCTCCATACAGACACAAATTCAATTTCATATTCAACTTTGTGAATTATTATCTTATTATTATTTTAACACTTTCTCAATAATTTTTCCCTTCCCTTAGTTTTCTCAATCTTACTTTTAATTATCTCATTCCTTTCTAAATTCAAATATATTGATATATATATATATGTTATGTCTCCTCTTGGAGATTCAAACGAACAAACACAAAGCAGCCGTTTCACAATCAAATCAAACTGAAGGAAAATAACAAGATAACGACTGGCAGAAACGGTTAGAACTCCCCTTCAAAATTCAAACAAACGGAGATCTCTTTGCAGTAACGTCCTCATTCAAATAGACGTTTTGTTTCTGGCAAAAGGCACTAGCTCAGCTGTGTCCTTTTATACCCATTAAGGCAACATGCTAATTAACTGGCTTGCCCTTCAGATTAACGTTTCCTGGTTCTGACGTCAATCCACGATCTAACAGTCATCAGATTCAAAGTTTCTTAACAGGGCCGATCCTGCCAATCACAACATATATATATATATATATATATATATATATATATATATATATATATGTGTGTGTGTGTGTGTGTGTGTGTGTGTGTGTGTGTGTGTGTGTGTTTCTGAGATTCTCGCTGTTATAGTATGTGATCTTTGGTTGTTCGGGTTTTCCCGTGTAGGATTGAAAATACCCAGGCGCGTTTGATGAAGTCTCATTCATCATCTTCAGGCTTGTGTCTTCGGCTCTGTGCTTCAGTTGCCTCATGTCAGATGGGTTGGAGTGAGAACTTCCAGCAGGAGCATAAGAAGCAGCTGCAAGCTCACATTACTCTGAGAAGCACAGAGCCGAACACACAAGCCTGAAGATGATGAATGAGACTTCATCGAAACGTTGCTAGATACTTCCAATTTTACGCGGAGAAAGCCCAAATAAACCAAAGATCCACATACAAATACCCGCAGAGAACCTCAGAAAACACACACACACATGTATGTATGTATGTATGTATGTATGTATGTATGTAGACTGGGTCTTTCCACGTAAGATTAAGACTATCTTGGTGACATTTGCGAGGGTCCCACTCGCCATTCTCAGGCTGGTGCTGCTTTGTACCAGTGCAAGCAGTGTGTGACGGCAGCTCCGATCACACATTGCTTTCACTGGCACGAAGCTGAAAGCACCAGCCTGAGAATGGCGAGTGGGATCTCGCCGAAATGTTGCCAAGATAGTCTTAATCTTACATGGGAAAAGACCTGAACACATCTAGACCTACATACCTGTACCCGTGAAAATAAATATATATATATATATTTGTAGATTTTCACACACACATACACACACACATATATACATATTATATTTATATTTATATTTATTTATATATATATATAAATAATAAAATACTTATTCTATTCCAATTCAGCTCTATCATTAATGTTAGTTATCATCTTTGACATCTTTAACATTTCTTTTCAATAGGATATCATACTTCCAGGAACACTTATAATATTTCCATAATTTTTTTTCATGTTTCTTTCATATTCCTCATCATTTAAATTTTTATAACACATTTATAATAATTAAAATGTTCCCCTCCTTTCCTAACTTCATTCTCTCATTCTCTTTATTTCATTTATTTATTAAACATTCCATTCCATTACAATGAATATTTTATCTATCATTTTAATCACACTTGTTTCATATTTTCAAAGTTTATTTCTATTTCTAATATAACAATATTATGTACCTTTGCAGGATCCCCCTTTCAATTAAGTTTTCACCCATTATCTCTGTGTCTTGTATGTTTTCCCTGTTTCTCTATGGCCTGTTTCTGTCCTTTATAATTTCTTTTTGTTTCCCTCTTCTCCCTCTTCTTCTCCCTTCCCTTTTTGACCCCTTCTCTCTCTAATTCTGATTCTCTCTTCTGTAATCCTCTCTTATGTTTATTCCTAATGTTGTAATTACTTTTCAAACTATTCTTTTTTGAATTGTTTTTTTCAGATCTTAATTTTTTCACTCTCTTTTCCCCCTTTCTTTTCTTTTCCCCACATAGAAATACTTGGTCATTGAAGATGGCTTCTTCTTTGTTCCGCCCTTCTTGTTCTACAGGCATTTCTTGTTGTTTCTCATAGTTCAGGATCTCCATTTCTAAAAATTGAAATATGAAGCCAAAAGAACCTCTTCTTTCTTGTGCATCTTCTTTCTGTTTTTTAAGTTCCGTTCTCAATTCTTCCAAGAGTAATACCATTTTAAAAACTTCAATTCTTCCAAGAGTGATACCATTTTAAAAACTTTTAAACAACCACCCAATTTATTTTAGTCCTTTAAATCCAATAGCCAAAAATCCAAAAATCACCAAGTAATCCAAATAACCCACAGCTGTTTCTTCTTGCTTCTTTTTCCACTTTCTCTTCCTGGGGTTCTCTTATCTTGTTACAAAGTTTCAGTGAAAATGTATCTTTTAGGAATCTTGTTAAAGTTTCACTGTTAATTCCTTTCATTTCCAGGTGGTCTCCTCCATTTTTCCAAATCCCACCCTTTTGGTTTTTTCCTTCTTTTAAAAGTTTTTGAGAATCCAGAAATCTTTATTATCCCTTTGACATTTTATTTTCAGCTTAAATACTTATTAATGTCAAAGTGGATTTTTGTCGGTTTCTTGCTTAAATCTCTTAGTTGTCAATATAGGGAAGAAAAGAAAAAAAACCAAATCCTTTCACTTCCCTCTCTCATTTGCCACTTCAAAGTCTTCTTTGGGAACAATGCTGTTCTTTATAATTCAAATTCCAGGGTACCTTGTATTGTTGTTTTTTCAACCCGGTCAACCAAAACTTTCTCTTATCTTCCTCCTGCACATTCTTTTCCAGTCGAGTTCTTCTTTGGGGTGGCCATTTCTGACCAACGCTGCAACCGCCTTCGGGAAAGGGAGTAAGGCCAGCTGGGGAGGAGAGAGGTGACTCTCCTCGACCCTGCTGGCAGTCTCCCCCCTCTTCACCACCTCTACGGGGTGGCTTAGCCCTGAAACCAGCCGGCTCAGGGCACTCCAGCGAAACTACGTACGATCGCAGATTTCGGTCTGTCACCGAAGAAGCTCAAACCGGAAGTCAGTGTGCCATCATTTTTCTAAAGAATGTACAAGGATGCGGGGAAAAATCAGGCAAGATTAGTTCTTGGGCTCTGTGGAATCATGAGTTCACCTTTGGCACAAATGAAGGGTCTAGTCTCAACACAACTCGGTTTGTGTAAAAAACATGAAGGTCCTTCCTGACAGATAAAGCTGCCAAGTCCGGAATCCTTCTGGCAGAAGTGATTGCTACTAGGAAGGCCACCTTGCAAGATACAAACTGTAGGGAATTAGATCTCAGTGGTTCAAGTGGGGCCTCAGTCAGTGACTGCACTACTTTTGAGAGATCCCATGTTGGATAGCGATGAACCACTGGAGGTCTCAGGTTTGTAGCCTTCTTCAGAAGCCTGCGGACTGTGTGATGCCTAGATAATGATTCTACTCCCCCCAAGGAGAGAACAGAATACAAGGCTGCAACCTGTCTCCGCAACATGTTGGGTAACCTTGTCTAGGCCATCTTGGAGAAAGTCCTACACTTGGGCGATAGAGGCCCCAGTAGGGTCTCTGTCAGATCTAGAGCACCATTCGCTGAAAGCCTTCCAGGTTGCATCATAGATGCAATTGGTAAGGGTTTCCTAGAGGCTTGGATGGTTGCTATCACCTTGGAGGAGTAATGGTCCCGGATCAGAGATTCCCATTCAATCTCCAAGTGGCCAATTGAAGCCACTGGGGCTCCAGGTGTAATCCTGGTCCCTGGCTGAGAGACACTCTGTCCTCCAGCATCCTCCAAGGGCAGAACACAGATAGGCCTTCTGGGCCAATGTGGGGCCACAAGAATGAGTTCTGCTTTCCCCCCCAACAGCTTCTGAATTACCCTCGGGATCAGGGGCATAGGAAGGAAGGCTCCTTGAGCCAAGGGCTGCATAAGGCATCCGTTCCCTCCACCCTCAGAACTGCAAACCTGGAGTAGAATCTTGGGAGTTGCATGTTGTCCTGGGAAGTGAAGAGATCCACAGCTGGCACTCTAACAGCTCCTGAAACAAAGCAGGGTGCAAACACCACTCTGCGTGGTCTATAGTGGCACTGCTAAGCCAGTCAGCCTCAACACTGGCCAAGCCTGCAATGTGCTCAGCTCTGAGCAATACTTGGCGTCTCTCTGCCCATAAGCAGAGGTGTTCTGCCTCCAGTATCAGTGGCCATGAATGTGTTCCCCCTTAGCAGTTAATGTGCGCCTTGGTTGACACATTATCAGTCAATTTGGCTGCACTGAGGGTGGCATCAGCTGAGAACTCCACAGCTGCTAGGAGTTTGTTTATATGCTGGTGTGACCTGACATTATCCAGTGGAATTCTCTCTTGCAGCTCTTGAAGCCAGATGAAAAAGGCCCTGTTAAAAAAGGATGTGGCTGTGGAGGCCTTCACTGCCCATGCTGCTGACTGATACGTTCTCTGTAATGTTTGTTCAGCCCTTTTGTCCTCTGCCTTCAGCGACTCTTCAGGCTCCCCAGGAATTTCAGTGTTGGCTTGTAGGGCCACAACTGGGGCATCCACAGTGGGCACTTCCAGGACTTTGGGGAGATCAGCTCCCATGTTGAACAGTCTTCTGTCCAGGGAGGAAAAACTTGGACCCAACCCAAGAGATGACCACTGTCTTTGGATGACTGTTGTGAACATCTTTGGCGCAGGAATGATATCTACTGTTATGGTTTTCTCTGAAAACAATGGATCATTGAGATCTTCAGAAGGATTTGTTGGCTCCTGTGGTTCAGAAGCCATGCCTTGCCCTGTGGCATTCTTTGCATTAAAGAGGAGCGACTTGAATATGGCCAGCTGGAAAAGGCCTGGCAGTGCGTTTTAGTCAGAATCGTTCAGGCCCTCATCATCAGAATAATTTCTATCCATCAGTTGCCTCATGTCAGATGGGTTGGAGTGAGAACTTCCAGCAGGAGCATAAGAAGCTGACCCTGAATGTAGGGAAAGATCATCCTCATATTGAGAACTTTGTGTCCTGCTATGTTTTGAGGATGAAATTGAAGCCTCAGAAGTTGAACACCTAGTCTGTTTCAAGGCTGCTGATATCCCTTGCTTCACTGCCTCAGCTAGAAAAGCCTGCATGTTAAATTGGAATTCAAGCTCTTGTCCCACCACTGGATGAGTCCAGCAGACATGGGAGAAAATGTGGCCTCAGGGGCCAGTCTGGTACTCTGGGCTGTAGCTGGAAATTGCCCTGTTGCTGGGCAGACTGAAAAGAAATATCAGAGCTTTTGAAGGATTCTTGCATGAGATCCTGCTCTTCAGCTCCCCCGTGGCCATTTCTTTAGTACTTTCCTATCAGTTTGCAGATGCCTGTCTCCTCTCAGTAATGGTCACTCCTCATTTTGGTGGGAATCTGATATGGTGCTGTTGGGTGCCATTTCTGAGCTTTTGGGGGCTGCTTCTTGTCCTTTAGTCCACAATTTATCCAATGCTTTATCTCTGCGGCACTTATCCTGCTCAGCTGCCTTAGAGTTCTTTCAAGCCCCTGCAGCTCTATCCCTTGGTTTGGGGCTGTTAGAGGAGTGTAAATGATCTGGGGCTGTAGGGCTGAGACAGCATGATGGCCTGTGAGCCATCTCCTCTGCTCTTCTAATCACGTGTCTAACGTTCTGTGATAAATCCACCATTTTCGTCCCCGATGCTGCAAAACCAGAGTTTCCTATGGATTACTGCTGCGGCTTCACTAGCGCTTTGCTTTCCACTATGCTACTTCAATTAAGACTCTAAGCTTCAAAATGGGCTTTCCTACATTTGTGGTTGTCTTCTGTCCCTGTTAATCGCTGCCACGATTAAAAAGGCTTCTGTGGCAGCTGTTTTAAAAGCCCTCCAAGTCAAACGTGGGATAACGGTGTGGATGGTATTTTTACACACTTACTGCTGAAATACCTTTCCGTTATAGATCAGCCTTCAGCCAATCCATTGTCTGACGGGCTGGGCCGAAGCCCCGACCGATATGTCTTTTGGCAGCTGTATAATGAGTAGACCAGTTCCTCAGTCGAGATAATATTCAGGATTGGTCTTTCTTACCAATTTTTGAATTTTTGAATAATTTTAAGTATTTTTTTTTAAGGAGCAAAATTTAACACATAGTTCAGCTAGCTGACTGAGTCAATTTCCGGGACATCCTTAGCAACAGGGGGAGTGTCCTCAGAGATCTGACAGACTCAGTCCAATCAGCAAGTGACTGATAACCCCAAACTGGATGCTAACTCCACGACAATGGAAAATATTAAAAAGGCAGAATATTATATTTCTCTGGATGAGAAATGGAGAAACATGTTTTTTAGGCAGGAAGTAGACTCACAATTAGTAACCCCCACCCTCCTCGATAGCCCACAGCAAATGTCACACTTAAGAGATAAAGAGATGGCTAGGTCTATTCAAAAGCAAACACCCTCCCTCAAGATCCTTCAATGGCAAAGCCATTAAGCCATAATAGAAATTGCCCAAAGCCCTTTCATTACATCACCAGCAAGATTCAACAAGCTTGGGACTCAAAAGACAACCTACAAAGTTACCCCTCCATGGCCCCATGGGAGTCTGACAACCAATCAGGATACATTTCTTGCCACAGGAACAGGAAGCAAGTTCAAAGCCCAACAGAGGTTATAAATCTCTTTCCCTCTCTTACCCATGTGCTTTTTTTGCCCAGGACCCATGTGGTCCTGTCCACCATTAAACCATCTTTCCAAGTAACCTCCATGTTTCCAGTGTCTTTCTCCCTACTTGGAACTGAATCAGATGAACATTTCTTCCAACAATCCAAAGATACTTTTTCCAAAAGGCAACTGGAATCATGACTTGGTTGATTGACAATCTCCATAGACCTTTGGACTAGTAAATGTGCCTGCCAGCCAGCCATTATATAGGCAATTTAACCACTGCATCAAAATTGAATGATCTGGATTATCTGGCTGAGTTTCAATAATACAATATTTGACCAGATTACAGTTCTGTATATTGTACAAAGCTAAGTCATTTAGTTTGGGGACATGGAAGTAGAGAGTGAGTTTTTCTGTGTGTGTTTGTGTGTGTGTGCACACGCACACCTTAAGTCAGTCTTGGTTCCTGGACAAATGCCTACAGCTTTCTTGTCAAGAATTTCAGTGATTGTTTGCTATTCTCTTTTTCGAAGGGCTAACAGAGAGACTTGCTCAGTCACAAAACTGGTTTTATAGCAATAGCACTTTGGCCTGGTCCCTTAACCATTATACTAAACTGGCTTTCCTAGTTTATATTAGGCTTATGTAAAATATCAATAAAATATTTTGTTATCCTATCATAATTTTGTTATCCTTTTATTCATATGCAGGCTATCTTGGGTGGCCTTAAAGTAATTGCTTTATTTTGCTGTGGTACAATAGATAAGTGGGAGCAGAACTCAGAAATCCTAAATTCAAGAACATTGTCAGATATGAATACTCGCCAGGCTTACTTTGAATCAATCCAACTCCTTTAGCCTGAGCTATTATAAAGGATTGTTGTTGAGAAATACAATTAATGGAATCATATAAGCTGTTTTGACATTCTGAATAAACGGTAAAAATATGTATCAAAACATTTGAAGTGTTTACTCACAGCTTCAGGGAATGGATATGGATAGGTTCTTTACTCACTAACACAGGACCTTGTTGAATTTATTTGAGGAGATCTAATCTATGGCTTAGTGTATTTGTACAAAAACAATTCAGTTAACTAATATATTTGTATATTATGTAGATAACCTATAAGTCACTGTCCATTTATTGCAAATGAAAAAACAATGAATATGTAGTATGCACACCCAGTGGTGAACTCCTGTTGGTTTGCACTGTTTCTTCCAAACAGTACGTTAATTTTCTAAGCTGTTTGAAGAACCAGTTGTTAGAAGAAATCTTTTCCCACTTTACAGGGCTAATCCTGCAAGGAATGCAGGAAGGAAATATTCTAGTGTATTTCTAGCCTAATCCATATCTTAATTGCCACTGCTGCTGCTTTATTTTCAGAAACTGCCTCTGGGTTAAGCTTTGTTACATTGTAACAGCATTAATGGTTCTTGGCAGTATGCCCAGACTTTCTGGCTGTAGCCCCCCCGAGAGTTTTTTATGGTACTTTTATTGCTGGGGCTTGAACAACTTTTTACAGAAGGGTTGGCATAGCCATAAAAGAAATGGCTGAGAGGCAGGATGCAAGCTTGGCATACTGTCTGATTTGTTTTTACTGCCTTTCTGAGGGCATGTGATTTTTTCCTTAAATCTGGACGATTACCTTAGGATATCTTGTGAGATGAGTGAGACCAGCTGGTATCTTTAAGTGGTGCAAATAGATCTAATGATTGCTCCTAGGTACTTTTTCAGCACAGGAGTCTCTTGTCTATAGGATTCTTCAGTCATCCAGGTCATGGTTGTCCCAAAAGTGCTTTTTTCAAGAGGCTAATGGACTTTCTTGGTTTCCAGAAAGTCCAGTTGCCTCTTGGAAAAGCACTTTTGGGACAGGAGTCTCTCGCATTGCTTCAGAGTGGCCAAGGCACATGATCGCTCACTGATAATAAGTGGATCCTCCTTCCAATTCATTATAGTTTGCTCCCATGATAATATGGCATAGTAACATGGACCCAATTGTAGAAAGTTAGCATCCACCCTTCTCCTAGAAGAATGAAATATTTTGAGAAATATTAAAAAGAATATATTTCCTTAGATGAGAAATGGAGAAACATGTTTTCTTAGAGGGAGAAAGCAGCCCCCACCTTCCTTAATAGCCCACAGCAGACATCAGCACCTAAGGAAGTAAAGAGATAAGATAGCTCTATTTATAGGTGAAAATTCCCTGCAGCAAGGTCTGAACAAAGACAGAATGAGATCAGTCCTCACTCGTAATGTTAATTTGTTAATTTATCTCATTTTGTAGCCCAAAAATTCCCACCCGCTTTCTGGAGAGCTTAAATGACCTCTCTCCTAAAGGGTTTCACTTTATGAGCAAGAGTTGGCTGTATTTTAACTATTTTATTTCCTCAATATACTCTGGCACATTGCCTGATTTGTAACTCTGGATTGCAGATATTGCTGAGGAAAAGGAAATAATTCAGACAGAATAGTTTAGCTTTCCATGACAGCTGTGACTCATTGATCTTCAGTGTGTATTCCTCCATTTCTAATCTAATGATTGATATTTAGGGCACCTTTTTGCAAGCAAAGAAGCTTTTTGTATTTTTGTACAGGTAATCCTTGACTTACAACAGTTCATTTAGTGACCATTCAAAGTTATAATGGCACTGAAAAAAGTGACTTATGACTGCTTTTCATATTTACGACTGTTGCAGCATCCCCATGGTCTCAAGAGGCCGGGTTATGCTCAGCGTCCCTTAACATGACATCAAGTTGGCCACGCCCACTCAGTCACATGACCACCCAGCCAAGCCCACCCAGCCAGTCATTAGGTCAGAGAACCAATTATTAAAAAATTTGAAGCCTACCACTGTGCACATCTCTATTTGCACATACATAATAAAGCCTTGAAAGCAATGCTATAATTTTGAAGCATGAATTGCCAATTGTTGAATGTTATTAAAATACCAACAGTGTTGTGTAATGCATTTGATCAAACCAAAATTGTAGCATTCTATTGCTTTTTGTATTGGTAACTCCCTTGCTAAATCTATAAACTAAGGATGCATATAAGAACAGCAGTTATAACCATTACATAATATTTCAGGAATTTCTCAGAATGTTTTTCTTTCCACAGTGATAAATATTACTGCAACTTCTTTCTCATTTTCTGACATACAGAAATTGCAGAGTTCCAAGGTTATAGAAAATGTATGGATACTGAAATCTGATCCTTCAGTTAAATCATCTGGAATTGGAGACCATTTGAAAAATGCTGACATTACTGATCTTATAGATGGATGGATGGATGGATGGATGGATGGAGGGAGGGAGGGAGGGAGGGAGGAAGGAAGGAAGGAAAGCTATTATAGTACAAGAGAGTAAATTGCATATTTTCTTTAATCTTCATTCTCAAAGATTTGAGATTATCTTATTTTCTCTTTTATAATTGTTAACTGGCTAAAGGAATCTGAATCATGATTCTCCAGCTAAGTCTCTCAGTCTTACCAATTTCCTCTTACCTGTTCTATATGGATTACATTCCTAAAGAATATAATTTAAATGAAGTAAGGATAATGATAATTTACTAACAGACTTCTCTAAAAGTTAGGGATATTATATCTATATGCATAAAACTGGATAAGTAGTAGGCAACTAAGAGATGTGGAAGTTTTGTTTGTGACTGGTCATCTATATTTTTGTAGGCCAAATCTGGCAGACATATTGAAAAAGGAAATTTAATGTAGGGAGTTCAGAATTTAACAAAATATTTGGATGTCAAGGGTGGTCAAGAAATCCAAAAGTAATAGAAATAGTAGGCATCATATTCAGAAATTAAGTTCACCTTAAACAGCTTTGCAATCTGCCCAAAGAATTTACATAATGAAGCAGCAGTAGATATCAGTAAAAAGTAAAACCACTTTATTTAGATGAGGAAGAACAAAGACTCTTTTGTACATATTTCTTTTTAAATTATTATTACCATCCTCTGGACAGCTAAACAAAGCAAAACCATGGTGGTCCTCATGTTTATTTTCCTCCCAGCATCAATGGAGGAGAAATAAAAAACAAAATAGAAAAAAAAAACCCAGGAAATGCTTCACTTTTGGATTTGGAGGATAAGGATGATGAGGCAAGGAAGTTTTTATCAAAAACAAATCCAGTATTGTTGTGTTAACCATCTCTTATCTCTATACTAACTGAATTTTTCAAATGTGAATTCTTGGTACCTTTCATTAGGTCATATAAACAGAGCCATGAAGTATATATACCCAGAACATGACATTTTAAAGTCCTACACAATATATAGCCTATTGATCTTCAAAGATGCCTGCTCCAAATATGCTGGTGGAAAATACATCCTGACAATTCATGCCTCTGAATTCATGACAGGAGGTTTGAAGCACCCAAGAAAAGTATATATGGAGTATATAGCTAGCGGTTGCCTATTTTTGTTCTCAAATTAAACTTCCTATGAAGGCCTGCTATTTATACATTCAAGACTACCAACTCACTTTTTAAATGTATGTTAGGTATAAAGTAGCATATATTAATTTATTAATATGTATTAACAACAAAATAGTTAAGAGGAAGAATGATAATAAAATGGCAAGATTAAAATTCCAAAGCCTCTGTTAATAAACTATTATTGTAATTAACTCATAGAAAATTTACCACAGCTTCTTACAACATCATCCCAAGAATTAACAATGATGGCCCTTGATGAAATATCCTTTGTTTCTTAATACTATCTTTAATCGTCTGATTAACTAAATAAGTGCAATCTCTGAAGCCACTCTATCATCCAAAAAAAAAGTCCAGATATTGTTCTCTAGTTAAATGTGATAAATCCATTCCCAATCTCTTTCAACCCACTTAAAAAAAATCCAATCTATCACTTATCCACTAAGATAATTTTCTGCTGTTGTGTAAGAGTACAGGCTTGAGTTCAGGGAGGTATATGGAATCAACTCTGATATTTCTAAGTCTAGGTCCATAGTTCTTCTCACTGAATCTACTGTTTTGATATCACATTCTTTTTGTGGTTTAATTTATTTTGAGTCATTTGCCTTCTTTATGAGTTCATCAAACCTTGAAAAAAAAATTCAGTTAAAAATTGCATGTCGCCAGTTATTTTTCCAATGTCAGCTTTCTTTCTTTGTCTGTAATCTTCTACAATGCACTAACAAATCTAGGACTAGAACAACTAGTAACTAACAGCACTAGACTTAACAACTACCTTGATCTCATCTTCTTCAATATTTATTCAATTTACAGAATACAAATTAAAGAACCCTTTTCCAACAGTGACCACAACATGTTTGACTTTTGCCTCAACATATGTCCACATAAAAATAATCACAACAACGATGATTATAACTTCAAAAAAGTTATAACTTTAAAAAAGGCAACTATGATCTTATAAACAACAATATCTCATCCCTTGATTGGCAATTTCTGTTCTCTGGATGCAATACTGTAGAAGACCATTACAACATATTTTTACTTGAAGTCAAAAGAGTCATCAAACTATATATACCATTAATAACTCCCAAAACCAGAAAAAACAAATTACCCAAAACAATAAGGAAAGAAGAAATCATTTTGGCAGAAAAACAAATCTGGTCACGTTGCCAACTTCAAAAGCCGATACAAAAATTTATGCCACCAGATAAAAACTGAATGCACCAATTATCACATTAAACAAGAAGAAAACCTTCTATGCACCAATTCTACCCATGCTTTCTACAATTTTTAAACAACGAACTAAAAGACTCAACGTCCATCCCACCCCTGAAAGGACCTAATGGTAAAGACTGCAACGACAACACTATTAAAGCCAACCTCTTTAATACATTCTTTGGCTCAGTATTTGTAAACAGCAATGGATCATGCCCAGTATTTCCTAGTCGAACCACAGACAACTACAATGATCTAATACATATTAATTTTACAGGAGACAATGTTGAAAAAGCACTACACAATCTAAAACCATCTCTATGTATTGGACCGGACGGAATATTCGCCTATACTTCTTAAAAAAGCTATCCACCGCCACAGCCGAACCTCTAAGCATAATATTTGAAAAATCTTTCAGGACCAGCTCCTTGTCAAACCAATGGTCACAAACCACGGTCATCCCCATCTTCAAAATGGGAGACCCCAGCCTAGTTGAAAATTACAGACCAATCTCTTTATGCTGCGTCACCTGTAAAGTCACGTAATCAATTATTAACCAATCCATCATCCTCCACTTAGAAACAGACAACCTACTCTCTAACAAACTATTTGCTTTTAGGAAAAAACTATCATGTAATCTGCAACTCTTACACTGCAAAAACATATGGACTACACAACTCGATCAGGGCAAAGCAATAGATGCAATCTACATAGACTTCTGTAAAGCCTTTGATTCAGTGGTACACAACAAATTACTCCTAAAACTAAAATCTTACGGTATCTCTGGACACCTGCATAACTGGATAGAAACATTCCTGTCAAACAGACAACAAATGGTCAAAATTGGGAGTGTCCTATCAAATTCTGTACCTGTCAACAGTGGTGTTCCCCAAGGCAGTGTTCTAGGACCAACTCTTTTCATACTCTACATAAATGACCTCTGTGATCATATTCAGAGCAACAGCGTTCTCTTCACTGATGATGTAAAGCTATTCAACAGCACAGACAATACTGCTACCCTTCAAAAACACCTTGACTATGTATCAGAATGGTCAAACAAATGGCAACTTCAAATCTCAACAAATAAATGCTCTGTCCTAGATATTGTCCAAAAAAATCAGAAAATAAAATACAGGCTGTATAGTCAAGACCTTTTTGATGATCCAAACTCTGTCAAGGATCTTGGAGTACTCATCTCAAATGACCTAAGCTATAGCCCATTGTAACTACATAGCCAAAAAGGCATTAAGAGTTGTTAACCTAATCTTATGTAGCTTTTTCTCTGGTAATATTACACTAATAACTAGAGCATACAAAACTTTTGCGAGACCAATACTCGAATACAGCTCATCAGTCTAGAAACCACATTATGCATCTGATATTAACACAGTTGAGAAAGTCCAGAAATAGTTCACAAGAAGAGTTCTCCACTCCTCTACTCATTGCAGAATACCTTATGCCTCCAGACTCGAAATTCTAGATCTAGAAAACCTAGAACTACACCGCCTTCAGTCCGATCTAAGTATAATTTATAAAATCATACATTGCAATGTCCTACCTGTCAATGAATACTTCAGCTTCAACCATAGCAACACAAGAGCAAACAATAGATACAAACTCAAGGTTAATATCACCAAACTTGATTGCAGGAAATATGACTTCAGCAACAGAGTAGACAATGTCTGGAATACTCTACCTGACTCTGTGGTTTTTTTCCCCAAACCCCAAAATTTTAACCTTAGACTGTCTACTATTGACCTCACCCCTTTCCTAAGAAGTCTGTAGGGGGCCTGCATAAGTGCACCAATGTGCCTACCGTCCCTGTCCTATTGTTTATTTTATTTTATTTTTCTTATATGTATGCATGTATTCATAACTATGTTTTTACTTATACCTATTATCTTGTAAGCAATTGACAAATAAAAAATAAATAAAAAAAATTGTTGCTCAGTATAGTAGATAAGAAAGTTCCTCAAAGCAGAACAAGAAAAAAGACAAAGGAATGGGAAATAATTTTTTGGGATATTTCAATCCAAAATTAAAAGAAAGATTAAGAAAGATAAATTTAAACCTTTTTGCAAATTGAAAAAATACAAAATACCTATAGTGAACATCCAATAAAAATGTAGATTAAGCAAAAATGTTTTCGCTATGAAAGGACTCACATTTTTCTTATGGAGAAATGACAATTATTCACAACAACAACCTACATCAAAAGGGCAAAAAAACAGATAAGAATCCATCAAGGGGTTAAAATAAATCAGCATTCAGCCAACTTTTAAGGATAAAAAACAAAGAAAAACAGATGATTCAAAAAGTAAAGTTAAAACCTAGGCATGCTTAAGAAAATGAAGTTCCAAAAGAGAAATATATGCCCAGTGGTTTTCCAACTGCTCCCAAGGGGAACTGGAATTTTCAAGACTCTCATTCCCAGGTGGATCCATTACCATCCAAAAGGTATCTTGGTTCATTCCTAAGTGCTCCCATTCAAGTCCAGGGAGCAAGACTGCCAAGAGCCAACTTTAGAAACAAAATCAGCAGATCATTGGCAAGAAAGAAAAATTATTTTACCATTCAAAGTCATCCTGGGAAGGAGTCCTGTAGAATTGAAAAGTAATTGAAAATAAGCAGATTAAAATATTGTGAGATTTCTTGATTTTTAAATCTTGGCTCAGAATACACCAAATTTAACTGTGATTGAAAAGAAGAAAGTGTGGATAATTGATGTAGCAATACCAGTGAGCAGTAGAATAGAAGACAAAGGATTAAAGGAGATCACAAAGTATTAAGATCTGAGAATCAAAGAGGAAAAATTGGCATGAAGCAGCTATGGTAGTGGTACATTAGGATTGCCCTTAGAAAATCTGAGCAGACAAAATTCTATCTGCCAATTATAAAAGGCCACACTTCCTGTATTCATACATATATTATGCCAATATATTACAATATCCTATGTTCTTGGAAAGAATTCAAATGCATATGGAGGCCAACACCAGCTAAAGATGATTAGCTGGTAGTATGAAGGCAGTATGATTTCATATTTTTCTTCAAATAACAATACTTATTCTTCTTCAAATAATAGTAATAATAATAAAAGGAAAACATTCAGTGAGTCATTACCTTGACGTGGTTGTGGGGCTTGTGTGCACTGAGGAAGATGGGAACTGTGCCTGAGATTCAACCACACTGGACAAGTCTCATCAGAGAAGTGAGTCAAACATTTGTCTCCTATAAAAATATGGTGAGATAGTGAATTACCAAAATTTGTACCACTTTGATCGTCACCAGGATAAACAAGGACCATACTAGATGTGGACATTCTAGACATCTGGTTTAAAAATGAATTACAGGACTCAGGACTGATGGTTGAGCAACCAGAGCCAGCATCTGCAGAAATACTGGAAGAAAAAGTGTTTACTGGTTGTAAATATGCAGTGTTTGAAAACAAAGAAATAATGATTTATCATAATTCAAGTTCTACAAGAAGAGGGTATTTGAAATGAATGTACAGCTTTTGAAAAAAACAACATACAAATCAGTATCAATTTATAATATGAAATAAGCGTTCACAAAAGAAAATTGGAAGACTGTAAAGGTCTACCCAAGGCAAAGAAATCAAAGCTTTGGCGAAAGTAAGTCGACTGTAGAGGTAAACAAGGGACAGTTGTTATTAGAGGAATCTTGCAGAGATATAGAATTGCTTTCATTAGAACTAGGTACATCTCCTCTGCTTCAGAAAGAACAAAGCCCTCTAACTAACAAAGCAGAAGAACTGAAACAAAAAATAACTGAGCATCTAAAACAGTGCAGAAACATCAAAATAAGGTTGTCTGCACTGACATTTGTTCCAAAGAAACAGCACAAGCATTAAAACATGCTAATACTGCAGTATTAAATATAAGCATCAGTTCACTGTAAGAAACAAACTAACTAATGTACAGCACAGCTGTAATTATAATTAAATACCTGGATTGCAAAATCAAGAAAGAAGAAAAAAAGCCAAACAATGTGCCACTAAGACAGAAGATCAGACTGGAAAATAAGATTAGCAATTTGAGCAGATGAAAGCAAGTTAGAACAGATAAAAGAAAAGAAGCCGAGGAACAAGAAGAATAAGAATACCAATCAAAAAATACCACTTAGAAAAAGAAAGATCAAGGAAGCACTGGAAATAATAAAGCAGCAAATAACAGCTGTACCAGAAGATCAACAGATACAAAGCTTGAATTGCAAATTATAAACAGAATCTCCAATTTCAACCGAATCAGAAACGTTTCTACCAATCTATCAATGGAGAGACTGCAATGAATCAGTCAATATCTGATAAGGAAGAAACAGTACAGGTCTGGGTGCTGATATGGAATAAGCCAAAGAAAGACAATTAGAATGTAGTTTTGTTAAAGGAAGTTGATAAGAATAAAAAAGATGAAATTCAAGAAATTTTAATAACAGAAAGACACGGAAGACCAAGAATGGGTCAACACTAGGTAAAGATGAATTGCGTGGATTTTGGTTGAAACATCTGATTAACTTAAACCCACTTGTTGCCAAGCAATTTAGCAACTGCTTATTGCAAAGAAGTGAAATTGATGAGTGGCTAACATCTGGCCAACTCACAGTACAGTAATCCATGATTTGTACGCCAACATTTCTGTTGCTAAGCAAGAGAGTTGTTAAATGAATTTTGCTTACCTTTATGATCTTTCTTGCCACATTTATTAAATGAATTATTGTAATAATTCTAACAATTATTGTAATTGTTACGTTAGTAACACATTTGTTAAATTAATTTTGGTTTCCCATTGATTTGGATTGTCAGGTCATAAAAAGGGATCACATATTCCAGGACACAGCAACTATCATAAGTATTAGTGAGTTGCCTAGACCTGAATTTTGATCACATGACTGTAGGGATGCTGCAACAATTGTAAGTGTGAAAAGCAGTTATAAGTCACTTTTTTCAGTGTGCTTATAATTTTGAACAGTCACTAAATATACAGTTGTAAGTTGAGGATTCTCTGTATATCTTTATTAGGGAGATGATGATACAGCAACTCAGAATCCTACTGATTGCTGCATTTTAGATGTCCTTCTCAATACACACTTACAAGCAGATATAACATGGAGATGCACCCCCATACACACACAAATATGCATTCTAAAAACATAAGTCTTGTGATCATCGTTGGTAAAGAAATTAGAAAGAAATCCAAATACCAGGTCCTTCTGTTTCTCCTATCCTTCTTTAACTGAAATTGTTTAGTAAAGACTGACAGCTAGATAGTACTGATGTAATTTTTACAATTACATCAGTGCCATATTTAGACTGAAAATGGGAAACTAATTTTTTGCAACCTTAATATCATCTGAGGATTAAAATTCTGATAGCTGGCCTGACTCCTTCATGTCCAGTTTTATGCTGATAGGTACACTAGGGAGTGTAATTTTCAGGAAATCATTTTAATAGGACCCCTGTAATAAGGATATCTTCATGACTGCTAATTCCTTGTCTCATTATAAAACAAATTAATATTTTGCTTAAGACAGTGATTCTCAATTTTCCTAATGCTGCAACGCTTTAATACAGTTCCTCATGTTTTGGTGACCCCCAACCATAAAATTATGGCTCGGTTTGTAAGACAATCGAAAATATGTGTTTTCCTCTTTTTTTTCCAGAAAGTTTTTTTTTTAACACATCTCTTTACATGGGCAACGTGGTTCCATATTATAACACTTGTACAAAGTCATACTTTCATTTCCATCAATCTTATATAATATCATCTCATATCATTATTCATTTCACTCATCTTTAAATAAATTTCTATTTCTTATTTCAATTCATTAATTCAATATCAATATCATTTCATCCAAATATAGATTCCCAGTTCTTTATCCCCTAATATTTCCGGTTTCAGCTTACCACCTATTTTATTTAACATCACACATTATTACATTACATCATTATTATCCTTAATTTTCCCTAAGCCAATTATATGATAAACAATCTAAAAAGGGTAAAAATAAAAACCAATATATTTAGGATCCATGTGGTATATCCCCTCAATCTATCTGATTTAATAATTCATTCCCCAACTTTAAACATATTATCATTAAAATAATCAACTGTATATTTTGAAACATATATATTTTAAGATATCCCCCCTGAAATAGCTAAAATGGCTTCTTAGTATATCTCATTTCATCTTTACTTTTCTTCTAATCATTAATAATTATATTTTTTCCTTTTCTACTTTGCCAAAATGTATGTTTTAATATATTTCACTTTTCTTATAATCATTAATAATCATATTTTTCTTCCTCACCACTTATCCAAAATTTATCTATATATATTAATACATTTCCATTCCACTGTTTTAATCCTATATAATTATATAATCCTAGAATAATTTCCAACTAATATTAAAACTAAATGCCAATATTCATTCCCATGTGGTATCCCCCTTATACAATCCCTAACCCTTATCTCTAAATCTCATAATTTTAGCTAGGTTTCCCTTTCCCTCAGTCTTTCTTCTTTTCCTTCTAATTTTATTTTTATTTCCCTCTGCCTGTCGGCCATGTTTCCCCCCCGCTTTCAGGTCTCTTTTTTGGAGTTTCTTCTTATATATTCCCTTCTTCTTCTTCTTAGTCTTGAGTGTCTTATCTATTTTATTTATTGTCTCTAATGTCGATGTTTCCATTTTCCATCCTTTTATGTCCTTTGACAATGATCCTTGTTCTTCATGCTCATCAAAATGGTTATTTTCCTCTCTTAATCCATCCTTTCTGGGCTTCCTTTGTTCTTCTGTGAGCTGCGATGCCATTACTTTACTCAGCATTAACTCCACCAATCTCATTCTTTCTTTAAACATCTCTCTCATATTTTGAAGCTCCGACTTAAATTCTTTGCTTATTTCTTCTATTTCTTTTGTCTATTATTCTTTATTTTGTTAAAAGTTAATTTTTTCTGTTATAGTCCTTGTCAAAAGTCTCCATTTGAAACTTCAGGGGATCTTGTTACAACTAGTAATTTTCCATAGAAACACAAAAGAAGGAAATCTTTAACCATTAGGTGGTGCTCTGTATTATTTTCTTCTAGAATTCTTTTATTTTAATTAACTTTTCCATAGTATTAACATTAGATTTAACCAATTCCAAATAAGTCCAGCATTTTATCCAATGCCTAATTAATGTCCAATTCTGTATGATATTCCAAATTTAGTCTCTAATTACATATAATTCTTTTATTTCCAGTTTTTCCTTTACCTTATATTTTCCTCTTATTTCTCGTTCGCTGCTACCACTCTTCCAAACAAGGGCTCTTTCTTTCCACTTTTTGGGGTTATTAAATAGAATGTTCAAAATCTTTTATCCAGTTACACGCCACTCACCACTTTCACTCTCCAGCGCAAACTTGTGTCCCGGCAGCTTCCTGTCTTCAGAGCAGCCATTATAGACTGCCACTTCTCCCTGTCTTCTAGGGCAGTTTACCAAGCCAGGCAGGGGAGATGCGGCTCCACTTGACGCAGATGGTGGTCTCCCCCTTTCCCCCCACCCCTATGAGGTGGGTCAGATGGATCCAGTCCTTTAAGGACCCCTCCAACAGGGTAAGCACAGATCAAAGCCACACACAATCACGGTCTCCGATCCATCGTCAACCTGAAGGCCACAGGAAGTCTGAAAATATGTGTTTTCTGATGGTCTTAGGTGTCCCCTGTGAAAGGGTTGTTCAACCCCCCACAGGGGTTGCGATCCACAGGTTGAGAACCCCTGGCTTAAGACATGATTTCCCCCTCCTCTCCCACCTCCCCCTTTTTTATGAATAAAGCTGCATTTTTTCCAGTAAGTAATATCTTGGTCAACCCTATTTCCTATTTTCCAGTCTTAACCCTAAAATTATTGAAATGTTGAAGCACTGTCGGATTTATCTTTTTGGTAAAACAAAAATCAATGTGCTCATTTCCAGACAATTTGGCAAAGTGAAGACAGCCTGCCAACTTTTGAAGTCTGAGAATGTTATTGTTTAATGATTCTGTAACACAAAAGAGACCATAATAAAATGAAGGAGGAAAGGATGTGAAAAGATTGTTGTGTGTTAAATTTTAACAATTTTATATTATTATGTCAAATGACAATTTGATCTAGTATTGACATGTTCCTTAGGTAATCAGAAGTTTATACTATCTGTCTTCTGGTTTGGGCAAATTCAAAACTCAACATGATCTCATTATCACTGCAATATAAAGAAACAAGGATATAAAACAGGGAGTCATAATGATTCATACAATCACAAAGTTGGAAGGGACCACAAGAATTATCTAGGCCAACCCTCTGCACTTACATTGGTTTTGTGTTTTTCTGCAACGTGTAGAAAAAAGATTAATCTAAGTTGGCTGTTCAGACTTTTTAAAAAAGAATTCCAGAGGTAGAAATTCTACAACCTACATATAAAGACTATTTATTGCAGAATTTAGATTATTTATGGTTGTACAGATTTTATCCCAGGAACTTTTTTCACTAGATGACTGGAAATACTACTTGTATTTGACTTGATTATGTCAGGAAACATTAGAGAAAGTTAGCATCAAATACCTTGAAACATCAAGAATAATTTGAAAGAGCTGGCTAGAAATGTACCATATTTCAGCTCAAGAATAAAAAGTATACAGCATATTGAATGTCTAATGTAGCTTGGGAGATATGAAGATATTTATTTCATACCAATGTTTATATGAAGCTACAGAGTTTTAGAGTCTCAAATGTTTAAATAAATTACATAAACCTATGTTCAAAATTCATTAATCATCCGTTGATGAGTCCTTTATCAGGCAGTGGCAAATTCTTTGCCTTCTTTATGAGGAGTAGCAGGGATAGCAGATTGCAGGGTGAGGGGTACAACATGGAAGAATGGATGCAGAGGTGGTATTCAGCAGGTTCTGATCAGTTCTGGAAAACCGGTAACTACTCAAAAGTTCAGAGAACCGGCAAATACCACCTCTGACTGGAGATTTTACAGTATCCTTCCCCTGCCATACCCATCAAGCCACGCCCATAGAACCGGTAGTAAAAATTTTTGAATCCTACCACTGAATGGGTGATGTGCAAGGTAGCAGGGTTGGCACAGAATGCACAGGGGCCAAAAGAGCAGAGGTGGCAGGAGATAAGCAGGTGAGGAGTAGGACTTGTCCAAGCCATTGTCAGGAGCCAAAACTGGCTCAACACACACACATACACAGTCCACTAAAGTAACTGGAGATGTAGGATTATAATCCAAAAGGGAAGAACTGCCACAAGAAATATGCCAATGGAAAGTCAAAAATGAAAATATTATTGTATGTGAAAATATTCTTCTGCAATGTCAGTGTCAAATTTGTGAAAGCTTAAGCTTTTGCTCTAAGAACTTTTTAAAACAAGATTGCAAAAATGTAAACAATATGAACAACAGTATAATATTGGGTATAGGTCAATCCTGGAAGAAGTTTCAAAAGTTCAGCACTTGGCATGATGCCCACTTCTTGCTATATCGGAAACTAAGAGAAACCAACCTTTTATAACAGATGCTTAAAGTAGTCAAAAATGGTAATATTGATCTCCTGTAGAAAGACTAAATTCAGACATATATCTTCTTCATTCAGGTAATTACAGCTGTCAAAGCAGATTACATGAGGTGCCTTCTTATTCTATGCAATCTGTGGATGCTTAGGTTGAAACTGTCAATCAACTTTAAGGCTCACTGACTTCCTTTCAACCAGTCATCATTCAATAAAATTATTTATAGGATTGCTGTAGATAGAATTATAGAGAAGAGCTAAATTATATCTTGAGCTCCTGGAAGAAAGACAAGATATAACTGCAATAAAGAATTATAATAATAAGAGTTATGAAACATATAAACCATTCAATTGAAAAAAAATCTAACATATTCAATTGAAAAGGTCCTATATATATATTTAGAAATCTTTTGTTTAATGAAATATTTTTCTTACTTTTATAGAGATACATTTATTTCCATTCTTATGCTGAGAAATATTAAGTCTTAAATAGCATGATGCTAGAATATCCAACAAGACACTTCCATAAAAGTTTGTGTTTGTGTGTTGTCTGTGTGTAAAATAAAAAGGTTGTGTATTTGCATTTGTGTAAAACAATGAGCATACAGCTTACATTATTTTCTACTTTGTGCATATGAAAAGAAGGTAAAATATTACATACATGAAACAGAAAAATTTTCACATATTCTTAAACTTTCACTAACTAATAGAAGTAAAATAATCAGTAATCAATAATTTTCTACCATAGCACCCTCTGACAGATTAATATATGAAGTATTTTGAAAAACCCTCATAATATTAAATATATGTGGGTATATGTCTATGGAGATTCTCAGTTATCCAGGTCATGGTTGTTTTTTCAACAAGCAATTGGACTTCTTTTTTTTTTTTTAAAGATGTTTCAGCTCTGACTGGATAGGGGCAATGGAAGGATTTATACTCTTTGAAGATAACTGGTCATTTGCATTCTTTTAGCGAGTTGTTAAGGCCACCTTGGAAGTTTATCTGTGTCCTCAGCATCACCTCAGTGGTGCAAATGGGTGTGAAGACTTCTTGGAACTGTTGAAAGGACTGTGTTGTAAACTGGAGATAGATGATGTCATATCGCTCCCCTCTGTTGAGAAAGGGCTGTTCAACTTTGACCCCTCTTTCAAACCAGCAGTCCTCTCTGTCCAAAATGTGGGCTCTGCTGTCTTCAAAAGAGTGGCTTTTATCTTTTAAATTCAGATGGACTATCTGGTCCTAATGAGTTTGTTCTCCTGTGTTGTGCCATGTTTATGAAGTGATTTTGTTTCCCCAATGTACAGATCTGCACATGGCTCACTGCATTGTACTTGCTCAGCTGCTCAGTTTGTGTCTGGGTGTTGGGATGGACAAGCTTCTGCCTTAGTCTATTCGTGAGTTTGAATTGTGCATGTATGTTGTTGGCGGAAAATCCTCCTTTTCTGATATTCCTGCAATTATGAAATGACAACATTGCTTCATTTATTGTTCTCTTCATTGTCTGTAGAGTCTTTTTTGAGATTTGATGAAGGCCCTTGTGGGAGAGCCACATGTTCTGAGGGGTTCCTTGATATGTTTAGTTCTTTCCCTCCCACCCCCCAATCTTTGCTGGTAGATAGCCCTTCAGCTTGATGGCATAGAGTTTTGATTACTCCCATTAAGTGCTCCAGTGGGTAGTGGGAATCAAAATGTGAATATTGATCTCTGTGTGGGGGTTTTCTGTGAACTTCAATGTTAGGACTTCTGTCTTCCTTAATGCATACTGCACAGAGGCCATCTATGTCACGATTTAACATCCCTCTCTCAACAGAGAAGGAGGAGTACAGCATCATCTATCTCCAGTCTACAACACAGGCTTTTCAACAGTTCCAAGAAGGCTCCATGCCCATTTGCACCATTCAGGTGAACCTGAGGACATAGATTAATCACTAAATGGCCTTAATGACTCACTAAAAGAATGCAAATAACCAGCTGTCTGCAAGGAGGATAAATCCTTCCATTTCTTAACATCCAGTCAGAGCTGAAGAAGTTTCTAGGATGAAAGCGAAATGTCTTCAAATAAAAAACAGAAAGTTCAGCTGTCTCCTGAAAAAGCACCTTTGGGATATATATGTGAGTATGGTATTATCTGATATAGTGCTTTTATTTAGTATGTATCAGTACAACCCTATTTAAAATATGTTATCTTTATGTAATATATAAATCTTTTTTTAACAACACAGTAGAAAAAGTCAGCTTCCAAATCTGAATTTATCAAGGTGCCTGGAGTACATATGGCTATTCTGTAAATATTTTTTTTCTACACTTGTATTATATATTCTTGTCACTGCGTTTTTCATTTTGTTAAAATTTTTAACTTTGAGACAGGGAGAATGCTTTCTTTCACTTTATTCCACAATATGAGAGGACGTGGGAAGGTAGAAAGGGAGATTTCATACCTTAATTGAGAAGAACAGAGAATAAAATCCTTTTCTATGGAAAGGAAGACACTCCACCGTAACTAATTCACTAAACATCGACCTTATAATATATGCTTATAGTTTTAAGGTTATGTTTCTACCCCAAACCAAACAAAATTGGTTGTAAAAACATGTCTGGTCACATGATGATTCCATTTATCATCACATCAATTTATGAAGAAAATTATGGCCCTAACTGTGGTGGTAGGTCGAGGACTACTGTATAGAAAATCATAGCAAATATTTCTGCATTAAATATAGACTTTCTCTGTTATTAATAGAATATTTTGCAATTGGAAGATTTAATGATTAAAAGACTGCTTTTACGATTCAGGATATGGTAGCTCAGAGGAATCTATTTTTCTGCTTTCTCAAGGAATTCCTAAATTTTTTTTAATGGAAATTAATATTTATTAACAACATTGGCCAAATTTTATGAAGTGTACAAAATCAAAATACTGGTTATTCAGAATTTCCTTTCTCAAGAATAATGCTTCTATTAAAAGAAATTGCATGGAGGAGCAATTTGGAAAGAAGGCTGCTGCTACGCTCAGATTTTTCTTTGCCTTTTCTTGCACAGGAATATATTTAAATAGGTCATCAATTTCCTTCATAACTTCATAAAGCATTCATGAGCATTCAGGGAATAAAAGTTCACAGCAGTAGCTTTTGAATCACTCAGCCTAGATTCTAGGATTTATAACAAGTTTCAGAATCAAATAGTGAGGGGAGAAATCAGTCATTTAACATTATTTAGCTCTATATGGCATAGGAAGAATCTACCAATATATGTAATTGAATAGTGCATTTATTTTGCTCATGAGATGAACCTTTCATAACTTGTTCATTTCAGAGGTACTTCTTAAGTTATGACACTAGAGAGTCTTCATAAATATGTGATCATACTGAAAAACTGCCAGGCAAAAGCTTTCTTACTTTGGAATTTTCTTTTATTAAATAACAAGATTTTCAGTTACTCAATTGTTCAATACAAAATTCAGTTATTCAATACAAACACAGATTTCCTTTAAGCCTGTAAATATACAAAAAAGTTTTGAGCCCACTTCTTTTTATCCAAATATTCATGTCCTCAAAGATAATCATAATCCAATTAGAATAGAACAGGTACAAATGTCTTTTATGATCTTGAAAAATACAGTTATTTTTCAGTAGTATCATGATTTTGATAAGATACTGAATTGATTCAATCACATTCTAACATTTTTAAAATATTTAATTCAACAACTTAAGAAAGCCTCTGGTTAAATAAATTTTTGGACTATTAATTAATTTGTGCCTCTTTTTAATAATTCTGTTGTTTAAAAAATATTTAAACATTGGTATAGCCACCCATCTTCTCACCAATTCTGGATAGATCCCAATCAAAAGTCAAAACATATTAAAACTAAACAGCTTAAAACAGTAAAAATAAGAAAGACCTGGGATCAAGTCAAACTTTTAATGTGAAATGATCCAGTCTTATCCCACCACAGGTGTTCAAAGCTTTTTGGAAGTCTAAAAGGGTTGAGTCCTGCTGAACTTTCAGGAAGCAGAGTATTCCAGAGGGCAGGAGCTGCTATGGAAAAGGCATACTTCCTGACTCTCATGAAGGGCAATATTTAGGGGAAGGAATGTACCCATCCTGTCTGACCTGGTAGGATCAATAGATGTCCACAGAAAAAGGTGATCTCATAGATAAGCTAGCCCTTTGCCACATAGAATGTTAAAAATGATCCACTTAAATTGTACCAAGAAAGAATTTGGAACCAACAACTCACTATTGCAGCTCATGTAAGAAAGGTGTTATATAGACAAACCTATTATTTTACATGATGCAGAATTCTGGGTGGTTGAAGTTTCCAGGTGGTCTTCAAGGAAAGTCCCATGTGGAGTGAATTGTAAAAATTTAAACAGATTTTAAATTGCTTTGAAGTAACTTTTTACTATTTAAATTATTACAATGCACTCTACACGGGGCTTTTCTTGAAGACCACCTGTAATACTGCATTCAGAATAACAGAGTTGGAAGAGACCTTGGAGGTCCTCTAGTCCAACCCCCTACCATTTCTATACTATTTCAGACAAAAATAATATACCCTAGACCAGGGGTAGGATTCAAATTTTTTAACAACCTGTTCTGTGGGCATGGCTTAGTAGGTGAGCGTGACTTGGTGGTCATGTGACTGGCTGGGTATGGACAATGGCTTGGTGGTCATGTTATTGGCTGGGCATGGCCAACTCAATATCACTCACATCGAGGCACGCATCTCCTCGCCTGGCTTCTCGTGACTGTGGGGATGCTGCAACAGTCCGAAGTGTTAAAAATGGTCATAAGTCACTTTTTTCAGTGCCATTGTAACTTTGAATGGTCACTCCACACAAGCAAAGTACCAGCAAAGGAGGGGAAAAACTCCAGAGGAGTTCCAGAAACAGGAAGACTAGTCCTGCCAAGAATGTAATAAGGGTTTAATGGAGAGGCAGTTTCTGTAAGCAACACCAGAATGTTTCCTTCCTGCCTTCCTTACAGGATTAGGCCAGTAATTTATTCTAACAACCAGTTCTCTGAACTGCTTAGAATGTTAACAACCGGTTCTAGTGAATAGGTGTGAACCTGTAGAATCCCACCCTGCCCTAGACATACAGTATAGGAAATTATAATCACCAAGCTATGGAAATATACTATATACATAGTTAATATTGTCTCTTAGGAGAAGAAGGAAATATACTGTTTACATAGAAGACAGAATGTATAGATAGGATATTTTGCCTAGATATGACAAAAACTGAACTCTATTTATGAAAGCTACTAAAATATATTAATTTCTATTCCTGGGTTCTTACTATAATGTATTAATTTCTGTGAACTGTCTTGCAATTAATTTTAAAAATATTTGTTTGTTTGCTTACTGTATTTAAGAGCCCATCTGTCTTAGATAATCAAAGTATCCTGAAACAACCTGTTTGACTGCAATAAAACTATCTGAAAGAAAATTAATTTTCATTAATTATATTAAAACATAAATTAGGTAGTACTATCTAGATATATTCAGATTTCTGAGCACCTAACGTCTATTATTAATTTGTTCTTTCAGTCAAATCAACCTTTTATTCATAATGATCTTCACCATTCTAAAGTATTATTCACATACTGATATAGGCATACACATTATCACTAAACAATGATTCTTTACCTCCCTCTAGAGGTATTTCACATATTAAATTAATAAAGAAATGTGTAAACTTTTTTTGTGTTAACCATGCAATCTTCCTATTACTTATCACAGAGTAAGATAAAAAAAAGTATTTTATATTTGTAAGATTAAAGATTGCTGGAAATAAGAATAGATATTCTAATCTTGAAATTTTCAAGATCCTTTACTCAGCATGTAAAATCAACTTGTTACCTATGAAGAGTAGTAATAAGGGGGTTCCTGCAGATGAGACCAAAATAGTTCAGTGACTGTTCCCTGAAAACTATGTTTCATCAAAGGTAGAATTTCTTGCATCATCTTAATAATACAGAAAATTACAAAAAGAGAGGGGGGTGGCAATATAATGGAATTGGAAGGGACCTTGGAAGTTTTATAATCCAACCCCCTGCCCAGGCAGGAAACCCTGCACCATTTCAAATGGTTGTCCAATTTCTTCTTAAAAATTTCCAGTATTCACAACTTCTGGAGGCAAGATGTTCCACTGATTAATTGTTCAACTGTTGCTTCTATCCTTCATTAATTTCCATCCATTTCTTCTTATCCTGCCTTCAGGTATTTTGAATAATAGAATCTTGTAACATATTTAACTTCTGGTTTCTATATTCTAACATTAGTTAGAGAAATAATGAATTTTGGTCCAAGTAATAATGAATTAATCCTTGAAGGAGAGTGTAGTCCCATCTGGGCTTAAGGAGGCTATGATCCACCCCTTTTCAAAAAAGCCATTGCTGGACTCAGTGGTATTAGACAGTTTTCATTCTGTTTTCAGCTTTCTCTTTTTAAAGAATGCTGGAAGAAGTAGATTATTTGGATCCTTTTCAATCCAATTACAAGATATGTATGAATTAATACTGATGATGTTTAAGACTGGATTCCTGGGCCTTCAATGTTTGCATGCAGGTGTTGGGCTATGTACCATTCCTGAAGAGCCCCGTCCTTGTTACATAATTATTGAGAGCAAATCTCAGCAAATTCAAAAAGATTTAAGTGAATATGCTGAGATTGTCTTTTCAAAATCTACCTTTTCAAAAAAATAATAGAAGTTTAAAATTAATGAATTCAGTCTTTCTTACTTATGAACTACAGACTAAACTGGACTAATTTTTACACTAAAGAGAGATATATTTTATTATCATTACAGGTAACCTTTGACTTACATCCATTGATTTTGTTACAGCAGTACTGAAAAAAGTTACATGATTGATCCTCGCACTTATAATATCTCTTCAATCACATTATCAAATTTTGAACACTTGGCAAGTAGCGCGTATTTATAATCGTTACATTATTTTGGAGTCATCTGATCATTGTTGTGCTTCCCAGCCATCTTCCAACATGTAAAGTCAATGGGAAAGCTGCAGTTGTTTAATGACTGCATGCTTTACCATAATAATTTGCTTGATAACAATGATAAAAAAGGTCATAAAATTAGCCCTTACTCACTTAACAACTATACTGCTTAGCAATGGAACATCCAAGCCAAATTGTGGTCATAAGTTTAGACTACTTTTATGTTCAATTGGTCTTTTAATGCAGAGATATGTAATTTTTGGTTACAACAGCATATGTAACCAATTAACATGTTGGATGCTATCCTCACAAAACTTTCAAAACCTGCTGCCCCAAATTAAATTTTAATAATTTTTATTTAATAGAAGGAAAAATATTAAGTAATTGGGAAATAAATGGCATATGATGTATTTAACTTTTAACTACATTAAGTGTGTGTGTGTGTATATATATATGTGTGTGTACATTTGTACGTGTGTGTATGTGTGTGTATAAAATTAAATGGAGGACAAGAAACAATGGATGGAAACTTTGACCTTCAAAGCTGCCACATGCACCAGAAACCATGAGTAAACTGGAGCCCCCCAAAAAAAAAAAACGCTGGATTCCAAAGCCCTGGAGCCCTAATCACATTGGTGGAGCTCCTGCTAGCCAGAGTGCTGAATTCCAAAAACATAAACCAGAGCCCCCCCAAATGCTGAATTCTGGAGCCCCCCCTTCCTCCACAGAGAAGCAGAGCTCAATCCCTATTAACCACATTGGTGGATCTCAAGCTAGCCGGAGCCACTGGAGGGCAAGCAATGCACCTTCATTTAAATCCCCCACACAGCTGATCGGAGTATCTTCCACACCAGACAATGTGTCTCCTTTAACACAGTTTCCCCGGAGCCACAGCGATAGCTGGCAGGGACAAACAATGAGGGAGGAGAGAGAGACCAAGACTTGAGGAGAAGTGGATAAAGAGCCTGGACGAGCTGTGATTTATGAGTGTATAATTTGGACACTTACAGAGAGACTGATTCTGAGAGTGAGCCATTCAATGAACTGTGACTGGTGGACAGTGTGATTTTAAACTGCAGAGAAAGAGACAGAACTAACAGAGGGTGTGATTCTGAATGGCTGTAAATTATGAAGAACTGAGGTCCATTTAAATCACCAAAAATCAATCACTTTGAAGCCATTTCAAACAAAAAGAAACCACATGTCTGCCACCTCAACCTCACCAAGTTTCCCTGGATAAAGACTCCCTGAGCGGAGATTTCCTGTCAGCTGTAAAGTTCTTCTAAGGGTCCTTCCCACTTTGTGGATCAGATACCAGCAGCAATTAACCCTTTACTTGCTGACTCTCATTACCTCATTACCTCAAAACTTATAACTTTTCTACCTCATTACCTATATCAGTGATTAGATAATCAAATTCTATCAAATAATTGATTTATCAATGGTTTAATTGATTTATTGTTTCAATTGATTAGTGTGATTAGAGTGTTTAGTGCAAAATAGTGTGATTACTGATTAGTGTAAAAGATCAGGATTCATGTAATTTAATTGATTAGTAAAATCAGTGATTTAGTGAATTTAATTGACCAGTGTGATTAGCGATTAGTGTTATTAATTGATTAGGCTGATTGTTGCTTAGCAAAATTATTTGACTAGAGAGATTATTGTAATTGATTAGTTGGTGTAATATTGGCTATACTGATTACCCAAAATACCCAAAATTTGGTTTCAGAAAAAAAACCATCCTATAATCTGAAACTCTTACACTGCAAAAACATATGGACTACACAACTTGATCAGGGCAAAACAATAGATGCAATCTACATAGATGTCTGTAAAGCCTTTGATTCAGTGGTACACGACAAACTACTACTAAAACTAACATCTTACAGTATCTCTGGACAACTGCATAACTGGATAGAAACATTCCTGTCAAACAGACAACAAATAATCAAAATTGGGAGTATCCTATCAAATTCTGTACCTGTCAACAGTGGTGTCCCCCAAGGCAGTGTTCTAGGACCAACTCTTTTCATACTCTACATAAATGACCTCTGTGATCATATTAAGAGCAACTGCATTCCATTTGCTGATTATGTAAAGCTATTCAACACCACAGACAATACTGCTACCCTTCAAAAAGACCTCGACTATGTATCAGAATGATCAAACAAATGGCAACTTCAAATCTCAACAAATAAATGGCCCGTCTCATATATAGGCAACAAAAATCAGAAAATAAAATAAAAGCTGAATAGTCAAGACCTTGCTGATGATCCAAACTCTGTCAAGGACCTTGGAGTACTCATCTCTAATGATCTAAGTGCTAGAGCCCACTCTAACTACATAGCCAAAAAGGCATTAAGAGTCGTTAACCTAATCCTATGTAGCTTTTTCTCTGGTAATATAA
Source organism: Pseudonaja textilis (assembly GCF_049901715.1). Taxonomy (NCBI): domain Eukaryota; kingdom Metazoa; phylum Chordata; class Lepidosauria; order Squamata; family Elapidae; genus Pseudonaja; species Pseudonaja textilis. The sequence continues at coordinate 34,925,236 of NC_142008.1, read as the reverse complement.
CACTACTAACTAGAGCATACAAAACATTTGCTAGACCAATACTTGAATACAGCTCATCAGTCTGGAACCCCCATTATGTATCTGATATTAACACAGTTGAGGCTGTCCAGAAATATTTCACAAGAAGAGTTACTCGTTGCAGAATACCTTATGCCACCAGACTTGAAATTCTAGACCTAGAAAACCTAGAACTATGCCGCCTTTGGTCCGATATAGTATACTATATACTTATATACCATAGTATAGTATATAAAATCATACATTGCAATGTCCTACCTGTCAATGAATGCTTCAGTTTCAACTATAACAATACAAGAGCACACAATAGATCCAAACTCAAGGTTAACCGAACCAAAGTTGACTGCAGAAAATACAACTTCAGCAACAGAGTGGTCAATGTTTGGAATACTCTACCTGACTCTGTGGTTTCTTCCCCAACCTCAAAAAATTTAACCTTAGACTATCTACCATTGACCTCACCCCTTTCCTAAGAGGTCTGGGGTGTGTGTGCATAAGTGCACCAACGTGCCTACTGTCCCTGTCCTATTGAATCTTTTTATTTTTCTTATATATATATATCCATTTCATGTATTCATAACTATGTTTATACTTATACCTATTATCTTGTAAGCAATTGACAAATCAAATAAATAAATAAATAATCAAGGAGAAAAGCAACCTGGAAATAAAGAGAAACTTTCTAACAGGGAGGACAGTTAACCAATGGAACAGCTTGTCGTCAGAAGTTGTTAGGGCTTCCTCACTGGAAGTTTTTAAGAAGTGACTTGACAGTCCCATGACTGAAATGGGATAGGGCAGGGATGGGATGCTACTGATTCTGCCTGGCTCTGTAGAACCAGTAGCTCTGAAGAGCAGCAGACACAGAACGGTTACGCAAAACGTAAGTACTGAACTGGTAGTAACACTGGTTGAATCCCACCCCTGGTATAGGGTCTCCTGCTTGAATAGGAGATTAGACCAGAAGACTTCCAAGGTCCCTCCCAGCTCTGTTCTAATTCCTTTCACTATGTAAAATGATACTTAAGGGAACTTTTTAATTTATTAAAAGTTGCGCATTCTTGCTTGAAGTTTATTCTGTATATTATATGGTATCAAGCACAAAGTAAGTGAAAGATAAGACAAGCTTCCCTTAAGGTCTATTTATAAACATAAATACATTAAATTAAAAGTTTTATTTTTTTTCCTACAGCAACCATTATTGCTAGTATAATCCTTTAGCATTTCTTTTTAAATCATTAAAGGAATTCTTACAACAGTGACAAGTTTTGGCTTAATTGAATATATAAACATCATATGAAATATCATTAAATGTTCAACTTTATTATATCTGTAATGCAAATTATTTGTTTTACTTATTTGCTTGAACCTATGTCATAAAGGAAATGTTGCTTCTAATACTCAGTGCCCAGTAGGTGGTGATGTAATTCCAATAGAGTATAACAAAATAAACACATAGCAAACGAAGTCTGCGACTAATCAACCTACTGTATAAAACTTTTTACAATAATGTAGTGTGTGCTCTACAAATTAGGTTAATGAAGATTATCTTAATCTGCACAAAGTCTATTCTGCTCTGCAACGGGATTAAATATGCTTTGGATAACGCTGGTGATAAAAAGCAGAAATTAATGTCTAAATGCCTCAGAAAACCTCTTAAGCTGACTGCTCTAATGGTGATGCACTACTCTCCACTATTGCTCAAAATATATCATCTATACATTACACTTCTTACTGTTTGGTATTTTTACCTCTATCACCACTTTCTTCCTTTAAGAATCCGGTCAGTATTAACTCTATACATAGAATGTTTTTCGGCAGATAACATTCTTCACATCTGATGACCTGTATTTCATAAAAACTTCACAGCAATACATCTCTTTCTATATAAATGCCACAATGCTAAAATTAAAATAATTTAATAAAGCTACTCATTTCAAATTATACTAAGAGATTATGTCCAATTATAAATTATTTCCATAACCCCCCAAGTGTTGATATGATTTTTAGCCTCAATTTATATTCTTATTCTTTCCTTCTTCAAATTATTTCTAGCAATACAAATTTATCTTTAGGTATTTTGGTGTACATTTACTTGGTAAATTCAACTGCCTACACATCAAAATTACTTGCTTGGGCTATAAGTATCACCAGTAGAAATGTAAATATATTTTTACTTAGTTTCAGAAATAAATTATCTTTCTCTTAAGCTCCTTAATTAGGTATAATTATTAAACCTTCCACTGGTTTGAAAGGATTTTGACATTGTGTATTTAAATTCTGCATCCTTTTCTTTTCTTCTTCAGATAACATTTATTGCCAATTCACAAATATTTTACTACTTGTAATTATTTTTAGCAACTACTTGCAGGAGTGCTTTACATAAATCAGTGATATCTTGGGCAACAAACTCTAGTTGTTGGTTTCAAATCCATCTCGAAAAGCCAGAATAGAGAGGTTTCTATTGCACAATAAAGATGTAAGTTGGGCACGAGGAACACTTTCATTCCCCTTCCCTTAAATGCTAGCAGCATCATTTTCAAGCATTGCTAATCCCCCCCACAAACAGTCCAATATATTAACTAGTGAGGGTCTCTTCTGAGCCACTTGCCCTATCCTTTATCCAATTGTGAGCTAGGCTGTCTCTTATATGTGTCTTTTTCAGCATCTCTAGGTTTTTTTCCACATACTATTATAACAGGACAAAAGGACAGTATCCATATAATGGCTTCTATTCTGCTTTGGGATAGGAATTGGATACAATCCTTAATTCAGAAATACAAAAATACTTACTGCCACCTATGAAGCCATAGAGCCTCAAGATGGCTGTATTGTTTGTGAGCTGTTAATTGGCACTTTTCACGTTTTTAGGTTTGGAGTTAATTTACTTTTAATTTTATTTATATGATTCTTTTTGCTTAACTTGTAGGTGTAAAAAAAAGTAATAATTTGCTTTTTAATGCTGTTGTAATTTCAGATGATCACTAAACAAATGGTTGTAAGCAGTGGTAAGATTCAATTTTTTTTACTACCAGTTCTGTAGGCGTGGCCTGGTGGGCATGGCCTGGCTTGGTGGGTGTGGCAGGGGAAGGATACTGTAAAATCTCCATTCCCACCCCACTCTAGGGGAAGGATACTACAAAATCCCATTCCCTCCCCACCCCACTCATCTGCTTTCCAGCTCTGTTCTCCTGTGAAGGGCAACAAAAGAAGACCCGGCCGATCAGCTGGGACTCAGGAGGCAGAGAATGGGTGGGGGTAGGACCAGTCAGAGGTGGTATTTGCTGGTTCTCCGAACTACTCAAAATTTCCACTACTGGTTCTCCAGAACTGGTCAGAATCTGCTGAATACCACCTCTGGTTGTAAGTCAAAGACTACAGTACCTGTATAATCAAAGTTAAGTTATGTTTCACGATGTGAGAGCTAATTCAGAAAGCTCAGAAGCAAACAGCATAAAACTAAGATACAGTAGTTTCAACACAAAGAACAGGTATAAAGCACACCTTTTACCCCAGAAGTTTTGGCAAGCATAGACCTTATGTCTTTTTGTCCTATCATACAGTTTTAGAATGCACATACCTACACATGAAATACATGCATACATAAATAAGTAACGTGCACTAATAATTTATAGAACAGAAATAACCTGCATTGTTTTTATAGTCCCATAATTTTAATCTAGGAGATAATATGATTCTATAAAGAAATCCTGAATGTTGTGATTATGTGGACAGAGAAAAAAACAGCTGTGCATGATTAGAGTCACATACATCCATACAAACTGACAGATATCCAATTTGTCAAACAAGTTAAATGGGTCATTGTTAAGCAACCATTATCTTTATTGAAAAGAAATCACTGTATATTTGGAAATATCATTTCAATTTGTAAAAATAATTTCATATAAATTACAGTTTCTTTGTGTGAATGTGCATACATGTATGCCTGTCTCTAAATGAGCCACAAAATTCTGGAGGCAGTTTGGAAGATATGATTATCTTGTCAATTACATAGAAACACTAAAATACAGACACATCTATTTTAATTCATATTAACTGAAAGAAACAGCTGTTGGGATTTCAGTGAGCTGATTAGATAAGACTTGCTCATTAATTTTACTTTTTACACTAAGTAAAGGCAGCAAACAGTTTCATACTGTATGTAAATATGCTTGAATAAATTCAGTGCATTTATAAAGGCATTTCATTTTTCATTATCACATATACTTTTTGTTTCATGGAGAGATTTAACAATATTAAACAGACTTTCCAGAAAATTTAGAAAGAATTTTACTCGTTTTTGGAATATATTAAAATCATCTGGATAAGGCAGTGTTGAATATAGCACCACTTACTGCCGTGATGGAATTCAAAAATTCATACACTTACCGGTTCTGTGGGCGTGGCTAATGCGTGGCTAGTGGGCATGGCAGGGGAACAATACTGTAAAATCTCCAGTTAGAGTGGTATTTGCCAGTTCTCCGAAATACTCAAAATTTCTGCTACCAGTTCTCCAAAACTGGTCAGAACCTGCTGAATACCACCTCTGACTTACTGCAACAATTCTAAGTTTAAATAACATCAGCATTTAACAAATGCAATAAACTATTTTAAAAGGAGGAATTAACATGAACTTTTCCAAGGGGAAAAGAACCTTGATTAACTGATGTGTTAGCATCTAATAAGTAGATTATGAAAATACATCTAAAATTTTACAAGACAATTAACAGTTGAATGGATGCAAGTTAAGTTATATCGTTTATTAATTTTAACCACACCTTATTAAGATGGTAATAGCTTGTTTGCATTTCCTCATATTATGCAGCTCAGGTTTTTTTTAAAAAAAATATTTATTTATTTATTTAATATAGCTATCCATTTATCAATTATGCATGAGCAAATTCATGCTATATAAACTATATTACAGATAATTCATTAACATATAGTATTTCTTTTAATACTTACAGGTTGTTCTTATGGCTTCAATCTCAACCTTTAATGGTATGGTGAGAAATAAGTGAAATATGAAAGCTCCCAACCTTTTGAGCTGGGAAACTCTGACTTAGACCAAAGCCAGCTGCCAAAATAGGAAAGCAAAATTCCCACTAATATCTTTCTTAATTCTACAATTAGGAAAAGTTGAGAGGGGTGTAATTGAAATATGCACATATATATTAAGCACGTATCATAATCTTTAAACATACACTTGCTTAATGGTTAAATCCAGCTAACATTCAGGCTAAAAATGATTGCCATTTACTTAATACCGTATTATATAAAGGGAGATTGTTTTTCACATTGGTGCCTACAACAATTTGAGGTTACATGGTACCTTCAAGATACTGACTGCTGACTGCCTGGACAAGTCTCTTCCTTTTTTAAGGCAATATTTTAGAAATGGTTTGGCATAATCTTCCAGGGCTGAGAGACAATAATTGGCCCAGGATCAATTATGGGTGTGTTTTTTTTTTTTGCCAAAAGCAGGATTACAATTTATAGTCTCCCAGTTTCCAGCCTTAACCTCTGCTGACTGTACCAGAACAATTAGATGGCCCTCAAATATACTCAGAAAATCTAAGACTACAGTGAAACTGCTTCTATGTATGCTATCAATTGTTTGAATAAAATGAGGAAATGGGACAAATCTGGGATGCTGTATTGTTTTGATACTAAATTGTACGTATGACTGACACACAGTTATTACCATGGTGGGGATCGCAGTCATACAGACTACTCCTTCAATCTTCTCGTTCAAAAGTAAAGTCCTTTCCCTAGGCAAATATAAACTTCCAATAAAGCATTAGAATGCATTTCCCGTCAATTATTCCATAAGAATAGTTTAATCTGAGACATTATTGGAAATATAGTTAATGTATGATACTGGTTCTTTCAATATGCAAGTTTCCCGTTTAACTCAAAACAAAATATTTTTGGATTTCACTTGCTTTTTTGTTCATGTGTTTGTTTTGTTCAAAACATGCTGCTTTTGTTCAAATTTTATCCAAACATCTTGATTTGCAAGTTTCAGTTGTATTCTTGAAATGGTACTTAGCTGGAGAGAAATTTATGGAAATGCCAGAAAGAAAACATTATCAGTATTCATTAGATTTTCTATTAATTTAACAGCTAGTAGCATCTATCTAATTAAGGCCACTAGATTTATAACTAAAAGAAATATCTGAACTGGCCAATGGGTCAAGAAAATCACAAGAACATGTAAAAAGAAAAACAGAACCTACCTCAAGTTACTTTTCACTGGTCAGAATGCAACAATTTTTTGCTTCAGAAATTAACGTAAATCAGCTCTTAGATAGATAATATAGCTGTACACAAGAGTAAAATATAGTGTGATGTTTTGCAAGGTAGTCTCTATATTAGATACTATAGCTCACCTAAAACAGCATGACACATCCAGGGTAAATTCAGTTTTGGTTTAGCCTTGGGCATACTGATCGAAATGTGCCCACAATTATTGCTACTTATCTTAAAGTTGGCAGGAAATGCCACCTGTGACAAAGGTGTAAAATGTACACGTCAGTGAAGATTTCAATCATCCAGGCAGAGATGTCTGAAGGCCTGAAGTTGTCTGAAGCTTGAACCTTTGCAACTGGACTAATTTTTAGTTTTGAAGACATTTTGCTATCTATCCAGACAGTTTCCTCAGTCAGAACAAGGCAGTTAGGCAGAGTTGTTGGAATGTACTAACTCCTGCCAAATCAGCCTTTAGGGATTCTTTCTTAAAACATGTTGCAAAATCTCAATGAAGATTCTCAATCATCCAGGCAGAGACGTTTGAAGATTGCCTGAAGTTATCTGAAGATTGAATAACTGCAACTGGACTAATTTCTGTACACATCTTACCTATCTTATTCAAAAACATGTAAAAGCCTTACTGGAACAATGAGGTTTTATGAATACCAGTAGTGAAATAAGAAATGGTACCCACAGGAAGCTGGGATGATGGATGACAGTTTTTCAGGAAAGAGAATGTACATTCAACACAGTGACTAAATTAGTAGACCAGCAAAATACTCTGGACATAATATATTTAGATTTCAGCAAGTCAGTCGACAAAGTAGACCACAACCTACTGCTTAATAAGCTAGAAAAAAGTGGAATAGGTAGCACCACCACTAGATGGATTCGCAACTGACTGGCAATGAGTAGTCCTTAATGGGTCTAAGTCTATATGGAGGGAAGTAAGCAGTGGGGTGCCACAAAGTTCCACTTAGGCCCAGTACTTTTCAATATCTTCATTAATGACTTAGATGAGGGAATAGAAGGGGAACTTACCAAATTTGCAGATGATACTAAGCTGACAGGAATAGCTAACACCCAAGAAGATAGGCTCAAGATCCACATGGAACTTGACAGACTAGAACACTGGGCCATAGCTAACAAAATGAAATTCAATGTAGAGAAAAGTAAAGTCCTACACTTAGGCAAGAAAAACCAAAAGTACACATATAGACTTGGTGAAACCAGGCTCAATAGCAGTAACTGTGAGAGGGATCTTGGAATCTTAATGGACAACCAGCTAAATATGAGCCAGTAGTGTGCAGCAGCAGCCAAAAAATCTAATGCAATCCTAATTGTATTAACAGAGGGAAACAGTCAAGATCAAGGGAAGTACTAATACTACTCTATAAAGCCTTAGTAAGACCACGCCTAGAGTACTGCATCCAGTTTTGTTCACCATATTATAAAAAAGATGTTGAGATTCTATAAAAAGTACAGAGAAGAGCAACCAGGATGATTAGGGGACTGGAGGCTAAAACATACAACGAACGGTTGCAGGAACTGGGCTTGGCTAGTCTAGTAAAGAGAAGGACCAGGGGAGACATGATAGAGGTCTTCCAATATTTGAGGGGCTGCCACAGGGAGGAAGCGGTCAAGCTATTTTCTAAAGCGCCTGTAGGCCAAACAAGGAATAATGGATAGAAACTGAACAAGGAGAGATTTAACCTGGAAATAAGGACAAACTTTCTGACAGTGAGAACAATCAACCAATGGAACAGCTTTCCCTTAGAAGTTGTGGGAGCACCATCACTTGAGACTTTCAAGGAGAGATTGGACTGCCATTTGTCAGAAATGGTGTAGGATCTCCCGCTTGGGTGGGGGGTTGGACTAGATGACCTACAAAGTCCCTTCCAACTCTGATTATCTGTTATCTGTTAACACAGTCAGGAACTAGATAAAAGACAGAGTAAGGTGAAGATAGCACTCCCTTGAACCTCAGGGTATATCCGCTGGGAGTAGGAAGGGTTTAGTTATGCAACATTCTGTCTATTGTACGTAAGCAAAAAAACAACTGGTCTCTAGCTGAATTGTTCCACATTATTCTAGGACTTAATCTGACAAATAAATAGGACCTAGGGAGGGAGGGAGGGAAGGAAAACGCAGATAAGAAATTAGCTTACTTAGTATCCTTTAATTAATATTCATTATATTAATATAATTCTGATAGTGAAAATACAAACAATGGCAATATGAAAAATACAAGAAGCACAGTTTACTTTTTGTTGGGCAAGAGTATGGAGACCAGACTTATGCTTTTCACCAAATCTTTGAAATGAGTATGAATATGAGACAGTTCATTGACATGTGTTTATTTACAAATAAATAAAGAGACGTGTTACAGAATTTTTGTACAAATAGTTTGACCATTCCAACTTGGAATACTTAAATGATTTAACACAAATAATTAAAGCTTGGTTACTGAAATGGTAAGAATGGCATATGATGAAAGCCACTCTGTATGAGAATAAATAAAATGTTTAGTGAAAGGTTTCATAAGTTGGATGCAATATGGGGCATGCAAGGTCGTTTTAGTTATCCTTACAGATAAATGTATCAGGAATACTTTTGATGATACCGGTCAGGGTAAAATTTCTACATAATCAAGTCCATTAGATCAAATCTTCATTTGAAAATAAGAAAATACCTGCTTATATAACAATTTATAATAAACATTCATTATTTTAACATTAAAATATTAAGACTTGACTCCACAGATGATGCGATCTTGGCTTCAAGCTTTTTGATACATGAGTTTCTGAAACTTAGAGACCAGTGATTATAATAATCAAGCAATTAACCAAGAACTCATGTACAAAAAATTTCAAACTGCAATTTCTAGCTAATTTTAAATTAATTAATCAAAAAATAACTCAGATTAATTATGATTCATTAGATCTCCGATTCAGTCTATTTCGTTTCTATATCAACCTCTCATCTCTATATCAACTAGCTAGAATAGTTCAAATCTGAGAGAGAAAGGGAAGGAGGGAGGGAGGGGCACAACATATATGAAACAATATATAAAAATAGGTTTTTCCTCTAAAAAACTAAGATTTTCTTGTGCTTCTAAGGTAGTATTTAAGTACGTATGAAGATGAATCCACAATAGCATTTGAAGAATATTTTTTCAAGGGATGACCTTGAACTGGATTTTTTTTTTTTTTCAGAACTGGGAGTTAACTATTGATTCTATGTCCAAGATAAGAACAACCTGATATCACATCTTGAATTCTTTATTCAGTCTAGGCAAACGTGAAATAAATTCTTAGACTTCACAGTGGGACCTATATTAAAAAACCATTTATATCAGCATGTTGATAATTTAAATATTGATTTTTATATCATCACTATAAATATATTGTAATTATAGATATATCCATAGTACCCACATTGGAAAATATAATGTAAACATAATTAATTACATTTACATAATACATAATAACATGATTTTTAGAACCAGAAAGCAAAAACAAATGGAAAATTAACTAATCATGCCAAATTAGATTCATTTGGCAGTGCTATGATTTAAAAACAAATACACGAATTTAGGTCTTTTGTAAAAAAATACTATGAAACAGCTATAAGCCATCTAAAATGTTGCCTCAACATTCACAGACCTTAGAATATTTCCAGTGTATATTTTACCTATAAAAAAGAGTAAAGTCATCACTAAAGTAGGTTAAAATAACTGACTTTGGCTTACTTAAGCATGGGACAGGATATTCAGTAAACCTGGTTCTCCCTGAACTTTTTTCAAGTAACTGAATAAAGAGGGTGTGGTTTATGTGCATTGGCACCCTTACAGCTTCAGGAAACTGGGATTACAATGTAAAATGTTTCTTTCTTTTTCTTTTTTGCCTTAATTCAGAATGGATAAGATCTTTATAATTACTCAAAAAAGACATTTTAATGCTTGCATAAAAAGTATTTACATACACATCATAGTAATATAATAATTAAGAAAGTTCAAAACATTTTCAAAGATTCATCTCATCCTGGGCATCCTTTTTTTGAACTATTACCATCTGGCATATGGTAAAGGATCATAAAAACAAGGACAAATAGACTGAAAAACAGCTTCTATCCCAGGGCAGTAATTCTATTGAATTCTACAATATCAGGGGTTTTCAATTCAGTGTATAGAATGTGAAGGATGTGTGTTTGTGTTTATTTTCATAGTCATAATGTACTCTAAAGATGGTATTTAATTTTGTTGTACGAGGTGCAATGACAATAAAATAAAATAAACAGCCTTGCCAGATTGCAATAAGATAGGGGATGTCAATATGTAACTATCATTTTTATTTCATCCAGTCTTTATGAATTATTTTATTTAATATTTAATATGAGAGATTAGACAGACAGGCAGACAATAATTCACTTTGCAGTGAGAAATATAATTCAACTTTGAAGTAGATTAATCACAAAGCAATCAATTACATACTATTCCAGCTGAAACTGAATTAAGGAATCCCACCTGCATAATTTGTATAGTTCTTTTTTATCATTAATAGCATTAATTTCACAGACAACGTATAAGGAAATGTAAATGTTTCTTATGAAATATTATGTAACATTTTGGCCAATTTTATATGTACTATGATATTGAATCATTAAAACCATTTATGACAGCTGTCAGTAGAACATATTTAAAAGTATCACTATTTTTTACTAGTTTCTGACTAAGATTTTTATTAGAGACAAAACTATTGTAATCTACCCAGGGAGGAAGAGATGGAAGGAAGGAATAAGGAATGAGGACCGATTGGAAAGCAGTGCTCCCTAATTTTTTTGTAGACATAAAACTACTGTAATCTACACAGGGAGGAAGAGATGGAAGGAAGGAATAAGGAATGAGGAATGAGGATCGATTTAAAAGCAGCGCTCCCTAATTTTTTGTAGAGATAGAACTATTGTAATCTATCCAGGGAGGAAGAGATGGAAGGAAGGAAGGAGGAAGGAGGAATAAGGATCGATTGGAAAGCAACGCTACCTAATTTTTATCAATTTGTAGATTTTGCTACTAGAGGTGTGAATACTATGGATTTTCTGTCCAAAAATTCTATATTTTCATGCCTTAATGATTACCGACCAGTTGCTCTCAGTTCTATTATGATGAAGTGTTTTGAGAGATTGGTGAAGGACTATATTGTTTCATGCCTTCCCCCTACATTTGATTCATTATAATTTCCTTATTGGAAGAACCACTCTATAGATGATGCATTTTCTTATGTGCTTCATCTTAGTTTGGCACACCTGGAGAAAAAAAATACTCATGAGCGAATAACGTTTGTTGATTTTAGTTCAGTGTTCATGAAGATCATTCCTTATCATTTGGTGAACAAACTGGGCCTATTAAGTTTTAATACTTCTTAATATAACTGGATACTTGATTTCCTTACTGATAGGGCTCAGTTTGTGTGAGTTGGAAGAAAAGTTTCCAATTCCATCTCCTAGAGTACGGGTTCCCCACAGGGCTATGTCTTGAGTCCATTACTGCTCACCTTGATGACCCATGACTGTTGTGCCAAGTTTGCTATGAATCATATTGTCAAGATGATACGGCAGTGGTGGGGCTTATCCAGGATGACAATGAAAATTCTTATAGGGAGGAGATGAAGGCTTTGGTGGAATGGTGCAATAAAAACAATCTGGTTTTGAATGTTAACAAACAAAGGAGATTATTATTGATTTTAGAAAGAGCTGGTTTAGTCATACTCTACTTCGCATCAAGGCTGCAGCTGTGGAGGTGGTCAACAGTATTAAGTATCTGCAGATAATTAACAATCTGACTTGGTCTCTTCATATCTTATCTTTAGTGAAATGTATAAACCAGCATTTGCATTTCCTATGTCAGATGAGGAGAGCACATCTTTTTCTTTCTGTTCTGGCCACTTTTTACAGAGGCACAATTGAGTATGTTTTAACAAACTGCATCATTGTTTGGTTTGGTAGTAGCAGTGCCTCAGATAGAAGGTCCATACAGAGAGTGATAAGGACATCTGAGAATATTATAGGAGGCCCACTTTCCATTATTCAGGACACTGCTTATAAGCAGCTATATTTCTGAGTTGGTTATGATTACATCCAAATTTTACTATTTTAATCTGCTTATACCTTTGAAATATAATAGGTTACTACCATTACATAATATAGGATATATTATGCAAATCTTGATTTTTTTAAAATTGTTGGCATTTATCTTTATATTCCTACATAGTTTGGGCTAACTGATGTTTCTTGTAGCTCTATTTAGCTCTATTCCAAAAAATATCAAAATCAAAGGCCCCATCTTAATTTTGCTAACACCCTGATTATGGAATCACTTCTGTAGCTACACTCGGAGACCCAAATTCCAGATAACAATCAATACATTCTTGCAAACAAATTCATACAATCCCAGATACCCGCAATCTTTTCCATTGTCCCACAACCAGCAGAAAGGACACACACTCTTCACCAACCTCACCACCGAAACATCTCAAGGTGATTGATCTCTTAGCTATTTCTAGTTAAAGCAAAAGCAATATGATGCTTTAAAAATTTAACAATTTTATTAAAAAAGGAACTTTTGTAAAATAGATCCATTGCATCAACATTTGCATTATTCTTATGCCTAAATTCATGCTAAATTCATGTTGTTGAGGTTTTTTTGTTCTAATTAGAACAGATGGCTGTCCAAGATGACAGCACAGAATCTTCAACAGACTTGTAAAAATAGATTAGCACACATGAAAATAGTCAGAATTATAAGTGGTCATTATCAGTTCACTTACATATATAATTGTCATTATAAACATTCAATTCACCTCAAAATATATATCATTATGTAGATATGAGGAATCAGTCATAGAAATGATATATATTTTTATAAATATAGTTACACTCACCCACACACACACACATGAAAATGATAAAGAGCACTCCAACACATTTTTACATATTTGATCAATATGTGTGCTCTTAAAGGATACACAGCAAAGCACTAAAATAATAATCTCCCACTGGTCTTTAATAGAACAAGCCAATCATGTATACTGAAATTTATAACCTCGATGACATCTAAATTCTGCTGTGAATTTATAGCACATTTTTGCTATTCTCAGCGATTCAGACTTAATGTAGATTAACAAACCCCAGCTGTGTTTATATTTCTTCATACATCATCTACACAAGCCAGAGATAATGACAAAAATAACCTAATTCTGAATTCTTTATGTTTATTTTCATTTACAAATGGTATTAACTTAGGCTAAGAGAGTGATTTATACTCCAACAGAAATTGTACAATGAAAGCTGAAATTTTACTTTACTCATTAAAGAAAAGATTGTTCTCCAAAATAAAGCATTGGGTTGAATGTTTGAAACATATTTTATTAGTGCATTAACCTATATGGTTTGGAATTTCTATTTTTCTGAACTGTTGCTAGAACTATTTAATAAACCTATGAAAATCTTTCATCAGCTATTCTACTAACAGATATAGATGACTAAACCCCTTAGGGGTTGCATCAATCCTTTGAAAAACTGTGGATGTTTTTCCCCCTTCAAATTCAAAGAGCCAGCCCTACCATTTATAGTCAAATATTTTTATTCACCAATAGTTAGTTTCTATTTCTTTGATACATCATTCCATGTGAGCCTGTCTGTTTCTGAAAATGAGAGAGACAGAGAGATTTTTGACTAACTACCAATAGCGGCACAGAGAAATTTGATTAGTACAGATAGTCCTGGATTTGCAACAGTTCATTTAGTGACTGTTCAAAGTGACAACGGCACTGAAAAAAATTGACTTGTGACCATGTTTTACACATATGATTGTTGCAGCATTCCTATGGTCATGTGATTTCATTTGGATGCTTGACAACTGGTTCATATTTATGATGGTTGAAGGGTCTCTGGTTCATATTTATGGCGGTCAAGTGAACAAAGTCAATGGAAAAGTCAGATTCACTTACCAACCATGCTTCTAATTTAACAATTGCAGTGGTTCACTTAACAAATGTGGCAAGAAAAATAATAAAATGGGGCAAAATTCACAACAAATTTCTCACGACATAAATTTTGAGCTCAATTGTGGCTGTAAATTAAGAACTATCTGTATACGGAGATTCTGGACCTAACTTCTGAAATTTCCTATTTTCCAAGTCATGCTCAAAATTTTCAAAAAAGGCACTGTCTCCTGGAACGAATTAAATGTTAGAAAAGAAGTTTTACTACTATTATTATAATTTTTATTGTATGTCCTTTTAGCATTAATTTGATTCTGAGCTTTGGGGAAGATGAATTGTGTATTTTAAATTGTATACTGATTTTAAATGTTATAAATCATATTTATAAAAAAAACATATATGATTTTGAAAATAGGATAAGCATGAAACTTCCAGTTTCTGGTACCAAAAAGTTTTGACTTCAGACTTTTTTTAAAAAGTTTTTTACAGACATACTGTACTTCTATTTTTTAAAGATAAAATAACATAATTATTATTACTTCTATACCAACATGAATTCTTTTTTTAAAAAAGTCTTAATACAACAGCATTATATAACTCAGACCTTAGAAAATTTAAAACCAAGGCCTTAAACCTATTTTCTATAGAAACATAATTCTATAGAAAAAAGTTATCACCATTTCCCATAAAGACACAGGATTCTTGCTTCTTCATAGCACTTTTAGTGCACAATTTGTTACAGCTTTGTCTGATATAACATATAAAGTTTATAGCAGTTAGCAATAGACTATACATATAAATCTTATATACAGTTATTGCAAAAATTAGAGCTTTTAAACTAGTGGGTCAAAATGAAATTTAAAAACAGGGTCCCAATTTGCCAAAAAGATGACGCATTTTCAAGAGTGATAAAAATGCAAATCCTTCACATATTTCTATTTCCAATTTTATTTTGGTATTCCGAAGAACAGACAATCCAAATTACTGAATAAATACAGTAAAACATGTCTATTGTGTTCAAATACTTTAATTTAGAGGTCATCTACCTATTTGTATAATGAATGGGGGAAGACTAGTTTCCAAAACTTTAG
This sequence comes from Pseudonaja textilis, assembly GCF_049901715.1. Taxonomy (NCBI): domain Eukaryota; kingdom Metazoa; phylum Chordata; class Lepidosauria; order Squamata; family Elapidae; genus Pseudonaja; species Pseudonaja textilis. The sequence continues at coordinate 34,909,875 of NC_142008.1, read as the reverse complement.
AAAATTTCATTTTTTTCTATAACAGCACAATGGGTTTTACTTTAATAATACTTACGACTTGTGAGCATACAATATTGAGAAATATTTGAATCACTATAATAATATGACAAAATATATAAAATATCATTATTATATATATTTTATTTTATAAAAATACTTTATTAAACAAATTTATATATAGTAAAATCAAACTTTCCGCTTATTGCAACTTAAGCAAAACAGTGTTCACTCAATCTGACATCTCAATCTGACATCTCTCAAATTGTGTAAAATATTCATTCACAGTTTTACTTTAAACACATAATACAAGGTTTCATCTAATTATATATTTCAAATCTAATTACATATAGTGTTACTTGTTCCCGTCATACCTTTTTAATTATTTTATTAATTTCATGTCTAACTTCTAGCCAATTATATCAACAATTACAAATTTTGTAATATTCTGATTCCTGTTTGTTCTTAAGTTCCAATGATAGCCTGTCCATTTCTGTGCATTCCAAAAAATTTTTTATGATAATGAAGTCGGGGGGAGTATTTTCACATTTCCAATTTTGGGCGGAGGCAAGCCTTGCCGCTATTAATACGTGAAATATAATATATAATAATTTTTTACTAATTTTTTATTTTAGAATTCCCAATAAAAATATTTCTGGTTTCCATTCAATTTTAACTTTAATGATTTCTTCAAGCCAATTACTAATTTTTCTCCAATACTTTTTTGCTTTTGGACCACCACATATGATAGTAGGTGCCCTGCTCATATCCACATTTCCAACAGTTTGCCAAGTTATTAGGAAACATTTTTGCGAATCTTGCTGGTGGTAGGTGCCAGCGATAAAACATTTTGTATAAATTCTGCTTGTAAGTTGCAGATAGAGTTAATTTATAATTTATTTTCCATAGGTTTTCCCAATTTATGCTATATCCAAAGTTTTTGGCCCAGAATATCATTGTTTCTTTTATGGTTTCTTCCTCCAGTTTATATCTTAACAAATAATTGTACATTTTAGTAATCATTTTTCTATCTGGTCCCTGTAAGATTTTATCCAATTCGTGCTGGTCTGAATTTATCCCGTATTGTTCTATATCTTTTTGTATCTAGATTGTGTCTATTTATACGGCCACCAATCTACTTGTATTCCTTGTGACATTAATTCTTGCTTAAATTTTAGTTTCCCTTGTTCATCTAATAACTCCTTATAGCTCACTGTCTTGTTCAAATCTAAAACATTTGGATATATCATAGCTTCCATGGTTGACATCCAGACTGGAATCTTTGTGTAATGGTTTAATTTTAATTTTTCCCATACCTCTAGTAATAGGTCTCTAATTTGATGCCTTTGAAAATACGAATGAGATTTATTTTTCCCTTCCCACATGAATGTGTGCTAACCAATTTGCAGGTCATGTCCTTCAAATATTAACACTCTTTTTTTCTTTAAATTTACCCAATCTTTGATCCATGTTGTTATTGCGGCCTGATAATAAAGATCCCAGTATGGAAGTCTGAACCCTTACTATCCTATAGGAGTTTTAGTTTTATCTGAGCCTTTTTACCCTTGCCAAATTTTTCAAAAAAGGGTTTTCCTAATTTTATTGGAATTGTTTGGAAAAGAAGTAATATCTTGAGTAGTATATTCATCTTAATAGTGGCAATTCTCCCTATCAATGATATTTGAAGTTTCATTATTAATTATTACAATAATTAAAGCAGCTGCACATTTCCAAGCCCATATGGAAACATCAAAAATTCAGACTATTAAAATGCAGAGGTGATGCCTTTATATGGGATTTGAAGCAACAAATTTGAAAAAGACAGTTGAAAGACAGTTGTTTACATATACTGCCAGTTCAGCATCAAGTATTCACATTGGTGATCCAGTAATACAACCCATACTAAAAATATATTGAATTTTATAATTATTAACCAGAGTTAATATGTTACTTAATATTATTGGTTCATCTCTGCTATGTGATCTTTAGATATTTTTATATATTCTTTTAAATATCTCCTCCAATCTTAAGTCTGGTCAAATTGCAAAAAGGGCATTGGTACTTACCTGATTCGCCTGTTACCTGTGAGCTGTGAAGAGCATCCAGAAGTGGGAGGTGCTTCAGTCTCTTCTGGAAAGGCTGGGCTTAAAACTCCAGGATGCTCCTCCTCCTCCACGGGACACCTCCCCAGCATCCCCCAGTTTTGCGAAGACTGAGTGCCAAAGTCTGGAACTCATCACCTAATCTAGATCCCTGACCAGAACGGAACCCCACCAGACAGAAAGAAATGGGTGGGGCTGGATGCTCTTCACAGCTCACAGAGAACGGGCATATCAGGTAAGTACCAACACCCTTTCTCCCATGAGCTGGTCAGAGCATCCAGAAGTGGGACATACCAAAGCTTGGCCTTTTCTTAGGGAGGTACTCCGACTGGATCGAAATCCACTCCTAAACTCTGTGGACTCTCTGCAGGACTCTTCTGGCAAATGAAGCGTCCACTGAGGCATAGACATCAATTTTATAATTTCTGACAAAGGACGATGGTGAAGCCCAAGTTGCCGCTCTGCAAATTTCATCTATGGAAGCCCGTGTGGCCCATGCTGCTGATGTTGCTGCACTCCTTGTTGAGTGGGCTGTAATGCCCTTAGGAACTGAGATGGACTGGCTTTCATAACTTTTAGCTATGGTGGCTCTCAACCATCTACCAATGGTCATCGACGATACCTTGTGTCCTAAAGTGGATGGGCTGAAGGATAGGAATAGAGCCTCAGATTTTCAAAATGCTGCCATGCAGTCTAGACAGATGCTTAATGCCCTTCGAACGTCAAGTCGATGCCATTGATGCTCCAGTCTATGAGATGGTTTCGGACAAAAATTTGGAAGTACCAACTCTTGCGCTCTGTGGAAGACTGAATTTACTTTAGGGGTGAACGATGGATCCAATCTGAGAACCATTCTGTCCGCATGAAACACGCACAGGTCCTTTCTCATCGACAATGCTGCCAATTCGGAAATCCTCCTTGCTGATGTGATCGCAATTAAGAAGACCACCTTATATGTCAGGAATTTGAGACTAGCGGTTCTTAAAGGCTTGAACAAGCCAGTTGTAAGTGCGGTTAACACCTTGTTGAGCTCCCAAGTGGGATAGCAGTGAATTACAGGAGGTCGTAAGTTTGCAGCACCCTTAGGAAAGCTGCGGACATGTGGATGGTGCACTGTGGAATGAAGGTCACCCCAGGATATCCCCGAGGCTAAGGCCGCCACCTGTCTGTGTAAAGTATTTGAAGATAGGTCTTTGGTCAACCCTCCTGTAAAAAGTCCAATAACTGTCCTATTGATGGGGCGGTTGGGTCAATCTTAGACCCCCGGCACCAGCGACCGAAAGTGGACCACGTGGCCTCGTATATACGATTTATTGAGGATCGTCTGGATGCTTGTATGGTGGCAATGGCATCCTCTGAAATCTGTTGAGTCCTTAAACAGCTCTGCTCAATCTCCATATGGCTAGGCATTGTGAAGTACCAGCCCTTGCGAGAGGGAAACCCTTGACAGTAGAATTTTTCAAGGTTGTTCTCTCGACAGGTCCTGTAGGTCCACGAACCATGTTCACCTGGGCCAGTAAGGGGCGACCAATATCAATTCCGCTCATTCCTCCAATAACTTCTGGATCAACCTGGGTATTACAGGGAGTGGAGGAAACACATATAGAAGTCCGGGAGGCCACTGACATCGCAGGGCATTGACGGCCTCCGCCCCCTGAGTTGGGTACCTTGAAATATACTGGGGCAATTGGGCGTTGAGGGGAGAGGCAAATAGATCGATCACCGGTTGCCCAAACCTCCGCACTGCTTCCTGGAAGAAAGACGGGTGTAGGCGCCACTCTGCCTGATCTATTGTGGCCCTGCTGAGCCAGTCCACTTGTGTGTTTAAGGCTCCTGCTATGTGCTCTGCCTTGAACAAAAACAGATTGCCCTCAGCACACTTGAACAACCTGGCCGTCTCCAGCATCAAAAGTTTGGAGTGGGTACCCCCCTGTCTGCTTACGTGGGCCTTGGTTGTGATATTGTCTGTCAAGACCAGAATGTGATGTGATTGGAAAAGGGGTAGAAAACTGCGTAACGCCAGATGAACTGCTCGCAGCTGCAACAGGTTGATGCTTTGTGATTGTTCGGAAATAGTCCAACTTCCCTGTGCAATGTGGGATTGGAAGTGAGCTCCCCATCCTACCAGGCTGGCATTGGTTGTGATTGTTGTCCTGCAAGGTTCCTTGAAAGGACACCCCTTGTTTATCGTGTTTTCCGACCACCAGCGGAGTGATTGGAGAACAATGTGTGGTACCTTTATCCGGATGTTGGAAGAGGCTCTTCTGGATCGCTGGAAAGGTAGCAGGAACCATTGCAGATCTCTAGAATGGAATCGAGCCCAAGGCACAATGGAAATACAAGAAATCAGTTTCCCTAACAGTTGAGACAGAACTGCCAGGGAAACCCTCTTTAAGGCTCTGATCTCTCTGGCCAAAGACTGGATACTATTTAACCTGTCCTGAGAGAGAAAAACCTTGCCCTTCACGGTATCTATCACTGCCCCTAAATGAACTAACCTAGTTGAAGGGTTCAAATGGCTTTTATGCCAATTTATGGAAAAGCTGTGACCTTGAAGGGTCTCCAGAGTAATCTTGGTATCCAAATTTGCTTGATGTCTGGAAGATGACAAAATTAAAATATCATCCAGAATTGCCCTCCAGCCCCCCGAACTCTTTGGGACCACAAACAATAGAGAGTAACAGCCTTGACCCCGTTGTTCAGATGGGACCTAGTGACCTGAATATGCGAAGGTGATTGATAGCCTCCTGCATCAACGCTCTCTTCCTGGGGTCTGTGGACCTAGGGCTCCTAATGAAAAAGTTCGGGGGGGGGGAGGATTGAAACTCTAGCGCCAAACCAAACCTAACAGAGTCCCTGAACCATGCATCAGAGATGGAGCTGTCCCATTGATCGGCAAACGATTTTAGCCACCCTCCAATGGGAGCTGCTGTCAAGGACTCACTGGGGGCGACGAAAAAATTGGCCTCTGGTACCTCTGGGGTTTCTTCTGTTTTGGCCTCCCCACTAACCTCTATCGGAAGATTCTGACCTATCCTGTCTAAAACTGGGCCTGTAACCTGATGTTCTCTGCGATCTGGAAATGTATGGGCCTTGATAGTAGGGCCGAAAGGAACCCCTTTGAAACGACTGGGGCATTCTGTTTTCAGATCTCTGAAAAAGAGGGGGAAGCATTTTTTTCTTGTTTCTATTCTCAATAAGCGGGGGCTCCAAGATACTGCCAAATAATTTATCCCCTGATATTGGGGCTGATGCCAGCTTGCATTTATGCTTGGTATCTGCCTACCAATGTTTCAGCCATAGCAGTCTCTGTGCTGATACGTGAGATGCTATGGCTCTAGATGAGAAATTGCCTGCATTAAATGTGGTGTTGGCAGAGAATTCTGCCGCTGCAATAATCTTAGCAATGTCCTGGCATCCTCTGACATTTGACACCAGCAATATATCCCTCAAGTGGAAGAGCCATCATAGGGAGGCCCGTGTAAAAAAAGGACGCAGCTGTAGCTGCTCTAATGACCCAGGCTGGGTGGATAAGTCCAAGGGCCCCAACAATGTACTTGGGCCCTGATCTGATTGTTGTGTCATAGCCATCTTGTCCGTCTCCCTGGCCCATTTCTGCAACTTTCCAAGGCTTGGTGCCATCTATGGGCATCCTTATCCGCCGTCTTAGAGGCCTTGTTGGGGCCCACTGACTTATCTCGGGACTTATTTTTCTTGGAGTGGAAGACGTTGTCACCTTCCATTGTGGAGGACTGATTCTTATGCCTCTAACTTCCCAACAAGGGAAACCAGCTATACAGGGCCTGGATGGATCCTTTCCTGTCAAAAACATCCCGCTGTTTGAAATGGCACTTGCGGCTTCACTCCAATGTAATGATCTAAAAGCAATTGTAAAAGGAAAAAAAATCCTGTTTAAGGACTAGCCTGCTTATCCAACACCAGCAAGATAAAAGAGAAATATTGCCAGGGAAGTGGAGTGGGAAGGTACCTGCCCCAGTCCCCAAGAAGGGAAACCGGCGGGGAATGGTGCCTGTGATATTTAAGTGCGAACTTGAAGCCAGCCATTGAAAATGGCAGGAAGGCAGAGTCTCCAGTGTTAATTGCCTGAGCAGTTTAACAAGCCGCTGCTGGTGACTCTCTAAATTGTCAGATAAATGATCCTGTCAGTCGAAATGGCAAGGAGAAGTGAGCCGCAGCTGCGAGCGCTCCGCCAAGATAACAGAGATAGAACGATCGGGGGATTAGATAAGCTAATGTCTGAAGCGGCCGTCTCAGACTGCCTGCAGAATGGCAGGCTCTGCCAGCCACAAAGAACTGCTCTCAAACTGATCAGGGGGATGACCTAATAGAACCATCAGCCTTGAAATCGCCAAATTAATTGGGGAAAAATTTACAAACCGAATTAACCCAAGAGCAAACCTGAATTTTGACTAGCTGAATCAGAAAACCGTTCCAGTCAGGGAATGTACAACCTCTTACCATGAAGACTGAGCTAAAACTGGGGGACGCTGGGGAGGTGTCCCGTGGAGGAGGAGGAGTGTCCCGGAGTTTTAAGTCCAGTCTTTCCAGAAGAGACTGAAGCACCTCCCACTTCTGGATGCTCTGAACAGCTCATGGGAGAAATACATAATATTAAAAAAGTAGCTTCCGCAAAGATCCAGTTGTATGATGGTTAAAGCATTGTACTAGAAACTGGGAAACTGTGAGTTTCATCCAGTGTAAAATCAACTGGGTGACCTTGGGCAGTCATTCTTTCCTCTATCCTAGGAAAAAAAAATCAATGGCAAACACTCCTGAAAAATTTGCCAAGAAACTGCAGGAAGTTTTCATCAGAAGTCAACACCGATTTTAAGTCACACACACAAAAAAATACTCAAACTTTAAAGTAAATACACTGTCAAAACAAAATGAACTCTATAAATAGATCAGATGAGCCAAGAAATGTCTTTCTAAGTGTATACTGGCTTTTCCCTGAGGTTGAGAGATACATCAGTTTAGGAGGAAACCATAAACAAAGCATGACTATTTATATCAGTTTTAACAAAGTGAAAAGTATACATTTTTAAAATTGATCAATTCATTGAGTTTTTATCTGCTGGTAAGGAGAATTCTCAAATATAGATTATTTTATTAACATGAGGAGACAAAATATTTTTTGAAATCATTTATTTACATCTAATGCTATCCCAAAAGCTTATAATAAACAGACAAAAGGTAGACTAAAATGTGACTAAAACATAAAAACCATTATTGTGGCTAAATTCAATACACACACACACAAAAAACAGATTTGAAAAAATAAATTTTTAAAAGATTCTTGATGTATTTTATTTTTTTCTTTATGTACACTGAGAGCATATGCATCAAAGACAAATTTCTTGGCCCCCTTGGCCAATAAAGAATTTTATTCTATTGTATAAAAGATCTGGCTATTCTTAATTAAATGTCTATATTGAAATTGTACATATTCAAAGCAATGTATTGTGATATTGTTGTTAACTTCAAAGTATAATGCAAGTCCACTATGATTACATAATAAATTACATAAAATAAAGCGCTAGTTTTTTTAAAAAATGTATGTAATTAATGAATATAAATTATGTGATATTGTTGAAAGTTTAAAATCTTGTAGGGCTGTATTATTGTCCAGAGCCACATGCAGCCTGTGGGTTGCTGGTTGGATACACTTGCTTTAAAATCTTAACTGTGTTATTCTGTTCCTGGGAATGGTGGGGAGAGAATAAATTGTCACTAATGTTAACAACAGATATAATCATTTTATTAGTTTTCAATCATTACCAGATTCTTTGTTCTTGGTTTTTTTTTTACAAAATTGATGTGTATGCATTGAATAAATGATGCAGTTGATAAGATTATCATGGTAGAGTTAAACACACAGGTGTATTTGGAATTTAAATTAAGCATACCATATTATGAAGTTGAAAAATATTTCCCTCTTTAAATGTGAATTGCATTTACATTTTATGAACAGAATAGTTTCTTCTCTGACACACTTTCAAGGGTATTTGAAAATAGAAATATTAGCTTTAACAGAAGTTTCTTTTCTAAGTAGGTCAGATCTTAAAACAAAATCTCAAAATGTATGCAGTGTTACAAAAGAAAAAAAAATCCTGGTAGTTATATAGCCAAGGTGATAATAACTTCTTAAATCCTGGAAAAGAACCTTTTTGCACTGCTGTTAAATGTAGTGGTTTAAAATGCACAGTCACATACCTAAGGCTGTACTCTGTCATTTATAATTCAATTTTTAGTAGTCAACTAAATTGTAATTTTGTCTTTATTCATTTACTATTTCTATTTCCAAATTCTTGGGAACCCTGACTGAATACCCCAAGCTAATTTATTCTGTTCTTAACTCTCTTTTATTTGTGTGGATTAAAAAAACCTCTCTGATAATTTCTCTCTAGTAGGACACTGTTTGAAAGTGGTTGCTTCTTAAATAGGTTATCAGACAAACTGCAATAATATTGCACTTGGATTGAAAACGGGCACATCAAGACTGGTTTGATGAAAGCCACAAGACAATTTCAGCAGCTCTCTAGGCCAAGAACAAGTTTTATGCACACTGGCAGAATGATCCAACATCTGTTTCAAAGAAAGACAAGTGAACAATACAGTCAGAAAAATATAGGACTGAGTGGTGGTAGAGGAAAACTGAGCAGGTAGAATACTAATGCACACATGTATGCATCAGAAAATTCTTCAGTGGTATAAAGCCTGTTATGGTCCTTCTAAATCAGGATGGTTTTCCTTACTATCCTCTGATGAGATGAGCCTGGTAAAATACCAGGAAAACCTGAAAAATCACTGACTTGAACATTTTTCCAACTTAATAGACCATCCAGTTGATCATAATGACTTACAGAGATTTCCCAGCTACACATTTTAGATGTCCTAGACTCCTCTCTCTCCCTTGATGAGATCAATAAAGATAGATTATGTTCCGGACTAGCAGGCTCGTAGCCTGCAAATCTAATTGGCCCGCTGAAAGCCGATCGTGATTGGTCGCCATAGACTGATGCGATTGGCCAGTAAACGGGCTGCCACGATTGGCCCTGCCAAGAGCGGCAAACTCAAATCGCCTTCATTGGCTGCCTAGCCGCAGCCAGCCCTATATAAGGGGCTGCTGCGGCTGGGGTTAGTTGCTCAGATCTGAAGTCACAAATAAAGAGCTGTTGTTGCTATCTGAGTCTTGTCTCCGTTCTTGAACCGTCCTCACAGATTTAACACTGGCGACGAGGATGGGATGCGGAGGCAACAGAAGCTATTGAATTGAGCTAGCCGAAGGAGCACGTGGCTGACAGAGCGCAACGACGGTGACATGGCCAGCAGCGCTATACCACCCGCACCATTCGATCCAGCTAGCGAAGATTGGGACTCATACATGGACAGATTTCAAATGTTCCTGGAGTCCAACAACGTCAAAGATGCCACGCCTAGCAAGAAACGAGCCGTTTTTCTAACCCATTGTGAACCAGCCGTTTTTAAGATGGCTAAAGCCTTAGCCAAGCCAGCTGAAGTTAAAACCATGGATTGGGACACCGTTGCTCCCATCCTGCGCAACCATTACGCCCCAGCCGTGCCAACTCTCATTCGCAGGCATGAGTTCTACCAGAGGGACCAACGTGAAGGTGAGAGCATTGGGGATTTTGTGGCAGACCTGAGGAACCTGGGTGGTTTGTGTGGCTTCGCCATCCTTGAAGAAGCCATGAGAGATCGCATCGTCCTTGGCCTCAGAGACCCAACCGTCCAGAGCAAGATTATGGCCAACGGAGACATCTCGCTTGCAGATGCCATAGCAGATGCCACAGCAGCCGAAGCCACTCAGAATCGGGCAGCACGAATGCGCGAACCAGCGGGAACAACCGCCAACCCACCAACGATGCTGGGAAACCTTCAGACAAGTACACATCAACCACCCATCACGAAGATGTCGAGTCATCCTCAGACAGCGAGGAAGAAGAAGTCCACAGGCTCTGGTCAGAACGTGAGCAACGGGACCAGCGGGGTCGCAAATCAAACTACCAATGCGCCGGATGTGGGGGAAAGCATCCCCGATCCGAATGCAGATTCTTAGACGCCATATGCCGTTTTTGCGAGAAACAGGGACACATCGCGAAGGTATGCAGAAACAAGAGAAATTCCAGCCCCAGACGGAGAGGGAGCAGCCCAAAGAGAAATGATGGCAATGCCACCATGCAGAGGGACCGCCCTAGCAACCAGTGGAACCGGTACAACAGACCCCGAAGGTTTAACGACACCCCCAGACGAGAGGAGGCTCATCAAACCATCACCATCGGCCACGCTTCATCACTTGACACAAAAAGATCCGAGTAGAGGTCACGATTGAAAACAAAATGTGCAACATGGAAGTCGACTCTGGGTCATCACTATCCATGGTATCCTGGAGAACACTCAAGCAGCTAATCCCCAACATCCGACGCCAAGACCTCAGCAGTCAGAAACTCATACTGAAAGACTATCAAGGCAACTGGATTCCAGTCGCAGGTACCCGCCATGTGCAGGTCTCGTTCAAGGGACATAAGGCAATTCTTCCACTCACCATCGTAGACCGAGACCGGCCAAGTCTATTGGGTCTTCAGTGGTTCGCGCCATTAGGAATCGGAATGGCTGGCATCCATCATACTGAAGACAATGACTGGGAGGTGGCTGTCGTCCACGACTTCCGAGAAGTGTTCAACGAAAGCCTAGGCAAGTACAAGGGGTCCCCTATTTCATTTAATCTTCGCCCCGACATTGCACCCATTCACCTAAAGCCGCACCGAGTTCCCCTTGTTCTCAAATCCAAAACTGACGAGCAACTAGACAAATTAATTGCGCAAGGTGTGTTAGAACCTATTGACCATGCCCGATGGGAGACACCAATTGTTACCCCCATAAAGCCTGACGGGTCCATAAGAATCTGCGGTGACTACAAGGCCACCCTCAATCACGCGCTACAGCAGAGCGCCTACCCAGTACCAGTTGTTCAACATCTCCTGCATTCACTTGGGGGTGGCAAAATATTCGCAAAATTAGATCTGGCCCAAGCGTATCAACAGCTGCCAGTTGATCCCAAGACTGCAGAAGCCCAAACTATAGTCACACATCGTGGTGCATTCAAATGCAACAGGCTCCAGTTTGGTGTAAGCGTAGCCCCAGGCATCTTTCAAAGCCTGATGGAGAGACTATTACAAGGGATAAAAGGGGTTGTGCCCTATTTTGATGACATATTAATAGCAGCACCCACAAAAAACCAATTAGAAAAACGCCTCAGAACAGTCCTACAGAGGTTCAAAAACGCAGGCCTCACGGTTAAGGAGGAAAAGTGCCAGCTTTGCACAGAAAGGGTGGAGTTTCTTGGCTACCTCCTTGACAAGCAAGGAATCCACCCCACAGAAAAAAATTTGGCAGCTATCAAAAACGCCCCAAGACCCAAAAACAAAACCGACCTCCAAGCCTTCCTGGGACTTATTAACTTTTATAACATCTTCCTACCCCAGAAGGCGACTGTTGCTGAGCCCCTTCATAGACTACTCGATAAAAGGGCATCCTGGATTTGGGGGCGTCGGGAGGAACATGCCTTCCAGCAAGTAAAAGACCTCCTTACCTCAAAGGCAGTACTAATTCAGTATAACGAGACACTACCTTTGACTGTCACGTGTGATGCCTCACCATTTGGGGTAGGGGCCATCCTTAGCCACGTCCTACCAAACGGCTCAGAAGCACCAATTGCATTTTTTTCACGAACTCTATCAAAAACAGAAAGAAACTATAGCCAATTAGATAAGGAAGCCCTTGCTATTGTTTCTGCAATTAAACGATTTCATGAATATGTTTATGGGAGACCATTTTCTATTATAACGGATCATAAGCCACTACTTGGGATCCTGGCGGGCGACAAACCTACTCCACACATTCTCTCCCCCAGAATGACGCGATGGTCAGAATTTCTCGCTGCCTACGACTATCAATTAAAGTATCACCCGGGGAAATCTATTCCCCATGCAGATGCCTTGAGCCGCTCACCGCTACCCGAGCCACAGGAAGACCCAGCTCCCACACTCCCAGTACTGCAAATAGAGACAATGCCATCGCCTCCACTAACGGCCCAAGACATCGCCTTTGAAACCAAAAGAGACCCTTGTTTGGCACGAGTTCTTGGCTGGGTGGAGAGGGGATGGCCAGATTACGACACTAAGGAAATGTTTAAGCCATTTAAAAACAGACAAACGGAACTTTTTTCACAAAAGGGGTGCATTTTGTGGGGAGACCGAGTTGTTGTACCAACTAAGTTACAAAAAAGGGTCTTGCAAATGCTACACGATGGACACCCGGGCATCGTGCGTATGAAAGCGCTGGCAAGAAGTTACGCCTGGTGGCCAGGTATGGACAAACAAATCGAAACCTGGGTCGCCTCTTGTAACAAATGCCAGGAAAACCACTCAGCTCCACCTAAAGCCCCACCAGCAGAATGGGAAACACCCAGGGGTCCTTGGTCTCACATTCATATTGACTTTGCGGGACCTACGAGAGGCCACACCTTCTTAATAACTGTAGATGCCTACTCAAACTGGCTTGAGGTCAATAAGATGAAAGCAACCACTACTGAAGCGGTCATTAAAAAACTGAACAGACTCTTCGCCACACATGGATTACCAGATGTCCTGGTCTCTGACAATGGGCCCCAATTTACTACCTTAGCCTCTGAACAGTATTTAGCAGAACGGGGCATCCGACACGCACTCACATCGCCGGCTCATCCTGCGGCGAATGGCCGGGCTGAACGAATGGTTCAGTTTACAAAGAAAACCCTGCAGAAAATGGATCAAGGCAACATCCATGACAAGGTCACTAGAATGCTGCTCCTACAACACATCACACCAAACAGCATGACCAACAAGAGCCCAGCTGAACTCCTGATGGCCAGGAAACTCAGATCGCCTCTAGATCGTTTGCACCCTGCCTATACCCCGGAAAAGCCCCTGGGTTCCAGCAGCAAGCACCGTGTTTTCAAGGTAGGAGACCTTGTTTTCACAAAAAAAATTTCTGGGGATCCCCTTTGGATTCCTGCCCAAGTAACTCAAGTTACGGGTCCCCGCTCCTACCGTCTACTCACCACTGATGGCAGGCCATGGAAACGCCATATTGACCAACTGCGCTCCAGACTAACCACATCTTCCAACCCTGACCCTAATTTTGACACTGGGGGGGAGGGGAAGCAGCGAACTCATAATTAGAACCAACACCTGTTTATTCCGAGCTAACACCAAGATCACTGCACCATGGTTGGCAACACTCACCAGCTGCAGCTGAGACTGGACAGTCAAACGCTTCGCCAAGAAGCAGCAACCAGGCAGGTTCAGCAAGCCCCGGGAGCCATGGCAGTAACAGCGAGGCTGAGGACTCTATCACCCCGGGGGCACCAGAGGAGAGCCCTAACCATGGCACCGGTTCACCGTTCCTTTTGATCCAGCAAGCAGTCCATCTGAACCCAGGTTTGAACAGGGACAAGTGGAATTGCGTAAGTCAGGCAGACAGGTGCGAAGACCTGCCTACCTGTGAGACTATATTACTCCACCCCTTAAACGGAACCGAGAGGGGAGGGGTGTTCCGGACTAGCAGGCTCATAGCCTGCAAATCTGATTGGCCCGCTGAAAGCCGATCGTGATTGGTCGCCATAGACTGATGCGATTGGCCAGTAAACGGGCTGCCACGATTGGCCCTGCCAAGAGCGGCAAACTCAAATCGCCTTCATTGGCTGCCTAGCCGCAGCCAGCCCTATATAAGGGGCTGCTGCGGCTGGGGTTAGTTGCTCAGATCTGAAGTCACAAATAAAGAGCTGTTGTTGCTATCTGAGTCTTGCCTCCGTTCTTGAACCGTCCTCCCAGATTTAACAGATTACATCTACAATCATTAAAGATTGTAGATTAGCTTAAATGAAGTAATAGGATAGAATGGAATTCTAGCTGAGCTTTACAAGGCATTAGACTCATATGTCTTGCAGGTTATCTTGGAAGACATTGGTCCACAGAGGAGATACTTGATTACTTCCATGATGCCCTCATTGTAGCTGTCTATAAAAACAAGAAAAGCAAATCAGACTGCAAAAAATATAAAGGTATCTCGTCGTTGTCCATTCCAGGCAATTGCCTGCGTTTTTATGAACAGACTTGTCACCGTCTCAGAAAGGAACCTTCCAAAGGTGCAATGTTATTTTTCATCAGAACAGAATACTGCAGATAGGATATTTTCCATGAAGCCAGACCAGCAGAAGTCCATGGAACAGAACAAGTCTCTTTGCTCTGTCTTTATTACACTAACAAAGGCATTTGACACTGTAAACAGAACACTTTGTGGATCATCTAGAGATATGGATGTCCAAAGAAATTCATGAAGTGATTCAGTTATTCCATGACAGTGTAGCAAACTGCTCAATCAACACAACATCCATATTTATACAAAACTGAAAGTCTACAGAGCTATGGCTATCCCTTCTGTCTTATATGGATGTATGGTCTGGACTCTGTACGTCCTGATATGTCAAAAATGCAAGAAATTTCATACGCCACATCCTTGGCATTTGTTGGCAAAAGTGTATCCCCAGCCTGATCTTAGATGATACATAGTCCACCAGCATTGAGTCCCTGATTGTTAGAGCCCAGATGAAATGATGGGACATGTCATCAGAAAGGATGACTGAATTGTGATTTCCAGTTGTTCTATAGTATACTGGAATCTGGGAAGAGAACTTGAGCTCAAACTACTCAAGTGTTACAAAGATGTTTTAAAAGAAAATCTACATGATTCTGACATCTAGCCAAGAAAACTAGAATCTGCAATAGTTGACAGTACCCACTAGGGAGCCTTATGCTATCCACCAGCTTTGAAGACAGACACTGACAAAAACTGATAGAAAACTATGAACACCCACAGTATAACACCCATTTAATACAACAGTGGATTTTCATGTCTCCATTGTGCTAGATGCTGCATTTCCAGACGGAACTGCATCATCATCTGTGTTCATTCAAGGACTGCACAGAACTGTATCTTCTTCAATCCAAACTTCTATTTCCTTAGAAACCGCAACATTACTTTCAGATAAGATATTACTTAACACTGTTCTAAAACTCACGTCATTTCAACCCATTTCTACTTCTAGAATCTAATGATCTTCCTATCTGCATGGACTTTCTTATTCATTCCAATAGTAGACATAAGAAGTTGTATATATAACAGTTATATATGATGCTTAGCAAGGACAGCTGAAGTGGAAAGTATAACAGAACATTTGTGCTATTCTAGCATTTATCAACATGTCAGCTGGACTATAACATTTCAATTGGACAAATGTTAACTTATTATCAGACATAGACTGAAGGCTGTTCTGATATCTGATTTTGAAAGCTAAGCAGAGCCAGAGCCAGTTAATATTTGGATAAGAGAAATACTAGGGTGATAGGCTAGACTGAGAGAAACAAAGCATGTTGTTGGCAAATGGCTTACAGCTTTTGTAATGCTGCCAAGAAAATGAAGAGACAAATTTGATTTAAATAACATTTTATTTTTTTAAAATCTATTGAAGGATGTAATCTTATTTCCATACTAGATTATGACTGTTTAATAGACCTTAATATCCTATGTGCTAACGTGTTTTAATCAATAACAACAGAAAAAGATCACTAAGCTTGATATTTTTTTGTTGATTTAGAAATATTTTCAATTCAGACTTTGGATTATGCCTAAAAGGCAATAAGACTTCAATATCAGCACAAAATAACCCATTATTTCATAAATTGTCCTGCCTTTGTCCTGCCATTTTCTTTTCAGAAAGTGTCATGGAACTTTGCTGGTAAATTATATTCATCCTTCTCTTTTGCATTTTGTGTGCTATAATAGTCTCATTATCTCTATTGCATGAACAGAAAAGAAATTGAATAATCTTGCACTTATTTGACTCAGCAACCAGGGTTTAAAGAAAATATTGAAAGTAAAATAAAAAAGTCAAATCACCAAGTACTTCAATATTACGCTGGAATCTATATAGTTTAAGCAATAGTTTCACTATATTTAATTATATAGAAGTAACTTTTATTAAGTTCTATGTTTGGTATAATAATAGTTACTGAAAATGAAAACAATCTAACACTTAAGTCAATTTGCACTATTCAAAATGGAAAAAAAATCGAAAATCAAATGTTTCAATCAGATAAACTAAGCTACTATTTTAAAAAATAATTAAGGAGAAAAATCATTCTAAAACAACAGATGTAAGTTTCCATTAAAGTTATATGTTACTAAATCATCTATTTTAAAACGTAATTATTATTAGCTGATCAATTTTAACCCTATAAGCATTTAAAAACACTTGTAATGTGAAGACATATTTATTATTACTATAATGTTTTTATACCAATATCGTTATCCAGTACTTACTGTAAATAACAAAAACCATATTAACCTTAGCCATATTTCTCCTTGAAGCAAAATATTAGAAACTTGTCTATAGCTTTCTTGAGAAATTGATTATTTAAAAGCCATTAAAAGCAAAACAATAAAAATAAATTTCTCTCCATTCCAATTATAGCTTGATTTGTCATCATGCTTTACTCTAATTCATTGAGGAAGTACAATTTTGAAAAATTTAGACAAATTGTTTCATTTCATTTCTTCTAGCAATTTATTTAAAATACACTTGTCCCCATTTTCCCGTGATAAACATGACTATGGTGGCAGAACACAAATTGACATTTTTCAATTATCTTTCAATTGAAACTCCTCAAATGTTTTAACCCTAATCTCTCATTTAAATTTATTCTAATCCCTGGTCTCTCTTTTAAAACATTGTCTTATGCAATAAGTAAAAATAAGACTTATACGTAACTCCATAAACACAACCCCATTTCCTATGATATTAGGAAATATCATCATCTAAGGAACAAAACAAAAATCCCACTTTATTCTTCGATGAAATTCAAAATATGATCACTTTTAAGTCTGCTTTATGAACATTTTCTCCTCTCAAATTAGAATTTAGTTTTAAATCTGTTGCAATTCCTTTCCACACCTTTAGAATTTGAGCTATATAAAAACTGATATAATAATCTTTTAATTTGAGCAACACACACACACACACCTCTTTATCAGTCCAAATTCTGTTGTTAAATTCAGAATGAGAAAAAAATTCTTATTTTCTATTTTCCTTTTCCCCCTTCTTAATACAGTAAAGTTGCTTATTTTAACCCCTATCGACACTATTTATATAAATTGCTATACATATATAACATAATTTATTCTGAACTATCTTACAGCATTACAGGTAAGAAAAAAACAACAACCTTTCTTTCAAGAAGACTGCTTTTTCTCTTACTGTAAAAACAAAGGTTACCCTCAGAAATGAGGATTAACATTACAAGCTTTTACACTTTCATTTGGAAATGATGTCTCATTAAATTCAATGAAGCTTGCTCTTAGGTAAGTGGCTGTAGAATTCCAACCTGAACTGCATATTGGAATGTACACTTATCAAGAATTTACTGCAAAATCCAACAGAGATTATCTCCTTTTATTTAAAAAATTGTAAATATGTCCAGACATGGTTGCAGGGAAAACAACATTTTCAAACATCTTTCAAATATTTTTACAGACAGCTATGGCTGATATATTGATGCTAGAGTAATTACAAGATAAAGCACAGCTCTTTCAAGAAACATACATTTGTTTAAATGCGTGTGCACAGTATAGAGATTTACTTTTACATATGAATTTGTACCCCAGATTCTTTTGGAATTATACTGTAATAAATACTGTCTTCCTTGCTGCTGAAAGTATTCAGCGATAAATTTCAAAAAAATGCAACAAGAAAAAAATCCATACATTTTTTCATGTCTTGAGGAATAGGGAGGCATTTACAGTTAACATATGCTTTAAGAAATCTCTATGTATTTTGAATTTTTTTTTGAAATTGTTATATTCATTGCTAAAAGATTCTTTTTCACCACGTTATGATTTTTTTTAAAAATCTGACAAATATATAACTATAAAGTGTTTCATACTCTATTCTCAACCAAAAGGGCACTATTTTCAAGTGCTTCCCTGACTGGGCTGCAACAATCCAAGTTACTACTAAACAGCCAAAAGAGAATTGGAAAACAAATTCTGTCTTTGTGGTCATTTGAGTTTTTTCAGCTCAGATCTGCTAGCACTAGAATTGACCCCACCATCCTCTCAACCTCCTGCCCTGACATACTATATCTAAACTTTGATGGCTGTAACCTATCCAAGGCAGAAAAAATACTTCATTATTTGAGGAAACTAAATGGCAACATTGCTTGCAGGAAACACATATCAAAATACAAGATAAGAAATATTTAACAAATAAAAAACTAGGTGAAGAATTCATCTCAGTGAGTGCAAAACAATATTGACAGATTTGTTTTATATATAAAATCCCAACTTAAACCAAAGTTTAGATGTAGAAGTGGAACTTAATGGACTAAAATCAATAGTGGTTTATATTCCAAATGATGATAAAGTTTTTTTAATATTTCATGGATCAATTATCTCATTTTTCCTAGAAAAACTGATTGGCCAGAGAATATATTTTCTTCTCAGAATGATACAAATCGTTTTCAAGAATTGATAGGATATGGATTTCTAAAATCTTGGCAAATAAAATTTCAGAAGTTTATATTTTGCTTAAATCATTTTCAGACATAATCCAATTCTTTTGATATTCAGAAAAAAAGAGTTGAATTATAGATTGAGATTAGACAAACCTATTTTTCAGAAGGGGGTGATTATAAAGCACTGTAAAAAGAAATCAAATGAATATTTTGATAATAATATGGACAAAGGGACAGATTTAATGACTATTTGAGATGCTAGTAAAGCAGTCATGAGGTACCTCATACAATACAACCATTCAGAGAAGAAGGAATCTTGGGAAAAGATGCAAAAGATAATAGATGAAATTAGAAATAAAGAGATTGAATTGCAGAAGTTACCAATGGATTATACTGTACATTTCTATATCAAATTAAACTGCTACACCAAAAACTATCTATTGTTAACAGATTCTATACTAACAGAAGCCAAATTAAATTACATGAAACAGAGACGTTTGGTATTTGCAAATAAACCAGGAAGATGGTTGGCATGTATACTGTGAAAGGTAAAAGAAAAAGAAAAGATAGGAGAAATCCAAGTAGGTGAAATTGTAAGTCATTTTATAATCCCTATTTCCAATCTTTATAAGAAACAGGAAATAGACATGCAAAAAGTGTCTAGATGAAATGTCTAGATCAGTGGTGGCTAAACTTTTTGGGCTCCCGTACCGGTAATTGTGCACGCACTTACCTGCTCATGCTTGCATGCCATCACCCAGAAGGCGATGCATGCACCCCCCATGCGTCCTGCACATGCACGAGCAACCCATGTGATTCACACGACCCACACTGTGCCCTTCTGTGCATGTGCGCATGACCTCGTGTGTGCCGCGTGCTTCTGCACATGCGTGTCTCCTGCACGCCACCGTGTCCCTGCACATGCGCACTAGATACCCGACAATCAGCTGTTGGGCGGGCAGTGCACAAGCATGCACAATACATGTTTTCTGGGCAAGTACTCACATGCCAGAAGAAATGGCTCTGCATGCCACTTCTGGCACACGTGCCATAGGTTTGCCACCATGGTTCTAGATGATTACCTACAAAAGCAACATTTATTGGAATTCTCACGTTCAAAGACAACTTCTGAATGAACCATTGTCTATCTTTGAAATATCAAAAGCTACGAAAAAGCACTGAACAGTACACTGTGCCTGCACACATAGCAGGTAGGAATGTGTGCATAGATATGTATAGTCTTTACAACTTCCCAAGCTAACAATATATTGTTTGTCAATCTTATTTTTCTCTTCTTTTTTCATCTCATTGTGGTACATTATGCATTTGACATAAACACTAAGTGCAAAATAAAAACAAATATGCTATGTACTACTCAGAAAAAAATCCATTCCCCTTACTGAGATAAAGAATGAGGATATGAGCAATTCTTTTTAGTGGGTAGCCAGATTAGTGCTTCATAAAGCATCACAACAGTACCATTATCACATAATCATTATTTTGCTTGCAGCCTTAAAGATACTTCTAACCCATAATAGTCTTTGTTCTTGTATCTTGTGCAATCTCCCATCCCATGCTGTGAAATTAACATCTTCCATTTTCACTTGTGCTTAAAGTAATCACAAGTTAAAATCACAAACCTTTGAGAATTATTCATGTCTGTAGTTATTCATGCAAGTCTTTGTAGTTTTTAATAAAACTTAAAAGCAAATGAAATAAAATAACAACAGTTGTTAAATAAACAATAAACTACAAACAAAAGTCATAAATATTTTATATTTATTTTTATATTAGTTTGATTGCAAAGAAAACACATTGTAAGATAAATGACACTGTATATTATAAAATGGCCCCACACACCCATATCTCCTAGGGAAAAAAGTAGAATTTTTGATAATACACAATCTGCATGTTCATGAACCTAGATATAACTATTTGGCTAGTTTGTGTAGGTCAAATATAATAAACTGTGCATAGTTCAAATATAATAAACTACCAGGAAATTGAATAGGGATTTGACATGCACAAAGGTTTGGAGAGGTTATCAGCATGCTCACAAAGTGTGAAATTATGCTGTGACCATTGTATTTGAAGTTAATTCTCTGAGGAGACGAAAAAGAAGAAAATACATTTATAAAGAAACAAATATTTTGTGAATCACTATATAGTTATAGATTTTTGCAGTATCTGACATCCTACAATCAAAAATGGCACTATGATGCTCCAAGTTAATTTTATATATTCATCTAAAAGTTAAGAAACATAAAAGAATTAGTTCAAATTTTATAATTGTTTTAAATTATAACTGACACTATTTTAGCATGTAAACATATCATTGGTTTCAGGATAGCATTTAATGCTAACATTTAAACCTATACCTAATCAAAATCAAATGTGAGTAGATAAATAGAGTATCTTTGGACAACATGGGCTCCCTCAACTAAAAAACAGATATAAGCACTGCCCCTTGACTGGTCATGGGAAACTTTTACCGTTATCTTTTAAACTACCTTGCCTTTAGTAAAATTAATTTTTCTTTCTATCTTTAAAACTGAATTGTTTCAATACTAAAATCTTAAATAATTTTTCCTGTCCCGAGCTTCAAGATCATGACAATAATGAAAATTCCTAAGATATAAATTTGAAGAGGATTAAAAAAAAACTGGAATGAACCAGAGTTATAACAGGAACAAATTCACTGTTACAGAAATGGGCCAAACTGACAAACCCCTCAAAAATTACTAATCCAAGTAATCCTCATGTAGTTACTACCTCAGAGATCATTTGCAGTTAATATTATAATGAAAAATTAGCTTTGGATTGGTCCTCGCATTTATGACCTAAACATGATGTAAAGCAATGAAAACATTAAATAAAGTCATAAGTTTCACTGAGTTTCACATAACTAAGTTGTCACTCATAATTTTGGTCACTAAACAAGGATTACCTGTATTAAACACTATAAAACATGCATTTTAAAGAAGCATTGGTCCTATTACATTTCCAACAAAATGTTATGTTTGTATGTCTATACAATATAATGGAGTCCAATAAATTTTAAATATTTTTTCTTATATAAGCCATAATTTTAGGTTCATTTTCATATTTACTATAAAAGTTAAAACAATTTCCCATTATCTAAGCAATATAGAAATCTCCAATTCTTTGTTCTACTCATTTCTTGGCATCTACCTATCAAATTGATTTATTGATAACAAATATCTGTAGAGAGCAGTAGTAGAGCTTTTTTTTATATAAGTTTTAACTAATTCAACAAGATGTTCTTATATTTCAAGTGTCTCAGAAGCTAAAAAATGGTGCTGGTCCAAACAGTCCTATTAACAAAAATTATAGCTGTAAAAATTGTCACTGGATTATGGGAGATGATATTTGTCTCTTAACACTGAATATATTAAAAAGTTATCTTCAACAGTTGGGCCCAAGTCAGTATTCCATTTCCATCTAATATTTCCCAGTAATAGAGTTTTTAAAAAGTATTTAAAGTTGGATTTCCCCATAAAGCCAATGTAGCATGGGGGGGTACACGATGCAGTGCTGCACAGGCTCCGGGATGCACTCGAACCATTCCTCCACCCACTGGAAGGGCCACTGCTACCTGCAGTGCTGCGATGTCCAGAAGGGACTCCAGGCTCTGTGTCCACACTCCGAATGTGGCATAAGCCACGGCAAGGGCAGACGGGAAAGCAACAGCAGCGAAGGAAGCGGTAGCGGCAGCCAATGAAGGTCCCTCGACACAAAGTGCCCACCGCCAAGGCTGACATCCATGCTGCCGCTACCCGCCCACTGACCCGGCCTGCAGCCAGCACCATACCCTGGTCTGCAGCAAAGGCGCTTGGCGGCGGTAGGGAGCTGTCCGCACTCCACCATGATTGGCTGCTAGGAGTGGCTGCTGGTGAGGCAAGTCTGCCCGTGGGCTGCTTTTAATGGCAAGTTCCCCCCGGCCTCCCCCCCATTTTGCATGCTTTAAATAGGCCCAAATTTTGGGGGCGGGGCTTAATTTCACCTCATGCTTATAAAACAGTGCTAGGCCTTACTATTGGGGGGCTGTATTGTTGGAGAAACACGGTATGAGTAATCTAATGAAATGAACACCTAGCATTAGAAGCATCATTAAAAAGCATAACAAAGATCATTTTTCCTATGTCAACTAAGGAAGTTTAAGCTGTTCCAGGAACTGTTGATACAATTTTACAGAAGAATTACTGAGCCTGTCATTTATACTTCTATAACAATTCAATTCAAAATTCAATTCAATGTTGTCTGCTGCTTACCTAGTTTTTAAAAAGCTTGATTATTAATGCTGCTGTAAAAATCAGCATTCATTAATGAGATTGGATGATAATTTGCTCATTTAAAGCATCACTAATTATCTGCTATATATAAATTTGAAATCTTTTTTGAACCACAATGGCCACACCTTTAGCATATGTCAAAGTATCTGTGAAATAAATCTGTCCCTTTTGATGCTTTATTAATATTTTTCTTATTTCATTACACGATGCTCCTGAAGACAAGCAATATCTATGCTTAATGATTTACTTTATGATTTACTACACGAAAATTCCATTTTCTTTCTTGTATTGTTGCAACACTTTTCTGTTAAGTGTAACTTCGTACCTAAAATTTGTCCCACCTATCAATATTCTTCTGATAACAATTCATTTAATGACCTTTACCATTTAATACATATCTAATAATTAACTTTTCTGTGTTTGTTCGACTTATTTTCTAATGTTGATCATAGATGCAGAATTTCCATACTAATTTTAACAATAAAATATATTTAACACACACACACATTTATTATTTATTTATTTACTGGATTATATTGCTGCCTATTTATCCATGGGGATTCGAGGTGGCTTACAGAATATAAACCACATGTAAAACAATAAAAACTAACAAAAAGAATCAAATTAATTAATAAAGTACAATATAACAAAATCACCTCCCAACTCCCAACTCCCCACTCCGCCGACAGCAGATCACATGAGCCATTTAATGTGGTCCATTCCACTCTGGGTTCCCCAGGCCCACATCTTCAGAATCTTCTGGAAGAGTATTAGAGCAGGGGCTGTTCTAATCTCTGGGGGAATGATGTTCCAGAGAGGGGGAGCCACCATGGACAAGGCCCTTCTTCTGGACCCCATCAGGTATATCTCCCTCAGGGTTGGGACCTGCAACATTCCCTGCCTCCCCGCTCTGATGGGTTGGGTAAATGTGACCGCAGGAGTCAGTCCCTCAGATAACCTGGTCCCAAGCCATGAAGGCTTTAAAAGTGACAATCAGTACCCTTGAATTGCACCCAGAAGTAAATTGACCACCAATGCAGCTCCTGCAGGAGAAGTGATACTTGTGCACACCGAAATCTGCACAAAACCATGCAGGTTGCTGCATTAACTCTATTAATATATGTGTAATATATGTGACACTATTGTATTCAGTAGTGGCAGTACATTACTAAAGAGATTTAAAAAGATTCTTTAAAAACATATATATATAAAAGTTAAAAAAAAAATCACAGAAGTTTATGATTTCCCAAAAGGAGATGGCATGGTAGTTTCATCTTTCTTTTTATACAGAAAATTATACAATGTCAGATATTACTATTTGAACAATGTGTGCTATGTGATAAAAATAAATGGTAGAATTGGCAATATGCCTGGATTAACTATCTTGAAAATAACCAAACATAAAAAAATGAATACATCAAGCCTTTTAAACTGATGTTTCTATAGCAGAATTGTAGGCCAACTCACACTTGTTCTATGACAGATTCTATGGAATGAAACACAATCAAGCCTGTTCATTACTAGATTTTACAATAGGATAAAGGCTTTTGCATTAGAAGTTTTATCAAATCTATGGATCTAATCTTGAAAATTAACATAAGATGTAGCTTCAAAATACATGAAATATTGAAGTTGCCTTAATCAGTTAAGGCTTTGAGCTTTTGTAAAGATCTTTCTCTTTTTGAAAATCTCCTTAGTAAACCTAGAATAAACTGATACCCTGTTTTTACTAGAACTATAAAGGAAACTGTACTGATTTCTGGAAAATAGATCTAAAATCTCTTGTAGTAATCTTGTAGTAACACAGAGGAATTGTACAATACTAATATTTAAACTATCTCCTGTCTTCCTTCTTCCTACAGAAATTTTAACCACAGGATTAAAATGAATGATCACTCTCAACTGGAAAATTAATTTCCAGTGGAGTAGCTATCTGAAAAATATACTTCATAAATTCAGCCAGGTGTGATTGACTTCGAATGTTTTCAATTCCAATCACACATAGATGGGGCGTTGGTCCTACCTGACATGGGAGGGAGTCGAAGGGAGAATCCAGGATGGGTAGTCTCTAGTAGCTCTGCAGACTGAGTTGAAAAACTGAAGACACACACACAAACACGGTTACGGTCCCCAGTTCTGAATGATGTCAAAGCAAATTCAGCTGTTTATCGTTTTCTCAAAGGTAGTCTACTTGATGATACAAAATGCACTTTTTTCACAAATAATATAAACTTGTTATTGCAGTAATTAATCTGGAAAGATTTATCAAGCCAGCACACAGTCAATGCTACAGAGAAGCCTTTGAAAGATAATTACATAAACTATTAAAAAACTGAAATATATTTATTTTCTAGAATTGAAAAAAATGTTGGAAATTAATTAAATATTCAACTAATAACTTGATATACAAATTGATTTATTTTATTCCAATTTTCAAGCTATTGTTTTCATAAAAATCTATAAATAAAAGCAAAATGTTTATTGATCAAGTTTTCTCCAGAGATATCAGATCAAATTTAAATCTACAAATATAATATCATGAGACTACTTTGGTTGATCAGAATGTTTCTTAGCAAAATTTTGAAATGTAAGATCCAACTCCATCAATGAATTACCAGCTTAGTAGTCTGCCTGTTTTAATATCATAACGAACTGAAAGTCCCTACAGTTTAGAAGATTTTGGTCTTCTATATGCAGAATAGATTCCACTTGATAAAAAGCATCCACAAAAGAGACCTAAAACAAGATGGAGTGATGACATTAGCAAATATTGTGGGCCCAATGGGCAAAAGAAAGCTCAAGGCCATATTAGTTGAAAACACATGGAAGAAGCATGTGGATAGACAACTGCTAGAAAGATGATGATACACAAATAGTCCCTGATGGTACAAGTGTTATGTTTACCTTATATGCAGCTCTATCATAAATCTTTATTGTATTTATTTCCTGTATCACATTGGTACTCTATGATTCATCTTTATTGCTCTTGTGATGCATTTTCCTGTTTGTATTCTCACATCTTCTAAGAAGATGGACAGTGATGGTTTGTATTGAATTTATTTACACCACACAAAACATAGTGTCAGAAGTGGGATACCATTAGCAATGGTACTATGCAAGAAAAGACTATCCTGATATTACCAGTAGTTGATCATCTATTCAGACTTGTGGGAAATTGAACTTCTTCCTGACTTGTCTGCTGAAACTACCATTAAGAGATGCAAGTCTCAGTTTGCATTTAATGGCCAACCAGATAAAGTGATCTCTGATAACAGCCTCAGTTCACAAGCCTATAATTTAAGAAATTTGCTGCTGAGTGGGAGTTTGAGCATGTGACTTCATCACTTCATCCACAAGATAATGGCAAAGCTGAATCATCAGTGGAGATAATTAAGAATTTATGCAAGAAAGAACTAAGTGATAATTAAGATCTATAGAAGGTCATTCTACATTAGAGAAATACTTCAACTGAGGGCATGGACAGAAATACTTCAACTGAGGGTCCAGCGCAGAGACTGATGTCAAGGAGACTAAAGACCTCCTTCCCAGTGGCAAATAAGTTGCTGAGCCCTTTGTGATACAAGGTGTCCCAGAAAAGTTATGGCTTAAGAGATAAGCATTCACGGCAAGATAGAACTAATTAGCCAGACATTTGACAGAATTAAATACTGGGGAACAATTCCGTATGAAACTGCTGCCTGGAAATTTAATACGTTTTTGGAATGTTGGTATCTGTTTATAACAAGTGGCACCATGCCCCTATATAGTGGACCTTGAAGGAACTTTTTATCATCACAATTGTGTGGATCTGCATGTGGCTGAGAAGCCTGACTCTCCATATCCAATGGAAAGGCTAGATTCACCTGGTATTACTGGGCCACACTTACCCACTGACAATAGGGAATGCACAGTGTTGATGCCACACAGTTTGTTAATGACAAACCTGAGCAAATTGGAATACCTAATGGCAGTCAAATGCAGAACGTCCAGTAAGTGGGATAAGAGCACTGCAACCTCAGCAAGAGAAACCCTTAGTACAAAGTGGGCCAGTCTTTACCCGTAGTGGCAGATGTTCACAACCACCCAACAGACTTAACGTATATGAAGTGCTGATACTGATTCTCATCCAAAATTTCACAGTGATAGGTTGTATTGTATTTAATTACACTACATGAAACACTTAACTTACAACAATTTGTTTAGTGAATGTTCAAAGTTACAATGGCATTGAAAAAGTGACTTATGACCTGTTTTCATATTTATGACTGTTGCAGCATTTCCATGCTCACGGTATCAAAATTTGGGCACTTGACAACTGGCATGCATTCATGATTGTTGCCCTGTTCCAGAACCATGTGATCATTATTTGTAGCCTTCCCCAACTGGCTATCAATAAGCAAAGTCAATAGGGAAAGTGATAACTGCATTATTCACTTAACAACTACAGTGATTGACTTAACAACTATAGCAAAAAAGTAAAAGAAATAGACAAAACTCATTTAACATTTTCTTTGCTTAGCAATAGAAATTTGGGGCTCAATTGTAGTCTTAACTTGAGGACTACTTATAACTAATAACTAATCTTACTTAGAAGACTGAGCAGCCTTTTTGTCTTCTTTAGGATTTGGAATAATTGCTGCTAAATTCTAGTCTCTAGCAATTTAAACAGATCAACCAACGTGAAAAATACTGCCATTAAAGGGGAATCACCAGCAGTTGCTCTGAATTTTAGTTGAATATCTTCATTTCTGGTTTAAGTTGCTTCACTAATCTGGCAATGTCAAGGACTGAAAATGGCAAAAATCCAGGATCCAATTCCAGCATGGATGAATGGTCCTTCTATACAAAACGTTATACAGGGATAACATTTAATGAAGAAACACAGGGACTGTTAATTAATAAAAGAGACCATTTCATATTCTGGCCTACTTTGAAAAGCCAAACTCTAGGATATGAAAATGAACCTCCCTGTGGTAATTATACTACGGCAAACCATGCTAATCATCCCAGGAGATGGACGCTAATAGCTAAATGAGTTATTTCACCTTGTGTCTATGTAGATTGTGTCTATTGCTTTGCCCTGATCGAGTTGTGTAGTCCATGTGTTTTTGCAGTGGAGTTGCAGATTACTGGATAGTTTTTTTCTGAAACCAAATTGTTTATTATAGAGTAGGTTGTTTGTCTCTAAGTGAAGGATAATGGATTGGTTAATAATTGATTCGATGACTTTACAGGTGACACAGCATAAAGAGATTGGTCTGTAATTTTCAACTAGGCTGGGGTCTCCCTTTTTGAAGATGGGGATGACCATGGCTTGTGACCATAGGTTAGGCAAGGAGCTGGTCCTGAAAGATTTTTCAAAGATTATGCTTAGAGATTCAGCTATGGCAGTGGATAGCTTTTTTAAGAAGTAGGCACATATTCCGTCTGTTACAATAGATAGAGATGGTTTTAGATTGCGTACTGATTTTTCAACATTGTCTTCTGTAAAATTGATATGTATTAGATCATTGTAGTTTTTTGTGGTTCAGCTAGGAAATACTGGGCATGATCCATTGCTGTTTACAAATATTGAGCCAAAGAATGTGTTAAAGAGGTTGGCTTTAATGGTGTCATCATTGCAGTCTTTACCATTAGCTCCTTTCAGGGGTGGGATGGACCTTGAGTCTTTTAGTTTGTTGTTTACAAAATTGTAGAAAGCGTGGGTGGAATTGGTGTGTAGGTTTTCCTCTTGTTTAATGTGATAATTGGTATATTCAGTCTTTATCTGGTGGCATAAATTTTTGTATTGGCTTTTGAAGTTGGCAATGTGATCAGATTTGTTTTTCCACCAAAGTGATTTCTTTTTGGATTGAAGCTTCCTTATTGTTATAGGTAATGTTTTTTTTTTTTCTGGTTTTGGGAGTTGTTATTGGTACATATAGTTTGATGACTCTTTTGACTTCAAGTAAAAATAGGTTGTAATGGTCTTCTACAGTATTGCATTCAGTGAATAGAAATTGCCAATCAAGGGATGAGAGATCATTGTTTATAAGATCATAGTTGCCTTTT
This sequence comes from Pseudonaja textilis, assembly GCF_049901715.1. Classification (NCBI taxonomy): domain Eukaryota; kingdom Metazoa; phylum Chordata; class Lepidosauria; order Squamata; family Elapidae; genus Pseudonaja; species Pseudonaja textilis. The sequence continues at coordinate 34,880,763 of NC_142008.1, read as the reverse complement.
TTAAGTTATAATTGAGGATTCCGTCATTGTGATGATTTTTGTGTGGATGTATATTGAGACAAAAGTCAATCATGTTGTGGTCACTGTTGGAAAAGGGTTCTTTAATTTGTATTCTGTACACTGAATTCAAACTATTGCAGAAGATGAGATCGAGACAGTTGTTAAGTCTCATGTTGTTGGTTACTAGTGGTTCTAGTCTCAGATTTGTTACAGCATTATAGAAGGTTTCATGTGTGAGTTCAGTTGTACATTCGTTTAGGGTCTAGTTAATATGAGGTAGATTGAAGTCACCAAGAAAGATAAAAGCATGTGGTCAGGATGCTGCCCATGTTAGTAGTGTATTTAGCTTGTTTGCATGTTCGATGTCATAATCAGGGACTCTGTAACATAGTAAGAACTGAAATGTGATATTTAAGGAAGGTTCACAGACGATGGTCTCAGGAATAGCAAAGTCTTGGGTAACTTGGATGTTTTTTAGATGTGGGAACTTGTTATAGAAGATAGCAACACCACGTCCTCTACAGATTTCACGATCTCATTGGTAAACATGATAGTCTATTACTGTGGTAATGGAGTCGGGGAGAGATGCATTGAGCCATATTTCACAGACAAATATAATGTTGAATTTAGCCGTATTTAGTAAGAGGAGAAATTCAGGTATTTTATTTACAAGGCTTCTTGCATTGAGTCACTTGCATTTAAGGCCAGTTGTGGTTGGAATAGAGGTAGTTAGGGGGCGTGCATGCCTAGTTTTGAGTGATGTTGGATTGGATGGGGTGGGGTTGGATGCGGAGTTGTGGGTTGTGTGACTTTTTTTTGATACAATCAGCATGGTAGTCAATGTATAGGTCCTTTTCTCCATTGTCTAGATGGTTTTTGAGTTCTGCGTGGAGTTCACGGGAGCGGATTCTTGGATCAGATCTGCACCTTTTTTAGTGCTGTCTTTTTGTCTACCAAATATAGTGTATGTAAATTTGTTCAGAGACTGTGAAGAAATATATTAGGGAAATTTGTCTAAAATCCTGGCATTATATTATCAAGAATTCTCTTGGACAAGATGTATTTTTTTTAAATCATAATTTTGAATATAGTAGGTATGCATTATGGGTTATTATATCAGTTTAAATTAATGATAATCAATCTTAGAAAGATTTTACAATATAGGGAGTCCTTGATTTATGACAATAATTGACTCCAAAATTTCTGAGGCATTTGTTAAGTGAATTCTGCCTCATTTTGCAACTTTTCTGACTACAGTTGTTCCGTGAATCACAGGATTATCAACTGAATCTGGCTCCCCCTTGATTTTGTTTGTCAGAAGATGACAAAAGGTGATCACATAATCCCAGAACACTGCAATCATCAGAAACTGCAATTGCCAAGAATTTGAATTTTGATCATGTGACCATGGGGTTACTGCAATGGTCATATATGTGAAAAGCAGTCATTAGTCACTTTTTTCCCTGCTGTTATAACTTTGTACAGTCACTAAATGAACTGTTATAACTTGAAGACTACATGTACAATATGGAAATATGTATACTGTATGTAATCCTCAATGGAAATCTAAAAACCACATTTTATCACAAGGCCACCAATACTCTGCTCATTCTAAATTTCAACAGCAACCATTCACTGTCACACAAAGTTGTACCAGAACACTATATGGCAGCGTGAGAACTCACTGTAGTATCCAGCAAGACAAACTGTTAAAGAGCAGGTACCTACATGAACAATTCAAGCAGAATGAGTACCCACAATCATTTGTTACAAGATGTCTGCGCAACATGGTGGAGAGAAAGGAAGAAACAAGGTACAAGATCAACCCCATGGCACATCCTGCCATATATCAAAAACACTGCAGAAGCTGTAGAACACCGCCCAGAGGCTACCCTATGAAGACAAATTATGCATTGTAAAGTATCTCCTTGAAGGCAGGAGATACTTTCAATGTAATCTACCAAATCCCCTGCATGGATTGTCCTGTGACTATGTAGGACAGGTAGAGAGGAAGCTAACCATCAGATTGCAGGGACACAAACAAGTGGTCGGCCGAGGAGATCCAAACTCATTGGTAGCATCACACTGCAATGAATAAGGACATATGTTCAATTGTGCAGCTACTAAGATTGTTAGACAAGCAGGCACCAAAACAGCTAGGGAAGTGATTGAAACCTGGAAAACAGGCCCCTTGTTAATCTACAGGAGTGCTGATTTACCACCAGCCTATCAAGTACTTAGAAGGAGTGGGCTGGGCAGCACAAGCAAACAACAGCCAATGCCATAATAGCAGCCATCATCACACCCCAATCAACATCTAAAAAGCCACACACAACAGGCACCGTACTGTATAAGTACCACACACAGAACAACACACATTGTTCTGAGAGAAGTTCCCTGAAGATGGTGTCCAGCATGTGTCCAAAAGCTTGAAAGACCTAACTGAACCCTCCGGTATACAAATATACTGTTATTTTAACTTTGCTGAATCTTTGACAGAGCAAAACTGTTAAAATTATTGGTGTTTAGCAATAGAGGCAAATGACATACATGTCATTTAATATGGGAAGATCAATTTCAGTCTGAAAGCCGGGGAGAAAAAAGGCTGACAATAATAAAGTTGCCCTAGATTATTTGATTGGCTTTCTAATTGTACAATTACTTGATTTTTTACAATAATATGAAAACGAAATTCTGAAAGTGTCTTTAGCAAAGTATCCGTAATCTGAGAAAAGAATAAAAATTATCACTGTCATTTTGAAATTAAATTATGAGATTTAATCCTATCTGCAAATGTACACTGCTCAAAAAATAAAAGGAACACAAAAATAAGACATCCTAGATCTGAATGGACGAAATATTCTTATGAAATACTTTGTTCATTATATAGTTGAATGTGCTGATAACAAAATCACACAAAAATTATCAATGGAAATCAAATTTAGCAACCCACGGAGGTCTGGATTTGGAGTTACACTCAAAATTAAAGTGGAAAAAAAACACTACAGGCTGATCCAACTTTGATGTAATATCCTTAAAACAAGTCAAAATGAGGCTCTCTAGTGTGTGTGGCCTCCACGTGCCTGTATGACCTCCCTACAACACCTGGGCATGCTCCTGATGAGGTGGCGGATGGTCTCCTGAGGGATCTCCTCCCACACCTGGACTAAAGCATCCCTCAACTCCTGGACAGTCTATGGTGCAACCTGGCGTTGATGAATGGAGCGAGACATGATGTCCCAAATATGCTCAATTGGATTCAGGTCTGGGGAAGGGGCGGGCCAGTACCTAGCATCAATGTCTTTGTCTTGCAGGAACTGCTGACACACTCCAGCCACATGAGATCTAGCATTGTCGTGCATTAGGAGGAACCCAAGGCCAACCTCTCCAGCATATGGTCTCACAAGGGCTCTGAGGATCTCATCTCGGTACCTAATGGCAGTCAGGCTACCTCTGGCGAGCACATGGAGGGCTGTGCGGCTCCCTAAAGAAATGCCACCCCACACCATTACTGACCCACTGCCAAACCGGTCATGCTGGAGGATGTTGCAGGCAGCAGAACATTCTCCACAGCATCTCCAGACCCTGTCACATCTGTCACATGTGCTCAGTGTGAACCTGCTTTCATCTGTGAAGAGCACAGGGCGCCAGTGGCGAATTTGCCAATCTTGGTGTTCTCTGGCAAGTGCCAAACGTCCTACACGGTGTTGAGCTGTAAGCACAACCCCCACCTGTGGACATCAGGCCCTCATACACCCTCAGCCATATGCACATTTGTGCCCTGCTGAAGGTCATTTTGCAGGGCTCTGACAATGCTCCTCCTGTCTCTCTTTGCACAAAGGCAGAGGTAGTGGTCCTGATGCTGGGTTGTTGCCCTCCTATGACCTCCTCCACGTCTCCTGATGTACTGCCCTGTCTCCTGATAGAGCCTCCATGCTCTGGACACTATGCTGACAGACAAAGCAAACCTTCTTGCCACAGCTCGCACTGATGTACCATCCTGGATGAGCTGCACTACCTGAGCCCACTTGTGTGGGTTGTAGATTCCGTCTCATGCTACCACTAGAGTGAAAGCATATCCAGCATTCGAAAGTGACCAAACCATCAGCCAGAAAGCATAGGAACTGAGAAGTGGTCTGTGGTCACTACCTGCAGAACCACTCCTTTATTGGGGATGTCTTGCTAACTGCCAATGCTTTCAACCTATTGAAATGAAATAGTCTATTTCATTTGCACAACAGCATGTGAAATTGATTGTCAATCAGTATTGCTACCTAAGTGGACAGTTTGATTTCACAGAAGTGTGATTGACTTGGAGTTACATTGTGTTGTTTAAGTGTTCCCTTTATTTTTTTGAGCAGTGTATTTTTCAGGGACAATCATTACCGAAAATCACACTTGGTTCCCCTATTTATTTATTTTTAACTAAATAAAGGAGATTTACCTTCTACAATTAAACACATCTTTGTTAATAAAGTTATATCTTAATCTCAAAGCATTTATATATGCACATGGTATATAAAATAATTTTTCATATTTTCTTAAGTTTTTTTTAAAATTCAGAATATGTTGAGTATAGGTGCTCTGGAATAGACGCACTATTTTAAACTGCTGAATTGTATCGATTTGAAGCTTCTATTACCCCTATAAGATGGGTAGGAAAGGACTGACACTAACATAATGGAAGGACTGATGGTAAAGATGATAGAATTTGCTGAGATGGCTAAATTGACAGTTTTGAGCAGAGAAAAGACTAATCAAGTTTAATACTGAATGGAAGCCTCTTCTGCACTATTTGCGTGAAAAAAATAATAATGAAGTTATGATATATGGTTTTTAGGACTAGACAAAGAAAGTTGATTACTGAAAAATGATTTTTTTTATAACCATAGAGTAATTTGCATAGTAATTTCCACTTATACTTAGAATGGATGTAAAAAAAAATGGAAGTTATTCTTTATACTTTTTTCTGCACTTTTGGCTTTGTCCCTTTTTCTTTCTTTACTTTCTTTTTTCTACTCTAAATATTAATTTCTGTTAATTTTTTTTTATTATTATTCTTATCTAAAACTGTAATAAACCATTTGTCAGCATTCCAGCAACCCTCCATTCCAATCAATAATTCCGAGACAGATATTTCTCAAGGGTATCTTTATTTGGATAGTAACTGGCACTTCTGTGGAATCCCAAAACTGAAAGTTCCAGGCTTCCTTGCAAAAGTCAAAACGACAGATCCATCCCCTCTTAGCCATCACCACATCACATGGTCTAATCACCATCCGCCCTAAAGTAAGATTCCCAATTCATTATGCGCCACACTCAGTGACCTTGAACCAAACAAAAGAATATTATTTTGTCTAACTAGATATAGTCAAATGAATTCCTCCCTCCCACTTTCTCAGGCTCAATTGTGGCAGCATGGGAGCATTGCATCTCAATATGACTTCCAAAGTTGACAGGCATCCCACTTGAAAAAAATCACATCCTGGAAGAGATAATAAACAAAACACAACCAGGGATTAATGGGATGTCCTTAACCCCCTCTCCGCTCTCCAGGGGGACTATTCCTTGGCTTGTCAGGGAATTTTTCATGGAATTGGTTAACCAATCTGTCTGCATGTATATCCCAACTTTTCACCCAAGTAGCCTTATCACAGCACCAAATATTGTAATCGTCCTTAGTGTAATTTAGACTTCAGGAACTTCTTCATTTCATAATGTGTCTCACCCGGTAGAATCAGAGATTTTGGGGGAGCTGCTGGTATCGGCCTTAGATTTGACCCTACAGCAGTCTTCAACAAACTACTGTGAAACACTGGGTGTATTTTTCCCAACAGCTGAGGGAGACTTAATTGGACTGTCACTGGATTGATTATCTTAGATATAGGGAATGGACCCAAGAATTTAGGATCCAATTTCCTACTGGGAAGTTTCAACTTGAGATATTTAGTTGACAAAAATACTTTGTCCCCTACTTTAAACGTTGGTTGGAGGGATCTGTTTGTCTGCTTGTTTTTTATATTCCTCAGAGGCTTCAGCTAAAGCAGGCTTGTCCAACCTTTCACCTTCCCTGGGCCACAGTAGAAGATGAAAATTTGGTTTGGGCCGCACATAAAATAAAATAACAGTAACGATACCTGATCATCCAAAAAAACCATAGAAAACATAGTTAACATGTTAAATTTATTTGGAAATGAAGTTAGTGAGATGTTTGACATTGTTTCTCAGCCACCAATGCATCCATATTTGCTTCGATGGAACTTGTTGCAATTCTCAGTGAGTGCTCAAGGTGCTCATCAGATATTTTGGCTCTGACGGCGCCGCCTTTTCTGTTGCTGCTTGGCGTGGCACTCGCCACGCCCCGCCTCACGCCTGCCTCTCCTCCTCCTCCTTGCTGGCTCATCCTCTTACACGAAGGTTGGGGTGGGCACTGGGCCGCATTACAAGCTGACCTGGGCCGCATGCGGTCTGTGGGCCGCATGGTTGAGACAAGCCTGAGCTAAAGCTTTTTCCTATCCTCCCAACTTTTCTTTAATGATTCCATCCACTCTCTTAAAAACATGGATGTTGGGGATTCCCTAGGCAACTCCAGCATAGGGACAAAATCCATGCCGGTGTTGATTTGGAATGGAGTCAAGCCTGTGCTGCTGTGTATGCATTATTGTAAGCAACTTCTGCAAATTGTAACAGTTCCACCAGTTCTCCTGTTGATAATTTACATAGCATCTAATGTATTGTTCCACCATGGCATTTGCTCGTTCCACAGCACCATTGCACGCAGGATGGAACGCTGAGGAAAGCTCTCGGAACAACCCAATGGACTTCAAAAACTCCCTCCAGAACTTAGCAGTAAACTGTACACCTCGATCTGAGATTATTCTATGAGGTACTCCGTGGAGCCTATAGATATACTTCACAAACAGTTTTGCAAGTTTCTTAGCCAAAGGTAGTCCATTACATACTGTAAAGTGGGCTTGCTTAGAAAATAAGTCAATAACAGTCCAAATCATAGTACTTCTTCCATTCTCCGGTAACTCTACGATAAAATCTATCACAATTTCGTCCCATAGCTACGATAAAATCCATCACTATTTCATCCCATGGCTTTGTTGATTTAGCTACTTGTTGAAGGAGGCCAGGGGATTTTCCAGTTCTGTGTTTCATCATGGCACAAATTGAGCAGCTTTTCACATAGTCCTCGGCATTAGTTTTCATTTTTGGCCACCAGAACTGTCTCCTGACTAAATGTAGGGTTTTTAAGAACTCAAAGTGTCCCACCAACCGCAAGTCATGCCTATGTTTCAGTACCATCAGTCTTAGAGTATTGGGTACATAAATCTTGGTTCCTTTGAACCCCCAGGTTCATTGTCAAATCGGTATGTAATAAACCATGGATCGATTAAAAGTGCTGCTTTTAACTTGGTTGTCAGTTTGTCTTCTAGGCATGTGGGACTGCATTTGGCTTGGCCTTGGGTGGTTACTTGGCCTGTGGGTTGGGCTTCTGATATCATTGTTTGCACTACTACTTCCTGGTGACTGTCAAATTGGGGTTTTCTTGACAAGGCATCCACCAATATGTTTCCCCCCCTGGGATATATTTCATGTTAAAGTTGAATCTCTTGAAGTATTGAGTCCAGTAGACTTGTTTAGACAATGGTGTCTTTAGAGCCTTGAAGTTCTTGTGTCAGTCCACACCTTGAAAGGCTCCTTTACTCCTTCCAGGAAATGCCTCCCCGATAGTAAAGCCCATCGCATGGCAAATGCCTCTTTTTCCCAACTGCCTACCTACACTCTGTGTCTGTCAACTTTTTGGACACATAAATGCAAGGCAGTAGGTGGTCTTGAGAGTTCTTTTGGAGAAGAATTGCTACAACACCCACATTACTAGCATCACCTTGGACTATAAAAGGTTTTGTCAGGTCTGGATGCTGGAGGATAGACTCAGTGGCAAATACATGTTTTACTGTCAGAAAAGATTTCTGACAGTTCACTGTCCAAGTTAGGGATTGATTGGGTTTTGCTTTAGTTGGGGAAGCCCAGTTTTCAGTAACTCTGTTAAATGGAGGACGACCTCAGGAAATGAAGGAATAAGTTATCTATAGAAATTTGCAAAACCCAAGAAGCTCTGAAGTTGTTTATGTGTTTTGGGGACAGTCTAGCACCACCTTCACTTTTCCAGGATCCATCTCAATCCCCTGTTTAGACACTCGATAGCCCAGGTAATCCAATGACTCTTTATGGAATTCATATTTTAACAGCTTTTTGGTGGCTAAGTTTTTTAAGTACTTGCCTGACCAATTTGACGTTCTTTGATGGTTTTGCTGAATATAAGAACTTATCCAAGTAGAAAAAGACTCCCATATGTGAACTTGGTAGTAGTCTTCTCTCAGATCTAGCTTGGTAAAGATTTTGCCTTTAGACAGGTAATTTAATAAGTCCTTCATGAATGGGAAGGGAGTACATCTTTTTATTGCACACACAGTTCACACCCTTAAAGTCCACACATAATCTCAAGCTGCCCTCTTTCTTTTCTCTAAACAGTACTGGGGCTGTCAACCTAGATTTGGCAGATTCAGTGAAACCCCTGTCCAAATTGGCATCAATGTATTTTCTCAACTCAGTCATTTCGGCTGGTGTCATGGAATATATCTTTGGTTTTGGCAGTTTTGCCCCAGGTTCTAACTCTATGGCACAATCAGTGGCTTGATGCGGGGGGGGTAAAATGTTGCATTCCCCTTCAGTAAATACCTCAGCTAAGTCCTTGTATTCTTTAGGGACTCTGGGCTCACCAGGAGGAGAGTCTGAAGTGGTAGCTGCTGCTTCTGGATCCCTGTTGGGTGAGTTTCTTTGTGGGAGGAAGGGGGATAGCAGCCCAACCCCAATTATGATTTTTCAGTATCCGTCTCTCCACTTGATGTGGCCCATTAATCCAGCCAAGCAATTCCCAATATTATAGATTCCAACATTTTTGGAGCCACAACAAAACATATGAGCTCACAGTGTCTGCTCATCTCTAGTTTGATTAACTCTATAATTTGGGTGGCAGGAACTCCTCCAATTAAAGTTCCATCTACTTGTTCAAACCTGATTGGGCGTTTCAGGGCTTTAGTCTTTATTCCTAATTGTTCAACGATGGGGAGGCCAATAATGCATCTGGAACATACAGTGTCTATTACTGCTTCTATCTCCCCTGCTTCCCGTCTCAGGCACCACCAACTTCACCTTAACTGTAAAAGGGAGAATGATAGCACTCACTTTGGGGTCCTCTTCTTCATCTTCCTCTGGGGGGAGGATTTCTTGGGGCAGAAGTTCCTTGTTCTCTTTTATGTGGAAGGGACCTTCTACAGCATGTCTAGCAAACCAGCTCGTGTCTGAAGACTTCTATGGAATCCTTCATCCCCTGGCAGCTGTACTAGGACTCAGTTATGGAACAGGTGCAGGAGCCAGACAGTCTGGTCCGACTGGCTGCCCTATGACCAGCCTGGCCATATTGATAGCACTTTAGAATCCTTGTGGGCTGGGTAGGAACAGCTTTAGCAGGTCTGGTCAGAGACCATCTGGCCACCATTCTCTTAGAAGGGCCTTCAGAGGGTTTGATTGATTTGGATTGATTTCTCTGTCCAGCCTAAGGGACATGGCATACCAATCCTGTAAAGTCTCTGGTATTCCTCCGATGTTGTAGGCTTTTTAAACTTCTGGATCAATAGCATTCTTAAAGTAGTGCAGAAGTATTCTGTCAGGCCAGTTCATGAGATTGCTTGCAACCCTTCTAAAGTCCTATACCAAGTCTTTTAAGGGTCGCTTGCCTTGTTTCATTTCCATTATTTTGTTTTCACTTTCTCCAATTCTATCAGGATTCTCAAACCTAGCCCTAAGGAGTTCAATAAAGGCATCGATATCCTGTAGCTCCAGTGCTTCCGCATAGTGCAATTGAGCTAACCAATTGGAAGCATCCCCCTCATTCATCCTATCTGTGATTGCAGGAACCAGGTCACAATTTGTTGCATATTGGTTGCCAAAACCAATCTATGTGAGATAAGATCAGAGTAAGGAAGTAAGTGTTCACGCTGTCTGCCAAACATTGCTTTAAAAGCCACTTGATCTAGTCTGAGGGGGGTGGGGGGAATCAGATAGCAACTGCTGGTTGAGCTGGAACGTGTTGAGCTGGCTGTAGCATGTGGGGGCCCTGTAGGTGTACTCCAAAGGGCACCTGAGCTGGGATGTGCCAAGCTGCTGGGGCACACTGAAGGAAGGGGCCCTGAAGGGTTGCTCCAAGGGGTGGCTGAATTGAAACCTGCTGAGCAGGGCCCATCTGTAGAATTCTTCTTCACGATGGGAAGAGGGGTAGTGGTAGTAGTTTGTTGTCTGCACAGATCCCTTTGCTGAGAAGGGATCACTGCTTCTCTTTGGTCCCAGGGAGCTCCTGAATCAAGTGGTGCAACAGGTGCTGGCATCCACTGGCATTGGACCCATCCCTGACCAGGATAAAATCCCCACCCTGGAGGAATACTCTCTGCAGGGAGTAATCTTGCTGGTTGGGGAGGGGAAGGAATCGGGGTTTATAACATACCCAGTGTCGGTTGTATCTGCTGTTTCTCCCTTGCTGCTTGGGAATGCCAGGCTGGGCCAATCCTTAGGCCACCTCTGACTGACGTCACATTGGTTTCACTGTCAATTTTTGGACTAGGGAAAGTAAAGGTGGGCTGTGTTAGGACCCGGCTTGTCTGGAGAGGTTGTGGTCGTGATATGTAACTTTCCACCTTAAGCTGCTGGAATTGCTCTGGGATCCCTGCCAACGACTTCGGGATGGAGGCAATAGGTTCCAGTTTTGGGAGTTGTCTGATTCCAATGCCCCCCCCCCCACTTCTCCACTCTTTCTCGTGGGCCGTCCTCAGAGGGCTGGAGAAAGAAAGGCATTCAGGCAGCTTCTCCTCTAGTCTCACATCTGGATTCAGCTCCATCTCACAGCTACTCCATGAATCCATCTCTGTGGTCCAGGAGCCTAGTCTCCGTCTTTCCTCTGCAGCTCTATCGCTTGCAAAATTTCTTCAGAAGGGGGACTGGGGGTCTCAATTAGTTCTCTGGTGGTCAACCCCATAGCCCCTTCTGTAGCTTCTTTCCTTTCTTTCATCTTCACTGAGTCTTTGCACTGCTTCTTTTTTGGAGTCAGTGCTGGGGCTCAGCACTCCTGACATCCCCCACTTGGAACTTGCTCAGAGTTTTGGGATAATGTCAGTGTTCCAGCAACCCTCCATTCCACTCTGAGACAGACATATTTCAAAGGTATCTTTATTTGGACAGTAACTGGTACATCTGTGGAATCCCAAAACTTAAAGTTCCAGGCTTCCTTGCAAAAGTCAAAACTACAAATCCATCTCCCCTTAGCCATCACCACATCACATGGTCCAATCACCATCTCTCCTAAAATAAGGTTCCAAATGTGCCAGTGACCTTGAACCAAACAAAATAATTTTATTTGAGATATGCTCAAATAAATTCCTCCCTCCCACTTTCTCAGGCTCAGTTGTGGCAGCGTGGGAACATCAAATCTCAATATGGCTTCCAAAGCTGACACCATTATGAAAAGAAAATGAAAAATGTATATAGTATGTCTATTATCTTAATTAATCAAGAATCTAATCTGAATGAGGTAATTCTAAATAAATAAATCACAAAAGGCCTGGACATAGAATACATTCAAGCTGTTATAGCCTGAATCAAATTATTTACCCAGCTATTCCAGTTTTGTCAGTGCTGATTGCTGATAGTTCTTCAGAGGTTTAGGTAGATTCCAGTTCATCCTAACTGGAAAAATCAGAGAGAAAATGTACAATCTTCTGCATACAAATAATTTGCTTTACTGGGAGTTCTCAAGTTTCAAGCTGAATTGAGGCTAGAACTTAAGTTGCTAAGCAATGCTGTTAAATGAATTGCGCCCAAGTTTAGAACTTTTTTTGCTATAGTTTTAATTGAATTATACATTTGTAAGATGAATCCCCCATTGACTTTGCTTATTGGAAACACATTGGGAAGGTTGCAAACGATGTTCATGTGACCCTGAGGTGCTGCAACTTTGGTAAATACATGCCAGTTACCAACCACCTGGATTTTGAATATGAGACTGTGGCGATAGTGCTATGGTCATTAGTTCAAGGCCTGGTCATAAGTCATTTAATAGGAAGCCTATCTTCAAAGACTTCCACAAATTTCTAGAGTTAGATATCAGACAAGTTTGACAAAAACAAAACAAAACTTGTGAAAATAACTTGCTGTCCTGTTCATAGCCACAATTGCAATTTATCACCTTTAAATAATTGGAATGGCTAGTCTAAGACAGATAAAAAGTAAAGATAAACTGGCTAAAAATCTGAAATTAATAGTGTATAGCAGTTAATGTAATTTGTATCCATATCACTGTTAATTTGGTGATTGAAATTGAATCCAAGAATCAATGAACAATAGGAAAAAGTCTGGTTTATAAGACCTTCAGGAAGACTCTCAGTTGCAAGCAGCATTAAAGGAAGTTAGATGATTGATACATACATGCTACATGGCATCTTCATCCAGACGTTATTTGACTACTTTGTCAGAAAAGTTTTGGTCCCACAACCTCTTAAATGAGACACTAGTTACTCCTTTTTTGGAGTAAAAAAAGGCTCAAATTCATTCCAGTAAATTATTATGTCAAGTTGTGTCTTTTTGGAGAGTATGGGATTCCTTAAATTCTTCATATAATTGGCTGGGATAAGAGAAACAAACTCATAATAATACATATAACACTGATCTTTGTAAAGATTCAGAACCAACTTTTACTAATATCAAGATACATAATTCTATTGAAATCAACTTAACTATAGGTTTTCTTGTTTACCTTAGAATTAGGTCCATGTAATTTGCCTTCATTAATATCATATGCTAAAAGTATCCCAAATGCAAATATTAAAATAAATTAACATTTTATGAGCCTCATAATTAAAAGTGTCTACTCTAAAACAAATACATTTATAAAAACAGTTTTACTGGTAGAATACATTATTGAATTTGAAGTCACTCATATCTAAAGCAAAAAGGAAAGCCATCTGGCTCATCTAACTTAGATTTTCTAGACAGTTTGCAGCTGGTTCTGATTAAGCTGCATCTCAAAAAGTCCCAGAAATCTATTTTTACCTCTGCTGGTTTATTTTTAGGGATCACACATTCAAGGCACATGTTGTTTACATTAATAAATGAACAACCACCTCCAGTTATAAAAGGGTTTGTGCAATTGTTACGGGAGACTTGCTATCAAGCAAGATGGATGGGAAAACTATATAAAATTGTTTGTGTTCTACTATATATATATATATATATATATATATATATATATATGTGTGTGTGTGTGTGTGTGTGTGTGTGTGTGTAGTAGGGTGCAGGTGTGTGTATGTATATGTATACATGTAGAGAGAGTAGTGTGTGTGTGTGTGTATATATATATATATATATATATATATATATATATACATACACACACATACACACACACACACACACACACACATACACACACACACACACACACACACACACACACACACATATACATATATATATATATTGTGCCCTGTCCTAGATATAAACATGCTACTTGCTCCCCACTCCAGCAGTGTCTTTAAACATGTAGATAAAGGTATTAAAAATAACTTATACAATTGAGCTAGATTATACGTTGTGTGCAAGGTTTCTTTTTGTTTCTCTGTCTCTCCCTAAGAAACCTATACTTATATAATAGTCAAAGTAGATCTGGTATTCTGTCTAATGCTACAATGATGCTATAGTGTCAAGCTAATAGCTGATTATAATTCAGAATTAAAAGGGATGCTTGCATATTGTAAATAACTGTTGGTTCATTCACCTGTGAACTTCAGAATTCTCTCCTATGATCCCATGAAGAAATATCTGTGGGAGCTATTTTGTCCTAATGACAATCCTAGCAAATATCTAAATGTACCCTAAAAAAAATTTCATAAAAAGACTGTCTATAATACAAACCTGGATTATTTTAAACTCAATTTTGTTCTTTCAGTTTTTCCAAAATTTCACATAAAATGTATTACATTCCATTCATGCACGTTTTAAAAATAAATCTATAGAAGAAATACTCTTAAGATTTATATATTAAACTATGCTATAGAAATTGACTTTGGCATTTCATCCTAAAAAAACTACAATGTTCAGCATAATGAATAATATAAAATAAATAAAAATGCTACATGAGTAAACAATTTAGTACATAGACTAATATGTGTTTTGTACATATAAGAAGTCCCACAGAAAAGAAATTACAGCCTGGAAATGAAATACATGATGAAACAATAAGCAACAAAAATGGCATGTACAATTGTGATTTACTTTCATCTAGTGATCAGCTTTAAAATTAATTAAATTACTTAGAAGAGTAGTCTATAAATATAAATTGTTATTAATTTGAATCAAATACAGATAATACTTGACTCACAATTGGGACCAGAATTTCTATTGCTAACCAAGGCAGTTGTTAGGTGAGTTACATCCAATTTTATAATCTTTTGCGCCATAGTTGTTAAGAAAATTACTGCAACATAGTTATCAATCCAGCTTCCTCTATTAAGTCTGCTTATTGGAAACCTATTGGAAAAGTAACAAATGGCAGTCACTTGAGCCCAGCCATTGCAGCCATTGTATATATATGGCAGTTGCCAATGACTGGATTTTGATCATATGACAGTCATAAGTGTAGAAGCAGTTTTAAGTATTTTTTTCAATTTGTTGTAATTTCAAATGGTTGTTAAATTAATGATTATAAATCAGGACTAGCCAGAATAACTGTATTATGTTTTAATTTGGAAAAATAAACAAGAATGCAAACCATCATGATAAGACTATTTATTTTTACTGATAATCTTCATATATACTTGGAAAACTGATTGTGTTCACTGCTAGAGGAAGGCCAGGAATAATTATGTCAAGGATGAGGTTGACAATAGCCTGTTCCATTATCCTTTCTAGAATTTCAGTGTGGTCCATTTTGCTCAGTAAACATCTACACTGCCTGAATTATTTTCTTCAGGTTTGAAACACAATCTTTTCTAGCGTTTATTAAAAAGTCTACTTGAATGTACTTTTCTTATTATATTCTTGGCCTCAGCTCAAGCTTCCAGAGTTGTGTTGAAGTTCTAAAGCTCTGATGAGAGCAATTGTATCAAACTTCTGACTTTTTCCTTCCATTCATTTTAATTTTGGGGGACATTCTCTACTTTAAAAGAAAAAAAGAAAAACTGTACAGGGCTAAAATATTACATTCAAAAAAGTAAATGCAATATTATATTTCTTAAAAATTTTGAGATGTTATAGGAAATATATTTATCCCTAAACATAATTAAATTCTTTATCATTAGAATATCAGATTTTCATTGGAGCAAAAGCCTGAGCTGTGTCATTTCATAGAGTCTCTCACCAATTCCTGATTGTTTGCTCATTAAAAGCCTCTCTTAAAAATGTACCAAAAGTTTATGGGTTATGCATTTGACAATAACAAATGAGTGAAAGCTAAATTCTAGATAATGAATAGATACAATAAAAATGCACAACCAAGTATTTTTGTTCCTAAATGAGAACCATACATGTTCAATTGTTTAAAAGGCAATCATGAACCATTTTCCAAACGCATTACAAGCAATAACAAATAATTTATCCCCTTTGAAAGCAAACAGCTTTCTGATGGAAAAAAAAACCACTTTACTTCATCCTAAGATTTTTATGTACAAAGATTGGGGAAGAATGTGTAATAGCTACAGGATGTAAACATTTCCTTAATGACAGCATAGTTTAGAACAAACAAAGCAAACAACGAAATAGAAACATTTACCTCCTCCTGGTGGGATTTAGCATTTGCTTTATAGCTGTAAGAATAAGCCATTTATTTAGACAGGGCTTAGTCTCTAAAGACTCATACGGCTGTGTTCAATTAAATTGGTTCTTATGTTGCTGTAAATTAATGTTACTACACAGGAGGCACATTTGTTGCATCATACTATTGAAGGAAACATTCCATGTTTTAGTGGTGTGAACAGAAAATACTCAGGCAAGTTTGAGATCATTTGAGTAACAAACATACTTTGGGCTTCATTTGTTATTATTCAGTTGTACCATCAACTACACAAAATAATCCATATTAATGAAGTTTTGAGACCACATGCTAAATCTTGCCATCTTTATAAATTAATCTGCCCTAAGGAAACCATTTCAAACTATACATTTTTGTTTCATTATTGGAATGGGTAGAAAAATGGCAGATGTAAATAATTAAGAAATTTGCCCAACTGCTTCTCAAATTTTCAGTGTAAGTTCTGGATCGAAAAATAACAGATGTGTGTATCTTGCACATCTGAGAAAGGAAAAGAAAACACAAGAACTCAAATGATTCTATAAAATCATTACATTTTATAATATACAGATAGGAGAAGAAGATATTCCATGCTATCTTGCTTCTTTAAAATAGAAATAAATAAAGTTGCTTTTACTTAATAAGAAATTAGAGCTGAACTGTACAGTCCCAACATAGCAATACCAAATGTTTAAAAAGGCTGTCTTTAAGATAGTATTCTGCTTTACAAAATGTATAATCAGATATAATCATATCACTAGGTTAACTTGTGACTCTGTGTGTCAGTTACAATTTGAAATTTGTTTTTAACAGAACAACAGAATTGGAAGGGACTTTGGAAGTCTTCTAGTCCAATTTCTTGCTCAAGCAGGAAATTTTTGTCTCAGGTGATCATGATACAAAGTGAAAATTTGATCTGGAATGATTTTTCTCTTCTTCCTAACCATTCTTTTATATATTATGTTTTTAACAATGAGTATTTCTGAAGCCTTAGACATTCTTAGTGCTTTTATTTGAAAGCTGTTTTAGAAGATTTGGGGCAGTTATTCATACTTCTGAGGCAGGACTTTCTAAAAAGCACATAACAAGCACTAGGGCAATAGTGTTCTTTCAGACTGACTTTACCTTCGTAGTGTTCCCCAAATATTACTTGAGTCTTCCAAATTCAGGTATAAGTGTATGAACAAATGACTTTAATTGCTGTAAGAAGAATGGTACAATGTATTTAACAGGAACATCAACAAAAGCAATAGAACCAGGAATCAAATAGGCTGAGTAACGATTAGGAAAGAGAGTGTTAAGTGATGTCTGTTATTGAAGAAAACCAGAATGAGACAAGGAAGATTCTTTCCATAACAACAGTATTAGAGTGTTTCAATATTTTTATAAATTATTCATTTATTCAACATTTTGAATATAGTATATTGTCAGAGCATATCATTTACAGAGGAAAAAAGAAATAATAAGTATCCAGGGTCTGATTACACTTCCAACATTTGGTGGACATATTGCTGAAATTTTTGCTAATCTTGCCAATGGCAAATGCCACCTATAAAACATTTTAGAGATTTTCCTTATATGCAGTAGCCATTGTCAGTTTGCATTTCTTATCCCAAAGTTTTTGCCATTTATCTAATTCTATAGTATAACCAATGTTTTTTGCCCATACAATCATTGTTTCTTTAACTTGTTCCTCTTCCATTTTAAAATTTAATAAGTAATTATATATATTTTAATCAGTTTTTCATCCGTCCCTAATAATATCAAACATTTATTGTCAATGCACATGTATATAATGAAAAAACATATCAAGTGCTGGTTCTTTGTAAAAACCCATATTTTTGCATCTTTCATTCTCATTACAATTTTTCCAAGTTAATAAGATTTGGAGGTATCAATGCTTCCATTGTAGAAATCTAGACGGGTATTTTCATATAATTTTGTAGTTTAATTTTTCCCCATACCAAAAGTAAAGCATTCCTCACATAATGTCTTTAAAAATATTTATGTATAGTACTCCTTCCATACCATAAGAAAGTGTGCCATTCTAACTGAAGACGATGCCTCTATAATAATAATAATAATAATAATAATAATAATAATAATAATAATAATAATAATAATAATAATAATAGTCTTCTATGTTTCAAATTTATCCATACCCATGTAAGTACAGATGCCTGATAACATAGCTACCAGTCTGGTAGTCCAAAATCCCCATTGTTTTTAGATTCCTGTAACATTTTCAATTTTATTCTTGCTTTTTCCCCTTGCCAAATATACTTCAAGATTATTCTATATAATTCTTCAAAATATTTTTTCTCTACTTTTATCAGTATCGTTTGGAATAAAAAAAGTAGCTTCAGTAATATATTCATTTCTTTGATAGGTGTAGATTTTTCTATTTCTCCAAATCCAGCTTGATTTGTTGCATTAATTTTATATAATTATCATCTTTAATTGTTGCACATCTTATTGTTAAACAGATGCCCAGATATTTAACTTTCTTTACTATCTGAAGATCTATTTTCTCTGTCAATTCCTTTCTCTATTTATCTGTAAGATTTTTAACTATTATTTTAATTTTTTCTTTGCTTATTTCAATCCTGCCACTTTTCCATATTCCTCAATTCTCTCTATCAATTTAGAGCATAACAGTTTCTGCAGTATAAAAACTAAATCATCTGCAAATGCTTGTAGTTTATATTTCTGGATCCTGTCTAATATTTCTAGTTAAAACTTCTAGTGTTAATATAAATAATAATGGGATAATGGGCAACCTTGTCTTGTGCCTTTTCTTATATAAAATTTTTTCTATCATATCTCCATTCATCATCACTTTAGCTCTTTGGTACATGTAAATCACCTTAATCATATTTATATGATTCGCCAAAATCCATGCATTTTAATTGTTGCAACATAAATTGCCCATTTACATTATCAAATGCTTTCTTGGCATCCAAAAAGATTAATGCTAGTTGTTTTTTACTATGTACTTCATAGTACTCCAATGTATCTATAATTATTTTAACATTGTTTCTAATTTGTCTCTTGGATAAAACCTATTTTGATCAAGTTATATGAACTCAATCAAAAATCTTTTTAATCCTTCAGCAATTATTGAAGCAAATATTTTGCAATCTGCATTTAATAAAGAAATTGGCCTATAATTCTTTATTTGTGTTGAATGAATCTTTTTGGGGGGATCAAAGTAACGTTAGCTTCTGTACAGGTATCTTAGCTTCTAATACAACTTCATTATACACCTCTAGCATTGACAAGCACAATGCATCTTGTAGATTTTTATAAATTACTGCTGGGTAACCATCTGGACTTGGTGTTTTATAGCTTTTTTTGTCTTTTGATTGCTTCTACTAATTCTGCCACTGTTATTCTTTCATTCAACATATTTTTCATCATTTCCGAGACTTTTGATAGATTGGCTTTTTCCAAGTATTGTATTATTTTTTCTTCTGGTACTTTTTCATAGTCATAGTTTCTTATAAAAGTCCTGAATTATATCTTTTTTCTTTTCCATTTGATAGTGTAGTATATCTTCCACATCCTGCAATTTACTTATGCATTTCTTCTCTTTCTCCTTCAGTTTATAGACTAGCCATCTTCCAGGTTTGTTAGCATTTTCAAAAAAAAATGTTTTACTTTTTACTAGTTGTGCCAGTTCTTCTTTTTCCATGATATTTAACTTATGCTTAATCATCTCCATTTGGTTTTTTAAGTGTATCTTTTGTGGTTCTTTTTGTAACTCTATTTCAAGTCTTTTAAATTCTTCTTCCAAAATCTTTTAATATTGTTTCTTTTTCTTTTTTTTCTTTTCTATATAAGTTATAGCTAATCCTCTAATATACGCTTTGCTGTGTCCCACACATTTTGTAATTAGGTTTCCTCTTTCCTTTTCTCTTTATAAAAAAATCCCATTTCTCTTTCATCAGTATAAATTATTTGTCTTTTATTATGGATTGATTTAAAGTCCATCTTAGTCTTCTGTTTTGTTCCTTCCAACTAATTTTTACTGAATTATGATTTGCCCATAGGTTTGTTTCTATTTCAATCTCTTGCATATTTGCACTCAGTTCTGGAGTCTTCCAAATCATACCTATTCTGGACCAAGATTAAGGCATATTAGAGTAAAATGCATATGGTTTCCCCCCTGGGTTCATTTCTCTTATGTATCTTGTATCGATAGTTCCTCTGTCATTTTAACAAAGGTTCTGGGTAAAGTCTTTCATATTTTTTTATTTGCTTTACTACTTTTATAGTCAAGTTTTGTATCAACTATAGCATTGAAATCTCATAAAAGACAGATATTTTCATATTCTGTTTCAAGTATCTTTATATGAAGTTTTTTATAAAATTCTTCTTGTCCATTGTTTGGTTCATAAATGGCAACTAAGACTATCTGTTTTTGATTTAAAGGCACTTCCACCATCAAAATTCCCCCTTCTACATCTTTGAAAATTTGTTTGGCACTTATTGTTTCTTTAACATACAGTATAGTATCACCCCTCTTCTTTTTTGTTACGATAATGAGTAAAATAGTTTTCCCAATTTAGGGTACTCCAATTTTTAATTGTGTTTTTTAATCTTGAAGTGATATTATGTCCTATCTTAATCTTTGTAGTTTTGAAAATATTTTTCTCCTTTTCATAGGGGAATTCAGTCCATTTATATTAACTGATCAGTTGCATATGTTTGTCAGTTTAAATGATGAGTGTGCCAGTTGCCTTGCTCCAAAATCAATAATGGCTTATTTAAAACCAATCTTTCATTAATATTCTATTTCACATAATGGCAACCAAATTTTCTAGCATTTCTTCAACAAGCTAGCAACTTTTTATCACTAAAGCTTCCAAACACTGGAATTCAATTATTCTGAAATTGAAAGTTTGCTATCTGAATGCCAACAGAGTAAAGTGACAGGGTTATTCTGCAGTGCTTCTGCAGTGCTTCTGGACACAATTGTCCTTCTAATTCATTCACAGTCTACCTTATGAAGTTATTTCAAAAAGAAAGCCAAGAAAATTCTAAAATATAAAAATGAATTCAGTTTTTTCCTCAATACTTACCAATGTGAGAACCTGTATCTGTAAAAATTTTTATTTAATATATAGCTACCGTTTCAATTCTTTCCCATATTTCAAAAACTTTATGTAAATATTTACTTGAAAGTATTAACATGTTTTTCATTGTTCGCATTTAGACTATGCATGAAAGAGTAACAAAACAAATCTAGTTCTGCCTACAGAATTAATATGGATAATTTAATTACATGCCAGATTCTATACCATGAGATAAATCTTTTACTCTCTCCCTCTCCTCCCCATCTCCTCCACTCTCTTTCTTTCACATACGTACATGCACATACAGAGACACTAGTTAAAAATAAAAACTGTGATAATCTTAGGTTCCCTATTGGGAAAAAAAATAATTCTCAAGTTTGAAAAAGAACAAGTGAAATGTAAAATAATGAAATTGTAGCTAAATTATGTGGTATGATGTGAACTCTTAACAACACCTATATAAATTGATAAACAAACTTAAAATTAGAACAAGGTTTTCATTGCTAAGAAATACAGCTGGAATGCTAATCACTAAGGTTTCTTTTTAATAATTCCAACATATGGTCCAAAATCTAGGTTTCTAAAACTGCCAGTCCATTTTGTAATTATGCTAAATAGCACCTACTGTGACACTTTCTTTGTCTCTTACACCCCCACATACAATTCACTGAATGAGAATATGGTTGTAAACATGCAAAATTTGGGATTATGCTGATCCTTTGTTATTCTAGATGTAATTATATAAGCAAGTACAGCTCAGTGGGTTTAGCAAGATTACCTTGGCAAATCTCAGTTGTAAAACATTCTTAAATTCAAAAGAGATGAATTAATGATTAAATTATCTTGCTATTGTTCTTAAACTAGTTTTTCTTTTGCTTAGTTCCTGATACTGCATTTGCCTAACAGACATTTCTTTAAAATGATTACTTAATCAGGGGCACAATACTGGATTTACAAAAATATTTATGTATTGAGGATTACAAAACTGATCACTTCTATCAAGAAGCATACTTTTAGTGTGTGTGTGTGTGTGTATACACCCACCCACATACACCCACCAAACTTATCACTTGTCAACAAGCATACTTCCATTGTATGTGTGTGTACACAAACACACACACATACATTTATATTTATACTCAGTATAAATGTTTTTATTATAATGCAAATTCCTCAAATATATATGCAATGTATCCTGTTTATGTTTTCCTTGCCATTTTTATTCTAATCACTAATCTGACTATATTTGTACATATTTTCTCTCTATTTCCCAATGTACACTTTTTTGGGTACAATATTCTACAATATTCTGGCCAATTTGTGATTGGACACACAAGGAATTTATTTCTGATGCATAAGCCCTCAATGAATATACAAATAACAAAGTAATATAATCATAAAATACAATAGTAGAAGATAATAGGAAAAATGACAAGATAATAGTTATAAAGTCCTACTAAATAGGTAAATATTCTTAGGCATAATGCAGTGCTGTGGGAATTAGGTGTTCAGCAGAGTGATGGCATGAGAGGGGTGAAACTGTCTCTGTGTCTAGTTGTTTTGGCACGCAATGCCCTATAGTGGTGTCTGGGGGGAAGTGCTGGAACAGTTTGTGTCCAGGATGTGAGGGATCTATAGATATTTTGTCAGCCCTCTTTCTAGCTCTTGCAGTATACAGTACAGGTCCTCAATGGAAGACAGACCTTTGCAATTGTTTTTTTCTGCAGTCTTAACTATCTGTTGAAGTCTGTACTTGTTCTGTTTGGTTACTGTATCAAACTAGACAGTTATAGAAGTACAAATGGCAAACTCAATAATTCCCCTGTAGAACTTTATCAGCAACTCCTTGGGCAGCAGGAGATTTCTGAGTTGAGGTAAGAAATGCATGCTTTGTTGTGCCTTTTTAATGAGAGTTCTAATATTAGCTGTTCTAGGAGACTGTAGAACTCAGAAACCTGAAGGTCTCTGCTGTTGACACGTCTAATATTGTAAGAGGTGGTAGAATAGGAGGACTGTTCCTAATATCTACTATCATCTCTACAATTTTGTGTTCAGCTCCAATTGTTCTGGTTGCACAACAGGGCCAATTGTTCAACCTCCTATCTGCATGCAGATTTATTCCCATCCTAAATAAGACCAATGACTGTTGTATCATCTGCAAACATCAGTATTTTAACCAGTGGTAGGATTCAATTTTTTTTTACTACCAATTTTGTGGGCATGGCTTGGTGGGCATGGCAGGGGAAGGATACTGTAAAATCTTCGGTCAGAGGTGTTATTTGCCAGTTCTCCAAACTACTCAAAATATTTTCTGTCAGTTCTCCAGAACTGGTCAGAACCTGCTGAATACCACCTCTGATTTTAACAGAGGGGTCTTTTGAGATGTAGTCATTAGTATAAAGAGAAAACAATAATGGAAAGAGCACAGAACCTGAGGTGGGGAGGGGCTGTTGCAATTAAACAGACATTCAATGTGATTTTACCTAACTTCACCTGCTGCTTTCTATGTGTTAGCTTATAATCTACCTATAAGTGGTTGAGTCAGTTTAGAGAGAAGAATTTCTGGAATTATGGTATTCAATGCCGAGCTGAAGTCTATAAAAAGGACCCTTGGGGATTCAAGATGTTGTAAGATGTAGTGTAATGCCACGTTAACAGCATCATCTGCTGAACTAGTTCATGGTAGGCAAATTACAAAGAGGTCTAGCAGCAGATCCATGATGATTTTCAGGTAGACCAGCACTAACCTTTCAAAAGTTTTCATAACTACAAATGTTAGACAACTGGTCTGTAGTCATTCAGTTCCTTGATGGTGTAAATTTGATTTTAAAAGTGTTTAAATTATGATTTTGAACTATACAGAAAAAAGGTGTTTACTATATGGATTTGGGAAAGTTAATAGATTAAGATTCCCAGAAGTATTTGGAATTATATTTTTTAGTTATTTAGAAATATTTCCACATTGGAAAATGGTGACTGTTTTGATCTGAAAGAACTTTTTTTAGAAATGACAAACAAAAGGATGAAATTTACAGATTGATACAAAAGAAACCTGTTAAGGTTCATAAATTTTTTTTGCTTTGAAACATAGATGATCAGCAAAGTACCTCTGGGACTTTTTTTGAAGGGATTAAAGAATAATTTTGTGTAATGGAAAGTATATAAGATTAGCTTGTTTGCTGAGAGTTAAAAGAAGATAGTTATTTTTGGTTGCCTTTTCTGAATTTTTGATGTCAAAGCTTCATTTATATTGCATTTGGACTCTGTTATCTTTAATTAAAAGATGAACTATGGGGAGATCTTTTATTTAGAGATTGTGATGCACTTTTAAAATTATTTTATCTGTTGCAATGAAGAAGTTAATTCATCTTTTCCTTCCTTTTTTAACCATTTAACTATTTTTTGTAGTTTTATTCATTTTCATTCTTTTCATTTATACTTCATAAAATTACTTGGGGAAAAAATAAATATATTTCTCCTCATGTTAGGTAAGCAAATCAGTGAAATTTAAGCATATTTTATGATAAAACGTTGTTTAGATATAAATATATTATTGGATTGTAACTTGATACTATTTTCAACAGCATCCTATATTTGACTGCATTTCATGTTACTACATTAAAATTATGTATTGTTTGTCATAAGTATATATTCTTCGCATTTTATTCTGTTCATCTATTCATTTTCATTAAATAATGGAATAATTATTGTATAATTGAATAATTATTTTGTTAAAAACAAGTCTTTTTCACATTCTTGTAAACTTTGGCTAGAGCCATATAATTTTATTATCAATTGCACATTTTCTTCAGAATTCTTTTGGTAAAAGTTTAATGATAAATTAATGATAATATTATTCTATAAAATACGGTGTGTATATGTGCTATATTTGTAGAACTTGAATTTCTAAAAATGGGTATCTTAGCAGGTGGCAATGCCAGGTATATGCTACCCCAGATATCAGTAACGACAGACCTATTACTGTGCGTGAAAGAAAAATAATACATGCAGCAAAGTTCTGAATACAAGTAATCTAGATAGTAGATAGTGGTCTTTTGTGAGCATAAATTGCTCTGTGTGCATTCTGAAAAAAACAAAAGCTTTTCAGTCTCATTCAAAGAACACACTGAAACTAATAAAACATATTCAAAAATTTATGTTATAAATTAAAACAGAAAGTTTGGATATTAATACTTCATAGAAGTAAAGATAATCCTTGTGTACCTAATCACACTTTGCCAAATAAAGTATTCTATTCAATTCTATTCCATCCTATCATATTCTAAACACTTTTGTTGACCAGTGATATTTTATTCATAAGATACTTGTTCTTATTTTATTCTAACATAACAAAATTAAACAGATGAAAACATAAAAACAGCATGATATACATATATTTCTAATTCACCTACAAGTAAATCAAATAGTAGTCACATTTAATTCTCTAATCATTTGACTCATCAGTCTTATGACACAAATACTAATCCTGCACAGCAGCAGGAACTTAAAATAAAAACAAACTTACCTTGTGCTGTGAAACTCATTGCTGCTGAAGTGGTGATAAACCGTGGACACAGGTATCAAATGTTCAAAATTGCTTCTCTTTCAGTAGGCTAATCAGTCTGATGTCAATCTATAGCATTCAATCTGTTAATAGGGAAAAATACATTACACAACATATAAATAACTGTAAGAATGATCTAAAATTCATTTAGTATTGATAAAATGTTCATACTTAGTGAAATTATATTTCTTTTCTTTTACCTTCTACCTCCAAGATTTGATTGGAGGAAAAGGGCGTTGGTACTTACCTGACACGCCCATTCTCCTTGAGCTGCGAAGAGCATCCAGTAGTGGGAGGTGCTTCAGTCTCTGCTTATCTAGACTGGGCTTAATTTGTGGAACGCTCCTCTTCCTCCAAGGGACTCCTCCCCAGCGTTCCCCAGTTTTGGCGAAGATGAGAGAAACAAACACCCTCACCCTTAATACTGTAAAAATTTGTTGGCCGAAACAAGATCCCACAAGACGGAAGAGGGTGGGGCTGGATGCTCTTTGAAGCTCAAGGAGAACAGGCATGTCAGGTAAGTATCAACGCCCTTTCTCCCACGAGCTGCTCAGAGCACCCAGTAGTGGGACATATCAAAGCTTGGCCTGTCCTACGGGAGGGACCCTGTCTGTCTTGGGATCCCCTCCTGGTCCCTGTGGACCCATTGCAGAACCCTTCTGACAAAGGAGGCCTAGGCTGATGCAAACACATCTATTTTATAATGCCTAATGAAAGGTGATGGAGAGGCCCAGGTTGCGGCACGACAGATGTCAATGATTGGTGCCTGCGTGGCCCATGCTGATGATGTTGCAGTGCCCCTGGGCACCTGAAGTGCTTGAGTCTGATACGTTTTCGCTATTGCGGCCCATAGCCAGCAGCCTATTGTTGAGGATGAGACCTTGCATCCCTGATTGTTGGGCTGAAAAGACATAAATAAAGCCTTCATTTTTCTAAAAGAGGCTGTGCAGTGAATATATATATTCGTAATGCTCGCCTCACGTCCAGCTGATGCCATTGTCATTCCAGCCCTTGGAATGGCCTGGGACAAAAATTAGGAAGTATCAGTCCTTGTGCCCTGTGAAAGGCTGAATTAACTTTGGGTATGAACGTAGGATTGAGACGAAGAATGACCTTGTTGGAATGGAAGATGCAAAGACCTTGTCTGATCAACAAGGCTGCCAGTTCTGAAATACAACGAGTGGAAGTGATCGCTAAAAGAAAAACTACTTTATATGTCAGAAATTGGAGACTTGACGATTGCAAAGGCTCGAAAGGGCACTTAGTGAGTGCAAGAAGGACCTTGTTAAGGTCCAAAGTGGAATAACAGTGAACCGTTGGCGGGCATAAGTTTGTGGCTCCTCGAAGGAAACACTGTATGCATGGATGATGGGAAAGAGGTAGGAGACCTTCATAAGTGATGACTGACGCCAAGGCCGCCACTTGTCTTTTCAACGTATTAGGTGATAATCCCGTCAAGCCCCTCTTGTAAGAACTCTAGGATCTGAGCCACAGATGGAGAAATGGTATCAATTTGAGACTTGGTACATCAATATTAATATGTCTTGGTTGCGTACCTGTGGAAGGAAGCTGCGGGGAGCCAGGTGTACCGCTCAAAGCTCCAGCCAGTTTATG
Organism: Pseudonaja textilis; assembly: GCF_049901715.1. Taxonomy (NCBI): domain Eukaryota; kingdom Metazoa; phylum Chordata; class Lepidosauria; order Squamata; family Elapidae; genus Pseudonaja; species Pseudonaja textilis. The sequence continues at coordinate 34,853,606 of NC_142008.1, read as the reverse complement.
CTCCGCGATCGTTCTATGGAGGACCAGCGGCCTTGGGCTGTGAGCAATTGAAAGTGAGCTCCCCATCCAATCAGGCTGGCATCAGTGGTGATGGTAAGTCTTTGGGGCTCTTTGAATAGGCAACATTTGTTTATGGCTGGTCTGGTCCACCAGAGGAAAGATATGAGGACCTGTGATAGAACTTTGACCTTGTATTTGGAGTTGCTTCGGCCGGATCGCTGGTACGGGAGTAGGAACCACTGGAGGGATCTAGTGTGGAGCGGGGCCCAAGGAATAATAGATATACATGAGATCATCTTGCCTAACAATTTTGATAGATCAGCTAGGGACACCCTCCTATGAAACCTGACCTCCTTAACTAATTGATGAATGCTGTCTTGTCTATCTGGTGACAGGAAAACTTTGCCTTCTACTGAATCTATGATTACCCCCAGATGGATTAATCGAGTCGAAGGTGTTAAATTACACTTTTCACAATTGTTTGAGAACCCGTGTAGTTGTAGGGAGTGTAATATGGTCTGAGTATCTATGACTGATTGATGAACAGAAGATGACAAAATTAAGATATCATCGAGGTAACACTGCAGTCGTATGGGGACACCCTGGAGATGAGCAGCGAGGGCTGCGAGAACCTTTGTTAAGGTTCTGGGGGCAGAGGCTAGTCCAAAGGGAAGAGCCACATATTCAAAATGGATATTACTATAATAGAATCGTAAAAATTTATAGTGGGAAGGCCGAATTGGAATATGTAAGTACACCTCCATCAGATCTATAGATGTAAGGATGTCATCTTTTCTGATACCAAGTAAGATAGATTGTAGGGTGTGCATTTTAAATTTGCGATATACTAAAAATTGATTAAGGGGTTTCAAATCCAAGATTGCTCTCCACCCCCCTGAACTTTTGGGAACAACGAAAAGATGTGAATAGAAACCTCACCCTCGTTGGTCGGTAGCTACTGGTTGGATGGCTCGTATGTCCAGTAGATGCTGAATAGCCGTTTCCATAAGATTTCGTTTAACTGGATCTCTGGAAAGAGGGCACACCATAAAGAAGTCTGGGGGAACGGATTGAAACTCCAATGTGAGGCCAAATCTGATCATGTTTCTGACCCAGGAATCAGATGTTGAGGAGTCCCATTGGTCCACAAATAATTTAAGGCGGCCGCCAATGGGAGCCAGGTCCATGGGGTTATCTTGGACACTGGAAAAATCTATTTCCTGCTCCTCTGAAGGATTTCTTGGGTTGGCCACCCCTTCTGTTCCTATCCCCAAAGTCTGACCTCTCTGGCTGTTGCCCTGGTCAGAAAAGTGGGGGTCTCTGGTATCTGGTTGAGAATGGTTCCTGATAAAAGGGCCAAAAGGATCCCCCACGAAAGGACTGAGGGTTTCTAAGGTCTGACTTCCAAAAAAGGGAGGGCAAAATTTTCTTTTTGTTTCAAGTCTCGATGAGTAACGGATCGAAGGAAGGGCCAAACAGTCTGTCTCCTGCTAGAAGAGATGAAGCAAACTTGCATTTATGTTTAATATCTGCTTGCCAATTCTTTAACCATAGCAAGCGTCACGCTATGACATGTGAAGTGATGGCTTGGCTGAAAACTTAACTGCATGAAAGGTTGCGTCAGCTGAGAATTCGGCAGCTGCTATAAGCTTTGCAATGTCTCGGTGTGCTCTAGTGTTGGAATTGGGGACATGATCCCATAATAGCCGGAGCCATCTAAGGGAAGAACGGGTAAAGAAGGAAGTGGCCATGGCCGCTCTGATGGCCCACGCATCAGACTGATGGGCCCTGTGTAGGGCCAGCTCAGCCCGTTTGTCCTCCGGCTTTAATGCCTCCAGCGCCTCACTGGGAATGGAGGACGAGGATGCTAATCCCACAATGGGTTCGTCTACCTCAGGAGTATTCAACAATTTTAAGAAATCTGGGGCCAAATTAAAGAATTTCCTGTTGCAACCAGTGGTGGCTGGGTTCACTGTTGCAGAAGTCCAGTGTTTCTGTACCAGGTCTGCAAACATGTGAGGGACTGGAATCATGTCTGCCTCAACTACAGGTTGGGTGAAAATGAGATCCTCTGGTCCCTCGTCTGATGCAGTTGGAGTGGTAGAAGGGGCCGGCTTGTCCAGTCGCGCAGTATTTTTGGCCTTGAATAATAGAGATTTGAAAAGTTGTGGCCGGAACAAGCCTGTAAATACAGGTTGGTTGGGAACAAGGCCCTCATCCTCAGACATTCCCCTTTCTAAGGGGTCTGCTTCTGACATGGCCGGGTCAGTATCATGCATTGATTCTGATTCACTCTGGTCCATACGCTCAATGTGTTCCACCTCTTCCGCCTCCTCCTCCTGCGGCTCCTGTAGGAGCATATCCCTTGACACTGTACCTGGGTCTAATGTAGCTCCGACCTGGCCAATGATTGAACTGATTGCGAATCATACTCAGCAGGTGCGGGATGATCGCTGGTCAGAACCACATGTTGCAGGCCTGCTGCAATTCCCTGACAGATAGCTATCTCCATCCAGGTCTTTATTCGCTCTGGCACATCATCTGGAAGAGATTGTTCCTGTTGAAGACCGGCAGCCGTTGGTGTGAACATCGAACATCGTATTCTTCGCATGTTTGGTGATTGAGCTGACTGGGCCTGTTGACTCAGGGGAGCCATGCTGTGCCTGGATGAGAGGGAGAGATCTAGGGGGGTAGGAGGGAGGAAAGAGGAGAACGGCTCTGGATTGTGGGGTGAGAAGGCTTGAGAGGTCCTGTGTGCCTCCTGTGTGCACTTATCTATTTGTTTTTCCAGTGCCTTGTGGCGCCTGTTGGCATCCTTTTCTGATGCCTTAGAAGTTCCTTTTTTTTGCTTAGGATTGTGTTGAGATTTGGAGTTGTCCCTTGAAGTTGAGGAGTGTGAACCACTACCCCCTGCCATTGTGATTGTGGAAGGATCAGTACGCTCATTATTTAATGCTATATTGTGTAGGCTGTTGGCGCGCCCAGGGACCTGGCCAAGAATGGACAGGGTGCCCTAAAATCAAACCCCCCATTTTTTTGTCTTGGTTTTTTTTTTAAAAAAAAATGGATATCTGCTTCAAAATTGAGTCGTATCTCAACAAATAATTTATTATTGTTATGAAACTGCCAGTATTATTATATTGGTATGATTAATATTATCAGAGCTTATGGGTATGCAAATATATATCAAATTTGGATGTCCCAATCAGCCAAATTGAGAATGCCTAGCAGGCCAAATAAACACTCACAGGCCTTCAACAGCTTCCCTGCACAGGCAGACGCTGGCCTAGGTGCTTGCTGTTGTGCTGCTAGATAGGGAGAACTGTGAGGGTTGAGCCAACAATACGAATTAACAAAAGCCTTGAATATGTTGGAAACAAGGTTGTAATGATTCCTAGGGGTATTTTGTGTAAAAAAAACCCTTCAATCCGGAATAAGGATTACCTCACACAGTCTATTGAATTGGCACTCAACGCGGCCATGCTGTCCCTTTACAATTAAAAAAAATGTGGCACGCGCGCCAGCAGCAATCTTCCGCCAAGAAAAAGAGATAAGTTTCAACAGCCTTCCTAAGGGCTAAACCGGCAGGGAGGGGTGAAATAATGAGGCAATTACACCTCCACCCCTAAATGGCGTTCTTGGGGGAAAAAAGAAACTGTGATACGACTGAGGAGAGAGCGAGAGGAAAAAAGCCTCACCGTTTAAATGATAAAGCTGCTCGGCGATCGTAATGGCAAGGGTAGGGCTAGTGGTTGGGGGGGCAAAATGAAATCGAAGCCTCCCTGTGCTTAGGAGCGCTTCCTGATAATGCGATCCCCGACGGTCAGATGGCAAGGGCAGAGTCGGTAAGAAAAGAACAATTGACCATCTGCAAACCTTAAAGAGAATTGTCCTTTTTCGGCCAAGGATTAATGAGAAGCACTGCCTATCTCTCACAAGGCTGAGCCAAAACTGGGGAACGCTGGGGAGGAGTCCTGTGGAGGAGGAGGAGCGTTCCACAAATTAAGTCCAACCTAGATAAGCAGAGAAGGAAGCACCTCCCACTACTGGATGCTCTGAGAAGCTCGTGGGAGAACATCTGATTTCCCAATTGTAATTTTTTTGTACTTTCTATGTAAAGATAAGGATGTTTTCCTCTTTTTCAAAGAAGCGCATATTATACCTACTAATTGTTTTGTAAATCTCTATTAGATTCTCTACGAATCTGCAAAAAATATGAAACTGCAAATAAAAACTGCAACTGAAAATAAATGAATTTATAACTTAGAGGTGGCACACTTATATTGAGATTTCACGGGAAACCAATTTATAGAAGAAGTGTCTTTTTTAAATTAGAATTTAAGATGGAATATACAAATGTGACAGTTAAAAGTACTAAAGTATAATGATTATGAAGTTATCATAAGTGAATTAAATAATGACAAATATTTCGAATAATACAATAAAATAGAAAATGTGTAAAAGCACTGTTAAGATAAGGAATTGGATACAAAAATTGAATACGTAACCATGGTCATATTTGTATGTATATGTGAAACCTATAGTCATGCTATCCACTAAAAAGAGACGTTAAAATATGGAAAACTGAATAAAACTTGTTTTTAAAAAAGAAGAAAATTGAGAGAGAATTGGTTTTCTTTTTTAAAGAAAATAAAAAGGATGCATCTTTACACAATCTCTGGGACACAGTGAAGGCCTACACAAAGAGGTTTGATAATAGAATATACAAGGAAAAGAAATATAAAACAGAAAAAAACTTTTAAAATACTGGAAGACGACTATAAGACACTGGAAAAAGAGTTACAGAAATTTCCACAAAAAAGACATTAAAATTAAAATGGACATAACTAAACATAAAATGGGATTAATGGAAAAAGAGAAATTAGCACAAAAAATTAAAAATGCTAAACAGAATTATTTTGAAGATGCAAACAAACCAGGCAGATGGTTAGCCTATAAACCGAGAAAGGAAAGAGAATCAAGAAGGATAAGTCAACTAACAGATGAAGGAGGACGTGTCTGCTATGGAAATGCAGAGAAGAAGAAAAATTATACAGGATTATTATGGAAAATTGTTATCATCAAGGGAATATTCAAGAAGAAAGAATTAAGCAATATTTACAGGAAGCGAATTTACCCCAGATACCCAAAGACATTGAAACAATGTTAAAAGGGAACATAACTATGATGGAATTAACAGAAGCTTTAAAAAAACAAAACGTTGAAAAAGCACCAGGTCCAGATGGATTGCCAGCATAATTTTACAAGATATTTCAGGAAACGCTGAATCTTCAATTACTTGAAGTTATAAATGAAGTTATGTCAAAGAAGAGAATACCCAAAACATGGTCAGAAGCATACATTACACTTGTACTGAAGGAAGATACAGATCCACAGCAAGTTAAAAACTATAGACCTATATCCCTATTAAATTCAGACTATAAAATCTTTGCTTCAATCTTGGCAGAAAGACTGAAAAGACATTTAAAGGGTCGTTGGTCCTAACCTGACACGACCTTTCTCTTTGTGTGGAGATAGCATTCAGGATCGGGTGAGCAGTCTCTGCCTGTGATTGGACTGAGTCTGTGAAAACTTTGATGACACTCCCTCTGCTGCTAGGGACCTCCCCAGAAATTGGCAAAGGAATAGTGACAGACTGACATGTTCTCCTGTAAGTATAATACACACCATTACATTCGGAACGCACCACGAAAGGGTGAGAATGAATGCTATATCCACACAAAGAGAAAGGTCATATCAGGTTAGGACCAATGACCCTTCTCCATTGTGGTGGAGATAGCATTCAGGATTGGGACATACCAAAGCTGGCTGTCCTACAGGGGGGCCTAGTGCAGTCCTGGTCCCTTATACAGAATGGACTTTTTGCAGAACCCTCCATCCAAAAGCTGCCTCAGCAGAAGCAAATGAGTCCAGCTTATAGTGCCTGATGAACGAAGGAGGAGAGGCCCAGGTAGCCTCCCTGCAAACCTCCTCCAGAGAAGCCTGGGTGGCCCACGCCGTCGATGTTGACACGCTTCTTGTTGAATGCGCTGTTATCCTTGGAGGAACTGCAAGTCCCTTTGGTAGGCCTTGGATATGCAAAATCTTATCCATCTCCCCACAGTCGTTGGAGTTACCTTGCAGCCCATGGTGGAAGGTTGAAAAGAAACAAGGAGGGATTCAGACCTCCTGAAGGACGATGTCCTCTTAATGTAAATACTCAATGCCCTCTGAACGTCCAGAGTATACCATTGTCTTTCTAATGCATGCACAGGATGCAGACAAACATCAGGTAAAATTACTTCTTGGGAACTGTGGAACAATGAGTTCACCTTTGGCATGAACGAAGGGGTCTAGTCTTAACACCACTCGATTGGTGTGAAACACACAAAGGTCTTTACTGACAGACAAGGCTGCCAGGTCTGAAATCCTTCTGGCAGAGGCGATCGCTACCAGAAAGGCTACCTTACAAGAAAAAAACTGCAAGGGAATTGACCTCAGTGGTTCAAATGGGGCCTCAGTCAGTGACTGCAGTACTTTAGAGAGGTCCCATATTGGATATCGATGAACCATTGGAGGCCTCAGGTTTGTAGCCTCCTTCAGAAACCTGTGGACCATGGGATGTCTAGACAAAGATTCCACTCCCCCCCAAGGATAGAACAGAGGACAAGGCTGCAACCTGCCCCCGCAGAGTATTAGGTGAAAGCCCTTTGTCCAGGCCCTCTTGGAGGAAGTCCAACACCTGGGCAATTGAGGCCCCAGAAGGGACAATGTCATACTTACAACACCATGCGCTGAAAGCTTTCCAGGTTGTATCGTAGATGCGGTTGGTGGAAGGTCTCCTGGAGACCTGGATAGTTTTTACTACTCTGGAGGAATAATTGTCCCAGATCAGAGATCCCCGCTCAATCTCCAGATGGCCAAGTGAAGCCACTGGGGCTCTGGATGCAAGATTGGCCCCTGACTGAGCAACACTCTGTACTCCGGTATCCTCCAAGGTCTGGAAATGGAAAGGTTTACTAAGTCTGCAAACCATGACCTCCTGGGCCAATGAGGGACTACAAGGATAAGCTCTGCTCCTTCCAACAGTTTCTGGATGACCCTCAGGATCAGGGGTAGAGGAAGAAAGGCATACAGGAGCTCCAGTGGCCAAGGGCTACGTAAGGCGTTCGTTCCCTCCGCCCCCAGAACTGCAAACCTGGAATAGAATCTCAGAAGTTGTTTGTTGTTCTGGGAAGCAAAGAGATCCACTGCTAGGCATTCAAAGTGCTCCAACAGCTCCTGAAGCAAATCAGGATGCAAACGCCACTCTGCATGGTCAATGGTGGCTCTGCTAAGCCAGTCAGCCTCAACATTGGCCACAACTGCAATGTGCTCAGCTCTGAGCGACCCAGATGTCTCTGTCCATAAACCGAGCTGCTCTGCCTCCAGTATCAGAGGCCCTGAATGAGTCCCACCTTGGCGGTTAATGTGAGCCTTGGTTGACACATTGTCAGTAAAGATTAGGATGTCCTTACCTGAGACCATGTCCTCTAATTGTCTCAGAGCCAGATGGACTGCTCAAAGTTCAAACCAATTAATATTATGGTCCAAATCTGCCTGGGACCATTGTCCTTGGAGCACCCTAGATTGAATGTGGGCACTCCAGCCATGAAGACTGGCATCTGTAGTCAGTACTAACCTGTTCAGTTCCTTGAATAGGAGTCCCATGGAAAGCGCCTCAGATGACCACTATCTTAAAGACTTAAGGACCAATGGAGTTAACCTGACCTGTAAGAGGGAACAACTCCTACCTGTCTTCTGATAAAGTAGAAGGAACCATTGGAGTGACCTGGCATGCAGTCTAACCCAGGGCACTATATTAATGCATGATATCATTTTCTCCGGGAGCTTAGAAATCGTAGCCAGGGATATCCTAGGTTTAGATTTCACTTGTCCAATTAACTCCCTGATACTCTCCTGACGTTCTTGGGATAAGGACACGTTGCAGGAATTAGTATCTATAACAGCTCCCAGATGGAGTAAGGTATTGGTGGGAGTGAAGTGGCTTTTGGTCTCATTGACAGAGAAGCTATGCTCTTGGAGCATCTGAATGGTGATCTCTAAATCCTCTACAGCTCTAGATGGGGAAGATGACTGGACCAGTATGTCATTGATAGAACACTGGACCCTAACTGGTATAGGCCTAAGGTGGGCTGCCAGGGCTGCCAACAGCTTAGTGAACAACCTGGGGGTTGAGGAAAGTCCAAAGAGTAAGACCCTGTATTGGTAGTGTCTCCCATTGTAGCAGAACCTGAGGAATTGTCGATGAGCAGGGATAATAGGGGCATGGAGATAGGCCTCCTTTAAATCAGTGGAGGTAAGTCCCCCTCCCTAATTCCCTCCAGGATGGACTGGAGTGAATGCATCTTGAACCACCTGTATTTCACCTGGCAGTTAAGGTGCTTCAAATCCAGAATTGCCCTCCAACCCCCTGAGGCTTTTGGGATTACAAATAATATGGAATAGAATCACATGCCTTGTTGACCCTCAGACACCGGCTGAATAGGTTGAATCTCCAGCAGGTGCTGAATAGCTGTTTCCATAAAGTTCCTTCTCTCTATATTCCTAGAGATAGGGCAATGAATGAAAAACTTCAGGGGCATAGAGAGGAATTCTATAGATAGTCCGGAGCGTACTGTCTCCAGAACCCAGGTGTCAGTGGTTACTTCCCCCAATGCATGGCAAACAAGGCCAGACGTCCCCCAATGGGAGGGTTGGTCTCTATTTTATCTGGGGCATCAGGATGACCCCCAGCCCCTCGAAAGGGCCAGTTATTGTTAAAAGGACAATTTCTACCTGTCCTGTCCTGGCATTGTTCCTGCCTGGGGCGAAAGACCTCTGGGGTCTAGGGAATCCCACTCCTGTTTTGAGGGTCCTATAATAGGAGTGTCTGGCATAGGGAGTTGGCCTATAATCACTTTTTCCCTTTGTCCTTGGGAGTCCACTAGGACCTTGTCCAGAGCCTCTCCAAACAATTTATCCCCTTTAAATGGGGTCGTGGCCAACCTCCACTTGTGCCTCAAATCAGCCTGCCATTGCTTTAGCCAGAGCAAGCAACGAGAGGTCACTGTTCCCCCTATTGCCCTGGACGCAAATCTGGCACCACTCAGTGTGGCATCTGCTGGAAATTCTACTGCTGCCAATAGTTTGTTCACATGCAGGTGTGATCTGACATCCTCCAGTGGAATTCTCTCCTGGAGCCAGATGAGAGAGGCCCTGTTGAAGAAAGATGCGGCTGTGGAAGCTTTCACTGCCCATGCTGCTGACAGGTGTGTTCTTTGCAATGTTTGCTCAGCCTTCTTGTCCTCAGCCTTCAGTGAGTCCTCAGGCTCCCCAGGGATGTCTGTGTTGGCTTGCAGGGCTGCAACTGGGGCATCATCATTGGGCACTTCCAGGGCCTTGGAAAGATTGTCTCCTACATTAAACAATTTCTTGTCTAGGGAGGAAGGGCTTGGACCGGACCCGAGGGACGACCACTGTCTTTGGATGACTGTGGTGAACATCTTTGGCGCAGGCATGACATCTGCTGTGACTGTTTTCTCAGAAAACAATGGGTCATTGGGGTCTTCAGAGGGGACTGCAGGCTCCTGTGGTTCAGGGACTAAGCCTCGCCCTGTGGCCTTTTTGGCCTTAAAGAGGAGAGATCTAAATATGGCAGGATGGAACAAGCCAGGGATAGAGCCTTGGTCAGCCTCGTTGAGGCCCTCATCATCGGAATAGTTTCTGTCCATCAGCTGGCCACTGTCAGACTCCAACGATCTTACTCTGGAGTCACGCTGCAGCCTTTCACTTTCCTAAACCTACTCTCACTACCTGTACTCTTCGCTGCAGGTCTTCTGCACCTTTAAAGGCTACCGCGGTTAATCTCAGCGTCTCCAATGGCTAAAACCACTGGGAGCCTCCCAAGCCAAAGTGCGGGAAGGAGGTGAGGATGGTATTCAAACTCCTCCCGCAACCAGAACCTTTGTACCTTGTATATCAGCCCTCAGCCGATCCAAAGTCCAACAACCAGGGCAGAGCCCTGGCCATGCTGCAGTTTGACAGCTGTCAAAGTGGTAGACCAGTTCCAGCTTGCAATAGAATTCAGGATTGGTGATTTTATTCCTATTTTTCCAATCAATTTGCAATGATTTGTTAAATTTGCTAGAAGAAATTAACACGTTGTCCAACAAGCTGAGCCAATTTCTGGGGAGATCCCTAGCAGCAGAGGGAGCATCATCAAAGTTTTGACAGACTCAGTCCAATCACAGGCAGAGACTGATCACCCAATCCTGAATGCTATCTCCACCACAATGGAGAATAACTTTATTCGTGCTGATCAAAACGGATTTCTGCCAAAGAGACAAATTAAAGATAATATCAAAATAATTCTGGATACTTTGGAATACTATGAGGCACGTCCTGAAAAGCAAATGGCTCTGATGATTTTAGATGCACAAAAAGCCTTTGACAATGTGAGTTGGCGATTTGTTATTGCAACTGGAGCAAATGGGCGTTGGTAAATAATTTTTTCAAGCCATAGAAACGATATATTATAAGCAAATTGCAAAGGTTATGATAAACGGAGAGTTAACAGATTCTATAGATATAGGAAAAGGGACTAGACAAGTTTGTCCACTGTCACCTCTGTTGCTTGTGTTAACATTAGAAGTGCTGAATAGGAACATTAGAAAAGAAAAAGAAATAAAAGGAATGAAAATTAAAAAGGAAGTATATAAATTGCAAGCTTTTGCAGATGACCCGGTATTTATATTAGAGGATCCACTGGAAAGAGCTCCTAAATTAATAGAAAAGGTAGAAGAGTATGGAAAAGTAGCAGGTTTGAAAATAAATGAAGATAAAACAAAGATATTAACAAAGAACATAGTAGCAAGATGAAAGAAAGAGTTGGAGGAAGTCTTGGAAATCCAGGTCACAAATAAGGTTAAGTATTTAGGGATATATATATAACAGCAAGATGTAGTACACTGAAAGAGGAAACTATCTTAAACTCAAACAACAGAATGTGACAGACTTGACAAAATGGGAAAATTTACAATTATCATTGATTGGGAGAATATCTACAGTTAAGATGAATGTATTGCCTAGAATTTTATATTTATTCCAGACAATTCCAATTAGATTGGGGAAAGAGTTCTTTGAAGATTTAAACAAAATAGTGTTAAAATACATTTGGCAGGGAAAGAAAGTGAGAATAAAACTTATACTGTTACAAGATGCAAGAATAAGAGGAGGGTTCGCTTTGCCCAATTGGGAATTATATTATCAGATGACAAACTTGATGTGGTAAAGGAATGGATAATATTAAGGAACAGTAGATTATTAACTTTAGAAGGACACGACTTGCTGTTGGGATGGCATGCTTTCCTCTGGTATAAGAGAACTAAAACACAGGGGTGTTTTAGAAGACATTATATTCGAGAGGCATTGTTTTTAAACTGGGAAAAGATAAAAAGACAATATTATTTAATAATTCCATTATGGATATCTACTATTGAAGCTTTTTCTTATCCAATAACATATAAAAATGAACAAACAGATATGGTGAGATATTGAATGAAAAGAGTGAACTTAAATCTATGCAAGAGGAAGAACAAGGTATAAAAATGAATTGGTTTTCATATGCACAAATCTAGATTTGATAAAGATTTTAAAACAGAAGGTATTTATTATAAATTGACTTAGATAAAATTTGATGGGTACTGATGAAGAGGTAATTTAAAAACTCTATGGACATTTATTATAATTTAAATTAGAGGAAGAACAAGTTAAAGAAACAATGATTGCTTGGGGGGGGGAATTTTGGATATGGGATTGATTTAGAGAAATGGCAAAAATTGTGGTCTCAAAATTATAAAATGAAAATGTCAACTGCTTATAAAGAAAATTTGTATGAGATGTTTTACAGGTAGCATCTATCCCCGATGAGAATTGAGAGAATGTTTAAGAACAAATCAGATCAATGTTGGAAATGTCATCAGATACCTGGCTCATATTACCATATGTGGTGGACATGTTCAGACGCAAAAAGATATCGGACTATAATCCACACATGGTTGGAAAAAATGACAAAACAACACATAGACTTTAAACCAGACATATTTTTATTGGGAATTATATCAGAAATATACAATAAAGAATTGAAATATTTGATTGTAAATGTTTTAACAGCGGCTAGAATTGTATTTGCTAAGAATTGGAAAAATGAAAAAATACCTATGCAGGAAGAAGTTATTAAGAAAATTATGGACTGTGCTGAAATGAGTAAATTGACATTTGAAATTAGAGAACAAACAGATAAACAATTTTATATGATATGGGACTTATTTTATCAATGGTTAGATAAAAAGACACGGTAATGAAATAGACTAGGAAGTTTTGTAATAGAAGATTAATATATATAGAATACATAACCATTGGATGTATGTATAAATTTATAATAAAATCTAGAATATCTCGTATGAAATGATGGAATAATAGTTTAGTCAAATGAATGATTAATAATTGAAAGATATATAAGCATTTGATAGATTGACAATTTGAGAATCTTTACAACTTGTAAGGACTATGAAAGTATAGCACAAAAGATTTGTAACCAACTGACACTGTGCTGTCCAGACAGTTTAGAGTTAATGGCATTTGGGATAGTTAGTCAGGAATTGTGAGCTCGTCCCTTAAGGGAATGCATCATGGTAAATGTAGTTAAGTATCCTGGGAAATGTAGTCCATGTCATGTGGCCACATCTGTAATCCTGATTGGTCACTAAATTGACCCTTGTTAGGTTGGGGGAGGCTCCCTCACTCTTGCCTGAACACAGCCTCGTGGTGGCAGCTCTACCTCCTGCCTATGCGACTATGGGATGAAATATGGGATAGAAAGATTAATATGATTTACACTACGATTTCAACTATGCGAAGAATTAGACATTAGATGCATCTCAACATAACTCTGAGTCACCTTGAGGATACCTAATATAACCCAATAAAAGAATCTTTGTATGGAAGAATTTGTAGAGTTATTCTATCTGTCTTTATATTCAGCAAGTGAATATAAAACAGAATAGACACACTGTATGTATATAATTGAAAGATGGTTTTATGTTTTTATGTTTTTGTCTGTATATGTTTGTCTTTAAAAAAAACAAAAAAGAAAGAAACACTGTTCTCAAATGAAAGGAAAAATAAGTCTCATGATTGCAGAGGTATAAACAATTTCATATGAATTCATGTTGCTCAGATACTCTTAGCTATCTTCAAGTTGTCAGTGGTAGGACAACAAGACCATATTTAATTCTATTGGTAGGTGGCCCAGCCTGTTGCCCATGAATATTATTTGCCTGGTCTCAGAATTGATGCTGACTTTTGCCAGGCTAATTATCCTAACAACTTTAATATACCCATTAAAGCTTTTCTTTCTGAATTCTGTACTTTTGTGGCAATCAGATGTAATTCTTAATTACTGTTGGTGCCTTTATAGCCATGGGATATTTTTTTTCTTAAATATGATGAAAGCAAATTGTAGGAATTGAATTTGACATAAGTCAATTGTTATGAAATTTATACTAAGGTTTAGATTTACTGAAACAACTGCAGTGTGAGGTTCTATTAAAATGATCAATCCCTGAAATAGATAAATTTAAGATTCTGAATAACATTACAGAAGATTAAGCTAACTACCTATCTTGCTGAACTTTATTTTTGCAATGAAGAAATTATTTTGCAATACTTGACACAATTATCACTCTATCCCTACCATTCCTCAGAGCTTTGTAAACTTTATTTTCTAAAGAACATATAGTACTGAAGCATCTATGTAGTTACAAAAGAAATTGGAAAGCTTTTGCCAGTTACCCACTTATGTGTTTTATAATGAAAAGCTCCAACTGAGTTGAAAAATTTAAAAGCAATTGAAAACTAAATTCCAATTACTTTATAATAAGTATGGGAACCCACAGCCAGATACAACTTTCAGCCAGTTTCCATACAGTTAAAGGAACCCTGTAATTTTTTTGTTTGCCAACTATCTATTGCTAATTTAATATGGATCACCGGCTAAAATGAATTTTTATGTTTCTAGTTGCTCTCTTCTGCCTAAATCTAGAAAAGACTTAAGAAAAGATTGCCAACAAATTACAGTATGAATCTTCATGTTAAAACTTTAATAAAATACATTGTTAGAAATAACCATTTTGTTCACATTGGAACAATATATGACTAAAAGAAGCCAACAGTTGGACATAATGATTTGTGCCGGTGTACATTCTCACAGTTTGACGAGTTTCAAGATTGATACTGTGCCCTGATGTTTACCCTTCACACTGTAGCCAGATAAAACAATATGAACTGTTAATCATTTTTCCAACTATAACATTCAGAACCAATTCTAATTTTGAAAATTGCAGCATTTTGGTTGGTACTAAATGAAGTTTGTTGAAGGCTAATTTTTCCTTGACATTCTATATTAAGCTTTTACAAGCATATTAATAACATGCATCTGTATTACATTGGTAAACATATGTAAACATTTAGATTAATTGACCAATTTCATTAGCCACTGACAAAAAAGAGAGAATTAGAATGATGGAAAAGATGGCTTTATATCACTACAGAATCCAATTCTCCCAAAAGACTCGTTTGAGTCTGTTCGAATGGAAGCTTATGGAACCAGACTCAAAATTCTAGACCTAGAAAACCTAGAACTACGCTGCCTTCAGTCCAATCTAAGTATAGTATATAAAATCATACATTGCAATGTCCTACCTATCAATGAATACTTCAGCTTCAACCATAAGAACACAAGAGCACACAATAGATACAAACTCAAGGTTAATCGCACCAAACTTGATTGCAGGAAATATGACTTCAGCAACAGAGTGGTCAATGTCTGGAATACACTACCTGACTCTGTGTTTTCTTCCCCAAACCCCAAAAACTTTAACCTTAGACTGTCTACTATTGACCTCACCCCTTTCCTAAGAGGTCTGTAGGAGGCGTGCTTAAGCGCACCAATCGTGCCTACTGTCCATGTCCTATTGTTTCTTTTATTTTTTTATTTTTCTTATATGTATCCATGTATTCATAACTATGTTTTTACTTATACCTATTATCTTGTAAGCAATTGACAAAAATAAATAAATAAATAAAACTATTTAAAGCATAGAAGCCAACAGAGTTTTGAATTAGAAAGTAAATAAAAAAGGTCATAGTATGTCTCTAGAATTAATTAGCATATTAACATGAATGAGTCACCTGAAAGAAAAGGGAAGAAGATGCAAAGTATCTGTTTCCAGTTAACTTTTAAAAATTGGTTTTTATGTAGCCAACTTTACGGAATGATGGTTTAGTATTCTAAACTTTATTTTAAAAAGACAAAATAAAATTTTATAAACATAGTAACACATTACTACTTCAACATGTATGCCTTAATGTTAAAAGTAAAACACATATGTATCAAATAAAAATGCTATGCTAATATTATAATCATGGCCTTCTTGCTATGACTCCTTTTTAAATGATATGAGCCAAGATCAGTGGCAAGAATGTGGCTCTAATGACATAATGAAGAATCAAACAATATATGAATTACAATGAGGTAAAAAACATATTACTATGTCCTTCTATAACAATTAATTGTGTCCTTATAATACATATTTATTAATATATTGCATTAATAGACCTAAAAAACAACTACATGCTTTACTTAGAAACATTCATGGGTAGTTCTTTGTCAATTTATGATTACACAAGCTATGTTAGATAAAGGCCTTTTCAATGCAAATTTTATAAAGTTGTTTGAAGTGCCCAATTTAAAATTTTACCTGATTTAAAATTTATTCCAGCCAGAGAATAAATGAATTTCATATGCAAGGGGTCCCCAACTCCTGAGCCACAGCTAATTGCTGGACTGTCACCTATTTGAAATTGGGCTGTGTGTGGCTGGCTGGAGAGTGCACGCAGCTCAATTCAATCAGCACTTGCATGTGTGCACACCAGCCCACCACTTGTACAAGGGCTGCATGTGTGTGCATTTGCATAATCTAGTTCCTCCCCCCCAGCTGAGCTGCCAAGCTGCAAAGGTTGGGGGATGCTATCATATGCACCTCTTGTTTGAAGCTGGCACCCAAAACCAAATCAAACTTCCATTTTATTCATGGAAGTACGTTTCACCAGCATTATTAGTTGCTACTGATATACTACTTACTAATACCCATTAGTGCACAATATAACCTGCATAGAAAATACTTCACACTACAGGTAGTCCTTGACTTACTACTACAATTGAGTCCAAAATTTCTGTTGCTAAGCGAGATCAGTTTTGTCCAATTTTACAACCTTTCTTGCCACAGTTAAGTGAATCACTACAGTTAAAAAGTGATCATATGACCCCAAAACACTGCAACTGTCATAAATATGAATCAATTGTCAACTGTTTAATTTTGATCATGTGACCATAGAGATGCTGCAATGGTTATAAATGTGAAAAACTTCACAGTCATAAGTCAATTTTTCAGGGTCATCATAACTTTGAACAGTCACTAAATGAACTGTTGTAAGTTGAAGACTACCTATACTGAGATCATTATATATTCTGGATATGATTTTTCACCTAAAATTGTTGATTTGTGTGTGTGTGTGTGTGTGTGTGTGTAATCATATGTTGTAGAGTGAGAAATTAGAACTTTATATTTATTCCATATATAATTCAAAAATTGAACTGCAGTTGCACATTACCACTACTTTAAAAAACACATATAACTTTGATGAAATAAAAATACTTATTTGGGAATATATATTACAAAATAAAAACATTTATACTAACAAGCTGGTATAAGAATAGTCTATTTACTTATTTAATTTTTTTATTTATTTTATTCCCTTCAGTTTGCCATAATGTACCATTTAGAAAATATACATACATACATACATACATACATACATACATATATACATACTTACATACATACATATGAGAGAGACGTGTTATGTCTGGGTGGCCCACTCACCCCCAGCCCACACACAAAAGGCAGCAAGAATGCAGGGACTGATTTTGTCCAGTAGCAGCTGCAGCCTACTGCCCCCTTGATCAGCACAGTCTGGGGCTGCACAGCCCACGCAGTGCAGGTGAGTTGATTACCTGTCCAGACAACAGACAGTGGTAGAGGCAGATACCCTTAATGTACTGCGTGAGCCATAGGCAAGCTGAGAGACAGTGGTTCAGAGTGGACAGGCGGCTGCAGGAAGCTCGTCTTTGAGTTTCTCAGCTTGCCTGTGGCCCACACAGCATTTTAGGACCGCCTGCCTTTGCCGCATGCCTCTCCCTTCATCTGCTGCATCTTTAATTCTTTAATTACATTAACCACTTTATTGTTAGAATGGAAGACAAACAACTGTTGGAATAAAATAGCATATAAACCCCAATAAATAAATATATACATTCAGGCTGTAATAAACTGTCATTCTGGGCTGCTTTAGTATTCAGAGAAAATGTTTTTGAGGCTGAGCCTCAGCAACAGCTATACACCCACTGCTAACTAAGCAAGCAGCTAATAAATAAATAAGCATACTTTTCACTTTTGGCAATAGAAAAAATGGTTTTCATCAGGTCTTCTTTAATCAAATTTATTGAATGATAAAAACCATTAGTTTTAAGAAATATTACTAGTTGCATATGTTTGATGCATTGGGATGGTGGTAAATCATTTTCCTGATAAAAGAGAATTTTGTAGATATTCCAAACTAGCAATGTTTCAAACCATTGACCACTTTGTCAGGCTGCAAACGCCTATAACAATAAAGCTAGTTCAATTAGATTGATTGCAATTAAGCAAATTAAGAAGATTCTAAAGTGCTTATGGATTATTAATTCCACAATTAATAATTATAATTATAATCACACTTAAACACCCATTGGCATTGACATCATCATCATCATCATCCGTCAATTGCAAAAGGCAGCTTAACTTAGAAAAGCTTACATCCTACAACAATACCTTTAACCATCAAACATCCACATTTGCCAATCCCAGGTGTTTGGGAAAGACTTGATAGGTGGATAAAAATGCCAAATCCAGTCTGAACAATTGGCTTACTATGTGACAAACTATAATAATTACAGATAGCCAGTTTGGTCTAGTGGTTAAAGCACCAGCGCTAGAAAGCAGAAAACCATGAGGTCAAGTCCTGGCTTAGTCATGAAGTTGAGTAACTTTGATCAGTCTCTCTCTTTCTTAGGCGAATCCATATTTGTAAGTAGAGCTAACAAAACTTTTCCCTTTTGTACTCTTCTCTTCCTTCACCTTTTTCCTCCCAATGATGAATAGAAAATCAGGTATGATTGCAGTTTATAAGAGAATAGGAAATAACATGAAAACATACTTACCATAGTGATAAGAAGGCAGCACATTATAGGAAAAACATTGCTGACAATGTCTTTTGTTAAAGCAGGTAGTATTTTAGCTGATCTAAAGTTTTTACAGGCTGAGACTCTATGTTCTAGATTTAACTATTTTATTTTAATTTGTCAAATTCAATTGCCAACAATCTAACACAAAATAACTGAGTGATTATTGAGTTAATTAAAAAGAGGGATTTTTTTTCTTTTTATGACCTGTAATCCCTTTTATGGGGTGGAATCAGAACAACTGAACGGAATTAAAGGTTTACTGTTAAATTAAGAAAAAATAGAAAAAGAAAAAAGAAAAAGTGCTAGAAGCAGTTTCTAATTTGAGATTTAACTATTATGCATAAGATCTACCAAATATTTTCAAATGTAAATTCTTATGAATTCAACTATATTATTAATATTTTTAGAATTAATAAATAAGGATCTAATGTATATAGACACAGTGGTATTATGCACATTTAACTGGCATTTTTACATAACAGGTTTGACAGTTCTCTTTTCTAAGGAGTTCAAAATATAAAAATAAACTCAGGGAAAAATAAATGAATAAAGGGAATGAATATATGGGCTAAATTTTGTACAGAACATTGCTGGAGATCATCAGATCCAGAAAGACTCAGTAAAGAATTGACATGACTTTCAAAGTCATGTCAGGTTTTAATTGAACCTACAATTAAATTCTTAAATATAATTTAAGCAAAATAAAACAAGTTTGCTTAAATTACAGTTGGGTAACTTCGGTCCAGTCTTTCTCTTAGGGCAACTCACCTCATTGTGTTGTTGTGGGAAAAATAATATGTATACATAATATGTAAACTAATTTTACATATCTACTATAATAAATTCTACTTATTTTAATCATATAGTTAAAGCTCATCCTTTAAATTTAAATCCCAGTGCTTACAAAAACATGTATGTTATATCAAACACATTTCTTTTATATATTCTAATATAATCAGTATGCAACGTAGAAATACTTAAATAACAGTTTACCTAAATTATATATATAGACTATAGATAAACACAATTAATGATATAATATATACATTAGAAGGTTGTAAATCTGTATGAATGTTCCACCAACTGTTTTCAAATGCAATTTTAAAAACAATTGGTGGGACATTTATACAGATATACATTGGGTATTTTTTATCCAATTAATGAATTATACAAATAATATTCCTTTACTTTTCTTTTGAAATATTTTATACTTCTCCCTTAAAGTCACCTCTTTTGAAAGCAAAGCCTAAAATCAACAGCTTTACCTCCTAAGGATCTAATGATGTACATCAAGAATACTACATGTAATTAACATTTTTTCCATTTTTATGTATTTAACAGAATGCACAGCACGTATTACATTACTTTCCCACATTGGGTTAGGTATATTAAGTCTGGAATACCAAAATGATTCCTATACATAACATTTCATGCAATCTCAGAAAACTGATGTGGCTTTTTTATATTGTTTTAAATATTATTATACTGTAGTAAGAATAGTATTTGTACAAGACTTGCAATACTACAGTCTTCAACTATTAATATATCACAGTTTACTAGTATCAGGACATGGGGCTAACCATTTACTGATAAAACTATACACTTTATAATATAATTTAATTTAAATCTGATATTTAAGGGAAAAATTGACAAGTATAGTTATAAAGAAATTGGGATTTTAAGACCTTAAAAGTATTAATTTTGAAATTTGATATTTACTGAATACAAGGTCATTTAAAAATATAGATATTGAATGAAAATCTTGAAGTTATTTTCTCCAAATTATTGTAATTCCACTAAGAAAGGAAGCATAAAGTAATATTTACTCTATAATTAATTACTTTCTATTTATTTTAGAGTTTTCTCTGGAAGACACATTCTGGAATTTATGTGTGCTGATATCTATTTAACCTACTAAGGTAATCAAGAAAAATAATTAGTTTAGAAACAAAGAAAATGTATTTATAATATAGTAAATGTATTCTCTGATTAGCCAGAAGTATTAATATTAATCTAAGTGGGTATACTGTATAATTTAAAATTAAAATTGTCTTTCAAACCAAAAAGTTACTTTAATTAACATATAGCCTAATATACTTAAAAATCAGTTCCACTGATTCTTCATAATACAGCTCATTTATAACTAGGAAAAAGACATATACCAACTTTAAATAAACTCCATTTAAGTTTAACTTCATTAAGTTCAATGAAACTTGCTCTGTAATCTGCACCTTTAGTCTATAATTATAACTGTCCAAGGTTTCCTACTGCTTATCTATTGGCAATTTTTATAATATTTAAAGAAGAAAAAATAATAACATACATAGTAATAGTTTTATGTCATTACTGGGAATTCAGTGGTTTAAAAAATGTGCAAAAATACCTAATGCAAAATTTCTGTAATACTGTAGAAATTCTAAAGGGAAGAAATCTAACTCTATCTTTTTACTATATAGATTTTCAATCAATTATTCCAGCTGACATTTCTTGCTGAACACAATGATTAAATAATGACTAAAAAGTACAGCAAATAGAAGCGTATATTTTAGATTTATTTTTAAAAGGCCCAATGAACTCAAATTTCTTCTAAGCAAATAGATATAGATAAAAAATACAGATGAAAGAATGAGAGAGAGATCAAGATCATATGCATACAGATATATAGATGTTAAAGTTTTATATGAGTTCTTATGAAGTATTTTGGGTTAAATTCAGTAACAAAATTTATATATGAAAACATACGAAGATTCCTAGACAACACAATTTTAGAAATGGAAAGGGCACAAGTATTACCACTTTTATTACTGGGTGATATTAGGAAGTCAGCAAAACTATGTGATTCTGTGATAATATAATAAGTAATTCCTCTTACTTGGTTGGTAATTTTGTAACATTGAAAAAATGCTTTTACAACAGTAAAAGCATTTTTTCAACGTTACAAATGATGATAATGTGATAGAAAATCTCAGATAACAATTATCAGGTTAATATATAAAATCCTGAAGTCCAATAGATGACTTTAAACTTGGTGTGTCTAGATTAGGCTTGTACAACATATGGCATTTTTGTAAATTTAGCAAATCCACTGCTGTCAAATATTGCCAGTGCCAGGAAAGAATTGTGTTACTTAGTTTTTTGAGCACTTCCAACCCATCCAATCATTACCAACACTATCAGCTCTATCATTGCCACCATACTGCTAGCTGCTATATAGCTAATGCAACACAGTGACCTGCAATTATTTTTAATGCAGCAACATGGCTCTTTTTCCTCTATTAACTGTGCAGATTTGCTGAAGATGTTGGCCTTGTATAAAGCAACATGATTGGAGGGAGCACAATGAATGACATTTCCATTCTATATATCTCTCGCTTTTTCTATCTCTATGTCCCTTACTCTAGCATTTATGTGGTATTCCTTTCTTTCTGCATATTTAAAATTGTGTCTTTCTAGGTTTTTATATATAAATTTTACTGTTATTTACTGTTATTGAATTTTAAACCAAAATATTTCATAAGAACTTATATGAAACTTTTAAACAGTTAAAATTATACACTTTATCTCAGAAATCAGGCTCACAAAAGTTCAGAAAAATAATAGAAATAAAACTCTGGAAATTCCATGCATTTGTTAAAAAGTCTGGTCAAAAAGCTTAAATGATCACAAATAGATGTTTTGCTGTAAGAAACAAATGTAACTATCTCTTTAAAATCTGCAAACTTCTAGGCATTAATTCTAGGAAATAGTTGAATTCATTCATAAATTCTACAAACGGAGAAGCATATTTCTAGAAAAATATGCAACAAGGTCTAGAAAATCAGAAACAAATTATTTCTTGTCTTTTTATATTACATAAGAATTTGAAAAGCCATATACATATACAATCATAAGTGTAGGATATAAGAATTAGGTCCTAAAAAACTCATAAGCTATAAATGATTCTTTTATTGCATTCTTATCCTACATTTCAAACTTACTATGATTACTTATGATTCATATTACTATGAATCATATCAACTTAGTAAAGAAGCATCTCTAAGGAAAAGAAACTCTTCATTATGATGTATTGTTAAAATATGGCCACAGAAAATTTCAGTCTCATTTACACATGCAATATCTTCATCCATTCTATATTAACCTTAGTTTAATATTAATTCCACACAAAAACTGGTATAATTCCAACTCTAGTTTCTTAAAATATTTTAAGCTATCATTTAACTTAATTTATTACATAAATAAAATTAAACAATAACTATAAATTATTTTGTTTAGGTAAGATAACAATCTGCTATCAATATAAAATGTAAACAAAGTTTTCTTAATAAGAGGAAAGGAGGAAGGGAGGGAGGGAGGGAGGAAGGAAGGAGGAAGGAAGGAAGGAAGGAAGGAAATTGTACAGCCCATGACTTCATTTTATGCCCTACTAAATTTAGTATACATCTAAACAATCCACAAATTAAAATATTATAGTTATAATATCTAGTATTCTATGTTCAAAAATATTTTGGTTCATCCATTACCCTTCTTTCACTGTTTCCCAAAAAGCAGGTCACTGGGAAAGGGTACAAGAAGCTGCTACCTAAGTGATTCCTTGTGAAAGATTTTTGAAATGAAGCAAAGAGCAACACAGAACTTGACAAAAGTCTGTAGGCAGTTCTGGGCCATAAGATTTCGATTACAGTATATCCTTACCCTACTGGGAATCTGCTGCATAAAAGATGTCTAATATCAATAGTTTATTTTATCAGTTTAGGATATTTTCAACTCTGGGCAGTCAGTATCTCCTCTCTCTGGGCAGTTCCCAAACTCTTCTCACTAATGCCCAGGCTGATATTTAACTTAATGTTTTTTCATCTTTTTTGGTAAATTAAATTATTTAAATAAAGTAATTAAACTACAGTATCATGTGATATTTAATCATGTGGACATAATAGCATTTTTCAAAGAGGAAAAATGTATTGTATATGTAATTCTTGTGATTATCCAGTTTTGTGTAAAAATATAATGACCTTTTCACCTCTTAAGTACTGAATATTTAGTTAAACAATTTCTTTTAGATATAAACAGTTTACATACAACTACTTATCTAACATATTTTAATTCTTTAAAATGTAAGTACCAGTAGAATCTTTTTATGTTTCAAATTTCTAGGAAAGATACATCTGTTTTCAGTAAAAACAAGTTTGCTATATTGCAATATTAAGGTATAATAACTTTCTGCAACTTTATAAAATCATATGTTGGGTTTTTTAAATAGATTTATAATATTCACTGAACATCAAAACAACCATATTTCTACTCAAAGAATAATTTCTAACCTCTCTAAAATAGTTGTTTTTCTTTCTTTAAAAATAAACATTGGGTTTTTTTCTTAGTTTTAGGGTTAGAATTATTAATCCCCAGATGTTTGTTCCATAGAATTTTCTTTAGAATCAAACTCAGCAAATTAATTTTCTTTTCTTCCCACAATGAAAGACTTCAACCTGATAAAACAGATGAAAACCAGGTGGAGTAATGCCTCCATTTTAATTTTTAGAAATACCTCCTATGCACTTAAGATAAACCATATACTGGCTAACTTGAAAACAAATTCCACTTGTCCTCTTATTATTGCAGCCTTAATTTTTCAGAAACACAAATTCTGTAATTAATCAAATTAATTATTAATTAGCTAAGCAATTACCTAAACTAAAAAGGCCCACTCTGAACCACAGAGATTGGTATCCTGTCACTGCATATGATGTGCACATCTAAGTTCCTTTACCTGTTTGATACATTTCATAGGGGGACAACCCAGAGATGCTTATAACTGACCAGATCATTTTAACAAGTATATAATTTACCTTCCTACCCAATCTCAGTAACCCAGATACTATTTGGGGGGGTGGATGGATTACCGACGATCTGTTTAAATAATAGCTGGATATAGGAGAGTGGGGGAAAAGAACCCGCCCAGGCATTTTCCCGGCTAACCTTGTGAAAAGCTGCCAGCTCCGAAAGCGATGCTGAAGCAGCTAAACGCTTCACTGCCGATCAACCCGGAGCACCATCCTAACTATGCAAAAGACCACCACGAGGAAATTCTAAGGCGGCCGAAGTTCAGACACCCCGAACCAAATACGCACGAAATAGAAGCCACTTGGCAATAGGAAGGCGGGAAAGAAAGAGTTGACCGGGTCTGCATCGCCAGGTGCTTCTCCCGCCCTGAAGTATGTACGCCCTACTGAGCTTCGTAGGGATGGAGACGAGTCCCCTCGGAGGGCTAATAGTAATCTAAAGGCGGGCATATGGGGAGGGATGGAGAGAATGTCCATCCATCCGTTCATCTGTCCATCCGTCATCGCTGCTGTTATCCCATCATCTTTGCAGATGCTGCTAGTGTGTTACTATTATCATTTTGACAAAATCCTCTCTTTCTCTCCATTGGGGATGCGTTTACTTGCACACCTGCACCAAACTGCCGTCTTCTGGTGGTGCCGCCAAGAGGTCTAGGACACGGAGAGTGGGGGAGGAAAAGTTACCTCTATCCCGGTTGTGGCGGAAAGGGCTTCCCACGATCTGCTGCCCACGCCAGTAAACCGGCACCCGGGCGAGCCTGGGTGCGGAGGTGGAAGAACCAGCCGATGCTCGCTGTAAGGTCGAGAAGGAAGAAATGCGAGGGAAGGGATCCGGAGAGTAGCCCCCGCCACAGCCGCTACCTCCGCCGCCACAGCCACGAGGGGCTGAGCTTTGCGCTCTCAGTCCGCTGTGGCGATTTGAGAAGGATTTACTAAAAATAGCAGCGGGGGGTGGGAGGGCGGAGGATCTGCCGCCGATTCCACTTCAGCCCACGCGCCTGGCTCACGCTGCCGCCCGGAGAAGCGAGTGCGGAGGGCGGCGACGGAGAAGGCGAAGGGAAACAGAGCAGAAAGAACAGGTGCAAAGAGGGACGTCTAAGTTGCCGGCCCCACGAAGAAACAAGGGTAGATTTGGGGGAGTGGGTGAGGGACGGTCCCGGCTGTGTTTCTGATTTGCATGTGTGAAAAATCCGCGAACAACGTAAGTGCGGCGGCTCTTTTTGAACGCTGCCGCGAGGTGACTTCACAAGCGAGCATTCAGAGGACTTGCTCTCTTTTCTGTTCGATTCATTGCTGTATTTTTCCAGCAAAGCTCGTGAGCCAATTGCCATCCTTGGTGGACACAGGCAGCTTTCCATGGTTCCACATTCTCACTAGCAACCCTGTCCTCTAGCACAACCAGCCTTGCTAAACTGTAACTTAACTACAGAGGATGAATTCACACAACAACCTAGGCTAAACAAGGTTAGCTAATTGTTTGTGGTTCAGTGCATCCTCAAAGTGCAGCCATAGTGTGAGCGCAGAATATTATCCATGCTCCACTATCTCTAGATTAGAGCTTTCTTCTAAAATCATACTGGGGTCATGGCTAGTAATGATAAGGTTAAATTGGACACATCTGAAGAACATCAAGTAACACCTTGGAGCGACAGCTGTTTTTGAAAATTAACAAATACTGATGCTGAGGTAGGGGGAGGCTTCTCCAGAAAGGTTTAAATAACTTACTGATTCATAAAAGAGTTTTAAGCCATGGTCTGTCATAAACTAACATTTACAAATAAACTTAAGCAAAAATCAAATTAATCCCAGTGTGCTATACAGGTAGTCCTTGGCTTATGGATACAATTGAGCCCCAAATTTCCAGTGTTAAGCAAGACATTTGTGAAGTGAGTTTTGCACCATTCTACAACCTTTTTTTGCCAGAGTTGTTAAGTTAGTAACAAAGTTGTTAAGTGAATCTGGTTTCCCCACTGACTTTGCTTGTCAGAAGTTCAGAAAGCTGATCACAGGACTTCCGGTTTGAAGGGCTTCGGCGACAGACAGGAATCCGCAATTGTGCATGGTTTCTGCCTGGGCTCGCCACTGGAGCACCCTGAGCCGGCTGGTTTCGGGGCTAAGCCACGCCGTAGAGGTGGTGAAGAAGGGGGAGACTGCCAGCAGGGTCGAGGAGAGCTGCATCTCTCCTCCTCAGCTGGTCAAACTCCCTTTCCCGAAGGCAGTAGGAGCGGTGGTCAGAAATGGCCACCTCAAAGAAGTACTCAACCGGACAAGAACGTGCAGGAGGAAGATAAGAAGTGAAAGTTTTGGCTGACTGGGCTAAATTGAAAAAGCAATAACTAAGGTACCCTGGAATTTAAATTTTACCAGAAATAACATCGCTCCCAAAGAAGAGTCGGAAGCAGCAAAAGAAAGGGAAAAGGGAAAGGTTTGGCTTTTTTTTCTTCTCTCTCCTTCCTTATATTGACAATTAAGAATAAGAAATTGGAAAAATCCGCTTTGGCATCAACAGGCAATTAAGCTGAAAATATAACTAAATGCCAAAGGGACAATAAAGATTTCTGGACATTAAAAACTTTTTCTTCTATAAGTAGGATGGAGAGAAAAAGAATAAGGGCAGGATCTGGAAGAGGGAGGAGACTGCCTGGACTTTAAAAGAATCTAAAGTAAAATTTCAATAAGACTTCTAAAAGATACATTTTAACTGAAACTTGCAACTAAATAGTAACCCCAGGAAGAGAAAGTGGGGAAAAAAAAGAAAGAGCAAAAAGAAACAGCTTGTGTGTATTTGGATTATTTGGTGACTTTTGGATTTTTGGCTATTGTATTTGAATGACTAAAATCAATCGGGTGGTTGTTTAAATTTTTTTACAATGGCATCACTTTTCGATGAATTGAAAATAGAACTTAAAAAGTACAAAGAAGAGGCACAAGAAGGGAAGGGTTCCTTTGGCTTCGTTTTTTCAATTCTTAGAAATGGAGATTTGGAATTATGCGAAACAACAAGAAAAGACTGCAAAACAAGAAGACTGGGACAAAGAAGAAGCAATCTCACTGAACTCTATGTGGGGAAGAAAAAGAAAAGGGGGGAAAGAGGATGGAGAATTTAAGATTCAAATAAACAACCAAAGAAAAGAAAAATAATTTGAAAAATAAGTATAATACTGGAAAACAACAGAAAAGGGGAATACAGAAGAGGGAAGTAGAGGTAGAGAGACAAAGGGGTAAAAAGGGGAGGGAGAAGAAGAGAGGGAAGAAGGAAAGGAAAAGAAGTCACAAGGTTCGGAGCAAGACATAAAGAAACAGGACCTATTTAGAAATAATGGGTAAAAATTTAACTGAAAGGGGGATTCTGTAAAGGTACATGAGATTGTGTTGTTAGATTTGAAATAGAAATAACTTTAGAAAATTGGAAACAACATATGATTAGAATGAGGGATAGAATGGTTAGTGAAATGTTTGTGAATAAAGTAAATGAAATAAAATAAATGAGAAAATTGAATTAGGAAGGAATTGGAACACTTTAATTAGTCAATGTTTTATAAAATATAAGTGAAGAGGGGGGGAATTGATTATGGAAAGCTAATAATTGTTCCCCTAGTGGTATGATATTTAATTGAAAAGTAATGTGAAAAATCTTAAGACTTTAATGAATTTTAATATTAATGATGGAATTGAATTGGAATGGAATGTTGTTTTAATTATATACATTTATAATTTTTTCTTTTTTATAAGAATATTGTGTGTAGTTTAAGAATGTACCAAACAGAATCCGAATGGAAGCTATGTATTATATTGAGTGTTATAACTTTAGGGGAAAGATATAAAGGCGTCATACTCCAATTAGTAACTACAGGAGAAATGTTGTTTAATGAGAAAAGATAATAGTCAATTGAAACAGGACAGACAAAAAATATAAATATAATGATTTGAATTGAGATGAAATAAATATAATAAAATTGAGGAAATTAAAAGAGAGTCAAGCTATGTAGAAAATGTAAAATTGTAATAGGATATGGAATGAATGTAAAAATGAGCATGAACCTGAAATTGTGTCTGCACGAAGAAATGTAACCGGATTATGCTGCTTTCAAAAAGATGTTTTAATTGTGTTTCTTTTCTTTTTGTGAAAACTCAAAAAAAATTGCAAAAAAAAAAAAGAAAGCTGATCACATTACCCTGGGTCACTGCATCCGTCATAAATATGAATCAATTGCCAAGCATCTGATTGTATGACTATGAGGATGCTGGAATGGTTGTAAGTATGAAAAACTATCACTTTTTCAATGCTGTTGTAATTTTGAAAGGTCATTAAATGAACTGTTGTAAGTCGAGGACTATTGGTACCTAATGAGTTAAAGTGTATGTCTTTGAGCACCAAAGAATTCTGGAAAAAAATGCTATTTCCATTCTACTTGGTCAATTGTTATCGACAAGATATTTGGTTTTCTCCATTGGTTTTGCCACTGTCTCCTTTCAATGCATCACCGGTAGTGTGTTTGGGGGTGGTGGTGTGGTAATCCACTAATGGGGACTATTTCTGATAATGAAGAAACAGACAGTTTTAACTTTGGAAGTAGTACAATTTGGGATGCACCCTTTGAATGGTGTGGAATGGATTTCCAGGGGAAAAACAAAATAAAACTGCATATTTCAGGAACCAGGAGCATTACTCAGGTGACCCCGAGGACATAGATAAACCTCCAAGTGCTTCAATAACCTTCTAAAAGGATGCAAATGGCCGGCTGTCTGCAAGGAATATAAATTCTTCCATTCCCCATATCCTGTCAGAGCTGGAGAAGGTTCTTGGATGAGAAGTAAAATGTCTTCAAAGGAAAAAAAACAAAGTCCAGTTGCCTTCTGAAAAAAGAACTTTTGAGACAACCATGGCTGGGTGACTGAGAATCTAGTCTTTTTAAGATGGCAATCAAAATGTCAATATTGTAATAGCATCTATGATCAAAGCCCTCTTTTTTGTATTTAAATCAAATGCTTCTTACTGACTTTTTTTTTACTGCCTCCCCTGTAGACACACCTACCTTCTTCTCCAATCACAATAATAGCAGTTCCATTACTCAGTAGCTTGTTGGAAATGTGTGGAGAAATTGATGTCAGAGCAGGAAAGGGGGCAAAGGGAACTTAGAAATCCAATAACGCTAATGTGGAAGACAACAGGTAGAAATGGTATGAGAAATGTTGGCTAATGATTACAGAAAATCTTGTCATTATATTGCTTTGGATATCAAAGGGTTGAACGCGATTTTTTGAAATGAACTAATATATGCCAAGCAGATTTCTATATTTTATTAGAGATACTTTGTATTAGAAAGTATCACAAATCAAACTATTCAGTAGATCCAGCTTTAACTTGCTTCACTGTTATTTCATTGTATTATACTATTAGCTGGATTCTGCTTACTAAATGGTATTAAAATCTAGCTCTATAGTAAGCAGAATTCAACTAGCTGTCTGATAAATTAAAATCTAATTTTAATTTAATAGTATTAGTATAATAAAAATATAAGAGTATTTGCTTCAACTCTTTTTAATATTAACACAATGATCAGCCACTTCCTTAAGATACTAACAACTATATGTATACTGACAGTAGAAGAATGGCTTTACAGGGAAAAATATTTGTGGAGGTTGAACAATGCTTAACTGAAACCCTGGTAGAACTGGACACTATTGTGATACTCAGGTAAGACCAAATCCAGCAAAAACTTTGGTATGTGCCTGCAAACTTCGCAATAAGCTGGCTGCTAGGAATATTATATGGAAAGGGGCATTATTGGACCATCGCTACATCCCTAAATATTTAGGGGTCACTCTAGATAGGTCCCTAACATATAAGCAGCATTGTAGCACTAAACTGCGCCTTCACTAAACTGAAGGTGAGTGGATGAAATTACATCCTCAGCAAATTAATGAGCTCTACTTGGGGTGCCAAACCAAAGGTCCTTAAGGAAACAGCTCTAGCTTTTTGCTACTCAGCAGGCAAATTCCACTACCCAGTCTGGTATAAATCAGCACATGCTGGGATAGGAGATGTTGCTCTGAATGAAGCTAGCAAAATTATTACTGGATGCTTAAACCTACCTCTTTAGATAGTATCTACCGCCTAGCTGTCATCACCCCACCTGCTGTTTGCCTGAGAAGCAGTAGCATACAGAGAGAGAATCAAATAATATCTAGACAACATCTTTTCTATGGTCTACAATCAGCTCAGTGGAGACTAAAATTCAGGGAAAGCTTTCTTAGGTTGATGGAAGACTTTGAAGAATTTGAAAGCAAATATATGGAAAACTATGAAGAACCAACACTGGATGGAAGCAATGGCAGAGCTTGCACCTGAATCTGACCAAAACCGGGAAGTATGGAAATCATTGACTGTGCACGGGTACAACACAAGCTAAAGACACTCTGAATTAATGGGGCTATCCAATTGCTTCTGCTCTTTGAAATCGTGGTGGCATGCAGACAACACATATGTATCCTTGGTCTTTGTAACCTAATCAGTCTATACTTGAGGACCTCATGGCAGTGTGACAGAATGTAATGTTGCTAGTTTATGTGCAAGATCTGTTTAATTTGTACCTATTTTAATCTTGTAATTTATATTTTAAATGTTATTCTATATAGTATGCCTTATTTTAATTGTGATGCTTCTAACACGAATAAACAAGAAACACAACTTGTAGTATTACTTTGATTACATGAACAAAGAAGCTATAGTGTGTAATGGTAATAAGGTAAGAAATAGATGGCAACATTGGTGAGGCTAAAAACAAGAAAATTAGCATTTCTATCAATTTTAGATATTGTAGTTATGTTTATCTATTGTATAGGGTTCGTATGCTTAAGTATGATTTAACTAGGGTCTGTTAAACAAGTGACAGTATGATAAGTGATAGAAACCAAGATGATTGTATTTATAAGCATACTAAATTGAAACCAAACATGTTTGATGTGAAATCACATTATTATACAAAGTAATGTGAAACCCAAACATTCAACTTCTCCATTAAGTTCATTGTCTGGGTTTTCACATTATTTTGTACAATGTAGTCATTAGATGTAGCTAACTTGTATTGCATTTAATCACAAAATATATTCCCTTGGTAAAATGAGAGATTAAAAAATATATTCCCTTGGTAAAATGAGAGATTAAAAAATAAACACAATTCTCCCATCCATTTGACATCACTTTTATGCCATGTAAAAATAATTGTCTTTCTATAACTATGTATCATGTGCACCCAGGTATACATTATGATATATATGAAGCTAGTATACTACAGTAGTGAATTAAGAGGAAGAAGCCTCATGTTCTAGGGTACCTTCAATCAGAACAATTAACTATTCTATAGTATACGAACAGGGAACTACCAGAAAACCAATTATGTTGCCCCATATCTATCAAAAACAAAGTCTACAACCACAATTCAATGTGATAACATGACTTAATCCAAATTCATTGTTTTCAATAATCAAAATCATTTATCTAAAATTATGAATCTGTCATTTTGCAATTCCTTACATTCAAAGGTGTTCAAATTCAAAGTCTTTCTATCTTATTATTAAGAAACATGCAAAGTTTGATAACTTCTCATTGAAGAAATGAATTGAAAGAATTTCTTTCCCATCCACCCAATCAGTTGTAAATGATCCCATCCACTCAATCAACTGCTTTTCTATTTTCCTGCCTAATGAAAATGGGTGAGGTAGAGCTGAAGAGACCATATTATTAACAGTAACCAATTTAAAATGTCTATGGGGAACCTTTTAGAGACAGTGCACCCAAAACCCACTTATTTATCGCAAAGTGCCAACACGGCAATTTAACCTGACTACTGAGGTTTTACTACCTAAAATAATGATAAACAAGGCAGAGTTCAGGTAATTGTTCTAAATATGATAAATGCACTTTTATGTCCCTTCATTTTTTTCTGCTTTTCAAATATTACATTTAGCAACAATAAAAAAAACTTTTGTAATATTTGTGTCTTTCCCTCTGTTTTTCCCTCCCTCCCTCTCTCTCTCTCCACCTCTCTCTTTCCCTCCCTCCTTCTCTCTCTCCTCTCTCTCTCCCCCTAGTGGGGGAAGGACCCCCTGAACTGGTGCTGGGTGGTGGGAATCCCAGGAACAGCGCATTTACGATCACTGGCTGGCAGAGAGCTGAACACCAGCTGGTCAGCAGGGAGGTGGGGCATCACAACACAGCAGCTTTGCAGGAAAAGCAACTGACATCTGGGGGGCAGAAAGGAGCCCACGATGACGCAAGATTGCATCAGGCTCCATGTCATAATGGCTCCAGGAGGAGGGGACCCTGTCTCCCCCATTGGCAAGACAGCGAGAAATGCAAAGGAGAAACACGATGGAGCTGGGCTGGGGCAACAGTGTGCGTGCCCACAGAGAGGGTTCTGAGTGCCACTTCTGCATGTGTGCCATAGGTTGGCCACCACTGGCCTATAGCAAAGAACACATGAATTTTCCAAAAAGTATTCTCAGCTATGCCACAATCTTCAAATAGTGCTCTTTTGATATTATCTTTTTCTTTTAATTTTCCAAAAAAAAAAATTCTTTTTTTTTGACCCATTTAAAGATATATGATTTTTCTTGTTATTCTCCATTTGAAATTTGAAATTCTAAGCAAAGTAAATCCCTTTAAATTACATATTTCATACTTTTTTATAACAAAGCTGCATTTTAATTTTAATTTTTATGAACGAATTTTTATATTCAAGTTGTAGTGTGTGTTTAGATTTCCTCTAAAACTCTATTTATTTTGTAGGGGGCATTTTTGACAGTGCATTAGTCATGTTTTTCTGAGACAAGAATATGAATATTAATGCTGTGAAAAATGTCAGAATATAGCACCTCTTTGGCAAGAACTGACAATGGAACTAGGAAGAACGGATCTCCTTGATATCTTACTTCTTATGTCTAGTGAGTGGGCTGGGTGCATGATTTTGACTTAATTTTTTAAGCAAACTTATTCATATAGATGATGGAGACATTTTGCAAATTATTGAATGCAGAGTTGGAAAGATTCCAGCATTCAAGTGTCTACCTTCAGTTCAGCGAAATGTATTCCTGACAAAAGCCTTTTACAGTTGCCTTACAGTTCAATAAAATGACAATAAAACAGGAGGAACTTAAAGTCATTGTTTCTACTTCAAATAGATACAGTCTTGGCTATCCCTATTTCATTTGTCTGCTCAGCTGGTTGCTCAGCCTTCAGCCTTCTATTCTGGGTAAACTCCATGGGCATCCTGCTTTATTTCTGTTTTCACAGAAATTCAGATGAATAGCTTCAACATGTTACTTACACCTCCAGTTAGATAACTTTTTACAGCGTGAATGTTAAACCTCATTTTTGCATTTTCCTGTCCGGAAGGACAAGCACATCGTTCTTACTGCCTTCCCACAGAGCCACCTTTGCTGAAGAGTCTTCCTTATTCCCCTACCATATGTTGTATAAAGTCTTTTATGCATTCAGCGGCATTGTTCAAATATAAATTCCATCTCTCAGAGATAGGTGGAGACACCCCCTTCAAAGATGTATAATCTTGAATATAAGGAGTTTTTGTTAGTTTATCATCCAATTCAGTATTCTATTAATAAAACCAGTAATATATTCTTGCCACTCATAGTGCCTAGACAGTGGTGATCAGTCTTAGTTAAATCATTTCTTAACACAATGTAACAGATACTATCTCAGAGATATGGGTACCAAACTAATGTTATACTGGAATT
Source organism: Pseudonaja textilis (assembly GCF_049901715.1). Classification (NCBI taxonomy): domain Eukaryota; kingdom Metazoa; phylum Chordata; class Lepidosauria; order Squamata; family Elapidae; genus Pseudonaja; species Pseudonaja textilis. The sequence goes on along the minus strand of NC_142008.1, from coordinate 34,819,568 downwards.
TTAGAATTTCTTTATAAAATTGATTCTGCAGGAAAACATTGATTATAGCAATAGCATTTAGACTTATATACCGCTTTATTGTGTTTTACAGCAGGGGTCACCAAACTTTTGGACCTCCAGGACCACCAAACTTATAATTTTAAATCCCAGGGACCACTAACCGATTCTGTGGGCATGACCTAATTTGTGGGTGTGGCATGGTAGTCATGTGACTGGCTGGGCATGGCTTGTATGTGAATAGTATAAATATTTATATAAATATTGCTTTTTTTCTGTCACATAAAATTTGCTAGCAAGCAAACTCAAAAAATTAACTCACAACACACCATATATGTAAATATTGATTTTTGTTTTTTTATAAAAAAAGAGCAATTTTTACCCAAAATCAGGCAAAGCAGGCAGGCAGATTCAGTTGCTCACAGAATCATTCAGTGATCTATCTATCTGCCATCAGCTAGCTCAGTCTATCACATAAAATTTGCTTGCCATGAGTCTGCACTGAATAATAGAACTTTCAGTCCTAGGGGAGGTTCAGCTGTGCTTAAAAGCAGAACCAAAGATCTAAAGACCAGCTAGAAAGCAAGAAATCCAACCATTTCCTGCTTCCTAGCTAATCTAAATCTCCTGGCACAGCAGAACAGCTGATGGTCGGAAAAATAGCAATTTTGCAGGCAAGTTTGCCGGGTAAGGAATGAGTGGGCGGGGAAGGTTCCTATGGGCCATGTGGATGGCACAGCCTAGTATTTCTGCACAGCCTGGATTAATTGCTTTGCGGGGGTGCTCTGGGGATGAGATTTCTCTGCAATCCACCAAAATTTTCTTGTGGCCCACCGGTTAGTGACCACTGCTTTACAGCTCTCTCTAAGCGGTTTATAGAGTCAGCATATTGCCCCCAAAATTTGGGTCATCATTTTACCCACCTTGGAAGGATGGAAGGCTGAGTAAACCTTGAGCCAACCTTGGTGGGATTTGCCAAACTGTAGGCTGTTGGCTGCAGAAGTAGCTTGCAATACTGCACTCAAACCACTGCGTCACAGAGGTTCCTATGCTTCAATTTATTTATGTTGGCTTAGAAGAAAAACCCAATATCATACTTTTTTAAAAAAAGAAAAGAAAAACATTTACTTGTCAAAGGAGTATGGGGAAATTAAGTAAACATGAAAATGGAAGGGAACTGCTATCTTTGTTTTGAAGTTATGGCCAACAGAAGTTATTCTGTTTTTTTCAAGAATATCCAAAATATTTAAAGCTCATAATTACATAATAGTAATATATAATGTCACTGTTTACCAATTGTCTTCAGTTTTCCCATTAAGAGCTTGGAAATTTGGGTTATCTGAAAAAACTGATCATTATACCTAGAGGCTGTTAGGGGCTAGATGGTAAGCAATGGGTTGAAACTAAACCTTTGCAAGACCGAGTGGCTCTGGGTTTGGAGTTCGTTCGCTCAGAATTGCCACCTTTGGTCTTGGATGGGATTGCAAATTCCCCAAACAGACCCTGTGCATAATCTAGGGATTTTCTTGGACTCATGCCTCCTACTCAAAGAGCAGGTGGTGATCATGGCTAGGAGGATCTTTGCACAACTGTGGGTTGTGCACCAGTGATGCCCTTTCCTGGACCAGCAGTCCCTATTCACAGTCACTCATGCCCTAATCACTTTCTGTTTTGACTATTGCAATGCGCTCTACATTGAGCTGCCCTTGAAGAGCATCCAGAAGCTCCAGTTGGTGCAAAATGCAGTGGCCCACATGGTTTTGTGCAGACCCCGGTGTGAACATGTATCACCTTTCCTGTGGAAGCTGCATTGGTTGCCAATTTGCTTCCCGGTGCAATTCAAGGTACTGGTTGTCACCTTTAAAGCCCTTCATGGCTTGGAACCAGGTTATCTAAGGGGCTGACTCCTACCAACCCATCAGAGCAGGGAGGCAGGGGTTGTTGCAGGTCCCATCCCGAGGGAGATACACATTGGTGGGACCCAGAAAAAGGGCCTTCTCCATGGTGGCCGGAACATAATTCCCCCAGACATAAGAACGGCCCCATTCTAATACTCTTCCAGAGGGCGCTGGTTCTGCCAGTGGCCACTGGTTCTGCCAGTGGGCCTGGGGAACACAGAGCAGGATGGAACCCATTAAATGGCTCATGTGATCTGCTGTCACCAGGGCAGGGGGTGGGAGTTGGGGTGTGTGATTTTGTTATATTGTACTATATTAATTTATTAGATTCTTTTTGTTAGTTTTTATTGTTTTAAATGTGAGTTTATATTCTGCAAGCTGCCTTGTGTCGCCATGGGCGAATAGGCGGAAATATAAATTCAATAAATAAATAAATAATCTATAGGCTTGTAAGATCAAGACTGTTTAAGATTTTCTGCACCACAATCAAGTGAGAATTAGAGTTGATATATTAGAACTTCAGACTTTAAAATGGTAAAAGCACAGTAATGCTTCTTTTCCATTTTCCAAATTGTTTACAAAATTTCTCATGCTCCTAATAAATATTATGTTTGCTCCATTAAGTTATAATGGACAGAAATTGATGAGCTGAAAAAAAACCTAATGATTTATAAACTATGACAGTTTCTTTTTCCAGATTGTATAACTGCCCTCTACAACTACTGAAGAGACTTTAGAAAAAAGGTGTTTTATTTAAGAACTGGAAGACAGGAATTCAATATGTTTTGAAACACCTGTCTGTATATGTACAATTCTATTAGTTACACATATGCTATATATTGAAGTACAGGTAGTTATCAACTTACAACCATTCATTTAGTCATCATTTGAAGTTATAATGGCACTGAAAAAAGTGACTTATCAGTTTTCAGTTATTGTAGGATCATTGCAGTATCCCCATGGTCATATGATCAAAATTTGGATGTTAGACAACTGGCATGTATTTACAAAAGTTGCACTATGCCACAGACTTTGATCCCTATTTGTAACCTTCCAGCCAACTTCCAATAAGCAAAGTCAGTGGAGAAAGCCAGATTTGGTTAATGAGCAAATGGTTCACTAAACAAATGCAGTTATTTAACAACTGTGCCAAGAAAGGTCATAATATGGGGCAACATTTACTTAACTGACTTGCTTAGTAATAGAAATGTTAAGCTCAATTGTGGTCATAAGTCGAGGACTACTTGTAAGGTTATACTAAAAATAGTGTTTCTCAGTCTTACTAAATTGAGGATATTGGATTTCAACTCCCAGAATTCCCCAGCCAATCTATTGATTGGGAATTCTAATAGTTGAAGTCCATACATCTTAAAGCTGCCAAGTTTGAAAATCACTGCTATAATGTGTTTAATTGATTACTCAGCAATCCAATCCATTTCATAGCAAATTGCTTTAGAGTTCGTATATATTTGATTAAATTGCATGTTTGTCAAAAGGAAAACAACCAGATTGACCCTTCCCCACCATCGAATGTTTAAAGCCAAGTCAATTATGTGTCATTAAGTTAGTATTGATTCTTAGCCAAAACATAAAATTTTCTCTGGGAAAATTGTTTTCTGCTGGTGTTTTTCATACTCTAACTGCCAATAGTAAAAGAAGAAAAGCAAATACTGTTGCAAAATGATGTTTGGGATAAGAAATATCTGCCTCATGGGTTGAAATAGACATGTTAAGCTACCTCATTGACCCCAAGGATCTAAATTGAGATTTCCCAATTCTTACAGAATATATTACTTTCTCTCATTGCTATCCCAGGGCTTCTTGAAGTTTGTTTCTGTAAGAGCTTTCCTTCATCACCAAAGATGTATGCTAAAAAATCTGTTCCAGGAGCAGAAGAAAATTATAGAAAGAACACAGACTGGATGAACTATTCAATGTAGAGTGAGCTGGTAAGTTATGGTTTCATACTATACCCTACCTAGAACATTTATTTTAAGTAAGAAGGTATAAGAACAATTGCTTTCTATTTTTTTCTTTAAAAAAAAGAGAGAAATGGACGACATATGCCATCTCGTGTAAAGGGGCAATGACCCAAGATGTAGAGCTTTGTAAGGTGGAGGAAACAAGTAATATGTAATTGCCAACATTTTGTTGTCCTTGCCTTATGCTCAGAATCTGATTTATTGGCTATATTAGTACAACATACTATTGTTGATTTCTACATAGATTACTTAATAAATCAAATTTCTGGATTAATGTGATATATTATGCCATCAAAAATACATGGATTAAAATAATATCCTAGTCTAATTTCATATCCGTCGCAAAGATACCTGCCCACAATCTCCATTCCAGTATTGATCGCTCTAGGCAATTATCTTAATCAACAGCAAAATAGGAAATATAAATTGCCACAATGCAGTCAACCATTCTAGATGAGTAGTTATTTAAATATTTTAAATCCAGGATTAATTATATCTTCTCTTTGAGATTGTTATTTTGGGAATAGTGTGTTCTAGGTCAGCATTCTGTTCCCATTTTATGAATATATAGCATATTTTTAATTTATTTAACAGAAGATACTTCATACAGTAGAGCTGTGGAAAGCAGTGCATCACAACTCAAGGGAACATAACAAAGCACCTCTCTTCAAATTTTGTAACATCTGTTACAAAACTGATAGTATTGCTTTAGATGTCTTGGAAATAGCTTGTGAAAGATATGTGTCAAGCCTCTAACCAGCTCACATTTGAGAAAGGTAAGTTCACACAAAATCTCCATCAGGTTTATTGTAAGAAAAAGGGAATTAGGCTACCAAATATTGAAAATTGGATATGTGTACTAGTAAACATGTGAAAACAAGGACCCCATGGTACTTCTAACACAGAAGGGAAAGTTAGAAAATGAATAAAGAAAGCCATGTGCTCTTGTTCTATGATATATTGGAACTCCATTCATTTCCAGAAAGCAGAAAATATATTGCTCTATGGCTGCCTTGTTCCAAAGCATCTTTGGCAAACCTTTTCAGAATTCTTGTTTAAAGCCACTGGATTGCATGACTATTGTTTTGGCTAGATATTCTTGCACTACTTTCTCTGCTTCACATAAAATGTACAGTATGCTATGCTGAACTCGATAAAAAACATCACTGTTTATTTTGTAGGCAGTAAAATTCTCCTGTTACTTGTGTTGGATATGGTGCAAATGTTACACTGCACTTCAAAGGTTAAGAAAATAATGGTGCTATTTTATATAACTGCATATTGTATAACTTGATTGTAATGAAATTTCACTAGTTACCAGACCTCAAAGAATAGATAGCATGAAGTGTATTAGAAAAAGGAAAACAGTTTGGTGGTTATTAAATCTTATAAATCGAACAGATTTTAAAGCTCCTTCTATTCTATTTTCTATATAAAGATAGATGAAAATATAGTGGTGATTAACCTATTTTCCCTGTTAGTGTTCTGCCTTTAAATAAACCTGTGGCTCATTCTGAAATAACAAATTTAAATAGGTTGCTCTCTTCTGTCACTTTATAATCATAAATCTTGATATAAAAATAAGTTTGATTTGTGAGGTGCCTATAATAATATGAATAGAGTAGAGTAGAGTAGAGTAGAATAGAATAGAATAGAATAGAATAGAATAGAATAGAATAGAATAGAATAGAATAGAATTCTTTATTGGCCAAGTGTGATTGGACACACAAGGAATTTGTCTTGGTGTAAATACTCTCAGTATACATAAAAGAAAAGTTACATTTGTTAAGAATCAAGAATCATAATGTACAACACTTAATGATAGTCATAGGATACAATCAGCATCAAATCATACTAGGAAGCAGTCAATATAAATCGTAAGGATACAAGCAACAAAGTTGCAGTCCTACAATCACAAGTGGGAGAGGATGGGTGATAAGAAGTGATGAGAAGATTAACAGTAATAGTAATGCAGACTTTGTAATAGTTGAACAATGTTGAGGGAATTATTTGTTTAGCAGAGTGATGGCTTTCGGGGGGAAACTGTTCTTGCGTCTAGTTGTTCTGGTGTGCAGTGCTCTATAGCGGCATATTGAGGGAAGGAATTGAAACAGTTTATGTCCGGGATGTGAGGGCTCTGTAAATATTTTCACAGCTCTCTTTTTGACTTGTGCAGTATACAGGTCCTTGATTGAAGGCAGGTGGGTAGTAATTGTTTTTTCTGCAGTCCTAATTATCCTCTGGAGTCTATGTCTGTCCTGTTGGGTTGCAGAACCAAACCAGACAGTTATAGAGGTGCAGATGATAGACTCAATAATTCCTCTGTAGAACTGTATCAGCAGCTCCTTGGGCAGAAAGAAGTTGGTGAGTTGGTGCAGAAAGAACATTCTTTGTTGTGCTTTTTTGATGACGTTTTTGATGTTAGGTGTCCATTTTAGGTCGTGATATAGTAGAACCTAGAAATTTGAAGGTCTCTATTGTTGATACTTTGTTGTTTAGTATTATAAGAGGTGGTAGTGTGGGAGGGTTTCTTCTAAAGTCTACCACAATTTTTATGGTTTTGAGAGTGTTCAGTTCCAGATTGTTCTGGTTACGCCACAAGGCAAATTGTATTTGTCATTGTCTTGAATGAGACCAATCGCTGTTGTTCAGGTACTGCTAGTTGGTTTAATTTACTTAGAAGAGTATCTGGAATGATGGTATTGAATGCTGAACTGAAGTCTACAAAGAGGACCCTTGTGTAGGTATTTGGAGTTTCAAGGTGTTGTAGGATGTAATGCAGAGCCATGTTAACAGCATCATCTGTCGATCTATTTGCTCAGTATGCAAACTGCATGGGATCTAACAGTGGATCCGTGATGGTTTTCGGGTGGGACAGCACAAGCCTTTCAAATATTTTCATAACTACAGATGTTAGAGCAACTAGTCTGTAATTCAGTTCCTTGATGGAGGGCTTCTGATGATGATGGTAGAGCGTTTGAAGCAGGAAGGAACATAGTACATCTCCAGTGATCTATTGAAGATTCAGGTGAAGATGTGAGCCAATTGGTCAGCACAGACTTTTAAGCAAGAAGGAGTTATCTTGTCTGTCTCTGGTGCTTTTCCTGGCTTTTGTCTGTGAAATAGATTTTGCACTTCTTTTTCTGTGATCACCAGAGGTTGTGAACCCAATGGATTGGGGCCAGTTGTAGGAGGCTTGGCTGTTGTTGGTGTGTTGGAGCTGTGGGTTGTGGAGATAGGTGGTTTTCAAACCTGCAGTAAAACACATTCAGGTCATCTGCTAATTGTTGATTTCCTTCTGCCTGGGAAGGAGGTTTGCTGAAGCCAGTGATGTTTTTAGGAGTTTAGGAGTGTTTGCTGATTCATTTGTTGAGAACTGATTCCTTACCTTTTCAGAATAGCTTCTTTTTGCTGCTCTGATCTCTCTTGTTAATATGTTTCTGGCCTGGTTTTATAGCATTCTGTCACCTTTTCTGGAGGCTTCCTCTTTGGAACGATGTAGCTGCTTAAGTTTAGCTGTGAACCAAGGTTTATTGTTACTATATATTTGCAGGTTCCTTGTTGGTAAACATAAGTCTTCGTAGAAGTTGACATATGATGTTACAGTATCTGTGAACTCATATAGGTCTGCAGAGGCATCTTCAAAAACATTCCAATCAGTGCAATCAAGGCAGGCCTGGAGTTTCAGCTTTGCCTCATCCAACCAAGTCTTCACTGATTTAATTGTTGGTTTCATAGTTTTAAGTCTTTGTCTATAGGCAGGTACAAGGTGATTCATGCAGTGGTCAGTGTCCCACAGCTGCTCGTGGTAAAGACCTATAAGCATATTTTACTGTTGTGTAGCAGTGGTCTAAAGTATTTTTGCCTCTGGTGGGACAATTTACATGCTGGAAATATTTTGGGAGCTCTTTCCTTAAATTTGCTTGATTGAAATATCCTAAAATGATGGGAAGGAAACCTGGGTGTTTGGCTTCAGCCTCCATAATTTGATCAGCAAGAGTTCGTAATGCCTTGTTTACACAGGCTTGTGGAGGAACATACACAGCTATTAGGAGAAATGAGAACTCACATGGAGAGTAAAATGGCTTGCAGTTGATGTGTAAAGACTCTTAAGTTTTCATCACAGAACTTATATATTATAGTTATATCCTGAGACCATCTGTTGTTAATATATTTTCCTACTATTAGATCTAGTAGCCAAATACTGTATTTCCTTGGTATAAGTTATACAAGTCCAATAAGCTTTTATTTTCTGCTAAAGAATAAGGTGAATAATTAAACCTTATAGTTTCAATCTGGATATTTACTTATTTAAAAAAATCTTTAAGTCTCCCCTTTAACCCCTCCTGTATTTTCTTGTTCAGTCTCTAAATAATTTTTAACATTATTAAACATTCATCCACTCATTGCATTATTTTTCCAATTTCAGAATGTTCCTTATTCAGATCACCAACATGCATATTATCCATTTAACTGTATTCTTATCTCACCTAACATAAAATACCCTACAGCACCAGACGTGAGACTCTAGGCTTAGACAACCTTGAACTATGCCGACTAAGGTTGGACTTAAGCACAGTACATAAAATCATGTCTTACCAGTTAATGAATATTTCAGCTTTAACCACCACAACGCAAGAGCACACAACAGATATAAACTAAATGTAAACTACTCCAAACTTGATTGTAGGAAGTACGATTTCAGCAACAGAGTGGTCGATTTTTGGAACTCACTACCTGATTCTGTTGTCACCTGCTCAAACCCCCACTCCTTTACCCTCAAACTAACCTCTATTGACCTCACCCCATTCCTAAGAGTCTGTAAGGGGCGTGCATAAGTGCACAATAGTGCTTTCTGTCCCTGTCCCATTATGCCCAATTATTAGTTCCTATTTCATGTATTTGAACTTATGTTTATTCTTATTTCTATTATACTGTAAGCGTTTGACAAAATAAATAAACGAACAAACATTTTAAGAAATGTATTCTCGGCTCATATCTTTATGAAATATTCTTTCAGATAACTTACAAATTATTAGAATTTTAATTGTTATAACTAAATAGAATTGGGGGACAATAAAGAATTGATGGTGTAAAAATACCTTTCAACAACGGAGAGACTTGTTGGAGGAAGCAGCCCTCTCTATACAAGTCTATCAAACCATAAAAATTTAGATGTGCTGCAAAACACAAAATCTCACATCCGTGGCAAATCCATAGGCAAAGTTTTTCTTCCACTTTGACTTTTATTTTTCATATTCCCACACTTCCAGAAGATGCCCTCTCATGCAAGCTGGACCATGAGGTTCCCCAGTCACATTCACCTACCAGCAACAATACTGCAACCATACAACTTTGAGCCATACTATAAGACAGATTGTAGATCTCTTTATCAACATCAGGATGTATATGCCACAGCCTGGATGGATAACTCAAGAGAGCCCAACAAGTTACTGATTCACCTTTCACAAAAAAGGTAGGAATATAGCTGTATACCATGGGCATCTAGATGTCAGTCTTCCCCGAAGAGAAGAAAACTACAGTTGTGTGATGACAACAAAACAGCATAGCATGAGAGGGTATTTAAAACCCAACAAAGATTTTAAAGATAATATTTGTATCTGAAATTCCATTCTGATATTAAGGATTAGGTTTCCTCATAACTGCCAGGGATTAAAACCAATCTCTTATAATCCTATTTAACTACGGCAACCTCTAAACACCTCTACTCCAATCTTGAGACAGTTTTTTCTCTAAATTTCATTACTGATCTTCCTCAAGTGGAATATAATTCTGTACTTGTATTAGTGGATTTATTTATACAAACTGGACCATTTTATCCCTTGCAAAAGTGTTTCAATTGTCCAATTGAAATGATTCAATTATCAAAGGTAGTCCAATCATACATGGAAACTTAATAATAGCCTAACTGATCAGGCTATTACAAGAGAAAGACGAAGAATTGTTCTTTTACACTTGCAAGATTCTGCTAAAGTAGTCTTATCATAACGTAGAATTAACTCATCTAAATGGTTTACCTAGTAACCTCTCCTGGATTTCCTGTCTGGCTGTTCATAGAGGGTCAGATTAGGTAATCCTATCTCTTCAGCCCTTATTCTTAATACTGGCACACCACAAGGGTTGTGTGTTGAGTCCCTTACTCTATACTCTTTATGTGCATGATTGCATTCCCACTCACGCTAATAATACTATTATTAAATTTGCAGATGATACAACAGTGGTGGGACTTATCTTGGGGGGAATCAGTCTGCCTACTGAGATGAGGTGGACTGGTTGCTTTTGTGGTGTGGAGACAATAATTTAGTCTTCAACACCAATAAGACCAAGGAGCTTATAGTGGACTATAGAAGGAATAGATCAGACATCCAGCCCTTGCTTATCAATGGAGACCGAGTGGAGCAAGTGGCCAGTTTTAAGTTTCTGGGTTTTACCATAAAAGAGGACTTGACCTGGGGTACTCACATTGCAGTACTGGTTAAAAGGGCTTCTCAGAAAACAACAACTGAATGAAAAACTGCTGGTGACTTTCTACCACTGCACCATAGAGAGTATCTTAACTTACTGCACCTGTGTATGGTTTGCCAATTGCACAGTGGCAGATAGGACAGCACTCCAGAGGTTTAACATCATTGCCCAAAAAATCATTGGTTTCCCACTCCCCGCTTTGGAAGAGCTTTATAGCTCCTGCAGCCTTAAAAAAGTTCAAAAGATTCTCAAAGATCCATCTCATCCTGGGAACACTTTTTTTGAACTATTACCATCTGGCAGATGGTACAGGATAATAAAAACAAGGACAAATAGGCTGAACAACAGCTTCTATCCCAGGGCAGTAACTCTATTGAATTCTACTGTATAGTACGCTGAGGTTGGTATTTAATTTTGTTGTATGATGTGCAATGACAATAAAGTAAACTAAACTAAACTAAACTAACATCCATAGAAATTGAACAAATAAATAAAACCATTATGTAAATATATTGCAGGTGCAGTCAATAATGCAACAACAGAAATGGCCCTAAGCAGTCCTCAACAGAAATGGCCCTAAGCAGTCCATTATATTGACAGATAGAATTCTGCAATAAACATGTGCCATTCAGTTTCCTATATGACCTACAAAAATCTTGATAACTCAGAGCTTGTCTAAAATCTCTTACCAAATTGTAATACTTCACACAACAAAAACAAGAATTTGTCAAATATACGGTAAATGCAAAAGAGATGTAAATTATGTTTAAAAATTACTGGTGCTATCCATATCAATATCTAATTTTGGAAATGCATCAATTTACAGGCTATATATAGACCTTAGGAATGAAAAAAAAAGTACTGCACCTCCATTGGTTAAATGAGATAAGTAGGTTTCCAGAGGTAGATAAATAAATTAGCTATACCCTTCTTTCATACTGAGACAAGTGGACTTCAGTGATTCTCATGTTCCCATATTAATTTCTTCAGCCAACTCACTGTGAAGGTTTCATGCTGAGGACATATTCAGAATTTCTGACTCTATTTATTTTCTCCAAACATAAGAAGTATTATCTCCTGAAATGTTCCAATAGATGATTTACAAGTTATTAGAATGTTAATTATTATTATTAAGTAAAATACTAGGAGTTCAATCACCTACAGAATTTAATCTCATCCCAGCTTTTCATTACAAATCATTCTTCTTTTGTTGAATCATGTCAAATAGATTTATTTGCTTTTTTCTGATATATCCATCCACGTATAATCAGACCCTGAAAAACAATCTCAGTTTTCAGAAAGGAAAAGAAAAGGTAAGAAAATACCTAGGAAATTTTTAAACTCTCCTACCTATCTCGCGTTGCGGAACGTTGTTTATATTTCTGTCTACATATCAGCAACTGTCACGAATAAAGTTAACTGAAAATGTCAAATGCTGAAATTTATAACAGTAAATGTATGATTCAACTCACATAAAGAGAACACCCTTATAATAAACAAGCAACGATCTACTGGAAGGGAAGGTTTTTTTCCCCCTGCACTTGAAATTTAACAGCCAATCGTCTACATCCTACACATAACTATCATAAAGCACCTCTAAATCTGTCCTTGTTTATAGCATGTGTTATGACAAGATTTGACAGTTTATGAAAGAGCTATAATTGCCACTATACACCCAGCATTTTGTCAACTGCAACTGTATTTAAGGAAAGCATTTTTCCTTTTTGAAAGAATTGACTGAACTTTTCTTTGCTCCTTAATGATTCCTCCATTAGGATATTTTTAGGAGTAAGGACCACACGACTTATGGTGGTGACATTGTGTCCTGGTGGTTCAGAGGAACAGCTCTCCATTCCCTGTACTGGGATTTTTGTGTCTGGCAGCCGATTGAGGCAATGTTCGGCAAGAGTGGGAACTCTTGGAGATGGTAGGGAGAGTTGCAGCCCATAGCCTGATGCCAAAGAAGCCAGCCCTAAGGCAGATCCGAAGACGTGGCAAGCCGATCCAAAGAGGGAAGGAAAGAGAGAAGGCAGTACGGCAGCAACAGGCGAGTTATGGATGTAACCAAGTCTAGAAGATTGATGAAGATTGGGTTGGAGAGCAGTCAAAACGAAAGAAGCTTCCAGCAAGGAAGGGCTAAGCATGAAAAGTAAGTGGCAGAGGTTTCTTTTTCCTTCCTGTGTGGGGAGCAGATTGGCAGCGGAGGAAAGGAATGCGGAAATGTCTAAATTTAAGATTACATCCTTAATTATATCTCATTGATCTAAATATAGGAAACTGAATCCTTGCAGTCATACAGTTTATTTTAATGGGGTGGGAATTTCCTTTCTTGGACATTGCACTTCTGGCAAAAAAACTTCATTCAGTAATTCTAATTATAGTACATTCATCTATCAATGTTAGTATACAAGCATTTATATAGTGTTATAAGGAGAGGTTGTACAGGGAAGCACTAACACAGATCAGCCTGGATCAGAGCTAAACAAGGTTGCCCTTACATGTATGGATGTGATTGTTTTTTAAAACTCTGAATACATCATATGTAGACTAATTAGCACTGCTTTTCTGTACCTTGTTTTCACCACCATTATTAATTACAGCAGAACAAATGTTTTAAAGAGAAGCCAAGGTTAAACTGTTCCAACTTCAAATAATATACAGGTACCATTTGATAACCTGGTCATTACTTTAGTTCCAAAAGAATATGAAATCTTTACCAGGGTCTTTTACACACACACACACACACACACACACACACACACACACACACCATCACTCCTCATCAGCAAAATAATTATCTAGCTTGGCTGGTAATTAAAAGAACTGAAAATTTTTTACTTGATTGCCCTTGGCAATATTAAAATATCTTACTAGTATTGGATACTACAATTTAGTTCATTATGATTGGATGCATCAGATAAAACCGTTACAAATGCTGCAATTTCCAAGTCTTCTGTAAGTACTTTGTCACAGTAATTTTTAAATACTGATTTAATAATAGTCTCCCATTTTGTCCTGGCGCATGAAAATTTAGCATTGTGAAACGTTTTCAATAATTTAGTTGTACAATCCATACTACGAAAACTTTGATTGTGAATTATGATATGAAATGCAAATCTTTCCTCCATTGCGGCTAACTTCAGAATAATTTGAAGTTTTTTTTTTAAAAAATTACTTTATAACTGGAAGCAGACGCATCTGATGATTGCTTATGTTTCTTGGTGGCTGAGTGTTTCGTAATACCTGCTCTGCCCCCAACTGAAATACAAAATTCTCAGCTGCAAATATTGCAGAAAACAATGTTATCCTTCTTTGATATGAGGAATGGAAATTCCTTATTCAATTTATTGTTGAAATGGCATTTCCTCTTTTTTGATTTTTCCATCCCTAAATGAAATTAAAAATTAAAATAAAATATAGAGCTACACGAACAATGCAAGCACATTAATTATGAATAAATAAAATTAATTATTAAAACTGAAACAATAACATAAGCAAATAAACTTTTAAATAAAATTATACATATCTGGAAATTATTAACTAAATAATGAATTAATAAAACATGAATTATTGTGCTCACCTGTGTATGATTGACTATTCACTGAGAAAGAAGTGAATCTAATGTGTACATTTGTGCCGTGTCATGTTTCAGTAAGTAGTAAACAAAGCCACTTGCACGTGGCGCATTCTCTCAAAACAATTCTCCTATGCGGAGAGCATGTGTCTCATAATCGCGCCTCACCACAGTGTACCGAGTCTTGACGAATTGTCATGTCAAATACAAATACATCATGGATTGGATTGGTATCGATCAAATACGGAGATTTACATATTAGTCTTCAAATATTGAAAAAGAGGACATGTATAAGGACACTTTTCGAGAGAGGATAGAACTTACAAATGAAGGACTGTCCTCCCTAAAGGAGGACGATTGGTCACCTTACTATATACCAATACTAAAACAGGAGACAACAGAATATATAAACTATTGTACAATATCCCTAATTTCACAATATAATTCTTAGAACAATTCAATGCAAGTTACAATTTACATAGCAAAGGAGATGCCAGATGTGCAAGTTGGTTTTCAAAAAGGGGAGAAACAAGAGACATTATTGCTGATGCAGTCTGGTTTATTGACATAGGCAAAGAATACAAAAAGAAGACAACATGTGCTTCAATGTATGCAGAAAGGCTTTCAGTTATGTCAAACATATCAACTTGTGGAATATATTTAGGAAGAATATCTCATCTTAGAATTAATAATGAAAATATCCAAGTAATGGATAGCTTCATGTCTATTAAGCAATTATAAACATTAAAGGAATCAGCACTCAAGAAATATATAGTATCGCACACTAGCATTTGGTATCATAGCTGTGAAGCACTGCAAAGGGCCTAGAATATCATTAATAGTAAAGTAAGCGACTAAGAAAACTGGACCACAGGATTGAAAAATGGGGAAAAGAAGGAAGAGACAGCACTCTGTAGCAGAGAGTTTATCTAAGCCTTTGAAGCAGCAGAAAATGGAAGATTACATTGCAAACAGACAGTCTGTTCCAGTGAGTAACTCATTCACAGGCACCTTGTCAGACAAACTTAATTTATGTGATTCATTGGGATGGGACTTACAAACCGAACTGGAAGATAAGTAGTGTGCAGAGCTGTCCTCCTCCCTCTCAGAGGGTGGCTCCTGTTCTTGGAGCCTAGCAGCAGCCTTCTTTGCTCAAGGGGGGAGATGTAACAAATTTAAAGAAAGAAAATGTGACAGACTTCCTCTCTGGACAATGTTTGCTTACAGCTCAATATATGATCTTTTGTCAATTGTCATAAATAAGGTAGATTGCCTGAAAGAATATTTTGCAACGTATGTTAGGAGCCACCCAAATACTGTAGAAGGACTTGGGAGGATAACCATGGATAGATATGGGATGGCTAACTCTGAAAAAGAAACTAGTGAAGGACCTCGTTTTCCTCCCAAAATTTAAACACATATAGAGAAAACACTCAATCAGGTAAAGGCCTAAGAGATGACCAACACTACAGTCTCCAAACTAACCAGATTACCTTGCAAATTTATGACAAGAGAGTAAATAGAGGGAGTTGGAGTAATAGAAAAGCTATTAGTCTGTCCCTGAGCCAGCTGTTCCGTTGTGAACTCACTCTGATAGATCTACTACATGCAGAGTGGCTGCCAGCAAGAATGCAATGTATGAGAATTCTCCTATCGTTCAAGCGACCCACAATACCCTCCATGCTTTTCGGAATGAAGCCCTTTCTGAGCACCTTCTCAATATTTCCAATAAGGGTTTTTTGCACAGAAAAAGTGTACCCACTTCTGAAACAGCATCATCAAGTGGGAACTGTTGCTTTAAATTTAGGTTGCAACAGCTCTCAGATTGCTAAACCTGAGGCTGCTGCAACTGAACTGATCCCGAGAAGGCAAAGAAGCAATATACAAACTGTGTTACCCACAGCTGTAGGAACTGCTGAGGATGTGTCAGAGGAAACATTGATTGACTTATTCAGTGCGTTATCAGAACCTGAGCAAGTTAACATCATTCAAAGATTGGATGACCTAAAAGAGGCATTGACAACAACTCAATCTACAACAAAGCCTCTATTTAATTTGGCTCCACTAACCACGCAATCTTGTGACAATGTATTTAATCAACAAACTGCCTCTACCTTAACAGTAAAAGAAGGTACTGTCACATAGGCTGACTGTGGGGTAACTGCACTGACTGACCCAACCTCTGAGAAACAACCGAAAGACAAAGGGCTTCATCACACAGTGCCCCCTAAACTGACAAACACTAGGGAGATAATCCAGCTTCCAGCTTCAATTGATTTAGAAGCTCCCATAACAGCTTTCCACAAGTTGAATCCTCAGCTATGCCACTCCAAAAATGGTCATAAATCTACATTTATAGTTTTAAACCAGAGTACTTGCCCATTGGGGAAAAAAACCATTCTTGGAGCAAGAGCAAAGGCATACTGGCAATCGAAATAAAGAGGAGCAACAACAGGTTCTGCAACCCATGAGGAGAAATATCAAACCTCACAACAATTGTGTTTATAAGGGAAGATTAGGTGATATTGATCTGGCTCTAGTTCAAGTTGACATCCAACATCTTTACCATCCAGCCAATTAATCAAGCCAGATCATCTTGCTTCTGAGAACCCCATACAGTTGGTGACCTGGAATATAGTAGGCTGGAAAGGGATAGTTGATAGTGGACTAATGAGCTTTTCTCTAGATTTGACATAATAGCCCTTCAAGAAACTTGGCGAACCGAAGTGGATGAACCACTACAACTGTCAGGCTTTCAGGGATGGGCCTCCCCAGCTCAAAAAACAAAGGGTGGACTATGCATTCTTATAAAGCAAGAGTTGCAATGGCAGGGAGAGAAATTATATAACAAAGATAAGTATCAGTACTTTCTAGCTGTCAGACTTGAATATGACCAGTTTGAGTTAATATTGGTAAATGTGTATATTCCCCCAAGCACATCCCAGCAACTATAATTTTGAATATTGGATGTGCTTGAATGTTATCCTAGAAGATAAAGCAATACTGTATCCTCAGCCCATACTGGTTTTATTAGGAGATCTGAACGCTAGACTGGGTCCCTCTTTGTATGAGCTTGCCCAGAAAAAGGGAATCGCAGGGGAGTTCTTTGAAAACCATCCTCAGTGGCTCTCGAGAGATTGTAAAAGTAATGCCGCTGGTTTGCTTCTAGTCTCCTTAATTTTAAAAGGTAATCTCCAAATTTAGTATTTAGTATTTTAGTATTTATTTGATTTGTCAATCGCTTACAAGATACAGGTATAAGAATAAATATAGTTTTGAATACATGAGATAGATACTTATAAGAAAAATAAAAAAACAATAGGACAGGGACGGTAGGCACGATTGGTGTGCTTATGCATGCCCCCTGTAGGCCTCTTAGGAAGGGGGTGAGGTCAACAGTAGACAGTCTAAGGTTAAAGTTTTTTGGGTTTGGGGAAGAAACCACAGAGTCAGGTAGAGTATTCCAAACATTGACCACTCTGTTGCTGAAGTTGTATTTTCTGCAGTCAAGTTTGGTGAGGTTAACCTTGAATTTGTATCTATTGTGTGTTCTTGTATTGTTATGGTTGAAGCTGAAGTATTCATTTGCAGGTAGGACATTGCAATGTATGATTTTATATACTATATTTATATCGGACTGGAGGTGGCATAGTTCTAGGTTATTTCTGGACTTTTTCAATTGTGTTAATATCAGATACATGATATGGGTTCCAGACTGATGAGCTGTATTCAAGTATAGGTCTAGCAAATGTTTTGTATGCTCTAGTTAGTAGTGTGATATTACCAGAGAAGAAGCTACGTAGGATTAGATTAACAACTCTTAATGCCTTTTTGGCTATGTAGCTACATTGGGCTCTAGCACTTAGATCATTCGAGATGAGTAGTCCAAGGTCCTTGACAAAGTTTGGATCCTCAACAAAGTCTTGACTATTTAGCTTTTATATTATTTTCTGATTTTTTTTTCTGCCAATATGTAAGACAGAGCATTTATTTGTTGAGATTTGAAGTTGCCATTTGATTGACCATTCTGATAGTCAAGGTCTTTTTGGAGGGTAGTAGTATTATCTGTGGTGTTGAATAGTTTTACATCATCAGCGAAGAGAACACAGTTGCTCTTAATATGATCACAGAGGTCATTTAAGTAGAGTATGAAGAAAGTTAATCCTAAAACACTGCCTTTGGGGACACCACTGTTGCCAGGTACAGCATTTGATAGGACGCTCCCAATTTTGACCATTTGTTGTCTGTTTGACAAGAATGCTTCTATCTAGTTATGTAGGTGTTCAAAGATACCATAAGATTTTAGTTTTAGAAGTAGTTTGTCATGTACCACTGAATCAAAGGCTTTTCAGAAGTCTATGTAGATTGCATCTATTGTTTTGCCCTGATCGAGTTGTGTAGTCCATGTGTTTTTGCAGTGTAAGAGTTGCAGATTACAGGATAGTTTTTTTCTGAAACCAAATTTATTAGAGAGTAGGTTGTTTGTCTCTAAGTGGAGGATAATGGATTGGTTAATAATTGATTCCATGACTTTACAGGTGACTTAGCATAAGGAGATTGGTCTGTAATTTTCAACTAGGCTAGGATCTTCCTTTTTGAAGATGGGGATGACCGTGGCTTGTGACCATAGTTTTGGCAAGGAACTGGTCCTGAAAGATTTTTCAAATATTATGCTTAGAAGTTCGGCTATGGCAGTGGATAGCTTTTTTAAGAAGTAGGCACGTAATCTGTCCCGTACAATAGATAGGGATGGTTTTAGATTGCGCAGTGCTTTTTCAACAATGTCTTCTGTAAAATTGATGTGTATTAGATCATTGTAGTTGTCTCTACTAGGAAGTACTGGGCTTGATCCATTGCTGTTTACAAATACTGAGCCAAAGAATGTGTTAAAGAGGTTTGCTTTGATCGTGTCATCGTTGCAGTCTTTACCATTAGGTCCTTTCAGGGGTGGGATGGACCTTGAGTCTTTTAGTTTGTTGTTTACAAAATTGTAGAAATTTTGGGAGGTAAGGATAAGAATTACATATACCCTTATACACAACACTCAACTAATTCAAGTAGTGTACTGGATCTCTTTTATGTGTCTAGAGATAAGGCTGACCTCTTCTTGGAGGTCCCAGTACATCTTAGCGACAACAGTGACCATCAGCCTGTAAGTGTGACATTGAGAGGCTGCTCAGATTTAAGACCATATAACATGGTTGACAGATGGCTTACTAAAAAGGTAGAAGTGGCTCAAAATAAAAGGTTAATTTGGGCTAAGGTTGATACTAAGGCCATATTAGAATGCCTTAGTAGAGAATGCTATTAAGTGGGCTAGAACAATCCAGTCATTTACTACTGACTGGATGTCAGCCTACAATGCATTCTGCAATCTTTGTAACATACTGAAGAAACATCTAACAACTAAACCTGCTACAAAAAGAGCCCAAGTGGGTAGACCTCATTGGTTTGATTCAGATTGCCAGCGACTGAAAAAGAAACTGAAGGCAGCCATGAGGTTTGCCCAGAGGAACCCTACTGCCTATATACAAGCTAAGATGTTGCACACAAGAAGGGAATATAAAAAAAACTATAACATTAAAGAAAAAAAGTTTTGCCATTTAACTCTGGTCAGAACTTGAGTTGGCTGCCAGAAGTCATAACTCAGTATTATTTTGACATTCTGTAGCAGGTAACCTGAAGGAACGGAGATTTGCATTTGACATACCAATCTCTGCTGAGGATTGGGAGAATTATTATCAGTGCTTGTTTGCCTCCACCGAACCGGTAAAGAAATTATTTTTAAAAAGTGATTTAATAAACCCTAGAACTCCGCCCCCCTGGCCACCAGTCTCAGAAAAAGAGATACAGTCCATCATTAAAAGTTTAAAGAGCAATAAAGCCCCAGGAGAGGATTTTCTACCAACAGAACTATTTAAGAAATTTCAGGCCTTTTTACACACATAAATAACACCTGCTACATACCAGATGGGTGGAAGATGGCAATAGTTGTTCCCATATATAAAAAAGGGAATAAAAAGGAACCTAATAATAGGCTCATCAGCCTGACTGACATTGTAGCAAAAATATATGCTAGGTACCTTTTGAACAGAATTGAAACCTGGGTAGAGGAAAACAACATCCTCACAGAAGAACAAGCAGGTTTTAGACAAGTCAGATCTACTATTGATAACTGCTTTGTCCTGAATCATCTAATTGCCAAATATGCCTATAAAAGAAGACCCCTGTTTGCTGCTTTCATAGACCTTACAGCAGCATTTGATATGGTAAATAGAGACGTACTATGGAGTAAACTGACATCTCTTAAAATAGAACCCAGACTCCTGGCTTTGATTAAAGCCCTTTACACAACTACCTGTTTGAGGGTGCGGTATGGGGTTAATGGGGCCCTGACTAACAGGATTTGCACAAACAAAGGGATAAGGCAAGGGTGTATCCTGGCCCCATTATTATTTAATTTATACATCAATGACTTGCCAGGTTTAATGAAGGATACCATGGTACACATGCCGATGATCTTAAATACTTATTGTAAAAGCTTGCTTTATGCTGATGATATGATTTTATTATCATACATACAAATAGGATTACATAGGCTATTAAGAAGATTTAGCTCTTATTGCCAGGATAACTCTCTAATCATCAGTAAATCTAAATAAAAAATAATGGTATTTGGAAGAAACCATCAGAGACAAAGGTGGCAATTGGATGGTTAACTAATTGAACAGGTTAATTCCTTTGTATATTTGGGTGAACTTTTTCCAAGACTGGATCTTGGACCTGCCACCATCAACGGAGTACATTTAGAGCAAAAGCCCATTTGAATTTATTGCTCAAACTAAAAAACCAGAGTTATCCAGGGTCCCTAATCCCATTAATCAAGGTTTATAAGGTTAAGGTTACCACAGTGCTCTTCTACGGAGGAGAAATTTGGGGTCTTTACTCAATCACAGTCCTAGAACAAACACAGTCCCAGCATTTGAGATTTATTTTGGGTGTAGACCCAAGAACATCTGCTGCAGCAGTTAGAGCTGAATTGGGAATTTATACAATTCAGGCATTATCTAAAATTAGAGCTTATAACTACTGGTGCAAAGTTAATGAAATGGAGACTGATAGACTACCCAAATTATGCCTACTAGAGCAAATAAAACTACAATCACAAACCTCCTGGATCATTAAACTAACAAATTTTGTAAGAAGCTATGGTCTTCCTATCTCTTGTGTAACAGGAGAACAATTTAAAAAAGAGTTGCCCAAAGAATTAAGGATATGGATGCACAAACTGATATAGCTATCCTTAGTAAGGTAGGTAACTTGAAATGGTTGAGTAAATACAAATGTACTTTCCAAGTAGATAGCTACTTGAAGTCACAACTCCCAAAACATCTTAGGGAGATATTCACGAGAGTGAGATTTGAACAGCTTGACACAATGGTTAGATATGGGAGATTTCATGCAATACCGTACAATGAGCGTCTCTGCATTTGCGGAGTGGCAAAGGTAGAGGACCTGGCTCACATCCTATTTGACTGTTGCCTGTATAAGAGGATGAGAGACAGGTATCTTGATCTATATATTGGACGAATGACCCATTGGGATACCCATATCAAAATAACTTACCTATGTCCGGCCAGAACTTGAAAATAACATTTAAAGTAGCACAGTATTTAAACAAAATGATTCAGTTGAGATCTGCATACGTGGGATTGATTGGGGTAGATTGCAAGGGCAACTCTGAAATATAATGTTATTATATTTTATCCATATCTTAAATTATTGTACATTACTACAATTTTATTTTGGATTGTATTTTATTACTATTTCATCTTAAATCGTATTTTGTCTAGATTCCATTTTAAATTGTATTTTATCAAATTTCATTTTGAATTAGGGAAGGGAAGTTGATTGACCTGATGCTCATCAGCAACAGAGGGCTATTGTCTAAGAAATGGAATCCACCCCCCCAAGTCTCATGCCAAGTCAAAACCGAACAAACCATATTATGGTATACATAGTACATGAACTCAATCAAGCATTTAATCAAAACGCCTCTTTGCTGGATGGATTCTGAATACTTAAACCTGTACGAAAATAATTAGAAATGAAGATATAAAACAGTATCATATTGTAGTGAAACAAGCAAATCTCTTTCATAAAACATCCCAGTGGATGTAAATTATTTCTGTTTAAGAGATAGATGGAACTTTTTATGGGTTCTGAGAGTAAAAAGAACAATTCAAACAAGCTGTGTTTTGTGAATAAGTTTTTAAAAGCACCAGAAAGCCTTAAGGGCATATTGTTCTTGAAAGAAACTCTTCAATTTTAGTGTCAGCTTTCTTGTCTGAACTTTAAAGTGTGCAATACATTTGGGTCAAATTACATAAGCTTATAGTCCTGCTAAAAATTCTTTTGAGATGAAACTACTGTAAAACCAAGCAAATACAGAACTGCTGGAACTCTTTTCTCTAATTTCATTTTAAATGGATTTTTTCTAGTACTCTTCTGACAAGAAACGTTATGAATTATGTACTAAACCACTCCTACCTACTACTTCTTCAGCAAATAGTACTGATTAGCATAACTGATATAGGAGAGAATATATAGTGATGAGGTTTAGTAGTCATCACTTTATTTGTTTGTTGGTTTGATTGATTGATTATAGAGCCACCTATGTCAAATAGGTGTCTGGGCAGCTTAAAATATGACAAATAAAAATAAGTAAAATGCATAATACAGAACACATAAGTTGCTCACCATAAAATAACTATCAATAAAGTCAAGAAACTGATTCTGTCACACTTCCAGGGCCCTGAACCCAGGCACAAAACCCCATAAATTAAATTAGTTCTCTTTTCAAGCCATTAAAGTTGTTGGCCTTTAATACACCTTATGAAATAAATTATAAGATTTAACAATTGCTCATTATGAGAAATATAATTGTGCTAGGTTTTCCTCCAGTCCCTGCACTGTATTTTCCTAACTTTGTACAACTTTATTATGTGCTTTCCTTCATATAAAAATATTACACCTAGCATTCCATTACCTTGTATGTTGTCTGTGCTGACATGGGGCTCCCAATATTAAGGAGACCTCTCCACTAGAAGAACCTGGTACAAAAGATGCTTTTCAGCATCTTCCAGGAACCTCTGTAACTGCAACTTTGGCAGAGATATTCAAATTGTACTTCAATACTTAGGCTTTCCTTTGTCCTAAATCTAATGTTGCTTGACTGGTTTTGACTTATCATGCTATCTAAATGGAATATTCTTCAAATAGCATGCTAATATGATTTGTAAATTACAATTTATGGCTTATCCCAATGAGTTTATTATTACAGATAGACCACTCAATGATTAGAATTTCCATCACCAAGCTACATGGGCATAAAGTGTGATGTCATGTGATCATGCCATTTATAGATGGCAATTCCAACTGCTTTATTAAGTGAATCCAGAGATCATCAGGAACAATGGCACATGATTGCCAATTGTGACCTCTTGCTGCTTCCGCATTGACTTTGCTTGTGGGAAGCTGCCAGAGAAGGTTGAAATTGCAATCACATGACCCATAGGACATTGGATCAGTTAGAAATGCAGGCCATTTGTCAACATTCTGATTATAATCACATGACCATAAACCAGATCTTCAAGGACTGTTCATAGATGCCATTCACTCAGCACCATCATACGTTTAATGGTTGCTAACAGTATGGTAATTTAACAAACTTTGAATTGAACTAACCATGGCTCAGAATTCTATATGAATTTAGCAGTGTGAATGTCCAGTAATTACATGTTCTGTGGCATTCGTGTGCTTAATGTCACTGGTCTTTTTTTTTCATATCCTAGCTATTTGTCAAACCAACAATTAGAATAACAGCTGCCTTTCATTAATTTTTACTGATTTGCAAGGATAACCATGTCTAGAGGGTCAGCAAATTGTTCATTCAGATAACAGACAATCAAAGTTGGAAGGGACCTTAGAGGTCATCTAGTCGAATCCCTCACCCAAGCAGCAGACCCTACACCATTTCTGACAAATAGCAGTCCAATCTCTTCTTGAAGGTCTCAAGTGATGGCGCTCCCACAACTTCTGAGGGCAAGCTATTCCATTGGTTGATTGTTCTCACTGTCAGAAAGTTTCTCCTTATTTCCAGGTTAAATCTCTCCATGTTCAGTTTCCATGCATTATTCCTTGTCTGGCCTACAGGCACTTTAGAAAATAGATTCTTGTGAATTCTTGTGATTCACAAATGGCATAATAATAAAAGGTAATTAGTATAAGTTGTATCTAGCTAACAGTGTGCAGATTCATTCGTTTTACTACTTTGGTAAATTCACATTTGATATGAATTCAGCCATTAAGACTTAGTTAACAATTTATGGTTCATATCTGTCTTATGTAGGATTCTTGGAGTGAATTATATTTTCATTAACAAAACTTCCTTGATTTCTTAATGTCACAGGTCAGTTCTGCCCTTAATATATTTAAATAGACATAGGTTAATGTCAAAACTTGCAAACACAGATTGTGTGCCTTTGTCATCAAAACATGTTTAAGGACTGAATTTACAAATTCATCTGGTTGTTGGTTGAAATTATAGTTAGTTAATGAGTAAAATAATATGTTTATTAGAAAAAAGCAGTATCTCGATTAGAAAATATCTTATGCCTTCCATATGATTTTTCTAATCCTCCAGAATAAAAAGTAGTTGTGATTGAATAACACCGCAATTGTGAAAGAAATGTAGCTTTTTATAGGTGACTTTAGTTTTCATCCCAAACTGTTACATTCATTTCCTGTTATGCTATAAAACATTGCAAGACTTATTTCCCTAAGACCTTCATCCTGTCTGTTCACCTTTCTGTGTTTGTATCTAATTTAAAAGTTTACTGAACTATGTATGATTATAATGGAGGTATTTTAATATTATTACTTCTACACTTGTATATTTGCCACTGTCCTAAGAATGAAAAATTTTAAAGGCAACATTATATCTTTGCTTTTCTAGAGGTGGAAGAAGGATAATATCATGAAGGGCACACGTTTTAAAGTTGCTGAGGTTGAGAAACATTGTGTTAATAGAAGCAATCCTAAATCCTTTGTTTTTAACATTCCAGCTAGTGTTAATGGAAAAAGATTAAGATATTTTAAAAAAAGGATTATGACTGCAAATAGCAAATAAGCAGTAGAGCTAATGCCGTGATCTTCTTCCATAGCAAAAAGTTTAATTCCACAAATTCTCCTATGCAATAAAGCATTTCAACAAAATTACTATTATTGTTGTTAGTTGTGAAGTCATGTCCGACCCATCATGTCATGTCCGACCCATCGCAACCCCATGGACAATGATTTTCCAGGCCTTCCTGTCCTCTATCATCCCCTGGAGTCAATTTAAGCTCACACCGACTGCTTCAGTTACTACATCCAGCCACCTCATTCTCTGCTGTTCCCTTCTTTTGCCCTCAATCGTTCACAGTAGGCTCTTCTCCAGTGAGTCCTTCCTTCCCATTAGGTGGTGAAAGTATTTGAGTTTCATCTTCAGGATCTGGGTTTCTAAAGAGCAGTCAGGGTTGATCTCCTCTAGGACTGACCTGGTTTGATCACCTTGCAGTCCAAGAGACTCGCAGAAGTCTTTTCCAGCACCTTTCATGAAAGGTTCAAAGGCCTTAATTTTTTGGCACTCAGCCTTCCTTATGGTCCAACTTTCACAGTCATACATTGCAACTGGAAAACCATAGCCTTGACTATACACACTTTTGTTGACAGGGTGATGTCTCTGCTTTTTAGTATGTTGTTTAGATTTGCCATAGCTTTCTTCTCTAGGAACAAGTGTCTTTTAATTTCTTGGCTGTAGCTCCATCTGTGGTGATCTTGGAGCCCAGAAAAATAAAATCAGTCACTACCTCCGTTTCTTCCTGATCTATTTGCTAGGAATTGAGAGGGCCAGATGTCATGATCTTAGTTTTCTTAATGTTGAGTTTCACCCACATCAAGAGGCTCTTTAGTTTCTCTTCACTTTCTGCCATTAGAGTGGCATTATCTGCATATCTGAGGTTGTTTATATTTATCCCAGCAATCTTAATTCCAATTTATGATTCATCTAGCCCCACCTTTCTCATGATGTGCTCTGCATATAAGTTAAATAGGCAATGTGACAGTATACAGCCTTGCCGAACTCCTTTCTCAATTATGAACCAATCCTTGTCCAGTTCTCACTGTTGCTTCTTGACCTGCATATAGGTTTCTCAAGAGATAAATAAGATGATCTGGTACTTCCATCTCTTTAAGAACTTGCCACAATTTGTTGTGATCCACACAATCCAGGCTTTGGCATAATCAATGAAGCAGAAGTAGATGTTTTTCTGGAACTCCCTAACTTTCTCCATGATCCAGCATATGTTGGCAATTTGATCTCTAGTTCCTCTGCCTCTTTGAAATCCTGCCTGTACTCTGGTAGTTTTTGGCCCATACTACTGGAACCTAGCTTGTAGGATTTTGAACATAACTTTGCTATCATGTG
Organism: Pseudonaja textilis; assembly: GCF_049901715.1. Taxonomy (NCBI): domain Eukaryota; kingdom Metazoa; phylum Chordata; class Lepidosauria; order Squamata; family Elapidae; genus Pseudonaja; species Pseudonaja textilis. The sequence continues at coordinate 34,793,102 of NC_142008.1, read as the reverse complement.
AAATGAGTGCAATGGTGCGGTACTTTGAACAATCTTTGGCATTGCACTTCTTTGGAATTGGAATGTAAACCTTTTCCAATCCTGTGGCCACTGTTGAGTTTTCCAAATTTGCTGGCATATTGAGTGCAGCACTTTTACTGCGTCTTTTAAGATTTTTATTAGCTCAGCTGCAATACTATCATCTCCACTAGCTTTGTTGTTGCTCAGATTTCCTAAAGCCCATTTGACTTCACATTCCAGGATGTCTGGCTCATGGCCAGTGACTACTCCATCATGGTTATCAGGGACATTAAGCTTGTTCTTGTATAATTCTTGTGTATAATTTTACCACCTCTTCTTAATCTCTTCTGCCTCTGTTAGGTCCCTGCCATTTTGGTCCTTTATCATGCCCATCTTTGCATGAATCATTCCCTTCATATCTCCAATTTTCTTGAAGAGATCTCTGTCCTCCCTATTCTATTGTTTTCTTCTATTTCTTTGCCCTGTTCATTTAAGAAGGCATTCTTATCTCATCTTGCTATTCTCTGGAATTCTGCATTCAATTGGGTGTATCTTTCTCTTTTTCTCTTGCCTTTTGCTTTTCTTCTTTCCTTAGCTATTTGTAAAGCTTCCTCAGACAGCCATTTTGCTTTCTTGCATTTCTTTTTCTTTGGGATGGTTTTAGTTGCTACCTCTTGTACAATGTTGTGAACCTCCATTCATAGTTCTACAGGCATTCTTGTCAGATCTAATTCCTTAAATCTATTTGTCACCTCTACTGTATATTCATCAGGGAATATGATTTAGTTCATACCTGAGTGGCCTGGTGTTTTTCCCTACTTTCTTCAATTTAAGCCTAAGTTTTGCAACAAAAAGCTCATGTTCTGAGCCACAGTCAGCTCATGGTCTTGTTTTAACTGACTGTATAAAGCTTCTCCATCTCTGGCTGCAGAGTACGGTCAATCTGATTTCTGTGTTGACCATCTGGTAATATCCATGTGCAGAGTCATCTCTTGGGTTGTTGGAAAAGAGTGTTTGCTGTGACCATTGTATCTGCTTGACAAAATTCTACCAGCCTATGCCCTGCTTCATTTTGTACTCCAAGGCCAAACTTGCCTGTAATTCTGGTTATCTTTTGGCTTTCTACTTTAGCATTCCAATCCCCCATTATGATTTTGTAGGGCTTCATAGAACCAGTCAGCTTCATCCTCTTCAGCACTAGTGGTTGGGCCACAGACTTGGACTACTGTTATGTTGAATGGGTTGCCTTGGATTTGAACTTAGATCATTCTGTCATTTGGGGGGATTGAGTCTCAGTACTGCTTTTTCTACTCTTTTATTGACTATGAAGGCTACTCCATTTCTTCTGAGGGATTCTTTCCCACAGTAGTATACCTGATGGTTATCTGAATTAAATTCACTCATTCCTGTCCATTTTATTTTGCTAATTCCTAAGATGTCGATATTCAGTCTTGTCATCTTTTATTTGATCATGTCTAGTTTGGATTTCATGGATCTTACATTCCAGGTTCCTATGGAGTATAGATCTTTACAGCATCAGACTTTCCTTTCAGCACTAGATACATCCACAGCTGAGCACCCACAGCTTTCTATTATATTTTAAAAATTAGTAAAGCAAAAATTGGTTGCCAAAACTGATTGTGTGCTTGAACCAGAATTTCTTCTGTCAGCAGAATAAATGAAAGTAAGATTTGAATATGTAATAGCATATCCTCATTTTTCTATTCTTACTGTGGTAATGTTTACCTTAAAATAATGGAGCAGGAAACAAACATTTTTCATTCTCTTATTTTTTAGTCGTAAGACCTGGATACAACTACACCAGTAGGATTCAGTTCTAAGCATCTGTTCACAACTACGCTCCACTAAAGAAGCACAAACACTTGAAAACATATTAAAGGCCTCAAATGTTATTTCCTCATTCAAGAAAATTATACCTGGATATATACTCTTATCATGGAGAGAAGTACATAAATATAGAAACAATAATTCTAAACTATTGTCACAAGATCCTCTACTAAATGTTTTCTCATAGCTAACTGCTGATCTAATTCCAGATATGCCTTTGAGAATGCATCTCCTAAGGTTAATTCCTCTTACCAATCTCTGTTGCTTTGAGAGACAGTAGTAGGAAAAAGAGCCTCTTATTCCTGGGGCCCTTTTAATGGTAAGAACAGAGTTCATTTCATCATCATACACTATACTCAAAAATGACCATAGAATTCTTTCTATCATCAAGTCTCATAGATGGGCAAGATCAAGGAAGCTACACCATTTTCCTTAAGCATTTTTAATATTAGCCAACGATAAGTACAGGATCTTGAAACTGTAAGAGAAAATTCCAGCCTTTGTTTCTAATGACATTAAGACGGAGTCTCTCTTAAAGTTTAAATCATTCTTCCCAGATTTTTAGCCACCGGGACTAATTTATCAATTATAAAAGAAATTGCCAATATATTCATTTTCTGTCTCTTGATTATCTGTGTCTACAGTTCTTTCTATTTTTTTCCCAGTCTTCTCTCCCAGCTAGATTGATATATATATATATATCACAGTCTTGCAAATGGAGTACAAGAAGAAATGACCACTGTATTATTATATGCATTACAGTGGTGGTATTACCATTAGGAGGAACCGGTAGTTAAAAAAACATCTACCAGTTCAGCCGAATCATTTTTTTTTCCTCCCAACAATCAGCCGTTCCAACGATCAGCTGTGCTGGTATCCCCTTTGCTTTCTTACTGCTTCGCCCAGGAGGTTCCCTGAGGCCCAGGAGGCAAAAAAACAAAGCACAGAGGATGCTGTGTGTGGGCCTCCCGCACTCTGTTTTTGGCCTCCTAGACCTCAGGGAAGCTCTGGGAGCAAAAATGGCCTCCCAGGAGGTTTTCCTGAGGCCCAGGAGGCAAAAAAATAAATAAATCAGAGTGTGGGGCGGTGCTGCAAAAAAAGCCACACCCACACAGTCACATGGCCATGCACACCTAGCCATGCCCACAGAACTGGTAGTAAAAAAGCTGTTGACGACAGTCAGAGACCGCGATCGTGTGTGGCTCGGGTCCGTGTTTCCCTTGTCAGAAGGATCCCTATGGGACCAGTGTCATCCTGACCCACTTCAGATGGGTGGGCGAAGAGGGGGAGACCACCAGCTGGGTTGAGGGGAGCCTCATCTCCCTTCCCTGGCTAGGTACTACTCCCCTGGAAGACAGGGAGAAACGGCAGTCTAAAATGGCTGCCATGAAGAAAACTGAGAGATGTGCAACCAGATAAAGAACTTGGTTTTTTTCTTAACAACCCTGAGAAGTAGAAAGAAAGTGCCCTCTCGTAAGAGTAACACAGCGGTGAACAGGGGGAAAAAAAGAGGAAAATACAAGGTAAACAAAATTGGTTTATAAAAAGCTACAATGGAATCAGAGACTAAACTTTGAATAATATAAACTGGCATTAATTAGGCATTGGATTAAATGCTGGACTTGCCTGGAATTGGTTAATACTAAGAAAATTAACTGTGGAAATGGTTGAGAATTAATGTTTAATATAATTAAAAGAGAAAAGAAAAGAACTTTAAAAAGTGGAAAGTGATATAGAGCGCCATCTAATGGTCAAAGACTTTTTTTCCCTACAAAATTATATGGAAATTTACTGGACTTCTAAATGTTATGGAATAAAAGACAAATAAAATAATAAGAACCCCAGAAATTTGGGGAAAAGGGGGAGAAATTCTACCAAGAGGATATACAGATGCAACTTCCTGGGATTGTTGGGTGTTGATTGTGACCGACAGAAGGATTAACAAAAGAAATAAAGATAAAAGGAGACTTTTGGCAAGGATTGCAATAAAAGACTTTGAATATTAACAATTTATTATAAAAATTGAAGGAATAAGTAAGGACTTTAAGTTGGAGTTACAAATGGTAAAAGGAATGTTCAAAGAAAGAAGGGAATTATTGGAAATACTGGAAAAGAAAATAATGGCAATGGTTGCAGAACAAAGAAATTCCAGTGAGGCGGAGTCAAAGGAAGAAGAAAGAGGCTCAGACAGACATGGAGAACAAGAGACTTTGCCAAAAGACACTAAAGGAATTAAAACTATGATATTGATGACAGACTTAACAAATAAAAGAGAAAATGCTCCCAAGATCAAACAAAAGAAGGAAAAATTATACAAGAAAAAACTTCAAAAAAGAGAACAGGAAATGGGGGGAGAGAAGATGGGTGAAATATTAGAAGAAAAGAAGGAAGACCAGGGAAATTTAGAAAAGAGAAAGTTGGTTAAAATTAAAATAAACAATAAAGCCGAAAAATTTAGAGATAAGAGTTAGGGATTTTATAAGGGGGATACCACATGGAGCATATATTGGTGTTTAATTTAAAACTGGTAGGGAAATATTTTAGGAATGAGTAATTACATATATGAATAGTAACTGTATATAAAATGAGACACAGAACAGGACAATGGTATCGCACTCCTCCCCTACATCAAAGGCACTACAGACAAAATCAGCAAAATTCTCCACAAACACAATATCAGGACAACCTTTGACACTGACCAAAAAATAGCCAACAGCCTAACAAACCCCAAAGACAAGATCCAGCTAGAAAACCAAGGAGTTTATGAAATACCATGCAACAGTTGCCCAGCCACATACATTGGACAAACCAACAGGAGAATAAATGCACACATCGCAGAACACAAAACACAGTCAGAAGAGAAGAAAATACTTCTTCCCTCTTCCAACACCTTAAAGCCACAAGACATGAAATTAATTTCCTAGGAACCAAATTAATATCCAACACTGAATACTCCAGCAAGAGAATAATCAGAGAAGTCACTGATAGAGAAACACCCCCATAACATGAAAAGACGGGACAATACCTCCTGCCTACCAGACATCTGGAAGCTAGCCCTCACCAACAAATGAGTCCCAGCCACAAAAACCAACACCAGACCCAAAACAACACGGGACACCACCGCCAATCCCTCTCATCAGACCCAGGCCCAAGCCCATCCTATAAACGAAAGACAACCACCATCCAGAAAATAGACCATGGCTGCTTCGCCAGCTGTCGCACCCCCTGACCACAAAACTGAACAAGCTGACACACGCCAAGAACACAGACCCAGACCCCAAACTCGAAGCCAGACTAAAACCCAGAATGCTACATCACAGCCACCCGCCCAGGACATCACATCAGAAAACTCAGGAAATTACACCACAAGAACTCAAGAAGTTGCAACACAACAAATGACCCAGGATATCACAGCACAAGACCAAGGATACCACAGCAATAAATCTCACAAGGTCATCACACAACCCATTACCCAAGCCGTTACTACACAGGAGGCTAATGGAAAAGAAATCAAAACACAAACAACCCAGGAGATTACAACGCAGGACCCAGGATACCACAACAAAAGAACTCACAAGCCCATCACACAACCCATTATCCAAGCCGTTAAAACACCAGAGGCTAATGGAAAAAAGATCATTACAAAACAAACGACTCAGGAGATTACAGCACAAGATCCAGGATATCTCCACAACAAAACTCACAAGGCCATCACACAGCCCATTATACCAACATCAACTCCATCATCCAATCAAGAGGCAGCAGTGCAGCCAACCAGCCCAGCACACCAGCCCCCACCACCAGTATTTATAGAGAGACGGCAGCTCCGATCACACACTGCTTGCACTGGCACGAAGCCGAAAGCACCAGCCTAAGGATGGCGAGTGGGGCCTCTCCGAAATGTCACCAAGATACTCTTAATCTTACACGGGAAAAGACCCGAACACACCTAGACCTACATACCTGTAACTTGTGTTTGACAGGGTGGGCATGGCTGGGATGGGCGTACCCAACTTAATATCACTCCTATCGGGGGTGCCTGAGCTGATCCAAGTGCTCTGCCAGTGAAAACAGGCTCCCAAGCTCTGTTTTCGGCTGCCACGGCCTCCTGCACCATCTGCCAGTGAAAATGGAGTTCGGCTGCATGCGACCCTCCCAAGTTCCGTTTTCACTGGCAGAGGGTGCAGGAGGCCGTGGCAGCCAAAAACTGGGCTTGGGAGCTCATTTTCTCAGGCAGAAGTACTGCGGGCCAGTCTTCGCTGTTTCCAGGGCAGCCCTGCGGGCCAGATCTAAGTACCCCATGGGCCAGATCCGCCCCCCGGGCCTTGAGTTTGACATCCCTGGCTTAAATGAAACGCTATGATTGTTTAAGTGAATCTGGCTTTCCCACTGACTTTGCTTGTCAGAAAGTTGCAAAAGGTAATCACGATACCAGGACACTGCAAAAAATGAGTCAGTTGCCAAGCATCCGAATTTTGACAATGTCACCATGGGGATGTTGCAATAGTTGTTAAGTGTGAAAAATGATCATGTCATTTTTTCAATCCGTTGTAAATTTGAACCATCACTAAACAAACTGTTGTAAGTCAAAGACTACCTGTATTTGACAGAGTCCCTATCCCCAGTTACATCTGCCCAGGCCATGAGTACAGAAAGGTAAGCAGGTTGTACTGTAGGTCCCATCTATCAAGGAAATAAATCTGGTGGGACCTACAAAAAGGGCCTTTTCTCTGGTGGCTCTTCCTTTTGAAACATCTTTTCCCCAGAGATAAAATTGGCCCCATCTTGTTGTTTTTCTATTGTTAATAAATAATAAATAAATATTCCATGTCTTCAGGAGATTTGGTACAGAATCATTAGAAAATTGTTTACTAAACTAGGCAACTCTAAAATATATGAACTTCAACTCCTAACATACACCTGGCCTGCATGCTGGCTGGAGAATTTTGGGATTTGATGTCCATATATTTTAAGCTTGACAAATTTGAAAAACACTGTATAATAAGCAGGGTACAAAGTTATTGTTCAAAATGTGTTTTCAGCCCAGAGAAGTTAACAAGGTCCATCCTGGAATTCCTTTCATGTGACTGTCCAATGTTGCATACACTGCATTGAATATGGTGTGGTATATACTGTGTTTCCAATATAAGCACAATTGATATATATAAAGTATATATATATAAGGTTCTAAGTGAGAAGAAATTTGGAAGTGCTAGAGAGACTATGAGGATTTTAATACCTAGATCACTATAGTTGAGAGCGTATACCTATTTCTGAATTTTGTTTTCTTTCTATGAACTCTTTTTGTTGCATGTAAAGTTTCAAATTTGTGCAAGAATCAGATTTTTTTAAAATCCTAATTATATTGTTCAGTCTCATATTGTTGTATAAATACTGGAAGTAATGTTTCAGGTTGTAGATTTAAAAAAAAAAAACACCACAAATCATTGGCTACAAATTTTATCTCTAGAGCAACTATAAAGTGTCTTCTCTAATTTAGGAAGAATGTAAGTAATGTGAGAAATTCCAGAATTGTCAGCAAAGGTCATTCTAATAGGGAATCTGGAAATTATCCACACATCTGGAGGTATCTATATTGAGGAAAAGTAGGAAAGAACATGGGTCTTCCTAATAATTCTTTTAGAAATTAATTTTGCTTTCCTCAGTAAAATTGAATCACATAGTTTTCTTTGCTTCTTTTCATATTTATGTTTGTTTTATTTATATTTTCCTATCCAATAAAATGTTTGGAAGGAATTGTAGAAAAGGGTCTATTCAGATCATCAGCAGGATAATTCATCAAAACTGAACAGAATGGAATAAATAGCACTTTCATAGGTATGAAATTGTTTAAACTAGCTGAAGTCCTAATAATTTTAGAAATTGGACACTAGAGGGAGCTAAATATTCAAGACATAAAAGGAAAAAAACATGCTTACTTTTAATCTTCAGTCAGCATTAGGGAAAAAAGCATAAAAAATGGTAACATTTGAAATATTCCAGAAGATATTTGAAGAACACAGAGAAAGGGAGCTACAATGTCATCAATTACGTCAGCTCCTTGGGATATATTATTTCCAAAAGATATTAAAGAAATTGATTATTAATAACGATATTAAAGAAAATATATTTATTTCCTGGAGTAGATAAAGAGAACACTATCTTCACCATAGAAATCAAAAGAGAGACAATATCCCTATGATGTACTCTTTAAATCTCTATTCTTTTAGTGATCCACACATTGGCATTATTCTCAATAGTAAATGTGAAACATATTTTTCTTGTAGTACACAGAATGCACAATCATTAAAGAACTGTCATAAAATATTATCCATATGTCCCCATACCAGAATACATATTCAGACTGATCTTTAAGTTCTTCAAACCTGGTGCTCACTATATATGTTTAGTTCATAAAGTTTTACTCTCCAGCAAAGTAAAAAAATAAAATAAAATGCTGAGTTGGAAAAGGCAACTTGTGATTATCTACAACAGAGGTGAGCAATGTGTGCCCCTGCAGATGTCACCAAACTGCAACTCCTATTTTCCCTAGCATTGGCCATACGGGTGAAGGAGCTAAATATTCTAGGCATAAAAGGAAAAAATGCTGGTGAGGGAAGACACCATCCCTTTCCTAGAAAAATGAAATATTTTGAACAATATTAAAAAGGCAGAATATTTTATTTCCCTAAAGGGGAAATAGAGAAACATGCTCTTGGAGACAGAAAGTAGCCCCCAAGTCTTTCTTAATAGCCCCTAGCAGATATTTTTGACCATTAAGAAAAATTAGGCCATCCTATCTACAAAAGACCTTCAGCTCCAGGATGATGGGATTAAGACATAACCCTCCATGACATAATAGGATTAATCCACTACCAGTAGAAGCAGAGCTTACTACATTGCACAATCTTATAAGGATATTGCATCAGCCAAGCTTCAACCAAACCTGGGAGCTCAGACAAACTCCTAGGATTTGTACATGGCATCATGGGACTCTGACAACATCCAATAGAATAGAAAAACAGGAACAGGAAGTTCAAGTTCAAGGTATAAATAAAAGCCCAGGAGAAGGTATAAATACCCCCCACTCTCAACTCCACACGATCAGCTGCACCAGAGAACCATATGCTTGGTGGTTCTGCTTCATCATTAAACCTTCTTAAACCATCTTTCCAATCAGCCTCCATATATCCAGTGTTTCTCTCAGCTTGGAACTGAACCAGATGGATATTTCTCCCAACACTGGCTAAGCCTGAAATAAGTTCTGGAGGGTCACACGTTGTCCATTCTTTTACTATAGGTTCTAAAATTTAGCTTAGATGAATAGAATATATGGTGTAAGAGTCATGAATATTGTTTCCTGCAACGAAATATTATTCATTTTATTCAAGGTATATATAGGATGTTGACATAACTTTTACCTTGAGTTACCATATTATTATTCATAGTTGGGTGTATATCTGCTTTTAAACAAAATCTTATTAAGAACTCCATGCTAACATTGTGTTTTCATTTTGGAAAAATGATGGAATAAACAGCAACCTGCAGTTGAGAATTAGAGTGGTATTGAAACTGATTTTATAGATTTCTTCAATTTTTATTATTAGGCTGCATGGTTCATTGGATCCTTAAGCTATTGCACAAAAAAGATGGAAGACATGCTGTCCTGACATACTGTGTCCTAATAAAGTAAAGGTAAAGGTTCCCCTCACACATACATGCTAGTCGTTTCCAGCTCTAGGGGGTGGTACTCATCTCCATTACAAAGCCGAAGAGCCAGCACTGTCCGAAGACGTCTCCGTGGTCATGTGGCTGATGTGACTAAATGCCGAAGGCGCATGAAATGCTGCTACCTTCCCACCAAAGTGGTCCCTATTTTTCTACTTGCATTTTTACATCTTTCGAACTGTTAGGTTGAGAGTGTCCTAATACATGTGTCTATCAAATTTGTATAATGTATATAAGACAACATTTTATAAAGCTATATTACAGTCATTGGATCTGCAGAACAGAAAACATTTATCCCCTCATAAGAATTGCACACCAAGTATGTGGGATCACCTGAAGATATGGATAACCATTTGTTTAGTTAATCATCATACGCAGCTAGCATGTAGAAGGATTTTATTTGCCTTTTTTCTGAAATATTCCTTTTCCATATACAGCTATCTTTCTCTGCCAAATGGACCTTTACAGTGGTGGTATTCAAATTTTTTTACTACTGGTTTTGTGGGCGTGGCTTGGTGGGTGTGGTATGGTGTGGCTAGGTGGGCGTGGCAGGGGAAGAATAATCCCCATTCCCAGCTCCACTAAACTGCTTTCCAGCTCCGTTCTCCTTTGCAGGGCAACAAAAGAAGACCCAGCCAATCAGCTGGGACTCGGGAGGTAGAAAATAGATGGGGTGGGGACAACCAGAGGTGGTATTTAACGGTTCTCTGAACTACTCAAAATTTCTGCTACTGGTTCTTCTGAACCTGTCAGAACTGGCTGAATACCATCTCTAGAGCGTTAAATGTATGCACATTGCTTTCACCTTGAAATGGTAATAAATAAATAAACAAACAAACAAATAAATAAATGAGGGAGGGAGGGAGGGAGGAAGGAAGGAAAGAAAAAGAAAGAAAGAAAAAGAAAGACTTATTTGTGATTTAAAGTGCTATTGTTTTATTTATTATATAACTTTATTATTTTATAAATAACTTGAGCCAGAGACCATATCTAATATTCCTTTCCCCTATTTTCTCCATAATAGCAACCCTGTGAGGTGGGTTGGGCTGAATGAGAGTGATTAGCCCAAAGTTAGCTTTCATGTTTAAGACAAGACTAGAAGTCACTATCTCCTAGTTTGTTGCCTGGTGCCTTAATCACTAGACCAAACTAACTGACTTTCTTTCCTTTCTTACATTTTAATGTTTTATTAGTGATTTCTAGCATAATGAATTTAGCTCTTAAGAAAATGAAATAAATTCAGGCTAAATTACTTCATTGGAATAAATCCTATTGTTTCATTAACTTCAAGATGACATCTAGGCAGCCATGTTTCCATCTACTTTCCTGGAAGCTGAGGGAAAGGCCAACAGAAGCACCTGAAAGGCATACAATTCACGGTAGAATCTTGAAGACAAAGTGGAAGAAATTATACTAATATTGTAATAGGTAAAGATCATAATTTTAAATTTTATTTTGTGTTTTAAAGAATCCTTTGAAGTAAAAGAGAAAGCAGACTTTACAGATCCTTTTGCACTTTCAGCACAGAGACACAAAGAAGCAAGTACTATGGGAGGGAAAATGGGATCAGAGATTAAATTAAGACAAAGCAGTGAGACAAGACTGAAGATCAATGGAAAAAAAGGAATTCAGAGGAACCAAAAATGCTATTTTTTTCAGCAAGGATCATTTGGAATAGGAAGATGTTTTATGTTCTTTGCATCTAAAGGATCTAGTAGGAAGACCAAGTAACTGAAATTAACTCAATATTAACAATATACTCTAGAAATGTGATATTATTCTCCTGCTATTCCTTACCAACACTGATACTTAGAAATATATTGCTATTATGTTGTTTGGAATTTTATTTATCTCCCAAATCCCAGTAGGAAAGAGCCTAAAAAGCACTCAGACAAACCCTAGACAAGAAAAGTCTTTAAAAACTACAGATTGAAGATCTGGCCCTAGAATCAAATTATAGGCCAGTTAGTGCAAAATGTCTTATCATAGTCTGAGCCTTTAGCTGATTTTTGAGAAGACAGAAGGTATAAACAGATGGACCTGTTTTTCTGCCTCTTCAAGAAAAACATCTTTTAGATCAACAGACTAGAAGTAATGTTATGTCTAATTCCCTGGCCACAGACTCTTTCCAAGTTGATTTTATAGAAACCAATGCTTCTTTACATAGACAAAACAAAATGGAGATTTTGGATATGACTGTGTCAAACTGTCTCTTTGCCAATCCCATCAGACCCAAACTAACCTTTCCTAGCAGAGCTGCAATCTTACATAAATCAAAGAATAAAAGTTTCCTCACCAGCTCATAACATGGGCCAAGGAAACTGCAAACTAAAAAAACCCCACGCATCCATCCTCCATCAGTTAGTGGACCTCAACATTCTAGCTATTTAACAGTGAACTTCCTTGGTTTTGCTGCCCTCCTGAAAGACCCATTTTACCTTACAAAGAACTCATCCCAAGGGTCTGGGTGGCTATGGCAAGTTCTTCCATCTTTCAACTTGTAGTAATCAAACATGGAAATCCAGTTTATTATTTGTCGGTGGCATTTATATTCAAGTATAACAGAGAAACAGCATTGTGGATTCAGTCTCAAGAAGGAACACAATACTGAGGAGAAAAATATGGTTCTTCTCCTAGTATTGTGCTCCTTCATGAGAGTGAATCCACAGTGCTGTTTCCCTGTTATATTTGAATATAAATGCCACCAACAAATAATAAACTGGATTTCCATGTTTGATTACTACAAGTTGAAAGATGGAAGAACTTGCCAAAACCATTTTTACAAGATAAACTTGGCAACATCATGCTATACCTTGAAACCAACCCAAATTATGCTTGTAATTTAAAACAATACTACAAATATTCATAAAAGAGACACTTTATAAAGAGTAGTCATTTCTTTGATTTGGTGGCAACATCTATTAATTTCTCAAGCTAAATTAGTATCTGCAGATTGGTTACTAAGCTCCAGAGATGTTGACCCTTTCCCCCATCCACCTTAGATTCTGGGATTACTACTAAGAGTATAATTGACAGAAATACACAGATAAGAACTAGCCTGCATACTTACTGAAAACTTCGAGAAGACCAAACTAGAATTTCTGCTCAGATAAATAATCTCGTTCTTGCTTTCCTGTGCCTATAAAAAATATGGAAGTTAGAAATTATTTTGCCTGACTGCCTAGGAGCAAACAGGGTTCTACTTTGTGTAGACTAGCAAAATGAAAACAGACCTTTATTAATTTGCTCTTTAATAACAGAACACCTTCCATATCACCACTTTTTATTCTATATTCATCTCAAAACCAAAGCTCTAGCTCTTACAACAAAGCTGAGACCAACCCCTCTGGTACCCTTCTGAATTCTAGTTACCCCCAAGCAACACATCCCCTATCGTTTTTTTTCTCTAAGAAAAGATTTCTGCAGTTCCTACTTTTCTAAATTAAAAGTTACATCCCAATTTAAACAATTTCTTTTGATTACTAAAATAATTACCAAAAACAGAAACTTGTCCCAATAGCTTTTGTATTAAAATGTTTCCTTGCCCCTTCCTTCCCTCAGACACAGATTCCATCAGATTCTTTGAAGTTCACACCTGCCAACTGTTACCTCTTTCAGATGTGCTGCTTCTGTTCTTTTTCTGAATGATTCACAACTTTCCCCCTAAGGGGAAAGATTCTGCAAGATGGAAAGGCTGCAAATTAGGAAACAAACAATCCAATTCAGAATTTACAGTTTATGTACAACCATATGAAATTTTACTGCTACAAGAGACCTGACATATAAAGCCCATCTATTTTAATGGTTTCACATCTTACTCCCTTGCTGCCAGAGCCAAGGAGAAAGACAGACAGGTGCTTGGGTGAATGTGCACCTTGGTTTTACTATATTGTATACAGAACATGTACTTTAACTGTTGTTTGTTTGTTACTTTCTTTGTTTGTTTGTAACTAGGTACTGCTTCTAAAAATTGGTCCAATCTATTTCTTATACACATAGTCCTTGAAGTGCAACAGGCCATTTAACAAATTTTCAGTGACAGCAAACTCCCTCCCTGCAAAAAAACCCCAAAACTATATACAATCCCATTTCAAAGTTATGATTGCTATAGCAGTCCTGATGTCATTTGTTCTAATGATCCACCACAAGGTTGTCCCCTGCCTCTTTCCATTGCACCCCACTCAGTTGGAACCCTGTACCACTTGGGCGTGTTACCTACTGTATATTCCCATCATGCACCACACTACCACATTTACCTTTTGAAGTTCTCCAGACGGAAAGGAGGGCAGCTATATGTCCCCAAGGCCATATGATCCAGAAGTAGCCGCCATTTGTCCTACCCATTTATGGGCAGTAACAAAATGGCAGTTTCCAGATAAACTGCTTTGTTTTGCTGCCTTAGTGAAGTCTGCACAGTGCTGCAGAAGTTTCTGAACACTTTAGAAAGCTTCTGAAACATTGTGCAGCCATTGTTAAGGCAGAAAAATGAAAAAGTTTGTCCCTGGGCTGTTTGGTGGTGATGTGAATGTGGCCACCATTTTGTCCCTTCTGTTTATGGGCAGGGACAAAATGGTGCTTTGTTTTTCTGCCCTATTGAAATCCTAATAATACTGTAGAAACTTCTGAAAGCTGCAGAAGGCTTTTGCAGCATTGTGCAGACCTGGTTAAGACAGCAAAACAAAAGCTTGTTTCTAGGCCAAGTGACAGCAACCTGAATATGGCCACTATTTTGTCCTGGCTGTTAGTGGGTGGGACAAAGTAGTGTCTGCCAGGCAAACTGTTTCATTTTGCTACCTTGTAGAGGTATGCATATCATTGTAGAAGCTTCTGAACACTGCAGAAACTTTCCACAGCACTGAGGAATATTATTTCTTTTTGTTGATATACAACTTATTCCATTTTCTTTAAAAGTTGTGCTACATGTATCACAATGCTTTTGGTAGCAAATGTAATAGTTGAAACTATGGGCTTGGTGAAAAGGTTCACTCTTTTTATTTCCTAAAATCTGAACATTGCACCACATTTTAAAAAGTACAATAAATCAACCATAAGGGGGATAATCTACTGCCTAAAAGAAGTAGACTGCAATATCTAATAAATGTTAAGAATTTCAGAATTATATTATCTGTGATTAAGATATTTTGCCTAGAATGTTATTTTTATTTCAGATGATATCAGTTTTGACATCTGATATACAATTTAAACAATGTAGAAAGACATATCAAAATGTGTATGGTAAGAACAAATTATGAGTTAAATTTGAGGTGTTAGATGCAAAATAAAGAAGAGGATTGGGCTTACCTGATTTGAAACTATATTTTGCAGTCTAGTCTGAATGAAAAAAACGGATACTGTTAAGAAACAGAAGGATTTTGGAATTAGAGGCAAGATTTAAATTTTGGGTGACACAGATGGACTCATCAATCATCAATATCAACCTGACAGCCATCTTTTCTGACTTCCTACAAAGGATAATAATAGAAAAACTTCAATTTCCCAATGCCATTATGAACATGGAGGACAGTATCTATGGTTTATCAAGTGACAAATATGGCGCATTGAAGACTGAGGCTTGGGGTCAGCAGTAAGCAGCATGAATCAACTAATGAAATTTAAAAAAGGAATTGTTTTATTGTCTGCTTATAGAACTCAAGAGAACCAATACAATAGATCTGAAAGGGCGGGGGGGGGGGGGAAGAAGTGAACAGGATTGAATCCATGCACGCAGAGAAGAGCTAAAAAAATATAATCAGAGTTACATTGACTGTATTTAAATATGCGTTAGCCCTAAATATGTAGTTCAGACAAGAAGCACAGCCAGGACTACTTCTATCTTTATTAACAGAATCTTATAAGTTTGAAAGTATTTCTCCCTCCCTTTCCTTTTTCTCTCTGGAAAAATTGGGAGGGTTCATCCTAAAACATTTGCTCTGCCATCCTCACTTCTATAAGCTGGAACTAGTCAGCTATTATCTTTCATGCCAGTTGCCCAAATAAACATTCCTTTCTATCTCTCAATTACATTCACAAACACAATTAGTTACATTCAATTATTAATTTTTCTGTAAGTATTTTGTTATTTAAACTCTTATATAGAATACAAGGCTTTACCTGTTTCCAGTATTGTGGTGCCTGTTTTCAACCATGCTAGATGGGAATTCTGCCTGGGTGTCAGGACCAACCCAAGAACAGCATAGAACAATCCAACCAAAGTTGTTCTTTATTTGCTCATGCCAAAAAGACAGAATCTTCCAAGGATAAACCTATACTACTCTAACCCTAATGGATATACCCTGGAAGATTCCAGAAAGTGGCTATCCTAAATCTCTTCCTACAGTCCAGCTCCTGGCTATAGTGTCTTTTGCCTCATTTCCCTCCTTTCTGAGAAATTTCTGCTTCACTGCAGTCTGTCACAGACTGTAGTCCTTCCATAACCTAAAAAGGTCCACATAGCAAAAGTGAGATGCAGATTGAAAATGGGAACTTCAAATTGTAAAGAAAGTCTCACAACTATTCCAAGAACCACGCTAGTTTCTTTTTATATATCGTGAATCTTTTCAGATTTAGCCTGGTGCACTTTAATCATTACACCACAAAGATGGACTCTTAGCACACTGATTTAATTGAGCCGTTCTTCACATTTTAGTTTGGCAATTAAAAATTCTTCCTTTAACTTGCATGCTTTCTTTCAAAGGGTCACTTTCTGGTTTTTTAATACTAGTCACTTGCCATTACATGATGGTGATCCATTTATATAGAGTTTTAGGGAGCAGGCAAACAGTTACCAGTGCAAGGAGCAAATGCTGGATAGTAAGAATTAATTTATTCACACCCATTAAGCTCTTTTATAAAAATAAAAATATTAAATCAACTTACAATATCCAACAATAAGCCACTTTGGTATAGCAGTTCTTTTCCTCCTTCCAGGAATGACAGCCTCAACAGAAGATGGGTAGTCAGCCTTTCTCCTGGTGGTAACCACCTACTTTGCCTCTCAGCTGGCAATTCTTTTCAAGCGAGGGAATGCCTCAATTCCCCTCCCATTTCATTCTGAAAGGGAGTTGCTTCAAGGCCAGCCTCACTGAAGCACTGGGAGGGTTTTACAAACCTAAACAGAGAAGCCCATTGGCACTTTTGTTTTACGTTCTTCAGTAAAGTGAAGTGAAGTATGTGTTTTGCTTACTTTTCTCCCTCAATCCCAAAGCCTTCCCCTCATAGCAGTTAAACTTAAGATACATTAAGTCCACACATGAGTACTCAAAAAAGGCTGTTTTTCCCCTTTATTACCACAATGCCTATTTTGCAAAATATATTAAGCACATTAACTCAACATACCAAAGATAATACCATTACAAATAATATGGTAAACCATGGGCACCAGGCTGCCTTTTTCTCTCATGCTTTGCAGGATTTAATGAACTTTTGTAGGAAAATAATGTTGGACTCTGTAAATACATGGCTATATATTCTGCTCAATTACAGGTAATCCTTGATTTACACCAGTTTGTTTAGCGATTGTTCTAAGTTACAATGGCATTGAAAAAAGTGACTTATGACCATTTTCACAGTATGACCATTGCAGCATCTGCATGGTCACATGATCAAAATTCAGATTCTTAGCAACTGACTCATGAGAATTGCAATATCCCAAGGACATGTGATCATCTTTTGCAATCTTCTGACAAAATCAAAGGAAAAATCAGATTCACTTAACAGCCATGTTGCTAATTCAACAACCATAGTGGTTCACTTAATAACTGTGGCAAGAAAGGTCATAACATGGGGAAAAATCATTTAACAACTGTCATAAGTCAAGGACTACTTATACATCAGCTATTTAATTGCATAGAAATTTTTAGGTTACAAAAAAACTCCTTTGATTTTGTGTTTACTGATTAGATTAATTTGTTGTTATAGAAATGGCTAGTTTATACTATTGTGGAAAAATAAAAAAGTTAAGATTCAGTGTTAATGCTGTACTCTGTTGCAACAGAGGGAGTCAGAGGTCAACACCTTTTTTTCCTTTTCCTCTTTTTCTGCTCACTTTTCTTTCCCACTGTGTCCTACTATTTGCTTTTGTGTTTTTGTATTTTATTCTATAATCTAATAAAATGTTATAAAATTTATAAAGAAAAGAAAGAAACTCTTTAATAGTTTGGGTGATTTGGCCAATGACAAGTTGTCAATTGTTATTTTGTAGCCAACATATATCATTTATGTGTATTTCTTTGTTTAGGTTTCCTAAACAATCAATTCCTATTGTCCTTTGGATCTAGCCATTTTAGTTTTATGGAAAAATGATTTATTTAGCATATGTCACATCATACATTGACTTGCAATATATATTAACATTTCATTTAAACTAGTAAAGCACAATAAAATATAAATGTTAAAACATCTATGTTCTAATACCAAAGTCTAGGCAATCTAGCCATTGGAAGAAAGAATGAACTATACAGAGTTGCAAAGCTACTTTTTTTCCAAAAGACAACTGGATTTTCCTGATTATTTCCTTTGAAAATATTTCACTTTTCATCCAAGAAGTTTTTTTAGTTCTAATTGACTGGTGGGGAATGGAAGAATTTATATTTTTTGCAGTTATCTTGTTGTTAGCACTCTGAGGGTTGGTTGTCAGTTCTCCAGGAGTAGTTGAGTCTACTTAGGGGTTTATCTGTATCCTGACAGTCACATGAATTGGAGTGTAAATAAGTGGGGAGTTTTCTTGGGATTGTTGAAAGATTGCATTATAAACAGGAGATGGGTGGTGTTGTATCTCTTCCCCTCTGCTGAGGGAGAACTGTTCAATTTTAACATAGAAGATGTCTTTAAAATTAGTGATCCTCTCTGTCCACAATGTGAACTTTGCTGTCTTCAAAAGAAGGATCCTTGTCTTTCAGATATAGATGGATTGCTGAATCCTGATGATGAGTTTGTTCTCCTATGTTATGCCATGTATTTGTGAATTGAAACGATTATTTTGTTTCTCCAATATACCTGTCTGCACACGTCTCATTGCATTACACTGTACATACCACATTGCTCTTTTTGTGTCTGGATGTTTTGTTCTTGGGGTGAACAAGGTTCTGTCTCAATGTACTCCTACATGAACATATGTTCTGTTGGTTGAAAATCTTCCTGAACTTTTTAAATATTCCTACAACATATGGAATGATAATGTTGCTTCATTTGTTGTTCTCTTCTTTGTCTTTTTGTGCATTTGATGAAGGCCCAATTAGGATAGCTACAACTTCTAAGGGTTTCCTTGATGTGTTTTTGTTCATTTTCTTTTTTCCTCTTTGTTTATAGGCAAACCTTCAGCCCATCAATAACTACTCCCAGTTTGTGTTTCAGTGGGTGATGAGCAGAGGTGGTATTCAGCAGGTTCTGACCAGTTCTGGAGAACCGATAGAAGAAATTTTGAGTAGTTCGGAGAACCAGCAAATACCACCTCTGACTGGCCCCACCCCCATCTATTCTCCCGACTCCCAGCTGATTGGCTGGGTCTTCTTTTGTTGCCCTGCACAGGAGAACGGAGCTAGAAAGCAGGTTAGTGGGCTGGGGAGTGAATAGGATTGGACTGATGGACAGTGGGGATTTTGGAGTAACCTTCCCCCAGGAGTGGGGAGGGAATGAAGATTTTACAGTATCCTTCCCATACCACATGCACCAAACCATGCCCACCAAGCCATGCGTACAGAACTGGAAGTAAAAAAATTTGAATCCCACCACTGGTGATGAGAATTAAAATGTAAATACTGATCTGTGTATGACAAGGAATCAATAAATCTTAGCAAATGCTTTTAGAAGTGAAAAAGTATTACCTTCTTACAAAATACCTAAAAATGAAAGATTTGGGAACTATTCTTTAGCAGTATGTCTTATTCTGTAAAGCCAAAAGAAAAAGACTCTGCTTCAGCTCTGGTCCTAATGAGAGTAATTAGAACAAGACATTCATTCATTTATCAAATTTCTTAGGGTTATGATTAGTTTAGCTACTCAATCCTTAATGAATCTGAATGACATATAGTATTAAAACAGAATCAGATTAGACAACATATAACAGAAGAAAAGATCAATAAAAATGGAGCCTGCCAATTACATTCATAACCCAAGGATTTGTAGGAGTAAATTGCATTAACTTGACTGCGATTATTCCGTTTTCACCCACGCATTCGTTAATCGAATGGATTGTTAACTGCACATGAGGAATCTCAGGGTAGGAAAGGCCGGGCGGGGGGGCTAGTGATAGAACAGACCACGTGCTTAAGACCACCCAAGGCTTCTCAACCAACTGATAATAACTCATGCTCCCTACAATTGCTTCCGCCCCACAATCCTGCCACGCCAGGACACGTATCTTGCAAAAATCTAGTGAGCTGTCTTCTCCCCAGCCTCTCAGCGCGAGATCACAATGCTCAGAAGCTTCTAATCTTGGCTACAAAGAATTTGGAAGCCAATGGCACATTGTGAAAAGCCTTTGCCGGCATGAACAGAGTCAGGAGGGATGCACAAATGATTGTCAAAGCCTGCAAAGAGATTGTGTCCCTGTAGGCTTTGGCAGCCCTTTAAAAAAGGCTTTGCCACTATGAATGGAGCTTCGGAAGAATTCCCCTCCCAAGCTGCGATTGTGTAGACAAACGGCTAGCGAAGGTTACAGAGATGCAATCTTGCATGATATTGTGGTACTTTAGGCCTCTATTTTCTGCGAATGCACCAAAGGGTTGAAACAATGAAACAGTCAACGTGGCAGAGAAGAGATCTTCTCAAGGTAAATCTCCATAGGTGAAGTGCCTGTGAAGACCCTGCCGGGTGGGGAATAGGCAGGGCAAATGTTGCAGCACCTCTGTCATCATTCATAAATGTGAATGATGGCTGTGGTGCTGCAACCTTTGAAACTTCAGGATTGGGTCATAAGTACTGGGGAGGTTGGCTAGCTTCAAATGGTCGCTAAGTAAACTGTCATAACTTGGGGGTTACCTGTATATGAAAATAGCAAAACAAGCATCTTCTCAAACATGCAATGTTCTTATAAAAAGCTTATCATCCTAGGTAGCTAAAACAACTCATATCTTTATCATCATCTAACTAGACTATTGTAGCATCCTCTACTTGGGGCCTTAAAAACTACTTGAAACTGTGTCAAGTAAATAAAAATAATATTAGTGTTGTAGAGCGGCGGAAGGAAGAGGCAAGAGCCAGAGTGAACAATGAACAGGCTTTATTACAGGGAATAAAGGGTTGCCGCGTCTGCCTTCTAACTAGCAGGTTAGCTGGCGGCAACGGGCTGGTTCTGCTCGACAGCCGGCTTTTATAGCCGGCTGTCAAACGGAGCCAGCCAATGGGAGCGGCTGGTGCTCCCGCTCAAACAGCGGACCTGGTTGGGGACTCCAACCAGTTCCAAAGACATAACGCTCCTTTCCCCCAGCTGGGCACAGCGTAGTCCTTTAGGTAAGTCGGTTGTCTGCGCTGGCGACAAGAACATCGCAACCCGGGTAAACTGCTGGCTGGCGTCAAGTCCTTGCCCCCGGAATTGTCTCGGAGGTTGTTGGGGAATGGGCTAGGTCAGGTGTGGTGTTCTGCGAGTTCGGTAAGTCCCCCTGTTTGGGCTGACCTTGGCGAGTCGTTAGGTCCGGCTGGCAAACAGGTTCGCTTGGCTATTGGTTCGGTGTCTCTAGTTGGAAACTCGGGTCCTCCAGCAAACTCTCCTGGTCGACGGGGTAGACCGGGTCCTGCAGGGAGCTTCCATCTGAGCAGACTGGTACCGGCAGGGAGTCCTTGGTGCTGGAAGGTTGGGCTGGGTCGGCATCAGTCGCACTTCTCCATCGCCTTCTGAGTTGGTCCACGTGTCTCCGCCACAGCGTCCATCCTCCAGGAGGACCCTGTAGGATCTAGGACCTGTGACTGACACAACTTGACCTGGTACCCACAAAGGATCCCCTGCATAATTCCTGGCGTACACCAGGTCATGCAGGACAAAGTCCCTGACCAGACTGTCAGACCCTAAAGGGGCATCTGGGCAGTAGTGGGGGTGCAACCTGTCCAGGGTGGTCCTAAGGCATCTCCCCATCAAGAGTTCGGCAGGGGATTTATTAGTAGCGGTGCATGGCATCGTATGTTGGCTCAGAAGGTAACGTGACAGTTTAGTGTGCCAGTTTTCCTGGCCAAATCTGGCGAGTGCCTCCTTGGCTGACCTGACTGCCCTCTCAGCCATCCCGCTTTAGCGGGGTGAAAGGGGGCTGGGTATGTGTCTGATGCCCAAGTTAGCAACGTACATACTGAACTCACATGACGTGAACTGCGGGCCATTGTCAGAAACCAGCGTGTCAGGGAGTCCGTGGGTAGCGAATAAGCGGGTCAGAGCCTTAACTATTGCTTGAGTGGTAGTCGAGGGTAGCAGGGCCAAGTCTATCCATTTGGAGTAGGAGTCCACTACCACCAAGAAGGTCCTGCCATGCACCGGTCCAGCCAGGTCGAAGTGCAGGCGAGACCAAGGGGCACTAGCACTCTCCCACTTGGTGGGCGTGGCAGCTGGTGGGGCAGCCCTGGTTTCTTGGCAAGGTTGGCATGAGCTTACCCAGCTGGCGATTTGGGCATCCATGCCGGGCCACCAAACGTAGCTGCGGGCCAGAGCCTTCATCCTTATGATGCCCGGGTGGCCCTCGTGAAGCACCTTCAGGATGGGTACACGAAGAGTGGCTGGAATGACTACCCTTGTACCCCACAACAGACATCCTTGTAGCTTCGATAGTTCCTGCTTACGGGTTTTAAAAGGAGCAAAGTCAACGGTACATTGAGTTTCCGGCCACCCCCTTCCCACCCAGTCCAGTACCTGGGCAATTATCTTGTTTTTTTTTTGAGTGCGCAGCAATGTCCTCGGCTGTAACCGGTAATTTAAGTTCATTAACTTCAAAAATGGCGTGAACCGGTGCTGGGTCTTCGACTGGGACTGGTAGGGGGCAGCGACTAAGGGCATCGGCGTGACTCAAGTTTTTGCCAGGTCGATGCACCAACTTGAATGAGTAAGAGGCCAGGAACAAAGTCCATCTGGTCATTCTAGGTGATAGTACCTGCGGGGTTTGCTTATCCCCTGATAAGAGTCCCAGGAGAGGTTTAGGGTCAGTTACAAGTTCAAAATGGTGCCCAAACAAAAATTCGTAAAACTTTTTAACTGCAGCCACCGCAGCCAGGGCCTCTTTATCTATTTGACTGTAGTTCCTTTCTGCCGTAGAGAAGGTCCTAGAGAAGAAGGCAATTGGTGCCTCGGAACCGTTGGGAAGTCTGTGGCTTAGGACAGCCCCAATCCCAAAAGGGGATGCATCAGCCGCTAGGACCAGGGGAAGTCGTTGATCAAATTGAATTAAAACTGCATCCGATGTGAGTAAGGATTTGACTGACTTGAAAGCATGGGCTTCTTTGGGTCCCCAATGCCAGGGGGATTCTTTGTCTAACAGCCTGTGTAAGGGTTCAGTGATAGATGCTTTGTGCGGGAGAAATGAAGCGTAAAAGTTTAGTAGCCCCAGAAAAGCTTGGAGCTCCATCTTGTTAGTTGGTGTGGGCGCCTCATGGATGGCCTTTACCTTGGATTCGATTGGGTGGATGCCAGAGGCGTCTATCCTATAACCCAGAAAGTCCACTTGCCTAGTGGCGATGGCGCACTTCTCCCTTTTAAGTTTGAGGCCATGCTGCCTAAACTTCTCTAGAACCGCTCTGACCCTCTGTATGAGCTGAGGTCTGTCAATTGCTGAGACTAAGATGTCATCGAAATAAGGGACAACCCCTGGGAGACCTTGGAGAATCCTTTCCATGAGTGATTGGAATATACCCGGGGCTACACTTACACCGAATTGGAGGCGTTTACACTTGAATGCCCCTCTATATGTGTGACTATGGTTTGTAATTCAGCTGTCTGATCATCAACAGGGAACTGTTGGTATGCCTGGGACATAGCTAACTTGGTGAAAATGGTGCCGGGTTCGAAGGTGTGTAACAGGTGCTGAATAACAGGGACAGGGTATGCGCTGACCTGCAGGTAACGGTTGAGGGTGGTTTTATAGTCTGCGCAGATTCTTAAACTGCCATCTTTCTTGAGTGGGGTGACTATGGGGGTCTCCCATTTGGCAAAATCAGTTGGTTCTAATACCCCTTGCTTTAGTAACTTATCCAATTCTGCGTCTAACTTGGGACGGATGGCGAAAGGCACCCTGCGCGGCTTAAGGCGCAGAGGAATTGCCTGGGGGTCCACAGAGAAGGAGATGGGGGTGCCAGAATAGCAACCCAGCTCGCTGCTAAACACATCAGAGTAATCTGAAAATAGTGCATCTACGTCAGAAGTTGAGACAGCATGGATCCCAGTTACACTAAGGCCGAGGGAGGGGAACCAATCTAGCCCCAACAGACTGGGGAGGGCACCATTAACAACCACTAAAGGCAAATGGCCTTTAAAGGCTTGGAATTGAACTAAAAACTTGCCTTTCCCGAGGACAGGGATGTTCTTGCCCTGGTAGTCCCGCAGTGTCAGGTGGCATCTCTGTAGCTGCTTCTTCGACAGTCTGGGCTGGATCTTCTTTAGGGTTTCCCAGGAGATGATTGAAAGTGCAGATCCCGTGTCTACCTCCATCCTGCAGGGTTTACCTTCTAGGGAAACAGAAATTTTGATTTTATTAGGAGTCTGGGAAGTATGGTTAGCGTGGTAGCAGGTATAGCAGTCCTCCACTTGCCTTTGGGAATTAGAAGGTGGTGGAGGTCTTTGAGGCAAAGTACGCCCAGTTTGGCAGACTCTAGTGAGGTGACCCTTCTTTTGGCAGTTCAGACAGATGGCATTCTTAAACCTGCAGGATGCCCTAGAGTGGGAGCCTCCGCAGGTTAGGCAAATGGGAGGTTGTTTGGGGGCGAAGTTGTTTCTCTGCCCCGCTCCTACCTGTGAAGTCTTCTGTTGCTTTAGGCGGTTAATGTCTGATGAGTCTGTGGGGTCTTCTTCATTGAGCACTTCCTCTGAATGGATGGTGGAACTGCTGGGCTTTAACGGAGTACCTTGAATTTCAGCTGCTGATTGGGCAGAGAGCTCAGCAGCTTGGGCTTCCTCCATGGCTAAAGCTAGGTTCAAGTCCTTTTTTGCTAACAAACGTCTTTGGAGCCTCAGGTCTCTAACCCCACAGACAATCTGGTCCAATAACATGTCTTCTAAGTAGTCTTTGAACCCACACTGCAAGGCAGCTGTCCTCAGAGCTGCCATATACTCGTTGATTGACTCTCCCTCCGCCTGTTTTCTAATTCTGAAGGCGTATCTCCTGGCTATCTGAGATGGTTTTGGCGAGTAGTGGTTGGAGAGGATTTCTTGGAGTTCATCCCACGGTACGCTTCTGATAGTGCGAGGGGCGACTAGTGCTGTAGCGGTGTCAAAAACTGCAGCTCCACAATAGCTGAGGAAGTAGGATTTCTTCCTGTGTTCAGCAGCATCTGCTAAACCGATGGCATCGAGGAAATAGCTGAAACGATTTTTGTATGAGTCCCACGTTTCCTCGGTTGGTTTGAATGGTGGGAATGCTGGATTAGCATTCATTTTGAAGATGCAGGGTTCGTCCTCTTCAGTCGTATTTCGAAATTCGCGCTCTTAGAAGAACGCTGATGGTTTGCGCTGACAGGCGGTGACTGTCTCTCTAGGCTACGGAGGCTTTTTGAATTTTGCGCTCTTTGTGAGCACCGGCGACTGCGGCTACAGCGCCCGTGGCTTCGCTTTCAGTGACTACAGCTCAAAAAGCTACGGAGGCTTTTTAAATTTCACGCTCTTTGTGAGCGTCGGCGGCTGCGGCTTCAGCGCCCGTGGCTTCGCTCTTCAGTGATCACAGCTCTTTTTGAAAAACACGTCTGGCTAGCCTTCGACCATATCCCATCCTCGTCGCCAGTGTTGTAGAGCGGCGGAAGGAAGAGGCAAGAGCCAGAGTGAACAACGAACAGGCTTTATTACAGGGAATAAAGGGTTGCCGCGTCTGCCTTCTAACTAGCAGGTTAGCTGGCGGCAATGGGCTGGCTCTGCTCGACAGCCGGCTTTTATAGCTGGCTGTCAAACAGAGCCAGCCAATGGGAGCGGCTGGTGCTCCCGCTCAAACAGCGGACCTGGTTGGGGACACCAACCAGTTCCAAAGACATAACAATTAGGAAACTATATAGTTTTTAATTCTCTGTCTTTTTCCTTATTAAAAGTATATCTTACTTTTTATTGTCTTATAATTGTTTTCCCTTTAAAATATTACAATTACAAATATTGTTTTTTTTTTTTCTTGAACCTGGCTTATACTGCTGTTGATAAAAATCTAAGATTTCTGTTTCTTTTATTTTTGGAACTGCCTTTGAGTCATGTTTATCCAAAAATCTCTTAGATTTTTTTCCCCATGTACTGTTGCATAGTATACTCCCTCTTATCTTAGACCCATTCATTTGTTTTTGCTACCCATATATAGAATTTCTGAACTTTGTTGAAATTAATCTCTCTTTTTTTTTGCCTAATAATCCAGCTTGTCACAATTCTCTTAAATTTTGATATTATTCTCTGAGTGTTTGCAATCCCTTGTCATTTTGTTGTCTCTAATCTGATAACATTTTTTCAATCTCTCATCCACGTCACTTATAAACATGTTGAAAAGTACAGAGCATAGATTGGTGCCTTAAGGGACATCACTCAATTCTTCCTTCCATCTTGACATAGAACTATTAATATCCATGTTTTGAGTACTATCAGTGTACTCATGAGACATTGATATTAATAATTCCTATACTGAAGCTCCCTCCTGAAGTGCTGGAGGAGTTAGTAAAGCAGATTAAACTTTAAAAGTCGGTGTTAGGTAGACTGTATGGCCAGATCTGATGTTAAAGTAGATAGTCTTGTGGTCAGAAGACTATTCCAAAGTAAAGCTCAAAGATGGAAAAAATAATAGTTCTATTAACCTGACTGAATCTTTGACAATTCGGATAGTATTTAACAATATACTCAACAAATAAGGAAAAGGAAGTAATTGTTAAGGATAATCACTTGCATACTTAATTTTCTTGTTAAAAAAACAACACCCACCTTTATTGCCCTACTCTGAAATGACTAGAGATAACTTCATCGCAAATCAAATTGTTCCTTCATCATTCTTCCTGTTCTATGCTCGTCTGTGAAATGCAAACACAATTCAGAATGAAAGTTAGACCTAAGAACACATTTTTAGTTTATACAAATGTAGTAACACAAGAAACTGCCATATACTGCAAAAGTTAAGATTCATCATCACATGAAGCCATGGCTTCCTTAATGAAGGTTTACAAAATGCACCATAATTTACTAATACTAAACCAAAACTAGTGAAAGCTACTATCATTTGATATAAATAGTACATTCAGCTAGTGACTGGCAGCCATACTTCAGGCCACAATTTTTCCTGCTGTCTTTGGAGATGCCAGAGGTGTTCAGCATAGCAAACATCTGTTTTACCAGTGAACTATTAAATATTGGGGAATTTAAACTAGGTATGTTAACCCTAGGTAGGATATAAACTCCAGTATTTCAGTTGTATGTCTGATATTCTGAATTTTAATTATACTTGTCATCAGTAAGTGAGGGAATGCCAGTATTTATTATTTCTTCCTTTCTCTTCTCTTTTAGTTCCTTTTGAGGTCTTTTCCACCAGCTTCTCTTCTGTCCAATTCTGTTCACCACGATGACTTTGAAATTCAAAACACATATTTGATTATTTTACTATCATTTAAAATCAAGAGCATTATATGTCACTCTTCTCAATACTGAAATTCTATTTCTGCTTCCTACTTCTTCCTCATCTAAGTCCCTACTGACTAGTATATTATCAAGGGGAACTGATTCTCTTGTGCATTCAGTAAGACAAGTCAGGTATTTTCCAGAAGAACTGCACTTGTCATTGTTTGTCTTTCAAGTTCTAGTGATATATTTAAAGCTCCACCATCATTGTAACTTTATATTTCATTGAAGGGTCTATAGTTTGTTTTTGGAAAGCATCAAGAAGTTTTTCCTTGCTTGGGTGAACAATACTTTTGTTTCCTGCAATTTTGTTTTATTTTAAATCATTGTAAGTTCATTCACTTGGATTTCTAAGTAGATGTGGGCGTTTAGTATAGATTGCAGCTCATTCCTTTCTGTTTCTTCTG
The DNA here is from genome assembly GCF_049901715.1 of Pseudonaja textilis. Classification (NCBI taxonomy): domain Eukaryota; kingdom Metazoa; phylum Chordata; class Lepidosauria; order Squamata; family Elapidae; genus Pseudonaja; species Pseudonaja textilis. The sequence continues at coordinate 34,765,367 of NC_142008.1, read as the reverse complement.
CTTTGTTTTGCACAATATATTAAAAATTATTTAAACAAAAGTAAACTTAGAAAAATAAATTAAAAGATAAATATTCCACACAACAAGGGCCAGGATACCTGAAAAATGGTCTTATCCTAATCACTTCAGCCCCTTTCACATAATCAGGCAGGGAAGACATATCAGTTAAAGAATTTTGACTGGCGTGGTGCAGAACTTTTTCTGCAATTGTCCTGACTGTGGATATCCTCTCCAGAAATGAGGAAACTCTTCTGTCTCCTGGCCTGTTAAGAGTTTGAAGACCTGGCTGTACCATAGGGCTTGCAGAACAGCACACAACCCTGGGGTAGCACATTAAGATTTCTTTTAATTTTTAACTTTATTTTTTTTCGTACCTGGCTCCTTTTACTCGGGACTGCATTTTTAATATGGGTTTTATGCTTTTAACTGTGCACCATCCAAAGTTACTCTGAGATAAGTGTTACTGAATAAATAAATAAATAAATAACCCCACATGTTGCATCAAAAATAGTATATGCTGCATTTATGCTCAGTTCAGAAGAATATTATCCAGTGGTGTTTATGGGGGAAGCTCAGAGCAGACAAAATGGCAGCCACATATATGAGCAAAAGCTTGAACTGTTGCAACCATCTTTTTGTCAGATTATCTACTCACCCTGGTTTGATAACCCCAATTTATTTTATTTGCCGCCTCATATCCTTGAAGCAGCTATTTATTTCTTTAGCAATTTAGCTCATTTCTTAGTAATAATGTATTGTATTATTTTAGTTGAAAAATTAATTGATAATACATGATTAGTACAGAGTTATAGTAATTCTGAAAAGTTTCAAGGTATGTAGACAAGGAAGAATCAATCTGAGACTGTATAGAGGCAATATATGGTCTAATACATGCCTTCAAAACTAGAAGGAACTAGAAGGGGAAAAAATGGAACGGCTAGAAAACGATTTACTAAGATGAGTGGATTATATAAATGCTGATTCCTCAGAAACAGCAGATGCTATTTCAGTTAACAAAGACAACACTATTTATCTACCAAGACATTTTGCTAGCCCTCACAATTTAATATGAAAATGGCTGGCCCATCTGGTGCCTCAACTGAATAAATGGAATATGAGCAGTAGAATCATCTAAGCACTATGAAACCACATTGAAAACAAGAACCTAAATGACTCCTATTAAATATTGTGCTTTATTCAGAAACTTTTTTTGGCTCAATAACATGGGTTGTTTAAGTTAATCAGTCTTGTTTTTTATAAATGCCTAAGCTTTTGAAAAACAAGATACTAGGCACTATCTGTGTTTTTTATTTATGTACTCCTTCCTCACATTGATAAAAAGAAGGAGGAAAACACAAAAGGTTTTTAATGCCTTTGCCATAATTATTCTGATAACAGAATGAAAAACATTCATAATCAGGAGACAGCTCTAGCTAAACCAGATTTTTTTCATGTGCCTATTTTGGCAGTATATGAAAAATAAAAAGATTATGGAATCTATGAAAAATGAATATTATTGTGCATATATCTACAATTACGATGCACAGGTAGTCCAAGAGTTATAATAGCAATTGTAATCAGAATATGTACCACTAAATGATATTGTAACATGTGATATCACATGGCTACATTGATTAGTGATGGCAATCCCTGCAGTACCTGTTGCCATTATTAAGTAAGAATGTGGGCTGTTAAGCAAAAATCTGCTCGCAACATCCTGCTGGTTCCCCAAAATGAAAATCCGTGGGGAAGCAAGGAGGAAGTTATTATTACCTTTATTGTCAGCGTACAACATGTGTACAATGAGATTGGCTGAGCTACCTTCCCCCTGTACGCTGTTTTGTCTCCACCTGTAATGAGACCCAATACGGTAGTATCATCTGCGAACTTAATGATCACAGTGGATGGGTCAGACAATATACAATCAAGTGTGTACAGTGAGTACAGGTAGGGATTGAGCACACAGCCCTGTGGGGAGCCAGTACTAAGGTTCAGGAAGGTGGATGTGACAGACCCAGCCCTCACTGTTTGTGGTCAGTCTACTGACATTAACGCGATAGGTCTGTAGTCATTTAGACAGTTAATTGTTTTCTTGGGGACTGGGACAATAGTGGCAGTTTTCAAACATGATGGAATACAGGCCATTTGCAGGGAGACGTTACCTTTGTCGGGACCCCTGATAATTGATCGGCACAAATCTTTACCACTATCCCAGCATCCCATCTGGACTTGCAGATTTACTGGGATTCACAGACTTCAGTGCAGTTCTCACTTGATATTCGTATAGGGTGAGTGGCTGGGAATCAGAAGGCTGGCAGACAGAGGCTACAGAATCTGGTCTTTTCACCTCTTAGCGGGCAAAGATGTTCAACTCCTCCACCAACAAGGCATCAGCATTGACCGTATTTCTTGTGTTGCCCTTATAATTAGTTAGGTGCTGCAGTCCCTGCCACACTTGCTTCAGGTTGTTATCTGCTAGATGGTTCTCCACCTTATATTTGTATTGTTGTTTTGCCATCTTAATGCCTCTTCTAAAGTTTGCCCTGGACTCTATATATATATCCCTGTCCCCTGCTTTAAAGGCAGAATCCTGGGCTCTCAGAAGTGTCTGTACCTCGGCAGTCATCCAGGGTTTACAATTCCCATAGACTCTGATGCACTTGTCCATTGTTACACTGTCAGTGCACACTTTGATGTAAGAAAGTATGGCATCAGTGTATTCATGCAGGTCTTGATGTTCAAATACACTCAGTGGTTGCAAAACAGTCCTGCAGCTGACTGAGAGTACCCTCTGGCCAGATTTTAACCATTTTCATGACTAGCTGAGTTCTTTTCCTGAGAGGGACATACTTCGGGCATAACAGAAGTGAAAGATGGTCGGATGTACCCAGGTGAGGGAGGGGGATTACTCTATATGCCTATTTCAGGTTAGAGTAACACGGTCTAAAGGGTTCTTCCCTCTGGTGGAAAATTGCACGTACTGCACAATCTGAGGGAGAACTGTCTTTAAACAGACTTGGTTGAAGTCCCCAGTCACGACAAGAGTACCCCCCTCTGGGTGAGTTTGCTGCTGCCTGAAGATGACGTCATATAGCTTAGAAAGCGCTGCGCTGACATTGGCATCAGGTGGAATATAAACAGCTATAATAATTATCAGAGTGATTTCTCTACGCAGATAAAATGGCCTACATGTGACAGTCATCAGTTCCACATCTGGGGAGCAATACGTATAAACTATTCTGCTATTAACACACCAGTCACTGTGTATATAGATAGGGTCCTCCTTCCTTGCTTTTATCGGAGTTGCCATTTCTATCAGATCAATAAATGACTCAGCTTGTCAACTCCACTGCCACATCGGGTATAGCTGGGTGTAGCCAGATCTCTGTTACAATCATCACACAGCTTTCGCAGAGAAGCCTGCTTGCTGCCATCTGCAGCTGTAATTCATCAATTTTGTGGAAAAGGGATCTGGTGTTGCTCAAAAAGACACTTGGCAGCACTAGTCTATGATGCTGCTTTCAGAGCTGAGCCAACAGACCAGCTCTACAGCAGCACTTTTGTTTCAGTTCCTTTTGCTTTTGCTTTCATTGGCACCTCCCCAACTCAACAACAATCCATGGAGATCCTGGAAGCCTCGCTATGCAGTTCGGTATGTTCTGGGACTGCTGAAAATCACTGGTAATCCCGGATTGACTTGCGAGCCCTATGTTTAGCAGCTCTATACGTGTGTAGGCAAATTTTGCTCCTCGCTCTACACTGTGCACACACATCGATACACACATCATTCCAAATACTACACACCCCGGGAGCTCGGGACCGCTGCCTGTGAACGTGCCGCCATCTTGGTGGCAGAAAGGCAGGATCAGGAATGAGTGGGGAGAGGAAGCTGCCAACTCCCAGATAGCTCATATAGGATTAGGGCAACTACTTTCAGGTGGAACAAAATAACCAAGAGTCCAGGGAGCTGAGGTGTGACTGCAAGGCTCAGGGAGAGTTGTAAGAGTGCATGTGCAATGAGGGATGTACAGTGTGAGAATGAGGAACTTGAGGTTATTGCTGCCAGGCAGGAGATGATGCCAAGGTTCATGTAGCAATAAAAGACATGGCACAAGTGCAGTGGGGCTTGGGGAAGATGCATGGATGATGAGGAAGGCATAGTGTGAGTTCAGCAAGGCTTGGAAAGAGTGTTCAGGTGGGCTGTGAGACACAGTGACAGCAGAAAGGCTAGGGGGAAGATATACCAAAGACTTATCTGAACAGTTTGCAATCTTCTCTGCTGGCTCAAGGTCACAAATTATGATCATATGATCCCGCTAAGTATGAACTAATTGCCAGGCACTCAAACTGAGGGCAGGGGTACTGTAATAATCCTAACCACCATTCAGTGCTATTGTTGTTGAATGAGCAGCCATTAACATTATAACAGAATAACAGAGTTGGAAGGAACCTTAGAGGTCTTCTAGACCAACCCCCTGCACAAGCAGAAAACCCTGTACCATTCCAGACAAATGGCTGTCCAATCTCTTCTTAAAAACACATAACTTCTGAATGCAAGTCATTCTACTAATTATTCTCACTGTAAGGAAATGTCTCTTTAGTTCTATGTTGGATCTCTCTTTGACAAGTTTCCATCATTTCTTTTCTGCATTTAGAAGATTTAGAAAAGAGGTTGACTCTCTCTGTGACACCCCCTTAGATACTGAAAGACTGCTATCATACCACTTTTTGTCCTTCTCTCATTAAACTAGACATTCCCAGTTCATGCAACTTTCTTTGTATGTTTTATTCTCCAGTTTCCTAAACATCTTTTTTGTATTATGGTGACCAGAAATGGATGCAGTATTCTAGGTGTGGTCTCATGAGTGCAGTGTAAAGCAGCAATTATACCTTGTGTGATCTTAATACTATCCCTCTGTTGATGTGGCCCAGAACTGCATTGGCTCTTTTGCCAGCTGTATCAACTAAGGACTACCTGTATGAACAGATATATTTTTAATTGATTGATATTTTTAATACCTATCTCCCCTAAAAGGTGACTCTGGGCTTGTTTGAGAACAAACAACATTACAAAATATGTTGGACACTCAGCAAAGCTTCTGTTATTCATAACTTAGCAGTTATGAATAACAGAAGAACCACAGCCTATTTATTGTTCATACACTACGCTACAAGGTAGAGAAAAGCAGACACAACAAAGAACAAGGAGACACAATGGAAAGTACAGCTTGACATTTTAATATTTTAGATAAACCCATTCATGTGACCTATTTATTGTTTACACCTTACTACTGGGTCAGTTGCTAGCCATACCATCTTTCAGATATGGTCAACAATTTGATTTACCAAGCCACAAGTTCCTAACTAACTCTTAGTTTTGTCTCCACTCAGGATCGCTTTAGCTTGCTGTGAATGTTTTTTTTTTCTTTTACAAAGGTACTTTAAGGACTTCATATGCGTGTGGGGGGGAATTTCATAGAGCTAACGTGTATGGGTGTGAGGGTGCAAAAGATAACCTACCGTTTCTCACTAGTTGATGAATATAAGTCTCTATGGTAAAGCGTTTTCTATATCTATAGTTATTTTGTATATGGTTCTAATCCATCTGTCATTTCATGCAGAACAAAACTCCATGCTCTTGGGACACTTTGCTATATCCACAGTTGAAACAGTCAAGCATGTTGCAGAGAACTCTGCTGAAAGAAGTGATGAAGGTTTTGCAAGGTGCTGCTGTACAGCAACAGTTCTCAAACATCTTGGTCTAAGGAACTCCTTACCTTAATAGAATTACAGAATAATAGAGTTGGAAAGATCTTTAGTCCAGGGGTATCAAACTCAAGGCCTGCAGGCCAGATGTGGCCCGCAGGGTGCTTAGATCTGGCCCGCAGGGCCGCCCTGGAAACAGGCTGACCTGCAGTTCTCTGTCAGTGAAAACGGAGTTCAAGAGGGATGCGACAGCCTTCTGTAGTCTTCTAATAGCAAAAACGGAGCCTGAGCTCCATTTACACTGGCAGAAGGCTGCTGGAGACCATTGCAGCCAAAAACGGGGCCTGGGGTGATGTGCGTGGCCCCCCAGGCTCCGTTTTTGCTAGGAGAGGGCTATCAAAATGAACAAAACAAAAGAAGAAATGTTTCCCCTTTTTCATTTGTGCATGCAAGAAGGGACAGGAAAGGAGAAAGGGAAAGAAGAAGGACAACGAAATAGAAGGAAAAATGGGAAGAGAGTAAGGAAGGGAAAATAAGTAAAGAGGGGAAGGAAGAAGAAGAATGAAGAGGGAAGGAAAAAGAAGAAAAGAAAAGAAGGAAGGAAGGAAGGAAGGAAGGAAGGAAGGAAGGAAGGAAGGAAGGAAGGAAGGAAGGAAGATTATAATGAGAGTGAGGGAAGTTCTGCCTTAGCACTGAGCATCTGCCTTAATTCTTGGCCATCACAGGTGTCCCCAACATGAATGATGTCAAGCGGGCCATGCCCACCCCATCCACACCTACCCTGGCCACACCCACTTAATGAAATCGAGTTTGACACCCCTATTCTAGTCCAACCCCAGGCTCAAACTCAGACACTATACCATTTCAGACAAATGGTTGCCCAATCTCTTCTCCACTTTCTTATGTGAAGACAAGTGAACTTCTGGAAGCACTGATTAATTATTCTAATTGTTCCTGTTATTTTAGTCTCCTTGATTAGTTTTCATGCATTACTTCCCATACCATATGGTATGGGAGTAGCTCTGTAGCAGACAAACAAGCTCTACAGACGGTCATTAAAAGTGCCAAGAATATCATTGGGCTCCAGCTACCAGCTCTGGACGATATCTTCACATATCACTGTTTGAGAAAGTTGCACAACATCCTCAGAGACTCTTCCCATCAGTGGTGGGATTCAATTTTTTTACTACCAGTTCTATGGGCATGGCTTGGTGAGCATGGCAGGGGAAGGATACTGTAAAATCTCCAATCAGAGATGGTATTTGCTGGTTCTCTGAACTACTCAAAATTTCCACTATCGGTTCTCCAGAACTGGTAAGAACCTGCTGAATACCACCTCTGCTTCCCATCCTGCTTACAATCTTTGTGAACTGTTACTTTCTGGCAGAAGATACAGAACAATTAAAACTCGGACCACACATTTTCTGAACGGTTTTTATCCCAGAGCTATAATTGTACTTAACAATTAACTTAAGGACCACCATCAGTGAGCTGTTGGACAGTATTACTTGGTCTGTTGTGTGGATGCTTATGTGTTTTTAGGGGGCGGGGAATTTTGGTGGATTGTCATGTGTGTATGCTTATTGGGTTTGATCTTTGGGTGTTACAGGATTTTTGTTGTATGTGTACTGTGTGTATACATACAATGACAACAAATCAATTCAATTCAGTTCTTGTTTTGCATTCAGGTACTTTAGATAAGTTGACAACCTCCCCTCTCTTAGATATTAGATATTAGAACATTGCTATCATGTCATGCTATCATGTCACCTGTAGTTCTCCTTTTCATTAAACTAGATGTAACATATTTCTGCACCACTCTTCTTATGTTTTAGACTCCAAAACCCTAACCATCTTTGTTGCTCTTCCCTGCACTTTTTCTAGAATCTCAACATCTTTTTTGTATTGTAGCAACAAAAACTGGATGCAATATTCCAAGTGTGGTCTTACCAAGGCATTATAAAATGGTATTAACACTTCACATGATCTTAATTCTATCCTTCTGTTAATGCAATCTTGTACTCTTTTGGCTTTTTTTGTCAACTGCAGCATACTTCTGGCTCATATTTAACAATCCACTAGGATTCTTCTCCCATTTATTACTATTCAGCAAGGTACCACCTATTCTATACCTGTACATTTGGGGTTTTTTTTGTCTAAATGTAGAACTGTACAGGGGTGGGATTCATATTTCTTAACAACCGGTTCTGTGGACGTGTCCTAATTTATGGGTGTGGTTTGCTCATCATGTGATTGGCTGGGCGTGGCTTGCTGGCTGGACGTGGCTTGGTAGTCACATGACTGGGTGGGTCAAAAGATAGAAACTCACTTTATCAATGCTTTTGGTGTGGGGTTGGACTAGATGACCTCTGAGGTCCCTTTCAGCCCTGGATTGCTGCGCTGTTTTTAAAGCATCCTCTGAAGCTGTGTTTAGTGCCAGGGTTTGTGGTCCTTCTTTCCTCTCCTTTTTCTTTCCCTCCCTCCCTCTATCCATCCATCCATATCTCATTCACATTCCTTTCCCTTCCCTCTTTCTCCCTTCCCAATTTCTCCCTTCCCTTCCTCTCTTTTTTTCTCCCATCCCTCCCTCTTTCTTATTCCTTTTAAGACAAAGCAAGCAAGCAATCAAGCTACCATGTATCTCTAGCTATTCATTGTATATTTTCAGCTGGAACCTTTTTCTACTTAAACCAGGGGTCCCCAAACTTGGCAACTTTAAGACTTGTGGACTTCAACTCCCAGCTATGCTGGCTGGAGAATTCTGGGAGTTGAAGTCCACAAGTCTTAAAATTGCCAAGTTTGAAGACCTCTGATTTAGTATAACACCCAGATATTTAAAGCCATTAAACATCTTGGATTAATCTTGAAACTTTTTGCATACTTGTACTTAAACAGAAATAACTTTATTTTAACACATAGGGCTTCAATTCCAAAGCTACTTTTTATGAAGACCAAGTCAATAAAAGGAGAATAGAAGCAAAGGTTAACCTCCTCATTCTTTCTAACCCTTTCTAAATGGCAAGTAAAAGTGAGCCTTTTCTATTTGCCATTTTATTACCAAGAATTTATCACCATCTTCAAATTAAAGAGTTGTCTTCCAATAATAAAAAACACACTTTTTGCAAACTGCCTGAACACAGTACATAATTTGTATGTTAAATATTGAACCACAAAGTGGAAGAGGGAAAATATTTGTAAGAAATATTTACTTTTTTTTTTGCTTGTCAAACTTAAAAGGCCATTGGACTCCATAAAGGTTGTGACAGCAATAGAAGTAATGAAGCAACAGCTAGGAAAACTGCTGAATAGTCTGAATCATGCTTTGGAAATTGTGTAATGTATGCTCTGAAACTGAGCAAATGAATTAGTCCTAAAGGTAAGCTGTTATCTACAAAACCCACTCTGAACTTACCACACTAAGCCTGGCATGAAAAAGCAGAGGAACTGCTTTGAAGAGGAGGATATGGAAGAAAGAAAGAAGATTGGCTCCAACAGTTTTAGGAGATTTAGGAGATTGTTTCGTACTAACGTAGTCCTTTTCCTGTCCGCAATTCAGGTGGGAGTTGAAGCTGTTGTTCATTGGCTGGCTGGTCTGACAGCTGCAGTATAAAAGGGGCTGTCAGAAGGTGTCAGCTGTTGCCCACCACTATGCATGAATGAATTAACTTGTGGCAGCCGCAGGTAACCAGTTATGTTCAATAAATGTTATTAACTGTTAAAAGGATTTGCCTACAATTACTGGCACCACCAATTTAATACTGGCAATGAAGGTGGGATCACTTTAAAGCGTAGTCCCACCTACAGAGACGTGGTTGCTTGAAGAAAAATTTTTCTCCTCACAAACACTGAACGATGATGTTCACGCCGTTTTTCCCCTGTTTCCATCCAACTACTGAAACTTGGGAGTCATATATTAACCGATTTGATTGTTTTCTCGACGCTGCTGACTTGTCAGAAATTCCCAGTCAGAGGAAGAAAGCTTTTTTTCTGAGTTTTTGCGGTGCAACGGTTTTCGATACCATAACTGCCTTGTTAGCTCTTCAAACTGTAAGGGCTGTGTCTTGGGAGAACCTACAAGAAGTCTTGAGCAACCATTTCTCTCCAAAACCATCGCGAATAGCAAGACGGCTGGCTTTCAGAAGGAGAGCCCAAGCTGAAGGAGAGACCATTAGTTCTTACATGGATGCCCTTGGAACTGCTGCTTTACATTGTGGATTCAGAGACCTTGATGATATGTTACTTGATCAGTTAGTTTATGGCATACGTGATCTACTATTGCAGCGTTGTCTCCTGGCTAGATTCGATCTCATGTTAAAATTAGCCATTGAAGAATCACAAGCTACTGAGCAATCCACGCTCTCAGCTGCCAAGATTCAAAGTTCTACCTGTCATACTGTCAACCCTGCTTTTGCTAAAGCATCCATCCATTCTGAGGACGTTTTCTCCGAGTGTACCTTAACTGATGAAGAACACATACATAGACTCAAAAGTCAACAGAAAAAAACCATGTCACATGGAAGTAGACACAGGATTGTCCCTCTCTACTGTATCCTGGAGCACCTTAAAACAATTGATTTCTGCCATTACTAAAAAAACAACTGAAACCCTGCCAAATATCGCTCAAGGACTATCAAGGTAACTCCATTCCTGTCATAGGGTCTGGCAGGTTTTCTATTAAGTTCAAGGACTTTATGGGTTGCCTCGCCCTTATAATCGTGGAAGGCACCCTGCCCAGCCTTCTGGGATTAGATTGGTTCTCTGCACTGGGCCTGCAAGTAACTGGTCCATTCAATACATAGCCAAGACATAGACAATTTATTAAACTGATGTATTTAACAAAAAAATGGGCAAATACATAAGCACCCCACGTTAGCTCAGTATGATAAGCATACTTGCAAGCTTGCAAACTATCACATACTTTGTTCTTTGTTCTTTGTTTATGATTTCTCCCATATAAGGTAAAATTCTGCTACCTCCTGTGTGCTCCCCCGCCCGCTTGCAAGAAAATAATAAAAGAGGTTTGTGCAAAGCAATCGGGGCTGCCTGGACCATTCCATCTGCCCCGGGCGCGATGTGCTTCCACAGTTGAAACAATCGGATGTCTGGTGTCTGTTATTGGTATTCACCCTTGCGAGGGTCCCGCTAAACTTCTTCCCTGCAGGGAATTCCATAGGCAGCGGAAGGACGCTGACGGAACAACGGACCGGTCGTTTGGCGCGACAACTGGGGGCTCGTCCGGGATCCGTCTGCCTTTCGCTGTCTCAAGGTGTGATCTCTGTCTAGAGGTGCATCTCCTTCACTCACGTTCTTGCGCACCTGGCAAAGGCATCGTACAATCGTAAGTAATGGGCTCCTCACTTTCCAAAGTTTCGTCAGGTCATAGGGACGAACTTTATACTATAGTGAAGAAGGCTAATTCATTTCAAAAAATAAATGGCACCACTATATATCCTCTTTCAAAAAAATCATTGACTAACCTATTGGCATATATAGAGGCACATTGTCCATCTTATCCTGAGAAGGGAACGCTCCGACACTCTTCATGGCAGAAATTGGGGAAGTACCTACACGATATTCCCGAGCCCCGCCCGAAATATTAACATCTTGGCGGGCTGTCATGGCAGCATTAAACACACTCTATCCTCCGAAAGAGAATGCTGCACCTCTTACCTCTGATATTCCCCCTCTCTCTTCTTCTTCTTCTTCTACCAACCCTGCTAAATCTGGAGATCCTCCTGTGACACAGGTGGAAACTCCCTCTCTTCCACCACCTTACACCAATCCTGCGGAAATTCTAATCCTCCCCCTTCTGCCCCTACTCCTTCTTCCTCTCCACTAATTCCTCGAGGAGGTCTTATTAGCAATCTCCTTTCCTCCCCTCTACCGTTAGATGATTCTGAAACTCTTTCTGCCTTCCCTCTTGCCCTTCCCCCGGGAGGTGGCGGCAACCCTGTACATACTAACATTGAATTTAAGGTCTTGAAAAACATAAAAGATGCGGCAACTAATTATGGACTGCACTCACCTTACACTAGAGGCATACTTGATTCCTTGGTTTCTGGTAATACTGTCATGTTGCTCTATGATTGGAAGATGTTGTTCTCTATGCTTATGACCCCAGCACAATATGTTGTGTGGCAGTCTGAATATGAAAAATTTGTTGATGGAGAAATACGGCGAGGTCTGCCGGCAGCAGTCACGGAAGGCCATCTTAAAGGGACAGGACAATTTGCCACTTTAGCTCAACAACAGAATTGTCCCCGCCGTGCTTTCGCCATCATTCATATGTGTGCAATGAATGCCTTGAAACGAGTGGATGATACAGACTCACAATCCACCCAAGCCTTTTTAAAAGTAGTGCAGAATTCTGATGAATCCTATGCCTCTTTCATCAGTCGCTTACAAACTGCATTGGATCGTCAGATTGATAACGCTACTGCTAAACAGGAATTACTCATGAAATTGGCTTTTTCTAATGCTAATCATGACTGTCAAAATTTTTTGCAACCTGTCGCTAACAAACCAGGGGTTACTTTGGCTGAGTTTCTCCAGCTTTGTAGAATTGTTGGCACAACCTCCCATAAAATGGATGCGCTCGCAGCGGCTATTTCTTCTTCTTTCCCTACTTCTGCTTCTTCTCCTGACGCTTTCGCTATAACTCTCGTAATGGCAACTGTTTCAATTGTGGCAAGCCTGGACATTTTAAAAATCAGTGTCGGATGCCGGGAGGAGGAGGGCACCCATGCCAAGCTAGGGGCCCTCCGCCTCCTGATTCTAAAGCAAAACCAAAAACTATCTGTCCTCGCTGTCGTAAAGGCTTTCACTGGGCTTCGCAGTGTCGTAGCAACCCCCTTCTCCTCTGCCTTCGGAAACTAACTATGGGGCTTTCAGCTAGCCCCGCTACCAAGGCTGACCTCCCCACTACCACTTTCCCGGTAGTGTTATCTGAAGACCTTGTGTATGATGACCCTGGTGCTGTTGTAACGCTTCCTTTAACTGCAACTCTTTTAACACCCTTGCCTCCCTCGTTGCCTATTCTGCTCATTCCCAATTCCACTCTTACCATAGAAGGTATTGTCGCTGCTCCTTATCTATATGACTCCTCTGCTCTCAATAACCTGGCTCTCGCTGCAATAGGAGATCGCTGTTTTTCCTTAAAAAAGGGGACTGTGGTCGCTACGCTTATCTTAATGCCACTTACTGATCCGCCTTCCCTGTTTGCATTACAGCAACCTGTGCACGCTTCTAAACCTACCCTGTCTGTTACCTTGAATGGTCACACTTTTGATGGCCTGATTGACACCGGTGCTGACGTTTCTGTCATCTGCTCTGCTGAGTGGCCACCTACTTGGTCTCTTACCGAGGCTGCCTCAGTGCAAGGCGTAGGCGGAGCTCAAGCCGCTAAGGTCTGCTCTAATTGGCTCTCTGCTTCTACTCCACATTCAACTATAACAGCATACCTTAAGCCTTATGTTCTTCCCCTGCACTGCAATCTGTGGGGACGTGATTTGCTTTCTCAGTTTCATGCCTATATCCAGCTACCCTAACACCTCTGTGTAAAATCTTTGCTTTCTTTCAATATGTCTATTGCACCATTAGCTCTCACATTGAAAACATCTTTGCCTGTATGGACTGATCAATGGCCTCTTACCAAAGAAAAGTTAGAAGCATTGCACCTTCTTGTTCAGCAACAGCTTACGGAGGGGCATATTGAGCCATCTACAAGTCCTTACAACACTCCTGTTTTTGTCATCAAAAAGAAATCAGGCAAATGGCGCCTCCTGCAGGATTTCAGGACTGTCAATATTATCTTGCAGCCCATGGGACCTCTGCAGTGTGGCTTGCCTAATCCTAACTTAATTCCTGTCGGATATGATCTTATCGTTATAGATTTGAAGGACTGTTTTTTCTCCATACCTTTAGCACAAAAGGACAGGATCATTTTTGCCTTTACAGTACCCGAGCTCAACAACTCAAAGCCTACGGCTCGGTACCAGTGGAAGGTCCTTCCGCAAGGCATGTTAAATTCACCAACTATGTGTCAATTTTTTGTTAACGAGGCGTTACAGCCTTATAGGTCTCAGTTTCCCACTTTTCTTGTTTATCATTATATGGATGACATCTTGATTGCTGCAGATGGACCAAAAGGAACAGTTCAGAAAACCTTTCCAGTCCTTTTGACCACATTAGCAAAAGCAGGGTTACACATAGCACCTGAAAAAATCCAGTCTCATTACCCAATGCAGTATTTAGGTCACAAGGTATTAGCCTCCACGGCTTCTCCATCTATTCCCTCGCTTACACTTCCTCAACCAACCACCTTGGTTCAGCTGCAACAATGCCTAGGGGTCATCAATTGGGCTAGACCTTATCTTGCATTGACCACACATATGCTGTCACCCCTGTTTCAGGCATTAGTAGGATTAAAACATCCAGCAGACAAAATTTATCTTTCAGAACAACACTTACACGCTTTGCACCAGGTAAATATAGCCCTGGCCACTAGATGGGTGGACCGTGCCCTCACTGATAGACCACCTTCCCTTGCCATTCTCTCTACCCAACAGCTATTAACTGCTATAGTGATCCAAATTTCGGATGAAAAACGCCTCCATATTTTGGAATGGTTACACCTACCACACACTCCCAAGACATCTATAACCACTAGAACAGCTCAGATGGCTTCCCTTATAGAGAAGGGGCAAAAACGAACCAAAGCCTTGATGGGAATGGATGTTTTTACACTATATATCCCTTTTAAGATTGCTCAATGGGAACCTCTCCTGCAAACCTCCATGGTATTGCAGGATGCATTGGAAGATTGGTGTGGTCAAGTGTCATGCCATCTTCCCCCTGATACTCGGCTGCAAGTTTTGCGAACAGTCCCTTTTGTTCTGAAGTCACCTTTTGTTCAGCAGCCCTTGAAAGAAGCCCTTACTGTGTTCACTGATGGCTCTAAGACTATTGGGGCCTGTGTGTGGTACATAGATGCTCAATGGAACAAACGCTTAACTGCCCCGCAGAGATCAGCACAACAGGCTGAGTTGGCTGCTTTCTCATTGGCCTTGTCTCTTTTTCCACAGCAACCTTTAAATGTCATATCTGATAGTATGTATGTCACTCAAATGGCTGTTTGCATGTTTGATGCCTATATTTCCCCTGTTACCCCTCCCCTCTCATGACACTCTTTTTACAGCTTCAAGCTCTACTGAAGGAAAGAAGTAAGCCCTTATTTGTGGCTCACATTAGAAGTCATCAACACTTGCCCAGATTTTTATCAGAAGGCAATCATATGGCCGATGAGGCCTGCAAAATCATGACCTCCTCCCCTTTTCCTCAACCACTTTCGGCTGGGGAGAGTCATGACTATTTCCATCAAAATAAGAAGGCCCTGGTACAGCAATTCGGGATTACGTACCAGGAAGCCACAGCAATAATCCAACAATGTCCCACATGTAGTCTCCAGGCTAGAGGTATCCCTGAGGGTGTTAATCCCAGGGGTATCCAAGCTTGTGACACATGGCAGATGGACGTCACTCATTATCCTCCCTTTGCTCCCTGGAAATACATTCATGTGTCCGTAGACACTTATTCAGGGTTTATTATGGCAACATTGCAAAGAGGAGAGGCAACTAAAAATGTTATTAATCACTGTATTCGAACATTCGTAACGTTGGGATGTCCAAAAATTCTCAAAACAGATAATGGTCCTGCTTATGTCAGCTCTCCCTTTGCTGAGTTTTGTCATAAGTGGGCCATCATTCATAAATTCGGTATACCATTCAATAGCCAGGGTCAGGCTATTGTGGAAAGGGCAAACCAAACTCTGAAAAACGCCCTTGATCGGCAAACAGGAAAAAAGGGTTTAGGCCCCCCGAACCTCCCGGCGTTACAAAACATTTTGAACATTACACTCTATGCTCTTAACTTTCTTAACCTCACTGGCTCTCCCTCTTCTACGGCTGCTTCTCGCCATTTTACCAAGCCAGTGCCCCCCTCCTCTCGCCCTCTTGTCTATTTCAGGCAACTTCCGGATCCTGCGTGGAAAGGCCCTGCGCAGCTCATCACGTGGGGAAAAGGATACGCTGCAGTACAACTTCCTGACAAAGTGCTTTGGGTTCCTGCCCGTTGTGTCCGCCCTTACCATGGGCCACCCAGTGGCCTCATCTCCTCTATCTCTCACCCTCTTGCTGACAATGATATTTCCAGTCTTTTCACTCTTTAATGCATCTCCGGGGGTTATCCTAGCCCCTCTTCACAGCACAGTAACCTTTGCTTATGAAGACAATTCTTTTCCTGCCTGCAATTATGCCTTTCAGCATAATGGCCGCCCTCTTCTGCCTGCTTCAGAAATCACTCTCTCATATTATTATTTCCCTTGCTTCATTTCTCTGACTATACAGGTAACTTCGCGAACAATTGGCTCCTATTCTTGTTTAGGCTTTTCTTCTAATCATATTTACCTTAATCATACTGTTCTCTTACTGTCTACCCCCTCTTCTGCTTTTCCTCCCCTATCCCCACCGTTTCTATCCTGGCTACAGCTGCTTGACTCCAACGTCTCTCCTCTTTCGGAACGCATGGAGAGACACCTTCACTGCTGCATTCCACCCTGCGACTCCGCTGCCTGCCTTTGGAGATCCACTCTTCCATCTTATTGGCCAGGCCGTTATAAGCCACCCTCGGACCGCAGACACCGCTTCATCCTCAATGGCACTTCTTATAAAACAACCACACTCATCCGGACGCATCGCCTCAGATACCCTGCGGTTCCGGGTCTCAGCTCCATTTCCAACGCCATGGAATGTGTCCAACGCTCTCCGGTAAAAAAGAAGGGAACTATTTGGAGGTGGTTTCGAAATGATACTCTGTTGACAGATGACACCCAATATTCCATCACTTATCATTTCCGTGCTACAACCCTGGCCCTTCACCATGTGCGATTGGCTGACTATGGACAGTACCAGTGTGAAATTACAAAAATGGTCAATGGATTTGCCACTTCCTCCCGATTGACTCTCACTTTGTATCAACAGCACGCTCCACACATCACTCATCGTGTCCGTCGACTCCCTCGAGCAGTCTCCACGAATGAACATCAGCCACATACCTATACCTGGACTATCCTGGACTTTCAAGGACAAGTTCTTAATAGCACCACCAACTACACTCGGTGGCCATGGTTTCCCCCATTATCCATGGACTTTGCTGAAATGGGTACTGGGGTCGAGAAATTTGCTGACAAAAAACTGCAAGCTGATAAATGGGATAAACAGGGTTCTTGCTCTCCAGCTCCTGCTGATAACTTTCCTTTGTACTTTTGTCCTGCTCACAGTACCGGCGAATCCCGCTCTGCTTGTGGTGGTCCAGTTGATAGGTATTGTAAAAAATGGAACTGTGTGTCCACTGGCCACATTCGGTGGACACCCCCTACCAAAGGAGATTATATCCACATTACCCGCACTCGTGGACAGCTTCACTGCTCTTCGTGGCCATGTTGTGGCCAGAGACTGAACCCGCTCACCATTACCTTTACTGAAAAAGGGAAGACATTAACTCAACAACAATGGATGTCAGGGTTTATATGGGGGGGACGCCAATGGGATGGTCATAGGGATGAAGGTAACATTTTCACTATTCATTTAACAATGTCTTTGCCCACGTATGACATAGGTCCAAATCAAAATTTGAAGTCTGCCTTTTTACAAAAATCTGACACTCAGGCCAATCCATTAATTCAATTGGTTAATTCTTCTTTTGCATTATTAAAAGCCACCCTTAATGACTCCTCCAAAACGGACCAATGCTGGCTCTGCCTATCTGACCTGCCATCCTTTTATGATGCAGTAGCCTCAGATGAACCCATTCGTAATTCCACCTCAGATAACGAATGCCGATGGAATACTTCTTCCATCACGGTTACTGACATAATAGGTCAGGGATGCTGTTTGGGAAATATCCCTGCTAATTATTCCAAGTATTGTCATAATGTTTCATCAGGTTATCATTGCCAAGTCTATTTGACCAAAGAACGGCTAGCCATCACATCCTTTACCGGGCATGGTGGATATAGCCCATTATATACCTCTTCTGGAGGCGACATAACTGCTCGCCTCCAGGGTCAGTATTTCATTCCGGGAAACAATTCTGTTTGGGCATGCTCCACGGGAGCCACAGCTTGTGTTCATGGGGACGTTCTCATTGCTCAAAAATCCTTTTGCATACAAGTAAAATTGCTCCCCAAGATAACTTATTACCCAGGGCCGGAACTTGTTAATGTGTTAGAACCCCCAAAATTTCCACTTCATCAAAAAAGAGAAATTGTCACAGCTCTCACATTGTCTGTGTTGTTGGGCCTTGGTGCTGCCGGCACAGCAACTGGGGTCACAGCTCTGGCTGTTGGTCATCAACAAGTAGCAGCACTCAGCTTACAAATAGATGAGGATCTTCAACGTATTGAGACCTCGATTTCTGCACTCCAGGCCTCGCTCACTTCTCTGGCTGAGGTCGCTCTGCAGAATAGAAGAGGTCTTGATCTGCTATTTTTAAACAAAGGGGGATTATGTGTAGCCTTAAAAGAAGAATGCTGTTTTTATGCGGATCACTCAGGTATTGTTAAAGATTCAATGGCTAAATTACGCAAACGATTGAAGGATAGAGAAAATGAGCGACAGCAGAATCAAGCATGGTATCAAGGCATGTTCAATTTTTCTCCATGGTTAACTACCTTGTTGTCTGCTGTAGCCGGTCCTCTGATATTGCTATGCCTTGACTGTTTAATAGGTCCATGTGTTATGGGACGATTGCTAAAATTCTTAAAAGGTCGCTTACAAGCACTTGATAGTGAAATCAATAATACTCAAAAAATGGTCAGTTTTCTCACATCTGTTATTGTATCCAAAGATTCTGTTAAACAGCCTCTGCTGGAATGGTCTTCTGACCAAGAGTCAGAGAATGAAATAGATATAAATGCCTCCTATGCTCCCAAAGGAGCCTTATTGGATATGAGTGATGAAGAATCAGAAGGTGAGTGTTCCTCCTCGTACGAACTGGCGCCACAGGGTCTCAGCAAACTGAAGGGTTTGTTGCCACCCTTTGAATCCATTTCAGAGGAAAAAGGACTTTACCTGGAGACGGCATCACAAAAATAATAAAAAAGGAGGAATTGTAGCTATTCCACCATTAGGCAGACATTGTCAAACACGGATACAGGGATGTTTGCACATATCTGATGACCTTGTTTTAGCCAACTGCAAAATGTTTCAATACGATCGCGAAACAATGACTGTTGGTATTCTCTGTCCCAGGACACGTTAGCTCAGTATGATAAGCATACTTGCAAGCTTGCAAACTATCACATACTTTGTTCTTTGTTCTTTGTTTATGATTTCTCCCATATAAGGTAAAATTCTGCTACCTCCTGTGTGCTCCCCCGCCCGCTTGCAAGAAAATAATAAAAGAGGTTTGTGCAAAACAATCGGGGCTGCCTGGACCATTCCATCTGCCCCGGGCGCGATGTGCTTCCTCATTTGAAACAATCGGATGTCTGGTGTCTGTTATTGGTATTCACCCTTGCGAGGGTCCCGCTAAACTTCTTCCCTGCGGGGAATTCCATAGGCAGCGGAAGGACGCTGACGGAACAACGGACCGGTCGTTCGGCGCGACAAAGTTTGGATCCTCTAGTGGCACCTATTCAACTCAAGCCTTGGAGAGTTCCTTTCGCGTTGCGAAATGATGAGGAGTTAAATAAGTTAATTTCGCAGGGGATTTCTCAAGGTGGGAAACCCCTATTGTGACCCCACTAAAGAAAGATGGATCTATTCATCTGTGTCCCAACTACTGGAGCACCTTAAATAAAGCCTTGCACCCAAATGCATATCCAGTGCCAGTTATCCAACATTTATTACACTCTTTAGGGAAGGGGTCTATTTTTGCAAAGCTAGATATGGCTCAGGCATATCAGCAGCTTCCCATGGACAATGAGGCAGCCGAAGCCCAAACTATTGTCACTCACCAGGAGCCTTTAAATGCACACGCCTGCAATTCGGCATAAGCACTGCACCAGGCATTTTTCAGAGCATCATTGAACGCCTTCTTCAAGGTATGGACAGCATCGTGCCCTATATTGACAACGTCCTTATTTCCGCCAATAATCGCAACGGACTTATCACACATTTAAGGAAAGTACTGTCCTGTTTCCAAAAAGCCGGTTTAAAACTAAAGAAAAATAAATGCAAATTTGCCATTCCTCGGGTGGATTTCCTAGGGTACTGCATTGATGCAACCGGAATCCACCCCATTGAATCAAATGTTAAAGCTGTTAAAGAAGCCCCAACTCCGACCTGCAAGACGGAGCTGCAGGACTCTTAAATTTTTATAGTTCCTTCCTGCTGCGCAAAGCATCAGTCGCTGAGCCACTTCATAGGCTTTTAGATGCTCAAACGCCATGGGTTTGGGGCCAAAAGGAAGTGAACTCATTCAAAGTTGTCAAAGCATTACTGTCCTCTGACAGTGTTTTAGTTCAATTTGACTGCGAGCTTCCAATTCTTGTGTTTGGCATTGGCGCAGTCCTTAGCCACAGACTACCTAACGGTCAAGGGGCACCTATTGCTTATTTCTCATGAACATTGTCGAGTACAGAGAGAAATTATAGCCAGTTAGACAGAGAGGCCTTTGCTGTTGTAGCTGCTATAAATATAATTCGCGAATTCCTGTTTAGACATCTTTTTGAAGTAATAACCAACCACAAACCTTTATTAGGACTTTTAGCAGGTAACCAGCAAACCCCTGCCATCCTTTCACCTTGTATGACTCGTTGGTCCCTATTCTTAGCAGCCTATTCATATACTTTAACCTATCGAGCCGGCAAACTGCTAAGTAACACTGATGCATTGAGTCACTTCCCCCTTCCAGTTAAAGTCAAAGACCCCACAACAACGACGGTCATTTTGATCGAAAAGACAACCAGTTGCTTATTACAGCACATGACATTGCTTAATTTTCCTCTAAAGATGAGGTAATCTCTACAGTATTGAACTGGGTGAGGAGAGGGTGGCCTAAGGGGACGTTGGACTCCACATTCATTCCATGTAAAGCCAAACAACATGACTTGTCTACCCAAATGGGCTGTCTGCTATGGGGATGTAGGGTAGTGGTCCCCAGTAAATTCAAACCCCGGGTTTTGGAAAGTCTACATGAAGGGCATCCTGGGGAGGCCAAGATGAAAGCTATAGCTAGAAGCTATGTCTGGTGGCCTGGTTTGGATGTTGCGATCATAGAAACAGTCGGGGCCTGCCAGGCTTGTCAGTTGTCAAGGCCCGCACCATCCATGGCCACCCCTTTCGAATGGCAATTGGATAGAGCCCCCTGGTCAAGAGTGCATATCAACTTGGCGGGGCCCTTCAAAGGGTGTACATTTTTAATAATAGTGGACTTATATTCTAAATGGGTGGAACTAACACTTATGCATTCAGTAACATCAGAGTGCGTAATAAAAGCATTAATAAGGTTATTCGCAACACATGGGCTACCCACTGTGTTAGTGTCTGACAACGGGCCCCAAATTACGTCCAACACATTTCACTTATTTTCAGTTCAATTAATTTATGATTTACCTTCCTAATAATGACTCAAGACCCAAAGAGCTATAATTTATAAGGGATGTATCTATCAATAGGTACTATATTAGAAATAAAAACTGAGAAATATAAAATAATTGACTTTATAAGCCTACTGAAACTCTCAAAAATCCCCAGACCACTCTTTGAGAACTACGATTCTGGAGCAAGGGGAAGCTACAGAATGAATTGTCTATTGTACACCATTACACTCCACTGTCTATTTCATTTTAAAAAGGTGAAGTCAGCATTTATGGAAATGTGGTATTTGCCAAAAACCACATTTAGGCACTCACTCCCAAACTGAAGCAGATATCCAACAAACTTCTATTTCAAAAAGCTCTATCAGAGGTACCTCACAAAGTAAATATTTATTTATTTAATAAAATTTATATTTACCTCACAAAGTAAATATTTATTTATTTAATAAAATTTATATAACTCTGTGTGGTTTACATAGATGAAATCCTAAAATAAGAAACAATAAAAAGTAATAACCACTACTGCCCAGGTGACAACAGTCAATCAAATAAGCTATTTGATTGACTGTATCTACTCTGGATTTCCTATGCCTGCTGGAAAAAAACTTCAGAGCCTTGTGAAAGAGTGGTGCAAAGTGGGGACCAATCTTATATCCATAGGGAGGGAGCCACCACAGAAAAGGTTTGTTTTTTAAAAATTCTGCTACATGGACTCCTTAGGAGAAGGGACCTGTAGCATACCTTGCCTTCTTGCTCTGTGGGTCAGGTAATTGTAAATGGGAAAATACGGTCCTTCAAATAATCTGCTTCCAAGCCATGTAAAGGTGAGAACCAGCACCTTGAACTGGACCCAGATGCAGATTGTCAGCCAATACAACTCCTGCAGGAGAAATGATACATATGCACATTAAACCTGCACAAAGCTATGAGGACCACTGCATTTTGAACCAATTGAAGTTTTTGGATACTTTTCAAGGGCAGCCCCATGTACAGCGTATTGCAATAGTCAAGACAGGAGGTGATTAGGTATGAGTGACTATGACATGGATTGCTGAGCCAGAAAAGGGCATAACTGGTACAAAATCCACAGTTATATGAGGGTCTTTCTGGCCATGATTCGAGCAGGAGTCATGAGTCCAGGATATTTCCTAGATTATAGGCCTGTCTAGGACAGTGCCACTCCACCCAAGACTGAGAGATAGCAATTCTCTACAGAGTAAAAAACTCCAACTCAGAGCATTCTGTCTTGTCAGGGTTCAGTTTCAGCCCTAACAGCTCTTAGCAGCCTCTAAGCACTGAGAGAGGGAGGTTGCGGCATAGCTTAACTCACCATGAGCTGAGACATATAACTGAGTGTCATCAGCATACAGGTAGTCCTCCAAAATCACTGAAAAAAGTGACATGACCATATTTTACACTTATGATTGCAGCATCTCCACAGTCATGTGATCAAAATTCAGATGCTTGGTTCATATATATGACAATTGTTGTGTCCCACGATCATGCGATTCCCTTTTGCAACCTTCTGACAAGCAAAGTCAATGGGGAAACCAATTTCACTTAACAACTGTCGCTTAATTTTTCACACTGCAGTGATTCATTTAACAATTGGGGCAAGAAAACTTGTAAAATGGGGAGAATTAATTTAACAAATTTTTCACTTAGCAACAGAAATTTTAGGCTCAATTACGGTTGTAAATTGAGGATTACCTGTATTGATGAATTGGTAGCACAAGTATTTAAAGAGTAATTTAGTTTATTGTAAATAATAGGGTTCCACAGCACTTCAGGTACAAGACAAGAAGATGCTTCAGAGGAGAAAATGTATCAAATGTAGTTCTTGTGTAAAGGTTATTAAAGCAGTGAAAGCCCTTTGCAATTGCCACATAATCCTAGAAATGATGCATTTGGTATTATAGACTGGGGATGTTTAAATCATGGTGTTTCCATAACTGAATGGTCTGCTTTTGAACAGAGGTTTAACTTTCTGCAAGAACTCCCAATCCACATTTAGCTCCTACCTGAAAACCATAACATATCCCAAAATGGCAAATTATTGAAGGTTTCTATTTAAAAATACCTGTACAAAGTCAGAGCAAGTCTTGATGGCCAAATATAAACCATCTCTCTGTCCTCAGCCCCTAATTATGACTTGGATGGGGAGGTTTTCCTGCAGGTTGATGATGTTGGTGGGAAAAAAGGAAAAACCAAACACGAACACTGTAAATAAGGACATCACCACTTGGTGGAGTTAAATCCATTGCAGGACTGGGTTGGGCTGTCAGCTTCAGGCTGGTTAGTTTTGTTAGTTATGTTTCTGCCTGCAGCTGGTTGCAGTTCCTCTTCTCTTGTTCTTCTTTGCTAATCTTTCCAATATAGTTTAAATATTACACTCTCTATTCTTTAAGATGATAAATACTGTGAAATGTCCTTTCCCTGCTCCGGCCCCTTTATTACTGAGTAAGAATTATTAGGCAGACACATCCCGTTCTCTATAAGAGCGACTTTAAAGCCGGATCTCCTACAGTCTGTACCAATCCGGGCTTAGTCCTACTCTTTCCATCCAGATCCTCTTTACAAGCCCCGTCCTGGGAAGCGCAGCAGACAGTACGAACGAATTTATATCTGACGTCTGCTTGCCTCGGCGCGAAAGGAAACCGCGCCAAACTCAACGAGTCCAGCCAAAGGAGAGACCTGCCCCGCGCCTTACTGCCCCATTGGGCGGCTGCGCCACGAAGAGCTGCGGCGGCTGCGGCGTCTCACGTAGCTAAGATGGCCGCCCCTGTTGAGCGGGCGGCGGCGGCGGCGGCGGCGTTGTTTGGAATGGGTTTGGCATTACGGAAGGATCGCTGAAGAGGCCGAGAGCTGCCGGGGCCCCTTCCTTAGTGGTGTGCGTTGGCCTGAGGCTGGGGTCAGCTGCACCATGCGGCGGAGCTAGAGCCGGAGGCTTCCACCGTCAGTGATGATGTTAGCTGAGGTAAAAATTCGGCGTCGAAGGGGCGGATTGGAAAACAGAGAAAGGCTGGTGGGGTCCGCGGTGGAGGCGTTTGTGCTTTATTTTCCTCTCTTTCTGGAGTTCTTCTGCTTTCTGAAGACTTCTTTCACCCAATCTCCTAGCTTCGGACTGTCTAGGCCCACTTTCCTGCTCCCAATCAGAGCGCCGCATCACTTTCCTGATCTAGATTGGCCTCGGATGAGTTTTATCTCGTATTGTGTTTAGGGTGTTCCTTTGGGGCTGCTACTGCCAGGGAGGGATTTTTCTGGACGCTTGCTTTGCAGTGAAGCCGAGAGTTTGCTTGGCCTTTGAAAAGACGTCAAGGTGATTAGGTTACTAATGCCTGCTGAAAAGAACTATTCTCCCCTAGGCCTCTGTTGGAAGGGTATTTACTTTCAAGTTTGTTTTTACATGAATAACACTGGTCCCTTTTCTTTTCCCTGTTATCCCAGAATTGAAGTTGCTTTGTGTCATCAGCTGAGACGATCCCAATAGCTGGTTTTAACTTCCAGTGCCCCCATTGCATCCTGTGTCTGCCTCAGTTTCTTTCATATGATGGTGCAATTGATTTTCCAAAGCAAGGGCCGAGTGAGCTGATGTTTTTACAGTCGTTTATTAGTGCAGATAGAAGTCGGAAAATTATTTGGAGGTGACATGCCAGTGAAAGTGGGATTTTTAAAAAAGAGAGAGGCACAACATTGATTCTGTTTCTCAAGTGTCTGCTAGTTTTTCAACCACTTTGAGTTCATAGTGCTTGTACTGTATGCTCATTCTTGGTTGAATGCCAGCAATATGCTTTTTTGTAAAGATTGATAACTGTTTTACCATAAGGTAAGGTTTATAACACAGTGTGACAGCATTGTTAAAAATGTTTCTTGGTTCATAAATTATACATAATTGTTTTCTGAAAATTCTAATTCTTCTATTGAGTGGTTTAAGCTATTCTCTTAACTGATTTTTGGTATATTTGTATAAATCTGTAGTAGAAATCTGGTTATTAGAACTTTTGAAATACAGTTGTACTCTGTATTGGCATGAACCCAAACATAGCATATATGGTATATGATGCTTATTAGATAAGTATGATGCCTTAGCCCCGTGATGGCGAACTTATGGCTCGAGTGCTGATGTGGCACACAGAGCCACTTCTTCTGGCATGCAAGAAGTCACCCAGAAGAGCTCCCGTGCATGCCCCCCACCAGCCAGCTGATTGTCGGGTATGCTGCACATGCATGGGAGGAAACGCACGCTTGGGAGATGCGCAGGCATGCGCAGAGGCATGCATCATGCAGGGGTTTGAGTACAGATGCGCAGAGGCATGCGGGGCTTTGCGTGCAGATGTGCAGAATTGCACGTGCACTCACGGGGTCATATGTGCAGGAGGTGGGGGGAGTCATGAACGTATTGCACCATGGGTGCAGGCACTCATACGCACTTTTGGCACACAATGTGGAAAAGGTTAGCTATTACTGCCTTATCCTGTCAGTTCATTGGTATGCTTTCTTTAGCTGTCTTTTCAAATCATAATTATCCATGGTTAACATAAACATAGTTTACTCAGCCCCATTTTATGAATTTTCATGACATACTGAACTGGACATTATTTGACCACATAGTTTTGTTCATGCAACTTTATAAACTATGGTTGGTTTATTTGTCATTAATTGCATTTTTGTGGAGTTTTCCTAAGATAATTTACTTGAAATATTTTGTAAATTCAATTTTGTAAATTGAAAATTCTTTCTAAACAAGTACACTGCTCTTATTAGTAAAGGTATTTGGCTTGTCAAAGAAAGAGAAAGCTTTTTCAGAAAGATGCAATTTCTGAAGCAAGAAAACAATCTGTTGCGTGTGAAGATGATTTGGAACTTCTTTTCATCAGCAAAATGGCTACAACATAATCAACCTTTGTACCTATGTAAAAATAAAAGTATTTATTATATTTCAGCTTCCTTTATTTTCAGGAGCTCAGGGTGACCTATAAGTTAATGGTGGGATCAAAAAAGTCAAGACAGCAATCATCACACTGCAGTACAATTCCTCTCACTTTGTACACGTGTGCAATATTGAGAAAATTGTCAGAGCTTCAGTTCGATGCAACTTCTGTTTTGATTCCTTATTGGTTCACTGTGGCATATATTGTGCTTTTGTCAATTTTTCCCATAGCAGCATCTCTGTCCGGTAGGTTGGCTGAGAGAAGAAAACTGGTCCCAAATTAGTAATAATCCTAATGTATTTAGCACTAATTTGTAATGTTGAATTGTTATAATGAATCATATAAGAGAATTTAGATACTATTTTCTTATTTAAAGTGTAAAAAAATAAGCATACTTAATAGATGGAAACACAAACATTCCAGAGTTTATGTGGAATTACCTTTCATATGATGATTAGTTAATATTTATTTGTTCCAGTAGGAATTTGAAATTATATCAATGAAGTACTATTTGAAAAGGTTTTTCTTTTCAGATAATGTATCCCCCCAGTTTTAAACATGTTTTGTTACATATTACATGTGAGATAATCTTTTGATTTATCTCCTTGGTCAGATATGCACTTTCTACAATTGATGGTATAGTGTGTGATGCTACTTGTTCTTTACCAGCAGAGAGATGGAGCTGTCTTGTATAATGAACACTTGTTCATTTTTGTGTATTGCTTCTGTTACAATGAGAATTATAAGCATCAATGGCACACAAAATTCTAGATTAGCTTCATAGTTTATTGCATAGAAATTTGATCTGATTTGATTTCAGCATGGTAATAATAAGTACTATGCATGAGTAGCTTTTCTTTGATATTAGAGATTTTTTTTTTTGTCCAAGTGAGATACACAAGGCATTTGTCTCTGGTGCAGAAGCTCTCAGTGTACAAACAACAATGGGTAATCATAATAATGATACCAGTAAGAGGGAGTAGTAGAGAAGATGAGAAGGATAATAATACCACAACTATATGAATGAATATACTTAGACATAAGACAGTACTTTAAGGATTAGGTGTCCAGAGTGATGGCACAAGGGAAAAAATTGTCTCTGTGTCTAGTTGTTTTGACATATAATGCCCTTTATACACAAGTTTACAATATCTTAAAATACAGTTAGGGTGTATTAAAAACATTATGTTTTGGAGGAATAATTTTATAATATGTATTTCACTTGTATATTAATATCCTGTAGATTTTTTTTTGAATTGACAGATTTAAGCAACTTCAGCTTAACTCTTAGAGTTACCTTGATTCATTTCAATAGGTGGAGGGTAAGTTGAATATAACAATGTAATTTGAATAGAAGTGTGGTCTTAATTATTAGAGTAGTTCAGTAGAATACAGGTAGTCCTCCACTTACAACTACAATTGAGCCCAAAATTTCTATTGCTAAGTGAAACATTTTAAGTGAATTTTGCCCCATTTTATTATTTTTCTTGTCACAGTTGTTAAATGAATCACTGTAGTTATTAAGCTAGTAATGCAGTTGTTACGAGATTTGGCTTTCTCATTTATTTTGCTTATAGGAAGATTGCAAAAGCTGATCACAGGTTCCCAGGACACTATAACCGTGATAAATATGCCAATCTCCAAATTTTGATCACATAACCATAGGGATGCTGGAATAATTATAAATGTGAAAAATGATCATAACTCACTTTTTTCAGTGCCTTAGTCCCTAAATGAAGTGTTGTAAGTTGTACTCGTGTGCTGCAGGCTCCCTTAACTGTTATCCAAAAAAATAATGGTGATAGAAAATAACAATGATCTTAAATGTTCTTCCCAGCATTCTGCAAATGTGTTAGGATTTGAAGTTATGAAGTAAAATTAATTTAAATCATTAAATTAATTTTACATGTCATGATGTTATAGCAACAAAATGTCCTTATTTAAGGATAAGGATAAGGTTATCTGTTCGATAACCTTATTTTAAAGTAAGATCATGTATTCTGAAATAATTTGATACAACTTAAACCTCATTTTTATTATGATTAAAAGAACTTGTCTTTACAGCATTTTCCACAGGAATGCTTACAGTTAAAAACTAGAATCATATAGAAGTTAATAGCAATTTACTAAAAGATAAATCTGATACACAACCGCGCTAACATTTGGAACAAGTTGAAAAGTTGAAGAATATCAAAGCAAGATGGAGAAGCACTAACAGCAACAAATATGCAGCATTCCATTTTCTTCTAAATGTAAATTACCAAAATGTTATAGGAAAAAAATGAAATAGTATGAATATCCAGAGCATGTGTGAAAGTATTCCTGAGTTAATGACCTACTGTTACAATGGCACTGAACAAATGGGAACCAAAGTTTCTACTGTCTCATCTCAACACCCCGCAACCACATGAACATGGTCTAGGTCACCGGTGTTAAACTCAATCACATCACGGGCAGAATCATGACATGTTTTTTTGCCTTTGTGGAGCTGAGGTGAGCGTGGCCTGTCCGTGACATATCTGGCCCATGGGCCGCCAGTTTGACAGGCCTGATCTAGCTGCTTGACTATTGCTTGTACTGATGATAATTGCAGCATCCACATTTACAACAAGCAGAATCAGTGAGAAACCTGGTAGAAAGATCAAAAGTTTCCTGAGTAAGCCTCCTGTGCCTTGTCAGCTATCTGTTCATCCTCATGCACTCTCCCTGAACTTGGCTACTTACAGTCCCTTGTACAGTCTTTTCAATTGCTCATGCCTTCCTCTTCCTAACAGCAACAATCCTAAGCCTGCTGCACTTTGTCCATGTCTCCCTACCCATTTGTGTACTCTTGCATGTCCTCTCCCATTGGCAGCAGCCACCCAACCCTGCTGCACTCACACTTGTCTCTCACTTTTGTGCACCATTCCCAAGTCTTGCTGGACTTGTGCCGCATTTCCCCAGCCATTTTTTTAACCCTCTCCCAGCATCCAGTCCAAGCGCCTTGTACATACTTCTCAAACCTGTTCTCTGGCTATTTGTGTAACTTATCCATCTAGCAGCAATCACCCCAAGCCCCACTCTTCCATGCCTCCCAAACACTTGTGAATCCTCTCCCTTCCTTCCAGATGCAGCAGCTACTTTGCCTGCCTGCTGGCCTGCTTTCAAGCTGACTGGCAGCTTTCTAGCTGTTTCCCTAATGACTTCAGTTATTGAAAGTCAGCAGGAAGTTGTGAATTGCTTAACAATTCATGCCTTTGCTTACCAATGACAACAGGATGTGACATGCACTTTTATGATTGCATTGTTTAGTAACATAATTCTGCTTCCGATTGCAATCATAACTCGAATTACTTTTATTCTAAATATGTTTTTCAGTGATGGAGATGGAAAATACTTTTAAACATATGAAATCTGGTACAGATGTTGATAATATTCAAACTGAACAAATAAACACTCAAGCCTGGACCCTAGAAAATGACTCCTGGAATTGCATACTATAAAAACAGGTCAAAACATGATCTTTGTATTTATGTATTTATCATTGCTGAAACTAGGTAGAACTCCACTCTCCCTCTTATTCTGTCTGTACATAATTCTAAATAACCTTTCACCCTTAGGGGTTAAATAACATAAACTTTACAATCCAGATATTGAATCTCTCCTAATATATTAAAGATGGTTTTTAGACTTCTACAAATCCTAGAAATTTTTATCTGTGTTTTTTTTTGGGGGGGGGGGTATGCTGCACAATTATTTTTTTTCATTTTATGGTCAGTATATAATTCATTCGAGGACATATACTACCAGGCTCTTGGGTTCTTTGCTCTGAGAAACACTGATCTAGAATTTTTTTTGAAAATTGCCACTTCTATTCTAACTTGAATTCTAATGCAGTTGACAGTGTATTCATCTGAATGACTTAATATAAAGAGACTGCCTTCCCTTTTAACATATTTATTAGTTATTTGCCAATTTGTTCATGTATCATTCCCCTCAAATAATCTGAACTGATATGGAATAGAAGCAAGGGAATGTACTGAGATTATAAAAGATTAATAGCATCAGAAAAGCTGATTATCTATTACGTTGCTAACCAGCTTTACTTAAGTAGAAGTAAAATTCAGCTTCATCCAATTTTGCAAGCAGGATACAGAAATCAGCTGGAACAGAACTTGGTTAAGTTGCAATAAAAGCCTGCTATCTCATTAAGTAACCCTTGAACAATGAACTTTCATTTAAAACAGAAAAATTGGAAAACGGTGTTTGAAACGCATTGGAAAGCTCATATAACAAATGTTTGCTCTTTAACTCTTGTTAATTCAGCTTTGATTAAATATAGCTAGGATATTAGTACAGTCCTCTCACAGAAGAAAATTTGATTTCTTTTATTCAGTGAGTTACCAAATTGTCATAGGTTGTTTAAAACTCATTTAATTATATACTTTCACTGGAATTGCTCTTCTAGAGAAATGTATCCAATCAAAATGACAAAAAAAATGACAATTGGGAGATGTTGCACATTCTCTATCTAACTAGTTCACAAAGTAGAATTAATTTTTGATGATATAAATTATCAATTAAATTAAATACTTGCCTGTTATCTGGGAACAATTTGACCCTGTTGCTCCTGAGGAAATGGACAGGATTCTAGGGAGTATGTGCACAAGCACCTGTGTTTTAGACCCATGTCCCTCCTGGCTTGTGAAAGCTTCCCAGGAGGTGACAGGCGGGTGGACTGGCAGTTATTAATGCTTCTCTACAGGAAGGGACGGTGCCCCAGCACTTTAAGGAGGCTGTGGTCCGCCCTCTTCTAAAGAAACCATCGCTGGACTCCACCCAGTTGGATAATTTCCGACCTGTCTCCAATCTTCCCTTTTTGGGAAGGTTATTGAGGGGGAGGTTATTGAGAAGATGGTCATGTAGCAGCTCCAGAGGTTTTTGGATGAAACAGATTGTCTCGACCCCTACCAGTCAGGATTCAAGCCTCGATTTGGGACAGAAACTGCATTGGTCGCACTTTTGGATGATCTCTGGTGCTAATGGGATGGGGATAGTGCACCCATCCTTGCTCTACTTGACCTCTCGGCGGCTTTTGCTACCATTGACCATGGAATTCTCCTGGGGCAGTTTTGGGGGATGGGGGTGGGAGGCCTTGTGCTGTTTTGGTTTACTTCCTTCCTCTACGGCTGTTCTCAGTCAGTGTTGATAGGAGGGGAGAGATCCAGCCCTCACCAACTGCTGTACAGGGTTCCAACCTGTTCAACATGTATATGAAGCTGCTAGGTGAGATCATCCATCACCATAGACTGAGATATCACCAATATGCTGATGATACTCATCTATAGGTCCCGGCCCATGGTGAGTTAAGTGTTGCTCAGTCGTCCCTCTTGCAGTGCCTGGAGGGTAGGGGTTGGATGGGGAGCAATGGGTTGAAACTAAACCCTTGCAAGACTGAGTGGCTCTGGGTTTGAAGTTCGTTGGCTCAGGGACAATTGCCTCTTTTGTCTTGGATGGGGTGGCACTACCCCAAGCAGACCCTGTGCATAATAGAGGGTTTTTCCTGGACTCACGATTCCTGCTTGAAGAGCAGGTGGTGGTCATGGCCAGGAGGGCTTTTGCGCAACTGCTGGTTGTGTACCAGTTACGCTCTTTCCTGGACCAATGGTCCCCATTCAGAGTCACTCATGCCTTAGTCACTTCCTTTCTTGATTATTGCAATATGCTCTACATGGGGCTGCCCTTGAAGAACATCCGGAAGTTCCAGTTGATGCAAATGCAGCGGCCCGCATGGTTTTGTGCAGACCCTGGTATGCCCATGTGTCATCTCTCATGCAGGAGCTGTATTGGTTGCTGATTTGCTTCCAGGTGCAATTCAAGGTGCTGGTTGTCACCTTTAAAGCCCTTCATGGCTTGGGACTGGGTTATCTGAGGAAATGTCTCTTGCCGGTCATATCTACCTGACCCATTAGAGCGGGGAGACAGGGAATGTTGTGGGTCCCATCCCTGAGGGAGATATACCTGGTGGGACTCTGAAGAAGGGATTTCTCTGCGGTGGCTTTCTCTCTCTGGAATATCATTCTCCCAGAAATTAGAATGGCCCTCACTCTAGCACTCTTTTGAAAGGTACTGAAGGGGGCCTGGGGAACCCCAAGCGGGATAGAGCCCATCAAATGGCTAGTGTGATCTGTCATCAGGGTGGGGGGTAGTAGTTGGGGTGAGTTTTAAATTTTTTAAAATTAAATTTTTTTCCATATTTTTTCTATTGTACTTTATTAATTTAGTTGATTCTTTGTGTTAGTTTTTATTGTTTTTTTACTTTTATTTTTTTGTTTTAAATGTGGTTTTACATTGTGAAGCCACCTCAAGTCACCATGGGCAAATAGGCAGCAATATAAATTAAATAAATAAATAAGTAAATATATGGAATAATATGTGTGTGCAAATTAAACTGTTTGGAACAGAATTGTTAACATCAGGAATTCTAAAAGCTTTATTTGAAGGTTGCAAGGTGAAAGATAGGAGGCTTTTTGATGTTATTGTACTATTAAACAGTTGAATTTTTCTATTACTGATCTTCCTTATAGTAGAAAATGGCTTAATCCTGTACATTTTTCTAATTAGTTTTTGCATACCACAAGAAAAGTTGTTCCTATTACTTCTAATAAAACACAAGTCACTTTTTCAAATTCTTGCCCTATGATTTAGCAAAACCACAAGATATCATTAGAAACGCTTCTAATAAAATGTAAAGTAAAAACACATAAAACTTTGAGAGAAGAATGATGCAATCTATAATGAGAATATTATGCAACAATGTAAATGATAATTATACTGCATGTATACTATTCATTAACTACATTTGAAATAATCTATTATAGTATATCGGATATTAAAAAGTTTCAAATGCTGCAAAAATATTTGTTATATCTTTTGTTTTAATATTGCAAATGTCAAATACAAAATTCACAGATACTTTCCATTATGTAGAGGAAAACAAGTAAGAAACTGAACATATCACTTTTATTTTAAATTATACTTAATCGATATTATATAGATTGCTTAAAATGAAATAATTATGTTAAAGCAACTGGAATTCAAAGTACATAAACATTTTATATAATTACAACATATGAAGTTCACCAGTAATTAAATCAAGATGTGTTTTTTTTTAAAATAGATAATAAGTTAAACTATTATAGATTGTAAATTGTTCTATGGCAGAGTGTCACACCTGGCCATGCCCAACCCTGTTTTAGCGAAGGGGAAAAAAGTTGCAATACGCTACATGATGACAATGTGATGCGTTGAGTTTGACACCCCTGCTCTGGCAAATTTTGTGTAAAAATTTGAAAACT
The DNA here is from genome assembly GCF_049901715.1 of Pseudonaja textilis. Taxonomy (NCBI): domain Eukaryota; kingdom Metazoa; phylum Chordata; class Lepidosauria; order Squamata; family Elapidae; genus Pseudonaja; species Pseudonaja textilis. Next base: position 34,731,795 of record NC_142008.1, on the reverse strand, counting down.
TCATCCTTTTATTAAATAGCTCTTAAATGTATTTGTCCATGACCAGCACAAGGCATATTGATTTTAGGTAATCTTTTTATTATTCTTGGTTTTAGCACATTAATTGGCATTATATTCGAGCGTATTCGACAAAATATGCTATATAAATACTGATTAGTTTGGTTTTTTTTAATTAGAGTTTCAGACTATACAGCAGAGAGGGAAATTAGATACAAATTTCAGAAAGCTACTGAAAGAGATATCTTTGCATATAGAGAGTTCATAAATAAAATATTAGATCTGCTATTCCATTTCACCTGTTGAGAGAAAGATATCATAGAATGAAGCATCTGATATATAGCACTTATATACCACTTCACATTGCTTTATAGGCTTTTCTAAATGGTTTCCATAGTCAGCATATTGCCCCCAACAATCTGGATCCTCATTTTCTTGTTTCAAGTCAGAGACATCACTTCTTGAACACTTATTATCTCAGTGTATGTTTAAAATGGTGGAATTCTCAAGTTAGTATACTTCTCTAATTATTAATAATGTCCCAACTTTGGTCATCATCTGTAGAAATTAAGTAAGGATGTCTCTAGGACCAGTTTTGGCCTGTGTCCATATTTTGGAGAAAGAGATTCTAATGATGCTTATTCTTGCATTTCATAAGTTCTGTCAGAAGCTGATAAAAAAACAACAGAGCAAAAACCCTGTGTCAAAAGCCTGGTCAAATGTTCTCTAGTACCTTTGATTCAAAGCCCAGTTATATTCTTCAGCACTGAAGCTGTGACTTCTGCTTTTGTGTACAGATAGTCCTCAAATTATGACTATAATTGAACCCAAAATTTCTGTTGCTAAGCAAGACCTTTGTTAAATGAGTTTGGCCCCATTTTACAACCTTTCTTACAGTTATTAAGTGAATTACAGCAGTTGTTAAGTTAGTAACATGGCTATTAAGTGAATCTGGCTTCCCCATTGCCTTTGCTTGTCAGAAATTCGCAAAAGGACCTGGTACACTTCAACCATTATAAATACGTGCCAGTTGCCAAGCACCCAGATTTTGATCATGTGACATGGGGATGCTGCAGCAGCATAAGTTTACAAAACTCCATGTTTTTTCAGTGCTGTAGTGACTTTGAACGGTCACTAAACAAATGGTTATAAGTCGAGGACTACCTATACACAAAGATCTAATCTCCCAAAACCTTTCCTGCATCCATATATTGGCTCACTTCTGAAAAAATATAATATTTAAATAATTAGGTGCTGTCTCTAAACAAATCTCAACCACTTACAATATAACAAAAGATAAAATATAATAATTCAAATGCAAATTATTAAAATAAATAAAAAAAGAAAAAGAAATAAAGAATGGTGAAACATCCCTCAACAAAATTCACAAAGGTTTCCAGCCAAAGGTTTCAAGTTCTCTGGAATGCCATCAGGACAGGAGGCACCCAGATTACACGGGGAATTTAATTTCAGAGTGCAGGTGGTACGACGAAAGGCTTGTTTCCTTAGTCCCAAAAGATAATTTGTTTAATAGAAGAGACCAAACACACGCCAACCTTGCTGGTTCTTATTGGCCAGGAGAGATCATGGGAGATAAACAGAGAAATAACCAAGTCCCATACTATACCATGAAGGCCTAAGAAACATCTTGAATCACATCTGGAAACAGATTAGTAACCAGTGCAGTTTGTGAAGCAAAATGTTTCATGGGGACACCCAGCTAATATTTCCAACTCAACTTAAAGGGTATATATGATTAGGCTGCATTAAAATAGTCAGTCTTCAAGATCACTAAGGAATGAATGCTTGTTTGAAGGACCTGTCAATCCAGGAAAAGTGCAATTGGTGCATCAAATGAAACTGCAAAGGCTTTCTAGGTCAGATATGCCACTTGCTCATCAAGCAAGAGTTATTAAGTCCATGACCATCAGATTGTGCATTACGCTTGAAAGGGGGAACTGATTTCTCACACAAAGTGAAAATTGGGATCTTCTCCCCATTTAGCCTGCACAGCCCTTAGACATTGGGACAGACTTTGACAGCCTCACTCAACAGCCTCAAAAAATATAATTGGATATTACCCCAAACTGGAAGTTATACTCCCAATGATCTTGTTAAACCTCTACATACTAAGTGCGGTCTCCCCATTTATTTTCAACTGCATTATTTGGGCACCTTCAGCAAAGCTTTAGTTCTTCCTTCTACCTTATGAGCACTTAACTTTTTCTCTACATTATCGTAAGACACCATTTTTAGAATGTCAAATGCTTCTCTTTTTTGTAGATATTTAGGATTTCTTCAAAGCAAAATCTTAGCTTGCAGCAAGGGAAATACTTTTAGGCATTGTGTTTTGATGGTTTCAAAAAGAGTTTTTGAGTGAACAAGATAACTGCATCAGGATTGTCCACTCAGATTTCTTTCTGAAATTTTAAAGAAATTTTAAGCTAAGACAGTGAATTTATTTTTAAAGAAACACAGTCACATGATACTTAGAGCTTCTTGCCAGCTAATTCTTAAACCCAATTGCACAATCATTCACTTAATATTTTCTTGTTCCAGTATTTATTTTCTCTTAGACCTTTATGCAACAGAATAAACTGGACTTCTCAGTTTCACTAAGCTGATTGATGTAACTTGGGAAAAAAATAGATCACTTTTTTCTTCTCTATGTAAAAAAATGTGAAATAATCACATAAGACAATTACACAAGTGGTCATAAAAATCATTGCTACTTAGTAATTCTAATTATTTTATATTATTTTAATTGTAACCCCAGTAATAATTTATTCACACTGTGTTTCAGATATCTCTTAAGCTGCTAATATAATGAGAAGTCATACATCCTGGGTGTCAAACTTGCAGTGTCACGTTACCATCATGTGACATATCGCAATATTTTTCCCCTTTGCGGACCTGGGGTGGGTGCAGCCTGTGCAGGCGGCCAGTTTGACATCCCTGCTCTATACAAAAAGTAGAAAGGGAAGATGACATGAACTGTACACACAAACTATCCATTCCATATGCTGGCTTATAGCAGGGGTCACCAACCTTTTGGATGTCAAGGACCACCAAACTCATACTTTTAAATCCCGAGGACCACTAATATGAATTTTTTAAAAAGCTAATATATTTAATATAATTTTTATGTTAAATATGCATACATACATACATATATATGGTATTCAGCTTTGTGCGGGTAATTTCCCACATCATTGTAGTTGTGCTTTTAAACTCGTAGCAATGACGTGGGAAAATACCTGAACAAAGCTGAATACCGTACATGTAAGTACCCACGAAAACTTAAGAAAACATATATATATGCATGTGTGTATACACCCACCCACACACACACACACACACACACACACACACACACACACACATTAAGACTGAACTATGCACCCTGACTAAAGTACTGACAGCCAATGGCTTCCACAAAAGCAAAATCACCAGCTTGATCCACAAAAACACACTGAGACATAATAGAGACCCAGAAGATGAACAGACCTATGGAACAGCTGTCCTGCCCTACGTAAGAGATACTACAGACAAAATTAGTAAGATACTACACAGACATCACATCAAGACTGCCTTCAAAACAGACAGAAAAATAGCAGCCATCCTTAGAAACCCCAAAGATAAAATTGACCTGGAAAACCAAGGCATATATGAAATCCCCTGTGCATCATGCCCGGCCACATACATTGGACAGACCAATAGAAGAATAAGTACCCGCCTGGATGAACACAAAAGTGCAGTCAAAAAGCTGGAACACACTTCCTCACTAGTCCAACACATGGAAGCCACAGATCATACCATCAACTTCATTGGCACCAAAACCCTAGCCACTATAGAAAACCCCAGCCACAGAATCATCAGAGAAGCCATAGAGATTGAAAAAAGACCTGAAAGCATGAATAGAAGAGATGATTCCACCAGACTGTCAATTATTTGGAAGCCTGCACTCACAAACAAAAAAATCTCCACACCACAAGCCAGGCAAACACCTGGGCACGAACAGATCCCCCCTGATACCTCCAGCTCAAACACACTCCAACCAGGCACCCAGATGAAACCTAGCTTCCTAACTAATGATAGCCGTCCATTTACCCGGAGCCAAGCTGCACTAAAGGCCTCCAATAAAATAACACAATGTTGCCAGCCAATCAAGATACAAAAAGAGCCACAAAACAGACAGAAGATATTAGAAACACCAATCAAGCAGAACACAGCAAACTCCAAGACCAATAAACACAGACCAAGACTCCCAACCAATCAGGATGAAGAAAAAAACCATTCTGGCACAGCAATAGGCTGCCCCAATTTAAATCTGAAACCACTGTAAAAGTCTGACTCACAGATGAACACTATACAGAAGCCTGATGATGGCAGATGAGATTCTGCCGAAACGTTGCTACAATTTTAAAAGCACAACTACAATGATGTGGGAAAATACCCGAACAAAGCAGAATGCCATATATACATGCACACACACACATGCACACATACATACATGATACACACACACACTTATACACACACACAAACACACTTATTTAATTATAACAAAGATGTAAATGCTTAATGATAGCAAAATAAAACTCTCTGGGCTGGAAGCCTCCACCCACCTGGCACCTTCGAAAGAGACAGAAGAGCGGGCAGGATGTGTGTGTGTGTCTGTATCTGAGCTGAGGGGCCTGGGGCAAGTGCTGCTGGGAGAAGCAGAGGCAGAAAGGGGGCTTTGCTCTCCTTGGGGGGCAGTGCCCATTGGTTGCCACTTCAGGGGCTTCTCAGCAGGCATCTGCCTGCAGAAGGACTGCTGCCCTTATTGATTAATTGGGGAAGGGGAGTGGGAGAAAGTGGGAGCTCTTTTCAGATCCCGGGTGGAGGATTGAGAGGCTCAGATCTGCAGCTGAGGAAAAGCTGGGGTGAGGCTCTTCCAGACTCACCTGGAGACAGGCAAGGAAAGGTGTCCCTGGGGACACTTCTCTTGCTTTAACACTTTGCTGCCAAACCCAGCCACAGCCAATGATTATTTGGGGGTGGGGGAGGGGAGAGAGAGAAAGCATCTCTCGCATTACCGGGGGAGGAAAGGAAGTGAAACAAAATTCACTCTTTCACCAAGACCTACAAAACGCCAATCTGCCGTGTTCCAGGAGTTCTTTGAAATCATCAAACACTCCCACTTGCAGTTCCCATGCCTCCCAGCTCAGGTCTCTGAGATGCATTCTCCCACACATGGCAGTGGCGGCAACAACAGTCCCCTCCTCCAGTGCCCGCTGCCAGCTCTCCCCATTAGTTTTCTAGCTTTGAATTGCTCCTGGCTCTCTCTCTTTCCTCACCCCCGCCCACGTGCAAGCCGGAAAGGAAAAGAAGATGGAGCCGTGCACAGCTCTCCCCTTTTTCAGCCCTTGCTGCCTCTCCCAACATCGAAGCCTCGGAAACGCAGAGCAAAGCTTCCACAGCAGTAGCGCCCTGAGTTGCTTGCTTCTCCACTACTGCCTTCTCCTCCTCCAGCACCACTTCCTTCTCTGGGTAGGGCGATTCTTAACTAACCGAGCATGCTAAGGCAACTCAGGACGCTACTGCAGCAGCGGCTTTACCTGCGTCTCCAAGGCTTCGATGTTGGGAGAGGCAGCGAGGGTGGGAGAGTGGAGAGCTGCATATGGCTCCTTTCCTTTCCTGCCTGCAGGTGGGTGCGGCGGGGGAAGAGGAAAGAGAGGCGGGAGCAATTCAAAGCTAGAGAACTAATGGGGAGAACTAACAGTGGGCGCTGGGGGAGGGGACTGCTGTTGCCACCACCAGGTGTAGGAGCTGATTGGCGCGTGCATCTCAGGCACCTGACTCGGGGGTCCCTTGGAGAGCCGGGAGGTACGAGAACTGCATGGCCCAGATTAATTGCTTTTGAGGGCCATTTCTTCTGTGGCCCACCAAAAATTTTCCATGACCCACCAATGGGCCACAGCCCACCGGTTGGTGACTGCTGGCCTATAGGTTATATATTATCTGAATTTTGTCATTTCAAAATATGCTTTGGAAACTTTTTCACTAAAAAGCAGCATGAAAATATGAAGGATATCAGATAAAACAGATTACAATATTATGCTCTCTATCTGTTCAAATCTATGCATCCAAACTTTCAGCAATTCTTTCCACATCATCATCCATAGTACTGTAAAGCTATAATTCTGATGCAGCTCAAAAATATTTTTTTAACTATATAAGCTGCAAACTTCACAAAAATGTAAAATATTTGTCTATTTTTTTCAGGCAGAAAATGTCAACTGAATCCCAAAAGAAAATAAAGACAACCATCCATGGTTACTGCAGACTCTAGAATACTTTTCTCCATGCTGACTTATTCTAAACAAGGTTAAGAGGATTATGTTAATAAGACAATTCACAAGACAGTACAGATCAAATATAGGCATGTTTCAGAAAAATGTCAACATAATATAAGGGCTAAAGTATCTGAAATAATTAGAACAAAGACAGAAATTCATCACTAAACATTTAGAAATAGAATTTATGATACAGATTTAGAATAAGATTTATGTGCTCTCTGATACACAGTACTTTGCTTATGTCTACAGGATCTGAAGGAAATGTTTTTCTTTATCTTCTTATCTCCTACATTCCACCTACAAAATATTATATGGTCCTACATAAATGAGTTAGTTAAAATAACCTCCACTTTTCCTGTGTGTTGAAGCTCTGAACAGATATGTCCCAAAGGTGCTATTTTTTCCCAAGAGCAAATAAACTTTCTGGTTTTTCTTTGAAGACATTTTGCTTCTCATCCAAGAAGCTTCTTCAGTTCTGATTGGATGGTGGGGAATGGAAGGATTATACTCCTTGCAGAGTAGATCATTAGCATTCTTTTAGCTGGTTGTTAAGTTCAGCTGGAAGTTTATCTGTGTCATCAGGGTCACCTTAATGGTGCAAATTGGTGTGGAGCCTTCTTGGAATTGTTGAAAGGATTGTGCTGTAGATTGGAGATAGATTATGTTGTATCCCTCCCCATCTATTGAGAGAGGGCATAGATAGCATTGAACAACCCTTTCCAAACAGAGAGGGAGGGATACAATATTTCTCTCCAATCTACAAGAAAGTCCTTTCAACAATTCCAAGAAGGCTCCACATATTTACACCACTCAGGTGACTCTGATGACACAGACAAACCTCCAGATGACCTTAACAACCTGTTAAAAGAATGCAAATGACCAGCTGTCTGAAAGGAGTATAAATCCTTCCATCTAGTCAGAGCTGAAGAAGCTTGGATGAGAAGTAAAATGTCTTCAAAAAATAATCAGAAAGTCCAATTGCTTCTTGAAAAAAAATCAACTTTGGGACAACCATGACCTGAATCACTGAGAATTTCCATAGACACTGAACACATATTACAGGTAGTTAATTTGGTGAACACTTGAAGTTATAATACACTGAAAAAAGTGACTTATCACTGTTTTTCAGACTTAAAATAATTGCAGCATGTCCATGGACATGTGATCCAAATTCAGATGCTTGGCAACTGACTCATTTTATTCTTCAACACAGTGACTAAATTAGTAGACCAGCAAAATAGTGTGGACATAATATATTTAGATTTCAGCAAAGCATTTGACAAAGTAGACCACAACCTACTTCTTAGTAAGCTAGAAAAAAGTGGAATACATAGCACCACCACTAGATGGACTTGCAACTGGCTGGCAAACCGTACTCAACGAGTAGTCCTTAATGGGTCTAAGTCTACATGGAGGGAAGTAAGCAGTGGGGTGTCACAAGGTTCAGTCTTAGGCCCGGTACTCTTCAATATCTTCATTAACGACTTAGATGAGGGAATAGAAGGGGAACTTACCAAATTTGCAGATGATACTAAGCTGGCAGGAATAGCCAACACCCAAGAAGATAGGCTCAAGATCCAGATGGATCTTGACAGACTAGAACACTGGGCTGTATCTAATAAAATGAACTTCAATATAGAGAAAAGTAAAGTCCTACACTTAGGCAAGAAAAAACAAAAGTACACATATAGACTGGGTGAAACCAGGCTCAATAGCAGTAACTGTGAGAGGGATCTTGGAGTCTTAGAGGACAACCAGCTAAGTATGAGCCAGCAGTAGCCAAAAAAGCTAATGCAATCCTAAATTGTAATAACAGAGGGATACAATCAAGATCAAGGGATGTACTAATACCACTTTATAAAGCCTTAGTAAGACCACACCTAGAGTAGTGCATCCAGTTTTGTTCACCACATTATAAAAAAGATGTTATCCTTATCAGTAATTTAACAATTACAGTGATTCATTTAAGAAACAACTGTGGCAAAAATTGTCATAAAATGGGACAAAACTCATTTAATAAATGTCTCAATTTGGGGATCAATTGTGTAATGTTCAGGGATTACTTGTATGTATTCCTAATGCTTAGTAACAACCTAATAGTAACTTTTTAACACAACATTCATGATTCCCTTTATTAGAAAAGGAAATTATACTTTACCCATCCTATTTCCTAAGAATTAATGAATAGTTAAATGAAATAACTCAAAGATGTCTCTAGTCTGTACAGAGATATTTCCAGAGTATTTCACAAAACATGCAGCATCCTCATATATGATTAGAATTCAGGCACTTGGCAACTGGCAATATATTTATCCCAGAGTCCCAAGGTCACTTTTGCGACCCTGTGACAAGTAAAATCAATGGGGAAGTGAGATTCACTTAACAGTCATGTTATAACTTAACTGCTGCAGTGATCTGCTTAACAGCGGTGGCAAAAGAAACTGTAAAATGGGACAAAATTCACTTAGAAACTGTGTTCCTTATCAAAGGAAATTTTGGATCAATTCTGGATATAAATTGAGAACCTGCATGTACGGTATTTCTTTACTGAAATGAATTACCAATTAAGAGGGTCTACATCAGCCTGCTTATGGATCCATAGGATTCTAGAGAGTCCTTGCAGAATTTCTAGTTGATTTTATTGGAACTATTGACCCTACCATAGCCATTCTGTTATGATCTCAGTAATTAGGTTATTTCATTTGTTTCCTACTTAAATCAGTCCCTTAAATTCTCTGGACAACAAAGGCAATGAAGCAGGTTGGATTATAGTTAGGAAATAAATAAATTTTAAAAAGGTAAAATCTAATGCTAGATTTTGTATTTGAGATACTGCTGACGTATTGAAAAAATAATTTCTTCTTGGACAATGTTATGTTCCATAACACCATCTAGTAACATTTCCCTATGGCTTGGGATTTAACTGTTTGGAAGCTTAATCTGGCATATTTGTAGAAAAACGATGATTATACTAGCTGTAAACCAGGATAGGGTGTAGTAATGTCCAAAATTCTACCTATTCTATATTGAGTTTTAAATTTTTGAGGTGGTAAGCAAGGTGTTTGAACAATTACAGGTCATTTCAGAACCACTTGCCTAATCATCTTTACTGTTGTCATAGGTGACAGTTCAGGAAAAATATTAAATAACTATTTTTCCTAGAATTCTCAACAGTTTTTAGTGAAGTCACACCATTTTATCCTTTAGGATTAAATTGTGGTTCGAGTTAAAGACATTTTGGCAGTAGTTCTATTCATGCCTGAAGAGTTTATTCACGGAAGACTACTGCTCAGCTCTTTAGGATTTTATGTTATTTATTTCATAGGATTGTATGATGTTCTATGTACTGTTTAGTATCGACATGAAATAATTGATTGAGGTAATGTGAGATTTGGAATCAGTTGCCATCAATTTGTGGTATTACCCTACTTTATCCTTCTGCACGATTTAAAGAGAAGTGGTAGAAGAACTAAATGAGTGCCTCCCTATAATAACTGGATGAAATCCAATAATCTTGCCAATCCAGACAAGTCAGATATTTTGAGTCAAGAAACATCTGCTAAAGAAAATGATGTTTATCTCATGCTGGAGGAAACTTAACTAATGGAATAGGATTTATTGATCTTTGTTGATAGTAGCAGATATGCTTCTGTCGCAACTTTTATCAAATTAAGTTGGTATACTAATAATGATTATACAGGCAAAATTATGCATTTAGTAGCCATGCTTTGTAAAATTAATATTGTGTTGTCTATATCATTATATTTGAAGATTATTTATAAACCTCAGTATAGCTTATGGCTGCTAAATTGATAATTGGACTGGTATTACATTTGTATTATGCTAATTGTAACTATTGTGCCAAAACTAGGTGTTGAAAATGGTTTTTAAAAAAAGTAGTAGTAGAAGTTGAAAATGAGTTGAATTGAAAATGATTTTTGTAAAGTAGTAGTAGATATAAACAGCTCATTTATTTGTATGCCATGTTTATTATGGTTAAAAATAACTTGAAGTGGCAAACATATCCATCATGTTTTCTTCTTACCTCTTACCCCCCTCCCCCCCAACAATAACCTCATGAACTGAGCTAGGCTGAAAGAGAGTGACTGGCCCAATCACCCAGCTGTGTTTCTTGGCTGAGGAGGGGACTTGAGGACACACAGTCTCCCACTTTCTATCCTGTTTTCTTAAGCTCTACATCAAACTGGCTGTTATGGAGTAGTACAGGTAATCCTTAAATTATGACACCAGTTAGGACTAGAATTGTCATCACTAAACATATGGCTGTAAAGTGTGACATCACATGATAGCTAGAAAGATACTGTAGTACAGTATAGTGTCACTAATGAGATTGTCAGTCTCCTTTTTCTAGTTAAAACAATGGAGCAATGAATAAGTAAATGTCTCAATTTTCATTGTTAAAATCTTGGGATTGAGTAGGATAAGCGTTAAGGACCTACAAGGACTGTCCACATTTGTCATAAAAATAAAAGAGAAGTTTTATTCTCCATTGAGTCAAAGGGAGAATCCAGGCTGGGTAGTCTCTAGCCTCGTTGCTCTACAGACCAAGTTGAATTCTGAGGACACCCCCCCAGTAATGGTCCCCAGTTCTTCACTTGGTCTCAGCTCATTCAGACCACCCTTAAAGGGTTCTGAATTATTTGACTTTATCGAAGAATTATTCTGCTCCTTGGATTCCTCTCATCGTTTAACTTAATGGAAAGGTTTGACAGCTGTCTGACTTTATCGGTTCAGCTATATTTTGTTTTTTGCACCTTTTTTCCTTTTCGCGCCTTTAAAATTTCCCCTTTTTGATTTTAATTTCTTTTGCTTGTTTATTGTGTTTTTGGTGTGGATTGTGAATGCCCCAGGAGCCCGTATGGCCCAGACTGGGGGCTGGAATCAGTATTGATTCTTCAGTCTGTCTCTGACTTTTTTCCTTGCCTTTTGACAGTTGCAGCAGCCGCGAGTCGCTTGAGACTGTCTAATTTAACAGTGACTATCTCAGCCCTTGGTGGCAAGTCCTGATTTTGACCAGGCTTGTCTAACTTTGGGGGGTTTGTGACCTGGATATTAGGTCCGGTTCTCTTGACAGCCCCCAGAGCACCATGGCAGCAGTGAGATGCTTAAGTCTGCCCCTTTTTAATTGCAGTGCAGCCAGTACTTTGGCTCACAAGTCACTGATCCATCAGGACTTGTTGCAGTTTAAAAAGGTCCGTATTTTTTCCTTTCGGCTTTTTGAATTGCCTCACTTGGGGAGCTGCACTGAGATAATTACCAGCTTCTTGGTTGCAAGAAGTGGTTTGGTTTGCCTTCTAAAGTGGTAGACAGCTGCTTTAGCCATCGCAGCTAGCCTTTGGCTTAAATTTTTTTCATTTTTTTTTTTTTTTCATTTCCTCTCTCTGTCACTGACAGTTACTTTTGGCGTGCACAAGATGGCGGCCAGGGAAGCTGATCAGGAGTTCTCAGCACCTCAGCAGACTAAAGAGAGAGCTGCCAAAGGCTCAACCAAGCCTAGGTCAGTTGGTTTAGAGGTTGCAGCCAGAATTAGAGCCAGGCCCTAGCTCCTAAAAGACTTCCTAGGGCAGAGGAAAGACAGGCCAAGTGAAGACAGAAAGCCTTGGATAAAGAATTTGACAAGGCTCTGAAGGTCTCCAAGATGGCTGACTGTAGTGACAAGTTCCTCATGAAGCCATTCAGCAAGACCAATTGGCAAATACTAGACAGTACTTGACAGCCTGGTTACCAAGTGGCTAAGTTAATCAAAATTTGCAGGGAAACTTCCAAATTAGTGCAGAGGCTGCTGATTCTAATGCTGAGCGGTCAGAAGGGCTTATGACAGCTGGACTGAGAAGACAATTCTCCAGTAGAGTAAAAGCTGAGACAGAGGCCACTTTTACAGCTATGGCTGCAGAGCTTAGCCCAGAGGAGGCTCAGAGTCAAGAGATGCAACCTTTATGAGAGCTTTGATCTCTCAAGCCATTAGACAAGAAATAGCAGCAGAATTGAACCAGCAGCTCCAGTTGTCAACTATGCTGACAGGATCACTGGCAACCCTCAGAGGAGCTGGCCTACCACAGAGATGTTCAGCATCCCCCTTGGTGAGGAGCCAGTCTTGTGTTTCTGAAATGGACCTCCCAGGGGAAAGGGACTTGTCAGAAGATGAGACAGAGGCATCAGGCACCCAAACATTTAAGGGCCTTTTCCAGCCGGCTCTATTTAAGCCTCTGCTTGTTAAGGCTATGAGCACTGCCATCTAAAGAAGGACATCACCCAGGACCACCCTCCAAAGGGAGAGGAACAGAAGGATTATATTTTCATTGAGAAAACATCAGTGGTGGCAGAGGTGGTATTCAGCAGATTCTGACCAGTTCTGGAGAACCAATAACGGAAATTTTGACTAATTCAGAAAACCAGTAGCAGAAATTTTAAGTAGTTTGGAATACACCTCTGACTGGCCCCACCCCATCTATTCTCTGCCTCCCGAATCCCAGCTGATTGGCTGGGTCTTTTGTTGTTCTACACAGGAGAACAGAGCTGGAAATCAGGTTAGTGGGATGGGGAAGGAATGGAGATTTTGCAATATCCTTCCCCTGGAGTGGGTTGGGAATGGAGATTTTACAGTGTCTTCCCCCTGCCACGCCCACCAAGCTATGCCATGCCACCAAGCCACGCCCACAGGGGTATACACCTGTCCTAGTGGGTCGGAAATAACTATTTTAATGTGGACCAAGAACTTTTGGACATTATTGATGTGCTGAAGGTGGATACCCCAGTAGCAGCTCTGGCATCCTCATCGATCATACCACTGGATGTAGAGGGTGTATTGAAGACTGGAAGGACCAGAAGGTGCATCAGACTGACACCTGGGCTATCAGAGCCTCCACGATGGCATTCTTTTTCCACACAAGCCTCTGCGGTGGCTTGAGGTAGTTGCAGGGCAGAATTCCACCTGAGGACCTTAGAGTACATCAGGATCTTAATAAGATCATAGCGGCAGTACAATTGACAGCAGATGCCACGCTTACTGCAGCCAAATTTTCTTCTAGGGCCATTGCCTCTTCTGTAACAGCACTTAGGCTTCTTTGGCTACGCAATTGGCAAATGGACTCCAAGAACAAATGGAAGCTAGCATCAGCCCCCTTTAAGAGGCTTTTTGGGGAAATCTCTGGATTCATTTTTGATGGAGACTAGAGGCAAGAGCAAAATACTCCCTTCTCAGGGGTGGCGTTTTGATTACCTTATGTTAGGAGGCCCTCCTTTAGACAGGGGAGACTGGGGTGAGCTTTCCCCATCAAAATAGGCTCTTCTTCCAGAGATCTTCTCAGGCCAATAGATCAGCCTTTGGTGCCAGAGGGCAAAAGGTCCTTTCAGGGCTCCAGTAGGCTCTTTAGATTCAACAAGTGATGCCAGAGACATACATCCCATAGGGGACCGTCTGGGTCTCTTCTGGGGGAAGTGGGAGGTGGATCCAGAAAACCGTTCAATCAGGGCTTTCCCTGAAATTTCTTTCCTCCCCCAAGAGCCTTTATGTGCTGCCCAGTCTCCAGTGGGCTCTTCGGTGCAGGTGGCCCCAAGGTCTATTGTATACCTTCCCCTCTTCCCCTGATCCCAGGGATAATCAGATATTGTTGGAGAGGGCCGAGGTCTTGTTGGTAGCCCCTTACAAGCCCAGGCAACCATGGTTCACTGATTTTATAGGCCTGTCAATCTCCAGATCTTGGAGGATTCCCCAGAAAGAGTCTCCATCAGCCAGGGTCCAATCAGCCATCCAGAGCCAGAATGGTTCCAGTTGACTGTTTGTTGCTTGAGCGGCGGCTCCTGAAATGAGCGAAGTTCTCCAAAAAGGTTATCCAGATGATCCAGGCAACCAGACGGCCTTCCACGACCAGATGCCATGTGGAAGATTTTCTGCAGTTGGTGTTCGAGCCACCTCTTGGATCCCACTTCGGTGTCGGTGGCAGATTGGAGTTTCTGCAAGACGTCTTGGACAGAAGTCTCTCTCCCAATACTTTAAAGAGACAGGTGACCACTTTGGCCTTGGTGCTTCTCCATAGAGCTGCTACGAGCGTCCAGGATGGGGGGTGCTCCAGTCTTGGCTCTCACAGGCTGAGCTTGAAATTGAGGAACGCTCCTCCCCATCACGTGGTCCTCGTAGCATTCCCCAGTTTTTAGCTCAGCCTCGTGACAGTCAGGCTGTGTTTCTACCTAGCTCTTGGCCGATTCAGGTTTCTTTCCAGAACTTCGATCAGGTTGGACCTTTTATTCTTATTCTGCGCAGTTTCCCTGGGGCCTTCGAGCTCCCTATGGGAGTCTTTTTCCCCATTCGGATAAAGGGGGAGAAGCTTTAACTGTTTTCCCGGGGGCAAGTCTCCAGCGCTTCGAGTTGCTGGCGCCCCCCACCACCACAACCCCCTCGCCTGCCGCTTCGTTCACTCACCGCTGAGCGCCGCTTCGTTCCTGCCTCCTTCGTTGTTTCCCCTCCACTGAACGCCATAATCTAGGCTAGGGGAGATAATCATCCCCTGCTCCTCACGTTCTTTTAGGGCCTTTCAGGCCTCTTTCTCTAATGGGAGAGTACCGCCGCTGATAGCCCCTCGCATAGCTCGCGACCGCCATTTTGGGCGCCACGTGGCATCTGCCATTTTGAGTGTGGCCATGTGGCGTCCGCCATTTTGGATGCGGCCGCATGGCCGACTGCCATTTTGGGGCCTTGTCTAACAGGCTGTGTGATTAATCCCTCACTAGGCAGCTTCCCAAGGACTGCTTATAGCTCTAGCTCGTTCCCTCAAGGCTTTCGAGGGTTCCCGAGCACTCAGAAGGTCCGTTGACTCCGCAGCCTCCTCAGCTGGCGATGTAGCAGCATTTATTCCCCCCCCCCCGGTTTTCGTCTGGGGGATAGCTGCAATAGGCCATTATATTACTCAGGCCTGGCGTTCTTTCAGCTAATTGGACCTCTAATAACAAGCAACGAGACTTTGGGCTAGTCCCAGCTTCCTTATTTTTTAAAAAAATAAAATAAAATAAAATACAAACAAAAAAACAAACCAGAACAATTCCAGGATTGATAAAAAAAAATTTCACTAAAAGGAGGGTGTGAAACAACCGTGGTGATACCCGGCCTTGGTGTAGGCCGCATCCAGACGAGCCAACCGTCTCATATTAACTTAAATAATTTTTTTTCCAGCTTCTTCTAGATGGCAGATGACAATGCTTCACGTGGCCCTTCTCTGAAGGCCAAATCCAAATCTCATTACCTGCGCAACCAGGCACAGGAGACCTCCAAAGCCTCCCAGAAGGATGCCCTCAGGCGCCACAAGGCACTAGAGAGGAAATAGACAGGCGGTCTAGAGTCAAGCTCCGTGCCTCTGGCTCCTCCTCCCGCCACTCCCTCAACCTCCTCCCAACCTCCTCCCCCCCTCTCCTGCTCAATCCTCAGCCTCGCTGCCTAGGCAAGCTCCTGAAGCTACTTTCACCCCCACTGCTGCTGGCCTGCGCCCGGAAGAGCCACCTGAACATCCCATGGCTGAAATCCCTGAGAACATGAGATTATGGATGGAGTTTGCCATCCGGCAGGGAATCGCGCAAGGGCTCCAGCAGATGGCCGGTCCGGCCCCGCGGCCTGCAGCCCCTGAAACCCAGGTTCCATCCGTCAGATCGCTCTCCAGGTCGGATGCTTCGCATGGTCAGGTAGTATCCCAGAGGGAATTGCCTCTCTCTCTGGGGGTAGAGGAGGAGGAGGCGCAGGAACACGGGGGCCCCACCCAGTTCGGGGAAGAGAAGGATCTTGACTTGGGGTCCATCATCTACAGCGAACCCCTCTCGGGGGCAGACCCAATGGAGAGGGAGATGTCAGAGGATGAAGGCCTCACCCTGGACCAGCCCACCTTTGTGGGGTTGTTTAAACCGCACCTGTTCAGGTCAATTCTTTTCAAGGCCAAAAACATCTCTGGCCTGACTCCTCACCCCCCACCTGAGCCTGTAGCCTCAGGGGGGCCCCACGACTCCATCTTCACTCAGCCCATGGTAGAGACCGATGTCATTCTGGTCCCACCTATCTTCTCTGATCTGGTCTCCAGACAACTGGCCTCCACGGGGGCGCCTCCGGCCCCTTCCAGTCAGGACAAACGTTTCTTTAACCTTGACCCGGAATTTTCTCTTCTGCTCAATCCCCCCTCTGTTGACGAACCTATCGTGGGTCTGGCTTCCTCCTCGACCCCTAGCGATGCCTTAGAGGCCCCGAAACCAGAGGACAAGCGAGCCGAGCTAGCCCTGCGCTGTGCCCACCAATCTGACGCCTGGGCTATTAGAGCGGCCACGGCCGCGTCCTTCTTCACCAGATCCTCAATTAGGTGGCTCCGGCAGCTTAAGCAACATGTCTCCGCGTCCAATCTCAGGGCGCAGCAGGACATCGCAAAGCTCACGGCCGCGGCCGAGTTCTTGGCCGACGCTACTTATCAGGCCGTGCAATTTTCCACCAGAGCCATATCCTCTCAGGTCACTGCTCACCGCTTGCTTTGGCTCCGCCACTGGCAAGCGGACGTCAAAAACAAGGTGAAACTGGCATCCGCTCCCATTTCGGGAGGTAAATTGTTTGGCCCGGTTCTTGACCCCTTCCTGGCTGAGAGCCGCAACAAGCACAAATACCTTCCCTCGCTTTTTCGGAGGTCTGACCCCAGAGCCCCCGCCTCCTTTCGTCGAGGTTCCTTTCGGCCCTCCTTCCAGGCCTCTTTCCCCCCTAGATACTTCCGATCCCCCTCCTACAGACCCCCTCCTCCGCAAGACCGGGCGGACCCAACCGAGAGGTCCAGAAGGGGTGGTCCCTATAAAAGGCCCTTCCGGGGATCCGGGAATAGGCCCTTCCGCCGCTCAAGATAACTCAACCGTCCTCCCCCCTATCAGCGGCCGCCTCAAGTATTTCGCCGGCCGATGGGAGGCCACCACTACCGATGCATGGGTCAGGGACACGGTCCGCTCGGCCTTGCCCTTGAATTCCAGTCCCCCCCTCCTGATTTTTTCATGTCCTCCCCCTTTCCAGGAACCCTGCTAAGAGGGCCCTCATGGACGCCGCCATTAGCCATCTCCTCGACATAAAGGCTATCCAACCCGTTCCCGCAGATCAGCGGGGACGAGGGTTTTATTCCCATTTGTTTGTAGTGCCCAAGCACTCGGGGGGCTGGAGGGCTATCTTAGACTTAAAAAGACTGAATCGCTTCCTAGCCCCTCGCAAATTTAAAATGCACACCTTGCAATCAATATTCCTGGGAACCCGGCGAGGGGACTGGCTCACCTCAATTGACCTCTCCGAGGCATACTTACACATTGCAATTCGACCCTCCACTACAAATTTCTACGGTTTTCCTACAATAAGCAACATTTCCAGTATGTCACTCTCCCCTTTGGTCTGTCCTCCGCTCCCAGGGTTTTCACTAAGGTCTTGGCGGCCCTGGCCGCCCACCTGAGATCCTTCCCTGTCCGTCTCCACTGTTACCTGGATGACATTCTCATCCTGTCCTCCTCAAAAGATCAGGCTCAAAGAGACACCAGGCTCACCCTTGCTGCCCTTCAGGACCACGGGTTCCTGATAAATTGGAGGAAAAGTCACCTTTCCCCTTCCACCCGGCTTATTCACTTGGGGGCGGTGATCGCCACCACTCAGGAGCTAGTTTTCCTGTCCCCAGACAGGTGGCTCAGCATCCAACAATCCATCAAGCATATCAGGCGGGCAAAAAAGTGTCTCTGTTAGATTTGTCAAAACTGTTGGGGAAGCTGGTTTCATGTATCTCTGTTATCCCTTGGGCCCGTTTCCACCAGGTCCCTTCAATGGTTCCTGCTTCCGCATCAGCGTTCAGGAAGGAGCAACTCAAGACTCCAGGTCAGAGTCCCTCCAAGAGTCCTCACGTCCCTCCTTTGGTGGACCAGACCGGCCATCAACAAGGGCCACTACTTCAAGGAGCCCGACAGGCTGACTATCACCACAGACGCGAGCCTCCTCGGATGGGGCGCTCACGTCCTCTCCCTCTCATCCCAGGGCAAATGGTCGGAGACAGAACGACTCTGCAGCATAAATTGGCTGGAGCTCCACGCTGTCTACCTGGCGCTTCGCAGCTTCCTACCTCAAGTACGCGGGCGCCACGTCCTGGTCCTTACAGACAACGTCACGGCAAAGGCCCATATCAACAGG
Organism: Pseudonaja textilis; assembly: GCF_049901715.1. Lineage (NCBI taxonomy): Eukaryota > Metazoa > Chordata > Lepidosauria > Squamata > Elapidae > Pseudonaja > Pseudonaja textilis. The sequence goes on along the minus strand of NC_142008.1, from coordinate 34,713,270 downwards.
CAGGGGGGCATCCAATCAATACGGCTCATGAGAGAGGCCGAACGTCTATGCCGATGGGTGGAAGCAAACCTGTCTTCCATCAAAGCAGACCATATCTTGGGGCCTTAAACATCCAGGCAGATTGGCTCAGCAGAGCCACCTAGACCAAGCAGAATGGCACCTCCACCCATCCCTATTCAGGGAGGCAGTCTCAATCTTCGGTCTTCCCAAGGTGGACCTCTTTGCATCTCCCCTCAACGCCCAGCTACCAAGGTTCTTCTCCAGGTACCCCTCTCACGGGGCGGAGAACCACAACGCCCTCCGTTGCCCTTGGCCCCCAGGGCTCCTTTATGCCTTCCCCCAACCCTTATCCCCAGGGTGATACACAAACTGATCCTGGAACAAGCAGAAATTCTTCTGGTGGCCCCTTATTGGCCCAGACGTCCCTGGTTTGCGGACCTTTGCAACCTCTCGGTGCCCCCCCCTGGAGAATCCCACACAAGATTTCCCTGTCCCAGGGCCCTCTTACACACCCGAACCCCCAATGGCTCCAATTAGCCGTCTGGAGGTTGAGCGGGACCGCTTAAGGAGAGAAAACTTCTCTAACCAAGTCATAGACACCATCCTGGCAGCCAGACGGCCCTCGACCACACGAATCTACAATGCCACGTGGGTCGCTTTTCGCAGTTGGGCTCACAGACTCCAGATCAATCCCCTCTCTCCCTCCATTGCTCAGGTACTGGAATTTCTTCAGGAGGGTTTCAATAAGGGCCTATCCACTAACACCCTAAGACGACAGGTCGCGGCCCTGGCAATCGTCGTTTCCTCCGATAGTGGGGGTTCCCTCTCTCATCACCCCCTTATCCGGGCCTTCCTCAGGGGAGCTTCCAACCTGCATTCTCCGACTACACACAGTTTTCCCACCTGGGACCTCAATAAGGTCCTGGTCTCTCTTACCAAGCCCCCTTCGAGCCCATCAGGGAGGCCTCCCTCCAGTTCCTGACCCTCAAAACTGTTTTTCTTGTGGCTATCACGTCCGCTCGCCGGATCTCGGAGATGGCAGCCCTTTCCATCAGACAGGACTTATGTGTATTCCATTCAGATAGGGTCATTCTCCGACCTGATCCCACTTTCCTCTCAAAAATCAACTCAGCTTTCCACAGAGCTCAGGAGCTCATCCTCCCGAACTTCTGCCCCAGACCCTCTCGGGAGAGGGAGAGACAGTGGCACACCCTAGATGTGAGGCGCGCCTTAAGAATATACATCAAGCGCACCCAACCATTTCGGAAGTCAGAAGCCTTGTTTGTGTCCTTTTAGCCTAAGTCCCTCGGCCACAAAGTGACCCCTACCACTGTGGGCTACTTCTGCCGCATGGGCCACCCAAGCTTCAATAACTGACATTTGTAGGGCTGCCACCTGGGCATCCCCATCCCCTTTTATCAGGCATTACAAAATCGATGTATTCGCCTCTGCTGAGGCCTCTTTTTGGCAGGCGGGTCCTTCAGCGGGTTCTTGAGGTTCCAGGGAGATTCCGCACCAGACAGGATCCCGCCCGCAGGACTCGCCAAGCTTTGGTATGTCCCATCCTGGACGCTCGTAGCAGCTCTATGGAGAAGGGGCGTTGGTTCTTACCTGATGCACTTCTTCTCGTAGAGCTGCGTAGAGCGTCCAGCCCCACCCATTTACCCGTCTGGTGGAGAATCTCGTTTCGGCCAATAGGTTAGTTTTTAGTTAGGATGAGAGTAGGGTCTTTCCTTCTCGTCTTCGCAAAACTGGGGAACGCTACGAGGACCACGTGATGGGGAGGAGCGTTCCTCAATTTCAAGCTCAGCCTGTGAGAGCCAAGACTGGAGCACCTCCCATCCTGGACGCTCTACACAGCTCTACGAGAAGAAGCGTATCAGGTAAGAACCAACGCCCCTTTTGTTCGAGGAATCAAACACTCTCCCAACACCCAGGGTGAGAGCATTCCTTCGGGGAGCCACGAATTGGAAGCCACTGGTGGTTCACGATTATCTCAGCTGGGACTTGCCAAAGGTCTTGCAGGTGCTGACTTCTCCATTTGAACCCTTGCATGAAACCAGCCTGCGCCTATTCACGTGCAACATGTTGTTCCTTGTGGCCATTACATCAGCCAGGTGTATCTCAGAGTTAGCAGCCTTATCAATCAGAAAGGACCTTTGTGTTTTCCATGTGGACAGGGTGGTCCTGCCATTGGACCTTACCTTTCTGCCCAAGGTGAACTCCTTATTGTATTGTTCACAGGAGTTGATTTTGCCTGACTTTTGTCCACAGCCTTAACATGCTCTGGAGAGGAAATGGCACACCTTGGGTGTCAGGAGGGCCCTCCATATTTACATCAAGAGAACCTCTTCCTTCAGGAAGACTGAGTTCCTATTTGTCTCCTTTCAGCCGTCAACTTTGGGCCGCAGGGTGACGCCTTCCATTGTGGGTCGTTGGCTCAGGGTTTGTATTACAAAAGCCTACGAACTGCAGGCTGTTCCTGCAGTTCCCAGGAGAATCACCACACACTCTACCAGAAGTGCAACAACTACTGCAGCCTGGGCAATGCAGGCCTCAGTTCAAGACATTTGTCGAGCTGCAACATGTTTGTCTGCAACATCGTTCATCAGACTTTATTGGATTGACTCTTTCACCTCGGTGGAGGTGGCTGTTGGCAGGTGAATCCTGCAAGATGTACTTGTAGAGGCGGGGACTTCAAACCAGACCAACTCCCGCCTGTAGGACAATCAACAGCAACTTTGGTATGTCCCAGCCTGGATTCTCTCTTCAACTCCCCGAGAAGAGGTGTGTCAGATAGAACCAACTCCCTTTCCTATCTCATGTACATATGGACTGTATCAACAAAAATTAGATTCATGTAAAGGGATTAGGAAAAAAAAGTCCTTTATAGAATCGTGAAGAAATACAATGCATTATAGATAAGCAGTGTAGTATTGACTCTATTATTCTGTCTCAAATAAAATTTTGAGTTATAATTATTACTTCTATTCCTTAATATAAGCACATAGAAGTAAAAACATTATAGAGGAGAAAAATATACATGTATCTACACATGTACTAGTATAAGTGTGATTCTTGAGGTAAATAATATGTGTGAAGGGGGACATGAATTTTTAATCTATATGTACATTCTTTGCTTTTCTTTTTATATTACTGTGCGTGTGTGTTCATTTATTTCAGAAAATTTATATACCTGCCTACTTGCTTACAGAGATCTAAAAACACTGCAGCTTGTGAGGCTTTCTTGATGACAATCTCATGCCTGGAAGATCAGTAACTATCATATTCAAGTTTCAAGCATCCTGGCATCTAATTCCAGGCATCTTCTCATTAAAAGCTTCACTCTTTATCTCTTTAATTATGAGTCCAAACTTCCTGTAATGTAATTGGGAGATATTTAACCCATATGTAATAATTATATGAAATGGAGTGGTAGCATAGTGAGGAAGACTCTCGCCTCCCACTCGGAATATTAAGAGTTCATTGTCAGGTAGTACCAGAAGTTTCTCACCTACATTGCAAAGAAAAAAGTATTTGCTGCAAACTCCATATAGGCTTCAGAAGGGGCATCCTGCCAGTAAACTCTCAGATCCATCCAGTCACCTCAATTCTACCCCAAATTAAGGAACTACAGGGTCAGAAAAAGAGAGCTTTTTAAGGATAACAATTATGTGCCTGTAGCAATTTAATTTTTTGAAACCAATTTGCTGAATGTTATTGCTGAATGGCACACAAATGTTGCATTTACAAAGACAACTGTGCCTTTAATTTAAATTTCTGAAATGCTTGCTTTGAGTTCCTATTTTGTTTGTAATATGTTTGTCTAAGTAGAACTTGGCTCCATCTGAGATGAGGCTCAATTACAGGCACTGAGATGAGGCTTGATTACAACTTTGCCAGTTGAAATATTGAGAGATAAATCACTGGTTCTATTAATTCTGACAGGCAATAGTTTTCATTAAAAGAACAACAATGGATAACCTGGCACATTGTATATTCATGCTAGGTTTGGATGTAACCTGAGAAGTTTAAATTTTGATTTACAAGTAGATAAAATTAGCACTTCTCCAGCACATAAATTGGAGAATCCACACTCAAGTTGACACATGCCTTTTCTGCCAGAAACTGAGTCCTCAATCTTTTGCCACACCTCTCCCTCAACTCAGTCTTGGCTCAGAAACTTTGGAGAGAAAGGCACTGGATTCTTCCATCGACAGGGTTCAAAGGGCTTTGGTTACAGTCTGACAAGTGAAGAGGCTTCCAGTTACCACCGTTTCCGGCTTCCTGGAATTGCTGATATCGCAGCCCTTAGTTCAAAATGGCCGGAGCTAATTAACAACAGACCGCCAGCTGAACCTCGGGCTTGAGCTCACTCCCTCCTGGCTCGCATACCGGCTCCAGTTTAACAGCTGTTGGCCAGCTTGAACAACGCTCAAAAAGCTGGCTTGGCAAAATTAATCGGATGTTATCAGTTGGTTCACCCGAGTAACTGTCGACGACACCTGCGACCACAGCATTTCCCAGCTGATTGAGGTGTGCCAGTCTAGCCAATCAGCCAGCCTAGTTACTGCCAATCTAATAGATGCACTGTTTCCTCATGCTACAAGTGTGTGTGCAGACTTCCCCAATTCATCTAGTCTTGCCGCCACCACTGTGAGCCCCAGATCAATCTGATAACTCACACAGTTAGGCTTACTGCCCGACACTTTGGCACACCCCATTTGGTCAGAGCATGGTCTCAGCATTCTTCTGTAAGGATAAAAACTAATAGGGGCTGAAGCTGTCAAGATGGCTGAACACACAGTGTCAGCAGACAGCATGGAACAGCAACATTCCTTTTCATCATCTAAATTGACAAAACATAGCTCCAGAAAGGCTACATCAGCTAGCAAGGATGCAGCTGACAAAATTAAAGCTAAAGCCATTTATTCTAGAAAGACATCTAAAACTGAAGAGAGAGATGCCAGCAGAAGGCAGAAAGCCCCGGAGAAACAAATCTCCAGAGCCGAAAGGAAGGCAGAGCAGGAAAGGATCTCTATTCCTTCTCAGATAGAAATTGCCATTTCCTGCCTTCAGCAGCTGCAGCAGTTGATTCTGTTAAATTTTGCAGTTCCTGTGGCTTGGTCACCAGGGGGCAATAGAGAACAATTGCCTTTTCCTCTAATAGCAGAAGAAGAAAATGATGTAGAACAATTCCCTTTTTCTTGCATGGCAACTGAGTTTGCACAAACTCAGTTTAGGGATAGAGTTCATGCCCTGAAGGCCACCTTTACTCCCACTGCGGTGGGGCTTTGCCTACTGGATAGGCAGGGATCTGGCCTGTCTGAGGAACTTAAGTCCCTCATATGACAGGCAATTTTGCATGGCGTTGCTACTAGTTTTCAAATTAGAGGCCATCCGGCCTCTGTAACATCGGATGATCTAGCATTACCGGTTCCCAACTAAGGCAGTTAGGTCACGGGTCCATATTATTATGATATGTACAGAATAACCCTTGAGAAACAAGGATATGAACATGGAAATGTTTATGAGAGTAGTTATGAATAATTATCCAGCCACACACAGATACACTAAATTGAGTTAAAGTTTACTTTAAGAAATAGCACAGTCCAATAAACAGTCCAGGTCATATACATTTCAGAGTCCAAAGAATATCCAATTACAAAGTCTTCGTGCTAGTTGCCTTTGTCATTTCCAGTAAATAAAAATATCAAAGTATAAGCACAGCTTAAATACAACAGAGAACCTTCGATAACAACAGAATGTCATAGAGACAGAATGCCAGAGAGAGCAAGCTATTATCTCTAGCTCCCTCTTATGGTAATTTGCAATATAATCAAACAATCGGAATATTAGTATAAATCAATACAGTGATTTTATCTTAAATCTACAAACACACATTGTTGGTTTATATATTGCCAACCCAATTAATTGGTGGACAGATTCTTAACATTCTCCCCTTTGGGTAGGTCAATATATAATACATTACACCTTTAAACCATAATTCTCACAACACTCTTTATGCTTAATTGCACCTTGAGCTTTCGTGAAATGATCTGCAATATTATGTTCAGTCATTCAGTATTCCAACTGAATTAATTTATTTTGAACACACTGTCTAACGTTCAAATATCTCAAATCAGTATGTTTAGACCTTGTTTTAACAGCTAAATTAGTAGCCATACAAATTGCAGATTGATTGTCTTCATAAACAATAAACGGATCACATATGGTAATTCCAATATCCTTCAACAATTGTTTATAATATATCAATTCTGTACATATTAATGATAAACATGAGAATTCCACTTCCATGGTGGATAAACTAATATGTTGTTTCCTAATAGACTTCCATCCTATTAAAGCATTACCCAACATTACCACTATATCTGATGTTGACTTACGAGTTGTTATATCAGTGGCAAAACTTGCATCAGCATATGCAGTTAACATTAATTCATTACTTGGTTCTAAATATAATAAATAATGGATTATATGTTTTAAAAACCTAATTATTCGCTTAGCTGCTTGCCAATGCCTTTCATTTGGTTCAGCATTATACCTAGCCAATTGGTTTACACTGTAAGATGTATCTGATTACTCAGATATGATAGACTACCGATTAAGGATTGATATATTTATTTATCAAACATAAGGCTTTTGATATCACTGTGTAAATACCTTACTCATTGGTGTCTTAGCAGATTTACAATGCTCCATGTTATAGCGCTTTAATAATTGGCTAATCTTCTGGCTTGCAAAATTTTAAAACCTTTATTCGTTTTCACTATATCAAGACCCAAATAATGCTTAATATCCCCTAAATTTCTAATTCTGAACTTTTTCTGTAATCTATAAACAATATCATTTGCTTCTTGTTCAGTTTTAGTTATAATTGCCCTGAGGCCCCTACCTTATGAGTCCCCAGACCCCGTGTTCATAGGCCAAACCCATTATGAGGAGCAGTGAATCCTTGATTCGAGGTGGCACAGGAGAAAATTCCAATACTTAATCAAGTGGAAGGGCATTATCAGAGGGATCTTGGGTAAAGAGTAGGAATGTCCAAGCTGATTGCCTTATAACAGGATTCCATGCAGAAAATCCAACCAAACCTAGGGGGCGCTCGCAACCCTAAATTCTATATCTGCACTCTGTTTGTTTTTGCTTTATATAGGTCCCCATCAAGAAGTGAGAGGAGCCAAATGTCAACTCATAAAACATTCTTATGCTTGTTTTAGTAGTTGTCATAAAAAAGGGTGGAGAGGAAGGAAATCTGGAAGAGCAGTGCAGCAGTTTAAAAGCAAAAGTACATTCCAACTCTTACCTTTAAAAGATTGTATCTAAAATACCAGAGCTTTTGCCCGCAAATATATTTAATTGGAGAGCATGAATGATGACACCCAGCCTGTGAACATGCTCAATTGGAGAATTTGACTTATGAGACATCCGGGGGGAGGAAAGCAGGGTCACATGTGACTCTAAATTACATATGCGAGAGTTGGCTGCATACAGGGCAGTGCCAGTATGTCACCTTAATGAATCCTTTGAAGTTTTTTGAAGCTTGGCTTGAAAATCATGAATTAATTAAGAGTAATTGCTAGAATCCTGACAAACCTCTTTACTCTGGCTTCGCCAGCTACAAGTGAGAGTGCCTCTGGAGGAAACTCGGATACACCAGGATATTAACAAGCTAGTGGTAGCCACTGAATTTTCTTGCATGTAGCTCATTTTTCATCCAGGGGTCTCGCTTCCAATGTCACTTCCCACCACTTACAATGGCTTCTCCAATGGCAGGCGGGTGCTAGAACCAAGTGAAGGCTCGCCCCTTATGGAGGTACCTCCCTTTTTGGGAAGGCATTGAACTCATTCCTTGCTGAGAACAAGGAAAAACACAAGGTTTTGTCATCACTAACCAGATGTGCAGATAGGCATGCCTTTCCATACGTTTGTACGCAGTTCTTTCACCTGATGGACATGGAGGCTTACAAAAGTCAATTTCAATGCTCATACCCTCCAAGATCTGACCACCAGGTGGACAGAACGGGGTTTAGAGATAGGTATAGACAACAATTTCAGGCCAAGTGGCCATTTCATGGCTCAGGAGGCCACCACTTTCACCACTCCAAGTGACTGCCAGGATCTTCCTCCCATTGGTGTACCTGGTCCTATTTGCGAATCAATGGGAGAACATCACCACCGATTTTTGGGTCCTAAATACAGCACGATTTGGCCCCACCCTAGAATTTCTCTCCACACTTCCAAGACTTCATCCATTGCCCCATCTCCAAAAATACCATCAGGAGAGGCCTCATGGATAAAGTGATTCAACACCTGTTGGATATCCAGCCCATCGAACCAGTTCTGGATGACCAACGGGGCATAGATTTTACTCAATCCCATTCAGTTCTGAAGGCCTCAGGGGTGGGTGGAGAATAATTCTGGAGCTCAAGAAATTGAACATCCACTTGATGTACCAGAGATTCAAAATGCAGTCTCTGCAATCCATCTTGGTTGGCAACTTCCTGATGTACATTGACCTGACAGAGGGCTACCTCCATGTCCTAATCTTTCCCTTCCATCAAATGTACCTCAGGTTCTGTTATTCAGGCCACCACTTTTAGTACAGAGCTCTGCCATTCAGCCTTTCCTTGGTCCCCAGGACCTTTACAAAAGTGCTAGCAGCGCTGGCCGTGCATCTCAGAGCAATTCCAGTTGGTGTCCATTGGTACCAGGATGACATTCTCATATAGTCCAGCTCTTATCATTAGGCACAGAAGAACCTGGAGACAACCATCCATGTCCTTCAGGACTGTGGGTTCTCTATCAATTTTCCAAAGAGCCACCTATTATCATCCATTCACCTGTTACACCTAGGTGCAGTGATAGATACCAGGTTATGCGAGGTCTACCTTTCTCAGGAGTGCCAGGACAGCATCTAGTCCTTGGTGAATCAAATCAGAAAAGAATTTCCTTGGCCGTGCTTTCACAGCTCGTGGCAAAGATGGTATCATGTATAGCTATAGTACCTTGGGTGCGGCTACATTCCAGATCCTTGCAATGGTTCCTATTTCCATTCCAGAGGGCAGGAGACAGCAACTCCAACACCAAGGTCCACTAGAAACACTCAGGTCCCCCAGGCCTTCGATTCAATATCTAGGAACACTCTCTGGGAGAAATTAAAATGCACTACCATCGATAAACGCCTCCTTTTCCTCATACAAAAATTGTATGATAATTCCACCTTGAAAGTGAGGTGTAATTTCAAGGGACTTTAACCAGCCCAGTAAGGGTACAAAAAGGGGTATGGCAGGGTTGCATCCTATCCCCCTCCCTTTTAAACTTTTACATTAACCCTCTGATCAACCTCTTACAGAACCCTGATTTACAAACATAGCACAACATAAAATCCCAATTCTCTTATATGCCGATGCTGCTGCTATAATCTCACAAACTCCAATAGGACTGAAAAGAGCAATTAAGTTACGGCAGCACTTGAATTTTGTAAAGAGAATAAGCTGGTCCTTAACTTTGATAAATCAAAAGTTTTAGTTTTTCCTGAAAGACCTAGACAATACTCCTGGAAAATAGAAGGGTATAGTTTAGAACAGCTCAGGGCATTCAGATATCTTGAGATAGTTTTCCACTCACAAGGGATGTGGAAGGCACACCTGGATCACACAGCGCAAGCAGCCTATAGGTCCTCAAATGCAATTAAACACTTTTTTTACACCAGTGGAGGGCAATTAGTACCTGCGGCCTTAAAACTTTTTAAAGCCAAACCATTGGCACCAATTCTGCATGGGGCACAAACAGGAATCCTTGCAAAAAAAGACTTCCTAGAACCTATACAAACCAAATTGTTGCAAGCCATCTTAGCTGCATCCAAAGGAACTCCAAATGTCCAGGTAAGAATTGAGACAGGCATGCCTCAAATTCAGATAAGAGCCTGGAAGATGATGATCATTCATTGGCTAAAAATGCATTTCTTCCCAGAGGGACTGACCCCTCTAATACTGACTGATAACTATCCCTCCCCCTGGAAACAGGCAGTAGACCACAAGCTGGCTCTTATGAGCTCTCACCGGTATTCTTAATATCCCTAGGCTTTGACCAAGCAAAGCAAGTAGTAATCAATAGAATGAAGGACATGGAGTTCCAAGAAGAACTAAATAGGTTGGCTCGCCACAGCAGGGACAGAATTAAACGGGGAATATGGGAGTCAACAAGATTCTAAATGATCTGATCTTCCCAAAACAAAGAATAGCATTCTTCAGAGCCAAATTTAATATTTTACCATCAGCAGGTATAAGAAAACATCAATAGCAAAATGTGTGTGTGTGTGTGTGTGTGTGTGTGTGTAGGTCTGTTCATCTTCTAGGTCTCCATTATGTCTCAGTGTGTTTTTGTGGATCAAGCCGGTGATTTTGCTTTTGTGGAAGCCATTGGCTATCAGTACTTTAGTCAGGATGCATAGTTCAGTCTTTATGTGTGTCTTGTCTGCCAGGAGTTTGGTTCTAGCAATTAGTATTTTGGCCATGGAGTTTATCTGTGCTGGGTGGTGGTGGGAAACACCTGGCAGACAAGACACATATAAAGACTGAATTATGCACCCTGACTAAAGTACTGACAGCCAATGGCTTCCACAAAAGCAAACTCACCGGCTTGATCCACAAAAACACACTGAGATATAATGGAGACCTAGAATATGAACAGACCTATGGAACAGCTGTCCTGTCCTACATAAGAGGTACTACAGGCAAAATCAGTAAGATACTACACAGGCATCACATCAAGACTGCCTTCAAAACAGACAGAATAATAGCAGCCATCCTTAGAAACCCCAAAGATAAAATTGACCTGGAAAACCAAGGCATATATGAAGTCCCCTGTGCATCATGCCCTGCCACATACATTGGACAGACCAATAGAAGAATAAGTACCCACCTGGATGAACACAAAAATGCAGTAAAAAAGCTGGAACACACTTCCTCACTAGTCCAACACATGAAAGCCACAGGTCATAGCATCAACTTCAATGGCACCAAAACCCTAGCCACTATACAAAACCCCAGCCATAGAATTATCAGAGAAGCCATAAAGATTGAAAAAAGACCTGAAAGCATGAATAGAAGAGATGATTCCACCAAACTGTCAATTATTTGGAAGCCTGCACTCACAAACAAAAAAATCTCCACACCACTAGCCAGGCAAACACCCGGGCACAAACAGATCCCCCCTGATACCTCCAGCTCAAACACACCCCAACCAGGCACCCAGATGAAACCTAACTTCCTAACAAATGATGGCCATCCATTTACTCGGAGCCAAGCTTCATTAAAAGCCTCCAATACAGGAACACAATGTTGGCAGCCAATCAAGACACAAAAAAGCCACAAAACAGACAGAAGATATTAGAAACACCAATTAAGCAGAACACAGCAAACTCCAAGACCAATAAACACAGACCAAGACTCCCAACCAATGAGGATGAAGAAAAAACCATTCTGGCACAGCAGTAGGCTAGCCCCAAATTTAAAACTGAAACCACTGTAAAAGTCTGACTCACAGACGAACACAATACAGAAGCCTGATGATGGCAGATGAGATTCTGCCGAAACGTTGCTACAACTTTAAAAGCACAACTACAATGACATGGGAAAATACCTGAACAAAGCCGAATACCATAAATGTAAGTACCCGCGAAAACTTAAGAAAACAAACGTGTGTGTGTGTGGTAAAGGAGAAGTTGAAGATATCTCACATGTTTTATTGTACTGTGAGTTATACAGAGTACATAGGTCATTATATATTCTCCCCTTACTAGAGAGATTGCCAGGGAGGGCAGACAATTTTTATGTAGACTTTCTCCTCCAGGATTCAAACCCAGCTATTACGTGTGCAGTGGCAAAATTCTGTGTTGCTGCAATGTCTACTAGAAAAAAATTGGTTACAGAATTATAGCTGTCAATTTGTGACCATTTTTGGAGATAGAACAAACTTTGGAAAATGATATTTACACACATACTTATTGGCTCTCCACTCATATAAATCAGGGAGTGCCCCTAAACTGTTTGAGAACATGTATTTTCTTAACAGATGTTTTTATCCACTATTAATGTATTATAATGTGTCAGTTTTTTATGTATATTGTAAATAGTGATGTCTGTTGCTGGTCTAAGACCATAATAAAGTTATATTCATTCACTCAGGTCCCTCAGATGATGAGTTTCCCCAGCAATAACCAAGGGAACCCTGTTCAAGGAGCCCAGCCGCCTGACCTTGACCTTGGATGCCAGCCTCTTTGGCTGGACAGCCCATCTCCAGTCCTAGTTGGCACAAGGACAGTGGTCTCAAGCAGACTTGAAAAACAACATAAACTGGCTAGAGCTCCAAGTAGTCCACTCTGCCCTACGGCACTTTCAGAACTCTGTATTGGGACAAAGTATACTAATCCTGACGGCCAAGGTGCACATCAACCGCCAAGCGGGAACCCACTCCAGGTCCCTCATGTGCGAGGCGGACCAGCTGGGTCTCTGGGCAGAGATTCACCTGCTTTCCATCAAGGCGGAGCACATCTCGGGTGCGACAAACGCACAGGCAGACTATCTCAGCAGGATCATGGTGGACCATTCCTAGTGGTGGCTGCACCTGGACCTCTTCAGGGAACTATCCAAGAGATTCAGCCACCTGGTCCTGGACTTGTTTGCCATCCTGACAAACTCGCAACTGCCCAGATTTTTCACAAGATTTGTGACAAGAGCAAAGGGCGTCAACGCCCTCTGCAGCCCTTGATCCAAGGGCCTATTATATGCTTTTGCTCCTCTTCCCCTCATTCCGGGGGTGATCAGGAAACTTCTATTGGAAAATGTGGAAATTCTGCTTCTCGCTCCCATTGGCCCAGACAACTATGGTACGGAGACCTGGTCAGCCTATCTGTATCTCGTCCTTGGAGGATTCCTCAGGACAGGATCTCCCTCAGCCAGAGAGTCTTGGTCCACTGGAGTCTCACTAGCTCCCACTGACCATCTGGCACTTAAGAGGAGAATCCTGAGGAAGGACAACTTCTCAAGGAAGGTGATACAGACAATCCAGGGTTCCAGGAGACCTTCCAGAATTTATGCCTTTACCTGGAAGGCGCTTTGCAAATGGTGTGCCAGGAAGGACATAGACCTCATTGCAGTATCTATTCCACAGATCCTGGATTTCTTACCGGAAGGTCTTGACAAGAGGTTTTCCCCTAGCATTCTTCACAGACAAGTGGCAGCCTTGTCCATGGTGCTAACATGGGAATTTGGAATCCCTCACCCATTATGGTACATACATTCATCGGAGGTGCAGTTAACTTAAAACAGCCTGTAGTACACAGGTATCCAACCTGGGGCCTGTCCAAGGTAGTACAGGCTCTCACCTCAGCATCCTTCAAGCCACTTCGGACTATGAACCTGTGATACCTGGCTTTCAGTTGCCTTTTTAGTGGCCATCCCCTCAGCCAAGAGAATATCGGAACTGGCAGCCCTCTCACTCAGAGAGGATCTTTGTATTTTCCACACAGAGAGGGTGGTTCTATGATTGGACCCCTCCTTTGTCCCCAAGATTAACTTCTGGTTCTTTAGAGCCCAGGAAATAGTGCTACCAAACTTCTGCCCAGGATCATCTCATGTGCTGGAACAGAGGTGACACACCTTGCATGTGAGGAGGGCACTCTTCAAATATATCAAAAGAACATCTTCTCATTGTAGAACAGAATCCTTGTTTGTGTCATTCTAACATCTTCAATGGGTACCAAGGTCACATCATCGACCATAGGCCGTTGAATAAGGGCGTATATCGCCAAGGCCTACGAGACACAGGCTCTCCCAGTACCCAGCTGAGTAACCGCTCATTCCACAAGAAGTACAACTACTACAGCCATGTGGGCAACGCTGGCCTCTATTAAGGACATCAATAGAGCAGCGACATGGCCCTTCCCATCTCCCTTCATAAGGCACTACAAATTGGACACCTTCACTTCTACTGAAATGGCCTTTGGCAGAAGGATGCTCCAACGGGCGCATACCAATACGGGGACCAGACCACTCCCCGCCCATAGGAACAGCTGGCTTTAGTATGTCCCAAGTGTGGATTTTCCAATCAATGTGCTGGAGAAGGGGCGTTGGCTTACCTGATATGCCCTTTCTTAGCATGTCGATGAAGAATCCACTCCCACCCTGGTGACTGTCCAGGACATACAGAACCAATCAAAAAGTCCATCAGATGGCTATACCTTCGTCGAAAACTAGGACAATGATGGTTATGGAGAGGTGTGGCAAAAGATTGAGGACTCAGTTTCTGGCCAGAAAGGCATGTGTCAACTCGAGTGTGGGTGCTCCATCGACATGCTGAGAAAGGGCCTATCAGGTAAGCCAACACCTCTTCTCATCACTGTACCATTTATTAATTACATTGAATTGGCATACTTGATGCTTTTCCCCAATAGTACTGTTGGGTGAAAAAAATAGTTTCTCTTGCTAAGAGTATTCATGTATTATTTCAGACTTTCAATAGATATAAAATACTGTACTTATCAGTTTGGAGATCAGAGTTAATTTCCCTCCTATTAAAACTACTTAAACAGTTCTCATATAGCACTTGTGCCTTACATACTAAAGAATTAAAAGTCTCTAATATTGACCCAACTTTTATAACATTGCTATATCAAACAGAAGTTTTTGTACAGGCATGTTTTTGGTCTGTTGTTTTCGTTTTAAATTAGGTGAAGTGCAGTGTATTTTTTTAACATATATGTTTTGACTATGGCCTTATTTCATAAACTATAACTTACTAACTATTAGGATGAGGCAAGGAATGTTGGCTGATGGGGATCAGGAGACATGCCTTTTCTGCCATCGTGCCTACCTCTGAAACATCCTTCTCCAATTAGGATGGCTCTGTTTGTTAGCCATTCACCCAGTCCTGAGAACCTTAGGGTGTAAAGAGCCACATTTCCTAGGTTTGTTGCCACTGACAGATTATAATATTTCCTAATACTATTTGTATTTAATATCTTTCTTGTATTGCATTTTATCCATTTTAATTGTTTTTATGATTGTTAGCTACCCAGAATCATTGATTTTAAATGGGCAGCATAAATTGAATAAGCAAATAAATAATTCATGGCTGTTGTGGAAATTTAATGGTTAGGCTTCATGTCAGTGTAATGTTGTCTAGTTTCCAAATTGCATTTAGACTGATACCTAATACATGCCTTCTTTCACTGTCTTTCCCTTTTTACCTATTGTGAAATATTATATAGGCCTCTACAAGGCCTACTTGTTTGCTACATGCTTTTCATCTCACCTCTTCTTTCTAAACTGATTGTGCACTTCTGCTACTAACCTGCAGTTAGAAAATGTGCCTGGGCATACACCATATATTATTTAATAATAAATAATACTTAAGAGTTTTAAGAATAATATTAAATTTATTTAGTATAAAGAAGAATAGAAGTTCATCACATTAATATTTTAATTATTGAAGAAAATTGTATTTTGTTGAATGTACTTTTGAGAAGGGTTGGTTACATTCTTACTTGGTTTCAAAATAGTATTTTTAAACTTTAAAAAATAGCATATATCTTATTGCCAATTGCCAAAAACAAATGATTCTTATTAGGAATATAAACTTTTTGAATTCAACAAAACAATCCTTTTTTGAGATTCTGAAAATGTGACATAAACCCTACATTTTGCTAGAAGGACTGCAAGCAAATTGTTATATATTAATATGTTTGGTGGCAATGTGACATTATTCCCTTTGGTCAAAAGTCATTTTTCATTTTTCCCCAATTTCTTTAAAGAATCAAAAAAAACTTATTCTTTGTTTTGTTTTCTCTATTTTCTAAGGAATATTAATTTATTGTATATTAATCCATCATTGTTGCATTATAAGAAGTAGCTTGTTGGCTCAGTATTAACTACCAAATACAAGTGATTTGCACTTAACTGATCCCAATTCACTTGTGATGTAAAAACTATGTGACTGCATTGACTTATATCATCAGCTCCAGCTGCAGTTTTCAGACAAATCAGCCTTAGTTATTAAGTGGGATGTCACATGACTACGAGTTAGTGACTTCCTGATGTTTTCTCCATTGATCCATTGATTTAGCTTATTAAAAGTTGACTGTGAAGGTTAGAAATGGTCATTGTGTGACTGATCACAGTTGCCAAACATGCAAATTGCAATCACATGATCTTGAAGATGTTATGATGCCTACAATCTCTTTTCTCTGTGCTTCATAACTTTTAACTGTTTCTGATCAAGTGGTTAGCAAGCAGTGTGACTGCATTGACATATACAAGAACAGTGAAATTCATCTTTGATTGGAACATTTGTAATAAAGTATGTGAGAACTTTATTTGGTGAAAAAAATTAACAAGCTTTGGAAAAATCCTAAATTTCAAAGGAAAAAATATTCAGCTTTGATATTTATTATTTTGGCAGTATTTTTCCTACTGCATTACTTTTATACCTGTGAAAGTCTAGTTAATTTTTACTTTTAATTATCTTCAATGAAAGACAAAAAAGAAAAAGATCCTGACAATAAGTTTTTATGAAATAAATTCTAGTATAAAGAGTTTATTTGATGTTCCATAAGAGTTATGTCAAATTAGAAAATATTAGGGAAGACTAATATAGTTAGATGTAAACATAAACCCAATTTTTTCTCTCATTTTATTCCAGACCAATCTTTCCAGATGGGGATGGGGAAGCCTTGTTGTTCTGCTTTTTCTAATTACATTTGGACCATTTGCTATATTTTACTTTGCATTTTATATCCTCTGTTCTGTGGGTGGGTAAGTATATAATTTGATTTGTTGTTCAGGGTGAAGAAATATTAAAATTAAAATTGATACTCTATAATTATTATTGTTTGCATTATCTCTATTAGTGTCATTATTATTCTATTACATTAAATTGACATGTCACCTAACTCCCAACAACTCTGAAAAATTACAAATAAAAACACTGAAAATAAAAAATGCAATAGTAGACAAAAATTAAGAATAAATTTGAAAATATAGGATCGTATGAGATTATAATGACCAACATCTTGAATTGCACCTGAACCAAGTGGTTAACCAGTGCATCTTATGAAGCTATAATGGTTACAGCGGCATCCTTTCTTTCTGTCTGAGCTGAAGCTTGTGATCTTCAGGTTTGCCCTATGTAAAGTATGTTACAGTAGTCAAGCAATGAGATATGTAGGGCTTGAGAGTCTGTATGAAGGGTATCAAACACCAGATGATCCTGTGTAAAGGCCAACTTGTCTATATCTATGATATAATATGAGCCTTGTCCTATACTGTGTTTTATATAATTTATTGTATACATTTTATATATAATGTACATTGTAGATCAAGTAACAAGATATTACATAAATTATCATCTCTCTGTATGCCTAAACTTAAATTTGGAATCAAGGACAAAGAGGTTGAAAATATAACAGAAATATGTAACTTACATTTCCCAAAGAGTCTGATGTATTTATATTTACCAAAACAAGCTTATTTTTAAATTTTTTAGACATTTTGCCCAGCCCTTTTAGCAATATTTTGTAAGGAACACAAGCATCTTGAGTTAAAATATATAAATATTTGTTACCTTCAAATATTACTTCTATGTACTCATTGAAACTATTTTCAGTTTTCTGAATAGTTATGAGTTACTCAATTGTGTATTTCTATTTTAAAATTTGCTGTAAACAATACTATGAAATTATAATAATTTTCAATTCTCTCTAGAGGAACAATTTTAATGGCATTAAGGAGAACTTAATTCTACCAACTGTGTTTTTTAAATTATAGGAATAGCCTTAGAAATGTGCATATATGTGTAGTTGTTCTATATTGTGAATGTTAGTCACTACATTATCTCAAAGTTTGTTATATAATTTATTTTTGAGGGGCTTTGTGGTAACACTTCTGTTTGGAAAAACTAATTCAGAGAAGTACCTTGAACAGTGTGAACACTCCTTTCTTCCTCCCACCTCATTTGGCATTAATAAGGTAAGCAACAAGAAATAAAAGTTTTATTATATAGCATTTACCCCTCCAGTTTTTATGAGTAAGCAAACTTTTTGCACAATATTTAAACAACTTTTTGCACAATATTTAAAGTCAACTTGCAATCAATGTATTTCTCTTTTAAAGTGAATGTAGGTAGTCCTCAACTTAAGATCACAATTGAGCCCAAATTTTCTGTTGTTAAATTAGACAATTGTTAGGTGAAATTTGCCTCAGTTTATGAATTTTCTTCTCATAGTTATTGAGTGAATCAGTTTTTAAGTTAGTAACACTGTTGTTAGGTGAATCTGTATTTCCCATTGACTTGGTGATCGCATGACACCAGGACAATTCAACCATCATAAATGAATCAGTTGTCAAATGTCTGAATTTTAATCACATGACTGGGGATGCTATAATGGTCATAAGCGTGAAAAACTACCGTAAGTCATTTTTTTCAATGTCTTTGTAACTTTGAAAGGTTACAAAATGAACTGTTGTAAGTCTAGGACCCACTGTATTGTAAAGGGAGAAGCTGGGTTGCACAACAAAATTGAAACAACAATTGACTTCGGGAAATGTTACATTTACCTAAAGTGTAAATTAGACTATTAATGGATTTTCAAGATTTGTGATTGAACTGCAGTTAAACTTTTCGTTCAAAAGGTCTTTTTTTTAATTTGCCACTTAAAACTCTAAAAAGAATTTTTCCCCACAATTTTAATGCTGTAATTTCTGAATCATACATTTTTATAATTGCCAATTGTCCATTTGATCTCTTGTTTTGCTCACTATAAGCATGGGACACTTTTCTGGGTTTGATTCTGTTTCTCTAAGTTCCTGATTCTGCCCTGTATCAAGGAAGTCTGATGCCTGATCTAAAAGAACCTTGCCAAAGAAATTATCTTTGTATGTCACTCTCTGATGCATGTTCTCATCCCTTTCACATATATGACAAGATGGAGAGCATACCTCTGAACCCTCTGATCATAAGTGGCAGACCAAGGCATGTAGTTTCATGAACCTGAGCATTTTATTGTTTGGAAGGCATACTATCTCCATATCCAAAGCATTTGGTTTATATTAGATAATTCTACCACAGTCTTGTACATATATTGTACTAGCCTTATACCTACTGACAGGATGATGAAACTTCAATGCCAAGTTCTTTTTGCATTGATGTTACTCACTTTTTCTTCCTGACTGTCTCAAGGTGAATCTCTTTGTATCACAGAACACTAAGAAATAACCTTTTGCAATTGGGGTAAAACCCATGATTTTTACAATATTTTTTTAAATGTAAAATGGATCCCTTTTTATATATTTCCTTTGTTTGTTGGAAGTCAGCAGAAGTCACACTTAACAACATGCTATCTAGCTTAAAAATAGCAATAGGACTTTGAGGTTACCGTTGCTAAGCTATGCAGTCATGTATCATTGTACTTTATGACTGCTTTGCTTAGTAATAGAAATTCCGCTGCCAGTTATTGTTGATAGTTGAAGATTAACTA
Organism: Pseudonaja textilis; assembly: GCF_049901715.1. Classification (NCBI taxonomy): domain Eukaryota; kingdom Metazoa; phylum Chordata; class Lepidosauria; order Squamata; family Elapidae; genus Pseudonaja; species Pseudonaja textilis. The sequence continues at coordinate 34,693,712 of NC_142008.1, read as the reverse complement.
ATGCTGTATATTAGAAATCTGTAAAATTTTGTTTTAGAATAATTTTTACTGTACTTATGTTCTCTCTTTCATCCATCTGATTGTAGAAATTTAGCCTAATGAAAAGTTCAGAAGTTTTAAAATTGTGTGTATTTTTGTGATCTTGGAATCCATATATTACCGTTACACGAATCTAGATATATTGTATACATTAAGTATATTTTGATATATTGTGATCATTTGAAATTGTAGAGTTATTTCTAGAAGAATAGTATCTGTCTAACAAAAAGAGTCAGATAAACTATAAGTGGGTTTTTTTCCCCCTCATGCCATTCATGTAAATAAGGTTGATTTAAATATGATGGTAATGAAGTGACTTGAATTTAGGCTTGCTTGGCCCTAGTCCAATATGTTATTCTTTTTATAACAATTTAAGCATGGGAGTGTTTATGAGGAAATAATAACAGTGCAGGTATGTTTGTTTGTTTTTATCATACCTTGATTAAAATCTGGTGAATTTAAGAAGAAATAATAACAATGAAAGAAAGAACAATTATTTGTTTGTTTATATCCCACCTCTAATTTGAAAATACTACTTTGCTGTTATATTGTAAAGCATAGACTTTGTTCAAAATTTGTGTTTATGTGAACTAAAATTGCAAGCTAAACTGACATTAGTTTTGTGTATTCTTTCCCAAAGTGCATAGAAGAAATGAAAGAGGAAAGCAAACCTATTAAGATTGATAGGAGGTTAACTGGTGCCTATATAATTGATGAACCTCTTCAGCAAGTGAGTTGAAAAACATTGATTTTTAAAAAGTTTATTACTATAATGTTCTGTTTACATTATTAAATGTAAAGATTATTGATAAGAGAATAATCTTAAGTATTTAAATTGTACGGTGTATAATTTATGTTACAAGTAACATGAATGTCATTTGCAGTATGAAGTACCTATTTTTGAATCTGGAAAGGAAAATTCACAATATAATATAAAATATAGCTTCTCCTAAATGGTTTGACTTTACCCAAAAGTCTTTCACTCATGAAGAGTGTATGTGTCTTGTCAGCATTTCTCTCTCTGTTGTCAAGCTAGGACCTCACTGAACGACTACTTTGGGTAGCAATCATTTGAAATTACAACAGTACTGAAAAAGTAACTGTAACTAATGCGTAACTAATGCCCATATTTATGACGTCGGCAACATCTCTCTCTCTCTCTCCCCCCTCCCCCTCCCTCCCTCCCCCTCCCCGTCCCCCTCCTCTCTCATCATCAAAAGTTAGCATGTTATTCTGTGCCTGACACACATAGACCTCTTTTTTAAAAAAAAAAAACATTTTTTACATTAGTTAAACAAGCAACTATTATTGAGCTGCCTTTCTTTCTGGAATTTCCCAGCTGGTACTAACCACAAGTTTACTCAGCTCTGTTACCTTAGCTGACTCTCATTACTGCTTGTAATTGACAAGATTTTAATCAGTGTTATACTTTCAATATATTTTCAGTTCTTAAACTGCTTGGAGCGAAGAGCATAATATGCAGTCAGTGCTAATACATTTCTTTCAGTGTGTTCTCCATTGTATGCCTGCTTACTCTCTTGTACTCCCTTCCTGTCCAATGAATATAAATACAAACATTAATTCTCTTCTTGTTAATTATCCTAACCCCAAGTTGAGCCCTAAAATGACTGGAAGGGTGGGAAAAAAGAAAAGCTGAAATAATATTGTAAATATTATAAAACAAATGCAGTTATATAATTTTCAGCTTAGTGACAGTATCATTTAGCAATAAAGCTGCTGGTCCCAATTTCATTGCAAAACAACGGCTACCGATATTACAGTAATATTTGTTTTCTCCTGAAATTATTCTGTGAATCAGATTTAGCTTTTTTGTCTTCAGACTCTCTGAGGGATATTGTCTCTGGCCTATAAGTTTGACCTCAACCTTGATTAATACATCTAGCAAAGATAGCAAAATTGTGGATGCTCTCTCTCTCTCTCTCTCTCTCTCTCTCTCTCTCTCTCTCTCTCTCTCTCTCTCTCCCCTTATATTCCTCTTCCTATATTGTTACTAGTGCCAGTTCCCCTCCTAAACTTATTCTTGAAACTCTTGCTATTACTGTTTAGGATTTGTTTTGAAAAATTAATTGTTCTCATGAAGGGTATTTCAAAACTAATGGCACAATTATTTGCAGAACATAAGTACATTGTGTGTACACTTATAAGGCAAGTTAGTATTTTGACCATATCATCATTTTAATGCATATTTCCACCTCCAAGCTGTATAAACTTGAATGCTTAGTGGATTTAAGCATATCAGTGAGGTGAATTTGTGTAATGAGGGCGGGACTGGTCTAAGGAGATCAGCACCCTATATCAAGCTGTGCATAATTATTAGGTAGTTTCTTTTCCTCAGGCAAAGTAAATAAAAAAAAAGATTTAACTGATTCTAAAAAGTCAAAAATAGTAAATAATCTTTCAACACTCTTGAAATTGCTAAGATCTGAAGATTGCTAAGGGGCGTGATCACAGAACCATCAATTTTTTTGTTGCAAATAATCAACAGGTCACAAGAAATGTGTTGAGAAAAAAGATGCACATTAACTGCCAAAGATTTGAGAAGAATCAAATGAGAAGCTACAGGAACCGATTATCCTCCAGTGCTCTCATATTCCAGAATTGCAACCTACCTGGAGTGCCCAGAAGTACCAGGTGTGCTCAGACAAGTGCTCAGACAAAGTAAGGAAGGCTAAAACCCAACCATCATTGAATAAGACACATAAGTTGAATGGCAAGACTGGGCCAAGAAATATATGAAGACAGATTTTTCAAAGGTTTTATGGACTGATGAGATGAGAGTGACTCTTGACAGACTAAATAAATGGGAACATGGCTTGATCAGTAATAGGCACAGAGCTCGACTTTGACTCGGACTCCAGAAAAGTGGAGGTGTGATAATGGTATTATTAAAGATGAGCTAGTTGGACCTTTCTGGGTTGAAGATGGACTCAAAATCAATTCCCAAACCTATTACCAGTTTTTAGAAGACACTTTCTTCAAGCAGTTTTACAGGAAAAAGTCTTCATCTTTCAAGAAGACGGTGATTTTTAAGCAGGGCAGTGCTCCAACACATGCATTGAAATAGTCCACTGTATACTAACTAGTAAAAACCTTAAAGATGAAATAATAATGACATGGCCCCTTCCTCCCCTGACTTAAATCCTTTTAAGAACTTGTAGGCCCTTCTTAAATGGGAGATTTACAGTGGAAAGAAAACAGTACACCCCTCTGAAAAGTGTCTGGGAGGTTGTGGTTGCTACAGCACAAAGAGTTGACTGTCAACAGATCAAGAAACTGACAGACTTCATGAATGGAAGGCTTATGACTATTATTGAAAAGAAGGGTGGCTATATTGGTCACTTTTAAAAAAATGACAGAAATGTTTATTTGTACATTTTAAGTTGTTTGTTTATTATTCTCACTTTAGCAGATGCAAATAAATGAGTGAGATGGGCAAATTTTCATTTAGTTGCATAATAATTCTTCACACTAATAGTTGTCCAATAATTGTATACACATAGATATTCTCCTAAGAAAGCCAAAACTTCACTTTTACTCTCTTAAATATTCAGTTTCGAGATTTATTAATATTTTGGATTTATCAAGAGCACAGTAGTTGTTCAGTGATGAAATTAATCCTCAAAAATATAACTTGCCTAATAATTATGCACACTGTATGCATTCTGAGCAGAATTTCTTGAATATGATGAAATGTATGCTAGAAGTTTAAATAGCTAGATAAAGTTAGTTTTGCATAGTACAGGTGTACTATATTATCTATGCTGCTAATCTGAATAGATCATAACTGTAGATACTGCTATGGTTTGCTTACATGAGAAAATGTCAATTATAGGTAACTTGCTTATTCTACCACTTCTCCCTATCTAATGAGACAGAAACATTTACCTCTTATCTAATCTCAGAAACTATGATTGGAGTAAGCTAATATTCAAGTAAATACAAAATTATCACAGGTGGATTGCTACAAATTAGGGAAAACTTGAAACAATACATTCTGTTGTAAGAGAATGGAAAATCATAATTTTATGAAAATTAGTGTAGAGCGGGGGTGGGATTCAAAAATATCAACTACGGTTCACTGCCCAGTTGCTGGGTGAGTGTGGCCATGGTGGGCATGGCCTACCAGAACTTCCAGGGGGGTTCACCTTTCCCAGGATCTGGGGACTTTTCTCGGGCCTCTGGGAGGGCAAAAACAGCTCCCCCTGGGCTCCAGAGGGCCTTTAGAAGCCAGAAACAGGCCTGTTTCTAGACTTCCAGTTTTTCACCTTTCAGAGCCTCCACGTGTACCCTACACACAGAAAAGTTGACAGAATGCTATACAATCAGGCCAGAAACATATTAACAAGAGAGATCAGAGCAGCAAAAAGAAGCTACTCTGAAAAGTTAAGGAATCAGTTCTCAACAAATGAACCAGCAGACATGTGGAAAACATCACTGGCTACATTAAACCTCCTTCCCAGGCAGAAGGAAATCAACAACTAGCAGATGACCTGAATGTGTTTTACTGAAGGCTTGAAAGGAAACTACAGCCACATATCTCCACAACCCTCATCTCAAACACACCAGCAACAGCCAAGCCTCCTACAACTGGCCCCAATCCATTGGGTTCACAACCTCTGGTGATCACAGAAAAAGAAGTGCAAGATCTATTTCACAGACAAAAGCCAGGAAAAGCACCAGGACCAGACAGAAAATCATAATTTAATGAAAATGTGTAACTCCTTCTTGCTTAAAAGTCTGTTCTGACCAATTGGCCCCCATCTTCACCCGAATCTTCAATAGATCACTATTGTGCTGTGTATTATGTTCCTTCCTGCTTCACACGCTGTACTATCATCCCAGTGCCAAAGAAGCCCTCCATCAAGGAACTGAATGACTACAGACATGTTGCTCTAACATCTGTAGTTATTGAAATCTTTGAAAGGCTTGTGCTGTCTCACCTGAAAACCATCATGGATCCATTGTTAGATCCCACGTAGTTTGCATACCAAGCAAATAGATCGACAGATGATGCATTACATCCTAACACCTTGAATCTCCAAATACCTACGCAAGGGTCCTCTTTGTAGACTTCAGTTCAGCATTCAACACCCATCATTCCAGACATTCTTCTAAGTAAATTAAACCAACTAGTGGTACCTGAACACACTTGTAAGTGGATCATAAGCTTCCTAACAGACAGGAAGCAGCAGATGAAGCTAGGCAGAATCACATCTGATACCTGTACAATTAGCACAGGGCTCCCTCAAGGCTGTGTATTTTCTCCACTTCTCCCTATATACCAATAACTGCATCTCAAACGATCCCTCTGTTAAAATGCTGAAGTTTGCTGATGGCACAACAATGATTGGTCTCATTCAAGACAACGACGAATCCGCATACAGACAGGAGATTATACAACTTGCGTCATGGTATAACTGGAACAATCTGGAACTGAACACACTCAAAACCGTAGAAATGGTGGTAGACTTTAGAAGAAACCCTCCCATACTACCACCTCTTACAATATTAGATAACACAGTATCAACAGTAGAGACCTTCAAATTTCTAGCTTCTACTATATCACAAGACCTAAAATGGACACCTAACATCAAAAACGTCATCAAAAAAGCACAACAAAGAACGGTCTTTCTGCGCCAACTCAGAAAGCTCAAACTGCCCAAGGAGCTGCTGATACAGTTCTATAAAGAAATTATTCTGTCATCTGCCCCTCTATAACTGTCTGGTTTGGTTCTGTAACCCAGCAGGAAAGACACAGACTACAGAGGATAATTAGACTGCAGAAAAAAATAATTACTACCAACCTGCTTTCATTCGAGGACCTGTATACTGCACGAGTCAAAAAGAGTGCTGTGAAAATATTTACAGACACCTCACAACCCGGACATAAACTGTATCAACTCCTTCCCTCAAAATAATGCTATAGAGCACTGCACCCCAGAACAACTAGACACAAGAACAGTTTTTTTCTGAAAGCCATCACTCTGCTAAACAAATAATTCCCTCAACACTGTTCAACTATTTACAAAGTCTGCACTACTATTACTGTTAATGTTCTCATCACTCCTTATCATCCATCCCCTCCCACTTGTGACTGTAACTTTGTCGCTTGTATCCTTACGATCCGTATTGACTGTTCCCTAGTATGACTTGCTTGCTTATTGTACCCTATAACTATCATTAAGTGTTGTACCTTAAGATTCTTGACTCTTTATGAATGTATCTTTTCTTTTATGTATACTGAGAGTATTTGCACCAAGACAAATTCCTTGTATGTCCAATCACACTTGGCCAATAAAGAATTCTATCTATCTCTTACCTGCATCCAAAATGGGCTGCATGGAGACTTCTTGGAGAGGCTGGGTGGGGCCAGACGATCAGTTCAACTACTGGTTCAGTGAATCAGATGTACATCCAGTTCGCCCAAACTTGTTTGAATGGTAGAATCCCACCCTTGGTGTAGAGCACGAGAAATAGTACATGGAAGAAAATATGTGGAACTTGTATTGATTCTAATAGGGATAGAAAGACCAACTTTAAGGCTACAAAAATATAAATAATCAATTGTAGCTGCAATATTCTAGCAAGTTCACACATTGTCCCCATCCAAATTATATTAACCTCTTAAATAAGCGCTTAATTCTAGGATTATATAAGAGCCTCAGTGATGCAGTGGTTAGAGTGAAGTACTGCAAGCTACTTCTGTTGCAGCCAGCTGCCTTCAATTTGGCATATCGAATCTCACCAGGCTCAAGGTTGACTCAGCCTTCCATCCTTCCGAGGTGGGTAAAATGAGGACCCAAATTATTGGGGGAAATATGCTGACTCTGTAAACCACTTAAAGAAGGCTGTAAAGCACTATAAAGTGGTATTGCTATTATGAGAAAATTAAAACAAACAAAATAGTCTCCTGGTAAATTATAGAAACACTGATAATACGCATGTCACATAGCACATTTAATGGTGTTCCTTCTTTGCCAATATATATGTACTTCTTTAGTCATTCTAAAATATATCATTTCCTACACTTATTTCCTTTTCAACTTCTGAAATTTCTAGAATATGAAAAATCAGAAAATATGGAGTTGTAAGTGCTTGGAAACATATGGGGCAAGTATGGGTGCACTCATTTCTATTACTAGAATCATTTCTATATGAAATCTATTGAAAACAGTAATAAAAGGCAAAAGAGGATAATTGAAAACAGAATTCAAATTAATACTATTATTAATACTATTATATTAGAATGCTGGCAATGGAAATTAAATGAAGATTGCACATGCACACAATAGACACACACACACACAAAACCAAGTTAGCAGACAAGAAAGAAAATTAAAAGATCTAAGGATGTAAGAATTGATTTATAACAGTTCCATGTTATTTCTTCTTGTATTCATATTCGTTCAGTTCCACTTCAGTTCAGAAGACAACACAGCATAATTCTATCTGTTGAAATATTTTTAGGAATAATTAGATTAATTTGTTTAAAAATCTGGATAAAATGAAATTCTTATTTATCCTTAATTTGAAAAGCTGTAGAGGTAGTCCTTGACTTAACAACCATTCACTTAGTGACCGTTCAAATTTATAACGGAACTGAAAAATGTGATTTATCATTGGTTTCCACACAGGTATGTTGTATGTCCCCATACTTATGTGATCAGATTCAGGAATTTGTCAGTTCCCATGTATTTATGATTGTTGCACTGTTCTGGTGTCATGTGATCACTATTTGTAATCTTTCCTATTGGCTTCTCCAAGCTAAGTCAATGAGGAAAGTGAGATTTACTTAACAACCATATGATTCATTTAATAATTGCAGTGATTTCCTTAACTACTGTGGCAAAAAAAAATGTAATGGGACAAAACTCGCTTAACAAATGCCTTGCCTAGCAATGGAAATGTTGGGCTCAATTGTTGTTGTAAATTGAGGACTACCTGTAAAGTAAAGGTATTCTATAATTAACATTGTCATTAGTATTTCAGACAGTGATCAGTGTTACTTGTTTGAAGTTTCATTTTTATACATTTTTATAAAGTAATACAAACATAACTAGACCATTATAAGCAAAAATTTTTATTTTATGAAGTTGATTTGCTAAATATTTGTTAAAAGTAATTGCTTTATGAATGTTTTAATGTTTGATTTCTTTAAAAATGTATGTTTCAGATCATTCAATTTTCCTTGCGTGACTATGTCCAGTATTGGTATTATACACTAAGTGATGATGAATCTTTTCTTCTTGAAATCAGGCAGACTCTCCAAAATGCATTAATTCAGTTTTCTTCTAGGTAAGAATTATTTTCGGTAGTTTTCAAACAAATCTGTAAAAATCTCCCAATATTTTATAAAAGAAGATTAATATGTGAATATCCTCAAATGCATGTTATTTACAAAAACTACCTAGGTATTTCACAAAAAATACTGTTACAGGTTTTCTTTGCTTAATCAATATATGAACTTAATAAAGTTCGGAGTCTATTTGAAATTACATTGCTGTTGAATGAACAGACTTATGACACATACTCTAAGTTATCGTCATTACAGACCCCCACAGTCATGTGATTGCAGTCTGGTGGCTTGGCAATCTGTTCACATGATTGATTACCAGGCACCTTGTGATCATGTGATTGACATTTGTAATCTTCCCTGCTGGCTTCTCCAGACAGTCACTGGGAAAGTAGCAGGAAGGGTTGCAAGCCACTGCTGCCTTCAAAGAGAAGCTGCAGCTGGCTGAAAAGCATTCTAACAACATGGGGCATTTGCAGCCAGTTCTATGAACTAGAAGGAGGTCTCTTGACTCTGGCTGTTGGTTTTAAATGCTCCATACTGCAAATAGTCCATGCCGAAATCATCCTTGAATTTCAGGATAGATCCAGTGTGGGCCATTTGCCACATCCAAGAGACAATTCCACTTCATTTATGAAGCTGATGGCAAAACTGAACATCTTTTAAAAAGTAGCATTATTACACATTTGACTTAAAATTGTGAAGAGTTAGCTATAATTTAAATATCTATGCATTTTATAGGAACTTAATAAACTTAAATTTAGTGATATTTAGGTGGATTTTAGTGGATGGAATCATTGCTAATTAGCCATTTATGATTCATCATTATTGCCGTAAAACATTCCCTTCATATTAAGAACTTAAGTTTGTATAAGAATATAGAGGGAGCTTTGTGAGATAAAAGAATTAACATAATAGTATGTTGGCAGAAAAATACAGTGATGACTCTGTTGTGTGCAAAATGTTCACTGAAAATTAAAGGTAGTTTTAGTTTGTAGAAGCCAGGCTTTGGCAAAGCAGATTCAAGTATTGGCTGAACTTAATATATTGTGCAGAAGTCTTAAGTCTTTATGATCAATGTCACTCCAGCTGGACAATTTTGTTAAAATCTTCTCCTCCATTTTGTATAACATTTGGATATACAAAAGCCAAACAAACTGTAAAAAAGCATCTATGAAATATCAAAATAAAACTATCTTAGCAAAAGAGTACATGTTATTGTAGTGTCAAAAAACTAATTAAAATTATCATCCAATGAACAAGTTAAGATCAGAGAAAGTGTCAATTTATGTTAGAAGCCTTTTATGTAATACATTGTCAATTTCTTTAAATTTTTAAGGACAAAAGAAATAGATTGGCAGCCTTATTTTACTACTCGAATTGTAGATGATTTTACTACTCATCTTAGAGTATTCAGAAAAGCTCAGCAAAGAATAACTGAAAGAGATGATCAGATTAAAGGTACTGGCTAAATATGTTCTTATAGAAATGTTATAATAAATTAATTGAAGGCAGTTTCTTTCCTAAGTTGCATTAATTCAATCTGTCTTATGTACAAAGTTATTGCTATTTTATATTTATTTTACTATATTTATAAAGCCATTTGATTTTGATGAATTCAAGGTGTTGTACAAAAAAGTTAACACAATATAACAATAAATAATATTGTAAACATAATAGACAAGCATCCAGAGAGTATGAAAACTTGAAACCAATACTAAATCAGTGAATTCACAAAGCATCCTGATACAGTACCTTCTAGAAGAGTCAGGTCTTTCCAGGTCTTTAAGACTTGCCTGTAAGTCATGGCCATATGGACCTTGGGATCAATGCTGTTCCAGAAGTAGAAACAGCGAAACAGAAGGTACACTTTGTTTTTTTCCACTAAAAGTTCCTTAATTCAGTCACTCTTCCGTTTACATTACAGATAAATGGCATGTTGTACATGGCATGCATTATACTGCTTGATAGAGATACCTGCTCCCCTCACTGTTTTTTTTTCTGCTTTCTTCATCTTTAGCCTGATTTTTGGCTTCCCAATGATATACCTTGCGTTTTTTTTAAAGAAAGGAAAATAGAGGCATTTTCAGGGGAATTTAAAGAAAGGAATTTGAAAATTTTGGTTTTGTAAGTTCAACAGTAGATTCCTGCATAAACAGAAGTCACTGGCCAGAAACAAATGTGCCTTCTGTAGAAAAGCTTTCTTTTAATTTCTATTCAGCCAAAATTCATAACCCTGGATGGAAGGGGTAGAGTACGTGAATTGCTGGTCTTGAATGTAGAATATTTTGGCCATCCTCACATGATTTGCAAAGTAACTAAAATGGTAATGGAAATACAGGATGTGCAATGCAGTACAGTCTAGCAAATAACACTTTGCTTCCTACTGCACAAAAACCAGTAAGAATTATTATTCTTTTTTGCTTTGTGTTATACATTCAAAGACAAGAAGATATTCCTTGTTATCTTTTGAATCTGATGTGGAAAGCACTATATACGCTATATATTGTAATTGCAGTACAGCTGTACATACAATGAACTCTTCGAAATTGACAGTGTTCATTAGCAGCTGGATACACTTGAAAATGTAGGAAAAGAGAAATTACTAAACCATATACAAATAATACATAAATGATAAAATAACATATGTTAATAAGGAGGAGAAATCTGAATGCAGTAATAGGGATTATTGCAGACAAAAATTCTTCTAGATAAAATCTGCTCAAGTTTTCAATTTTGGTGTAGATGGAGCAGAAGATTTTGTAGATACATTTTTTGAAGTTGAAGTTGAAATGGAAGAGACCATCTGTCGTGATCTAGTCTGCACATCTCCCAAAGATGAAGAAGGTATATGATTATTTTCTTTCTTAATTGTGTTTTAAATAAATGAAACATGCTGATCATCATCTATATTTTACAATATAGATATAGATTACTTTTTATTAAGCTTTAAAACATAATTTACATGGAGTAAAATATTAGGTATTAATATGTATTATGTGCAAACTATGGCTATATAATTATTTTACTATATTATAAAAGAATTATATACTTTAAAATAAAGAATACAATTGTATGACTGGTGAAAAAATTAAAAGTCTGCAGTGCACTATTTAAGGGGAAAAGAAATTATTTAATTTGTCTAAATGTCTATATTGATAGTTTGATATGACATTTAATTTTACTGTCGGGGAAAAGAAGCATATTTCTCTACTATTTTTCTGTTAGTGTAGAAATGTTGCAAAATGTTTCAGATTAATTCTATGGCTAAATGTATATTTACATCTAAAATCATATTTAAAGTATATAAAAACTTAGTAGATGGGTGGATGGATAGATGGATATTACTAGATTTTGATAAGCATTCTTACCTTGTACTTTTAGGATTCCTAAGGGATCTGTGTGAAGTTTTACTGTATTTATTGCTACCTCCAGGGGACTTCCAGAACAAGATCATGAGATATTTTGTCAGGGTAAATTTAATTTCATATTATATCACTGCAGTAATCCAATATTCTTTAGCCTAAGAGCTAAATTTGTATAATAATATTTATATAATATGTATATAATGTTTATATAATAAAATATATGATGTAAAATAAATTTATTAAATATAATATTCATTAACAATATATAAAAATAAAATGGGCAGTCTGAAATTGAGAACTTGTTTTTAAAGAAGTCCCAGAAATTGACCAAGTTATTTTGCTTTTCATTCTTTTATATCAACATGGTATTGAGCCATCTTTTGAACAGGAGCTCTGATTCAGGCAAGAAATTTCTGCCTAGAAATACAGGAGGCATACATTGGTTCTCTGCTATTTCTAATACTTCTGTATCTAATAATTCTAGACATGTTACATAGCTGTATATAAGAATATGGATAACTCTATTGTGCATACATCATTTATTTTATTTTATTTGAAATCTTCTGTTTTCTTCCTACTACCCTGAAAGAAAGACAGTGATGAGAAAACCTGTAATAGATGCTCCATCAGTTTTTGCTTCATGCTAAATATAAATGACACAAGGCTGTGTATAAATTAGAATTATAGATTCCAGTCTTATAATTATAGAATATATTTTGTTTTGTTTTTTGCAAAATACATCCATACTTATACACAAGTAGTTCTTGACCTATGGCTATTCATTTAATGACAGTTTCAAATTATGATAGTTTTGGAAAACATGACTTACAATCCATTATCAAAGTTGTGTTACATTCCATCTCACAGCCACGACTGCTTTTTAGGCATTTGACAACTGGCTTGCATTTACAATAGTTGCAGCACCTTTCAATGATTTGTGACTTTCCCAATTCGCTTTCATCAAAATCAATGGAGGAAGTCAAATTCACTTAAAAAAAAATTATGTTCACTTAACCATGTGATTCATTTAACAACTGAAATAAAAATGGTTGTAAAGTTGGGTCTGGTCATGTAATAACTCACTTAACAATCACATTGCTTGGAGAGTGGAGTTTCAGTCCTAATTGTGGTAGTAAATTAAGGATTATTTGTATAAAATGACAGCATAAAATGATGAAGATATTATAATAATGTATCACCTTTTTTCCAGTTCTCCCTCCATTAATCAACTATTTTGCTATCCTGCTTTCAAGAGCTAATGTTCTACTGCCTTTCTTTTACCACTTAATACTACACTTATCTTCTCAGTTTATTTTGTACACAACATTGCCTTAAGTTTTTACACAACATTGTTTTAATTCTATACCAGCATCCTTCTCCCTTTAAAATGCATAAGCAAGACCTGACCTAGTTAATATTTAGATGGGATGTTGTTAAACAATAAAGCTGTAAGATTGGGAAATTGAAAATATTCTGAAAAAATGCTATAGCAAACTACACGAACATTTTATCAGACTTTTTTTTCCTGAGGTAAGCAGAACCACTTGACATATGACCGTTGGTTCAATCATAGTTCAAAGTTACAATGGCCTCAGAAATAGTGATTTATGACCTGCCCTTGAATTTAGTCGCATCATCCCTCTAGTGACATAATTGCAATTCAGATGCATGACAAAACAGCTTACATTTACAACCAGTTCAGTATCCTGAATTCATGTGATGGTGATTTGCGACCTTTCTAGACAGTTTCTGGCAAGTAGTATCAATTGTGGAATGGCTTCACTTAACAATCATTTATTAATGAACCACAGTGATTTGTTTAATAATAATAATGGTTGTAAATTTGTGTCCAGTCATATGATGATACACTTTAAAAATTTTGACTTACAGTTGAAATTCTGATCAAAATTTGAGGTTGTAAGTCGAGGAGTACTGTAATGTGGTATTGATTTGTATAGAATAGTTTTTTTTTCATTTTCAATTGTATCTCATACTACAATTAATTTCTACTGTAAAAATGCAGGTTTTAAAATAGCGCCATTACAAGTTTCATCATTAATTAAAAATAAACAGATCAAACAGATAATCAGAGTTAGAAGGGACCTTGTAGGTCATCTAGTCCAACCCCCCACCAAGGGGTAGACCCCACACCATTTCTGACAAATGGCAGTCCAATCTCCTTGAAAGTCTCAAGTGATGGCGCTCCCACAACTTCCGAGGGCAAGCTGTTCCATTGGTTGATTGTTCTCACTGTCAGAAAGTTTGTCCTTATTTCCAGGTTAAATCTCTCCTTGTTCAGTTTCCATGCATTATTCCTTGTCTGGCCTACAAGCACTTTAGAAAATAGCTTGACCCTTTCCTCCCTGTGGCAGCCCCTCAAATATTGGAAAACCTCTATCATGTCTCCCCTGGTCCTTCTCTTTACTAGAATAGCCAAGCCCAGTTCCTGCAACCATATGTTTTAGCCTCCAGTCCCCGAATCATCCTGGTTGCTCTTCTCTGTACTTTTTCTAGAGTCTCAACATCTTTTTTATAATATGGTGACCAAAACTGGATGCACTACTCTAGGTGTGGTCTTATTAAGGCTTTATAGAGTAGTATTAGTACTTCCCTTGATCTTGATTGTATCCCTCTGTTAATACAATTTAGGATTGCATTAGCTTTTTTGGTGGCTGCTGCACACTGCTGGCTCATATTTAGCTGGTTGTCCACTAAGACTCCAAGATCCCTCTCACAGTTACTGCTATTGAGCCTGGTTTCACCCAGTCTATATGTGTACTTTTGGTTTTTCTTGCCTAAGTTTTCTCTACATATGGCCCAGTGTTCTAGTCTGTTAAGATCCATCTGAATCTTGAGCCTATCTTCTTGGGTGTTAGCTATTCCTGCCAGCTTAGTATCATCTGCAAATTTGGTAAGTTCCCCTTCTATTCCCTCATCTAAGTCTTTAATGAAGATATTGAAGAGTACTGGACCTAAGACAGAACCTTGTGGCACCCAACTGCTTACTTCCCGCCATGTAGACTTAGACCCATTAAGGACTACTCGTTGAGTAAGATTTGCCAGCCAGTTGCGAGTCCATCTAGTGGTGGTGCTATCTATTCCACTTTTTTCTAGCTTACTAAGAAGTAGGTTGTGGTCTACTTTGTTGAATGTCTTGCTGAAATCTAAATATATTATGTCCACAATATTTTGCTGGTCTACTAATTTAGTCACTGTGTTGAAGAATGAAATAAGATTGATTTGGCATGATCTGTTTTTAACAAACCCCTGCTGACTGTTATTATTTTACTTGTTTCTAGATGTTGGCAGATCTGTTTTTTTATTATCTTTTCCAGTATCTTCCTGGCTATTGATTTTAGGCTGATTGGTCAGTAGTTTCGGGTCTGGTTTTTTTTCTTCCTTTTTTGAAGATGGGAACCACATCAGCTCTTTTCCAGTCCTCTAGTACTCTAGTGCTCCAGGATTTTTGAAAGATATGGTGCAGTGGTTCTGAGGTGCCCTCTGCCAGCTCCTTTAAAACTCTGGGATGTAATCCATCAGGCCCCGGTGATTTGTTTTCATCAAGATCAGACAGGTGTTCTCTTACTATTTTTTTGCTTATTTTAACTTTTATTGTCTTTTACAGTTATGTTTTTGGTAGGTTGAGCTATAGTTTCTTTTTGTGGGAAGACGGGTGCAAAGAATGAGTTAAACAGTTTTGCTTTCTCTCTGTTGCCTGTTACTTCCTTGCTATCTTCTCTCTTTAGTGGACCGACTGTTTCCTTGATTTTTTTTTCTTGTTATTTATATGTTGGAAGAAACTTTTTTTTATTATCTTTGACTTTTGTTGCAAGTCTTTGTTCATTCTGAGCCTTTGCTATCCTGACTTCGTCTTTGCAGATTCTGGCTATCTGCTGGTATTCTGCCTTAGCTATATGTCCTTCTTTCCATTTTTTATACTTGTCCTTTTTTTCTTTCAATTTGCCAAATAAATCTTTGTGCAGCCATGCTGGTTTCTTCTTGGATTTCTTGTTTTTCTTTCTCAGTGGTATTGTGCTGGTCTGGGCTTCTAAGATCATACTTCTTAGAGTTTCCCAAGATTCTTGAGTTGTTTTCCCCTTTAGGATTTTCATCCATGGAATCTTTCCCAAATTCTCTCTGAGTTTATTGAAATCAGCTCTTTTAAAATCCAAGACTCTGGTGTCATTATGTTCTGTTGCTTGTGTTTGTGTTATGTTGAATTCTAGTATGACATGATCACTCTCACCCAAGGTTCCTGCAGTTTCAACTCCCTCTATCACTCCTTCTCTGTTTGTTAGAATTAAGTCCAGTATGGCTGCCCCTCTAGTTTTACCCTCTACCTTTTGGACAACAAAGTTGCCAGCTAGGTTGGTTAGGAACTTATTTGATTTCTCACTTGGGGCAGAATTAGTTTTCCAATTGATATCAGGATAATTGAAGTCTCCCATTACAGTTGTTGTGTGTTTCCTGCATATGTCTGTTAGTTGGCTGGCAGAAAGGACATCTACATTTTCTGCTTGATTGGGTGGCCTATAATATACATTCTAGGAGGTTTTCATCTTTGGTTTCATGCATTTCATGCATTTCTATAGCAATATAGTGGTCCTTTACATACAGTGCAACTCCACCTCCTCTTTTATGGGGTCTGTTTTTTTTCTGAATAGTTTGTATCCTTCTACCAGTATGTTCCAGTCATGGGTTTCATCCCATCAAGTTTCTGTTATTCCAGCTATATCATATTTACCTTCATGTATTTGTAGTTCTAGTTCACCCTGTTTGTTCCCCAGACTTTGTGCATTTGTATATAGGCACTTGAGATCTTTATGTCTGACACTGTGTTTCCTGTCTACATAACCTGTGTTGTGCCTCCTTGCCCCTACTTTCTTGCCACCTGTTTGATTAGTGCACATGGTATGGCACTCATTATTAAATGCTTGGTTTTGTTTGGCATCAAGGTTGGTAATCTTACCTGCAAAAACATCTATTTTGCATGCACTGGTATCCTTATTAGTTTTAGGTTGCTGGGGACAGAAATGTTCTGAATCCATTAATTGTCTGTCCCCGCTGTTCAGTTTAAATGTTTATCCAGGAAATCTGTGAATTTAATGCCAAGTAACTCAGTCCCTTTCTTTAATGGATGCAAACCATCTCTTTTGTACAGTTTTTCATTGGACCAGCTGCAGACATCATGGCTAATAAAACCAAAGCCTTCCCTTTTACACCACTCTTTTAGCCACACATTAAACTCTGCTACACGCTGCCCTTTCCCTTTTTGTTCCTTATATACTGGTAGAACCTCTGAAAAGATAAGCCTACAGCCCGTATTACTAAATTCATATCCCAAGCTCTTGAAGTCTTTCTGAACAGAAAGTACATCCTTTGGTACCAAGATGTATAATAGCATCAACAGATGTATAATAGCATCATGCTATGTAGCCATTCGCTGCTATGTTGTCCAGGGTTTAAAACCATGTTTATGAAAAAATGCTTCAGAGTTCATATTTGTGTCATCTGTCTGCTGTTCAATAAGGTAGGCATTTTTTGCAGCAAAGTAGGCAGCCCAGGTGGCAGTAGGCTATCTCTACCTAATCTATTGTAGAAAATATTCATGAAACCTAGTTTTTATCTGCACTGTTTACTTAGGATGCAAACTATATACAGTTATCTTCATTACATTTTTATTGTAGTAAATATCCATGAAATTCTGTTGTTAAAAAACTTTACATTGAACTGACTTAAAATTCAAAGACTAATTAAATTAGCCTTTTTCAGGCTAATTTTTATTATCCAGTGTTATGATTGATGACAGGGAGATGAAATGGGATTCCATCCTGGCATTTCTTTATTGTTATCATGGGTAATATGTTTGTATTGAAGAAATCCATTGAATATGTCTTGCAGTGCTCCTCCAAAACAAAGATTAATTGGACAGTAAGCTTTCTTCAGAGACATGAACAAACACAGCTACCAAATATAAATATCCTGTATTTCAATAATACAGGACTGTCATAAACTTCTGAAGTAGAAGGGAAGTAAATTCATGATCAATATTTAGGTCATATCTTAGTTCCTTTCATGTTTTCTTGCAATATTAGTTCTTGTTTATCTTTTCAGTATTTCTCCTCTTTCTTTCATATAAATCTCAAAGTTTGGGTGAAACTTTCAAACTAGTAACTCAAGGCCAAGATATTAGAATAGATTCTGTAATTTGCAATCAGATAGTACAGGTTTCAAATAATTAGAGAACCAATGAGTACTGAGTTGTCTTCTATTTTAGACAGTCATCAGTGTGCAGACACTGCAGTACCCATAGAACATGGGGACAGTGTATACAGCCATTCTTTGTATTATTAAATTGGAGTGGAAGATGATTAATGAAAAAGGATTTCAGTTTAATTATGTTTTTAATGGATTTAGTACTGAGAATTAAACTACGATTGTACTTACTAAAAGATACAAATCTAAACACATAAAACTGACTGCTACTTACTGAAAATAATTCTTAAAGTATATTAAATGTATTTTTCAAAATATATGAAAGATTTATTTATTTATTTATTCAATTTGTATAGCCACCCATCTCAATCCAATTGACTGTAAGGATAAATGGATTTAGCGGCTTTTGGTTATTTTGGCAAGAGCTTGAATCAAAAGTAATATTCTACAGAAATTGTATGTATGAACAATAGATCTAATTTTATTATCCATTATTTTTCAGGAAATCCTTTCTCAAGGAATTCTTCTTCCATTAATAAATCAGCTCAGTGATCCTGATTATATTAATCAGCATTTCATATGGATGGTAAGTTATTTAAAAATCATAAAGTCAAACCTGGCAAAGCAGAAACCCACCATTTTTTAAGTAAATATATTTCAATTTCAGTTGCTTTCTATTCTTGAAACCAGGAACAAAATTGACTTAGAAAAAATAATAATCCTGGAGCTGATGAGTGGATGGAAGATAGATAAATATGACAGACAGATCGCTAAAACATAGGTGAATGGTTAGATAGATAAACATGGCTAGAAGGATAAATAGATAAATATATATAAATGTATATACATATTTGCACTTGTGGTATAAAGGTAAAGCCAATATTTCTTCAAATTCAGATGTGTATTTATTACTGATAGTCCTTTATCAATCACAATAGTGATGAGCAATTCCACCAATAAGTGGTACAATCATTTAGCATCATATTACATAACCGGGCTGACTTAGGATATCAGTTTCTGCTAAGGACATTAAACAAATAACTGGTGGTTACTTTGTTGTCACATGACCACAGTTTGCCATTTTCTGTCAGCTTCTTCATTGACTTTGTTTGTTGGAAGCTGGCTGTAAAGGTAGTGAGATGCTGATACCATTACAAATGTGTACTGGTTCTTAACACCCAAATCAAGATCATATGAACATGGGGAAAACCACAAGTTCTTTGTTTTCGGTATCATAAGTTTGAACAATCACTGGAAGTGTGGTTTGTAAGTGAAGACTCTATATTTGAATGTTGTTCCCTATATTTTCTAGATAAGAAATGAGTGACTATTGGTGATACAGAATTTGGATACATTAGGCTTAACAGTTAGTGAGGAAAGACAATTCAATAGGTAACTAATACTCTGACACATATAACCTCTCAAATTGTAATTGTTGTCTATTTCAACAATCATGTATTGATATAATTTAAATCCTGACCTATAAATATTCCTTTATTGGAATCACAGTCTTCTCTAAGCATCTATTTTTTAAAAAGAGAAAGGAATTCTTATGGGTTTACTAGTTGTATCCGAATGGTACTCCTATCCATCCCTAGGCCATTTAACCAGTGCTGTCTGAACATGTTTCTGTGGTCAAGTGATCAGCATGACATCATGCTGCAGTGCAGAGCATGTGGCGAAGCATGGACCATTGTATCAAAGTGGTGGTGCTTTATTTATTTGCATTTTAGTTTAGTTTAGTTTACTTTATTGTCATTGCACCTCGTACAACGAAATCAAACATCATCTCAAACACCATTTTACATGCTTTAATTGCGAGTAAAAGGAGCTCACTCTGTCACGTAGTGATAGGATTCAAACCACTGGAGCACAGAACTTCTCTTTTATGTAGTTAAAAGTTTAAAATGGTTAAACCTTTACCATCTATGTCTTAAATTGCAGCTATGTGAGCATTTGAAAATAGGAATGCTTCACTCTTACAAATTAGAATCACCTTAAATTCTTATAGCTAGAAGTTTTATTACTAATAAATGGGAATGAACATGAAACTTTTAAAAGACAAGAATAGATTATCTCCTTCCACTTCTGTTATTATTTGATCACATCAGAGAGCAAGATGTTCCAGAAGGCCGGAGTAACAGCAGAGAAGGCCCTTCTCCTGGACCTCACTAGCCGGAATAATTGGGCTAACAGGACTCAAAGCATGCCTTCTCTGCTGACACAAGTGATAAATTATCTTAAATCTGTATGACCAATATTTAGTCTTAATTTTAGAGGAACAGTTCATTTATAAGTTATAACTGTAATAAGCATTTACATAATGTTGTGTGTACTTTGTTTTCTTTGAAATTGTTAGATTTTGTGAATCAATAATACTGTTAAAAGTAGTGCTGACCCAAAAAGTTGAGTAAAAATGATGTATGTGCCATTAAAATGTATTATTCACAAATAGAATGATTTTAATCATAAACATAGTATGTGCTTCATTGCTAAACCTTAAATATATTTATTGCTTATGGCTTTAAGGAATATGCACAATGATAGCAAGGAGATAACAAAAGCTGAGTTATTCAGAGGATGTGTAATTTTTTTATATAAATGCAGGCTTTAAAAGGAACTGCCTATTTATATATAAAATTCACATCTGAAAAACATGGCTTTATTAACATTTTCTTTCTCACATATTTCAGATTCGTGATTCAATTTGCAATTATGAGGCCTTTATGAACATTGTTAAAGTAAGTGATAAAGTAGGAGAGTTAGAAGCAGTAAGAGATAAAGCCACAGAAGAACTGCAATATCTTCGTTCCTTGGATACAGCTGGAGATGGTTAGTACTGTTATGTTTATAATTATTATATAACCCTAAGATGGCATGTATTTTTTCTTCATGTAGAAGAAAAACTCTTAGAAGTTAGAAGGTTATAATCTTAAGGGACAAATTTTCTATTTAAAAATAAGATGATTTGAGAATTCTGGGGAAAAAGCCAGAATTTAGATATAGAATGAAGATGCAAGTAGCCTGACAGTTTTTAATTATGCCTCATATAAGCATAATAAGTTTCTTGGATGGCTAAATAAATTAACATAACTGACTATTATGGAATAATAAGAAACTTCCCTCTCTTAAAAACAAGCTATTCATGATTTTATTCAATTTTTTTCTGTTATGAAATTCAAATCTGCGTATAAGCTTGCCAAGGTTATGTAGTTTGAAACCATGTCCAGCATGCATAAAAATTCCCTTGAGAAAGCTTACTTATTTCAGTAGACATAGTAAAGGGAAGACAATTTTGAAGGTAATTGTATGCTATGGAAATGCTTGTTCTAGCAAATTGTGGAATATAGTCTGGATATCCAGGAGGACGGGCAGCTTTCCAGAGGGCAAGTAGCTGAAGAATTTGAAAAGTTTAGTCAATAAGAACAGAATTAAAATGGCTCCTTCCTCATTATTCTCATAGTCTATCTCTAGTTATGTAAATAATTGTTTTAGTATGGCAAGATTCTGTCTGTGGGTGTGAAAAACAATAAAGGAAACTATTTTAAGTAATTCCAAATGCCATTCTTGGCTCTTAGCACCTATGCATTTGTAAGGGCTGAATCTTGCTTTCAAAGACAATTTTATTTTAAAATGAGTTTTCCATCATAATTAATTTTGTGCTCAATCATGAGGTAATCCTTAAGTTTTCAAAATTTGTACTTAGAAAAATCAGTATAGAGTAAATGAAGTGCATTTATGTCTATAATGTAGTTCATGAATTTAAAGTGTATGTCGTTTAGAGTGAATGATAGTTTTTAAAATATTTTATCATAGAAAAATATAAGAATGTATTCCACTAAAATAGTTCACAAAGCCCAAATTTTCATTGCCATTACATATTAACTTAGATAATATTTCTGTGCTTATCAATAATAGCATTGATTCCATTTTGAAAAAAATGTTCATTTTTCCTCAGAGACTTTTGATTGTCTTCTCCTTCTATGTAGCCTTGAGCAATACATTTACAATTCATTAGGAATTTAAATACATGTATTTTATCCTTTTAAATCTTACTTGATTTTCTTTTCAGATATTAACCATATAAAAAATCAAATAAATAGCTTACTCTTTGTTAAGAAAGTATGTGATTCAAGAATACTGAGACTACAGTCAGGAAAAGTAAGTATAGTTCATGTTTTGCAATTATACCTAAACATCTGAGCCAATTATGATACTTGATTTTCTAAATCAAATAATAGAGCTCAGTGTTATCAGAATCTTTTGCATTGTTTTCAATAGTTAATGAATATTAGTAGTTTGAATTTGTCAGGTTAGTTCTCATATCATATCAGTCTAAAAAAGATATTAGTTTTGCTATATTTCAATTGCTACTGAACTAAGATCTTGGCTCAAGATAAAGAATCTATTGCCAATCTATTATCAAACAAATTTTTAAATTGTACATGTAAATTACATAGTTAACTTTATGAATGTCTGTACCTAAAATCTTATGAGAAGACATCGTCCTTGATTTTGATATATAGCAAAAATAAGCTATGTTGTATAAATATTGCATATCCATGTCTATTAATGTATTGTACCTTTATTCAGGAAATAGATACTGTGAAACTGGCTGCAAATTTTGGAAAACTTTGCACAGTCCCTCTGGACAACATTCTAGTAAACAATGTTGCACTACAGTTTTTTATGGGTAAGAAAACAGTAGTTGGAAATGAATATATATTGCATGATTAAAATTATAGTACTGTAATAGGATGCTATATAAATGGGTATGTATTTACCTAAAAATGAATAAAGATAACTGATATGAGGACTTTTTTTGATCCCATCTATTTTAGAAGGTTTGCTTTTTTATACACCAAATCAATTTAATGAACAGACAGCTGTTTCTCTTTCCCAAATATCCACACAGTTAAATAAGATCTAGGCCAAAGAAATGTAAACAAATTATATCATTAACTCTATTTAGGGTAAGTTTAATATTTTATGCTTCATTTTATGATGAAGTTTAAATGGTATTTAAAGGTATTTCCTCCATTAAAAAATATCAAGCAAAATAAATCAACCTATTGAGATTTGCATTAAGCTCTATATGGTGGTTACTGTTTAAAAAATATCTATTTTGAACACACGTCAGTGAATCTGAATATGCATGAAGTCATAAAATACTTCGTTTTCAGTTCAGAAAAAAGTTGTTTTACTTGTGGTATTCTGTGGAAATATTTTTGAGTTGTCTGCATTATCTCAATATAAAAATTGAATAGCTTGAATGTTTCAATGTTTTATCAGGTCACTTCTTAAAATCTCATGTTGTAGCTTTTGAAAGCAGTGGAAATTTAGAAGAAATTCTGCTCTTTTGCTTACCACTCAAAGGTCACAAGAATAATTAATCTGGCAAATATGTCACTTTTCTTTTAATTATTTCTTCCAGAAGAAGCTGCCTGAAGATTAGGTAATCAGGAAAAATATGAAACCTAGGCAGTCCACTGGCAAATTAGGGTTTCTTCAATACTGGAACAATTGAGGGTTTTTTATATGCTTGCCTAAACTTTGTAGACACTCCACTCCATTACTTATTTACTAGATTCATCTAGCAGTTTTAGCAAAGCAAGGAGATATTTAAGGCATATTCTGGTTACTATAATTTAAAAAAATACTTTCAGCTTATTGGAATGAGAATATGTAGCCATATGTAGCCATGTAACATTACTGTTGTTTCATTAGCTACCATGTGTTTCCAGGGTCAATACAGGTAATCCTTGAGGTACAACAATTCATTCAATTAATCTTCAAAGTTACAATGTACACCCCAAATGCTAAATAGGAATCCGTTTTCGAAGTTATAAATTTTTCAGGCCCACCCACCTCGGTTATTTGTTCTTATGACCAACTACAGATGCTGCAGCACACCCTGTTTCTTATTTCCCTCCCATCTTGCCTGGCCAAGTACTCTGTGGTCCCAAGAACCAGCATTTCGGCCTGCTTTGCCAATATGCTGGGTTCTATGTGTTCCTTCCTATCCCCACTCCCTCATCACCATTTGCTTGCTCAGGAAGTCAGTGGAGAAAAGGCTGCTCCCTCGCTGGGCCACATGGCATAATCAAGAAAAAGAAATCCGATCTCTTTTGTTTCCATGATAATCCTTTTTCCCCGGACAGCATAAACCACTACGATATCTTCTTAGCCCCACCAGCATAAGACTTGTGCCAGGGGAGTTAAGATGAAATTGAAGTACCATATTTTTCGCTCCATAAGATGTGCTCCCCAAAAAAAAAAAGTGGATGGAAATGTCTGTGCATTATAGGGAGCAAAAAATACGGGTCATGGCAGTTTTACAGTGCTGAACCCCACCTCTTCTCTCTTTGTCATTCCCATTTTCATCCTCTAAACTTAGGTGTATCTTATAGTCAGGTGCATTTTATAGTGCAAAAAATACAGTAGTTTATGCTGGCCAGAGACTAAAGGATTGGAATGGAAGGAAAATGGATTGGAATGGAAAATCGGGTTCTTCTTCTTGATTATGCCACATAGAGAGCGGTCTCTTTGCTGACTTCCTGAGCAAATGGTGATGGGGTGGGGTATGGAGGAGGCCTATAGGCTTTGGGGAAACCAAGGGGCAGGAGACAGAGCATGGGATATCTTAAAAAGTGGAGGGAAGGCCTCCTGGGAGTGGCTGTGCCTGCACTAAGCCTCCCTCAGTTTTTCCCATCCCTGAGTCACCCCATGTTCTGTCTAACGTGCATTCGTTTAACAAATGCATTGGGGAAAGCAGGAACAGGGAGATCATTAGGTGCTTCATTTAACAATAGTCCCCATAGACCAGCAACTGGGTATCTGGATTTCCAGATAGACTCTATTTAATCAGTTCAAATAAATAGAAAATGCCTGCTGAAAGATGTCTGCTATGATGGCACCGGAGAAATCATAGAAAAAGTTCTATGAAGTCCTTCTCTTGATAGAGCCTGTTCCCAGAAGCAATGATATCTATTATTCTTAGAATTTTGCAAATGTTCATTAACACCTGATTGTTTCATAACTTCTTTGGAGTGATTTCAGCAGTAAACTGTTTTTTTTTTTTAAGTTGTTACATTTTATGTAATATTTTAAAGATATCTTTGTGTTGGTTTATTGTAAATTTGTATTAATCTAATTGTACACTGCTTATAATGTGCAGATTGAAACATTGTATAAACATAGCAAAAGACAATACTACATCTTTCTGGAGCCATAGAAACAGAAGGGTCCCTAAATGGTGATGTGCATTTACATCTAAAATATGTAATAGTACACAACAAAGAAAATCAGTCATATGCAAAAGATGACTTCTTTCGTTTCAAGGCCCAAATAACATAATATGCCATGGTAGTACAGTGGTTAGAATGCAGGATTTGTAGGCTAACTCTGCCCACTGCCAGGAGTTCAAACCTGACCAGTCAAGATTGACTCAATCTTCTATCTTCCGAGGTCAGTAAAATGAGGATTCAGATTGTAGAAGGCAATCTAAAGCACTGTGGAGCAAATGTAAGTCTAAGTGCTTTTTAATAGTTGTGTGCAATCCCTGTTAGAAAACATTGCTTCAGAACAACTGTGAATGCAATTGGCATTTTTTTAAAAAAGAAAGGATTCCATCAATTGTTTTAAATATAACCATTATAATATGATTTAATTGTTTATTTAATTACTTGATTTGATTTGTATAACTTCCTATTTCATTTTCATGACTCTAGGCAACTGGTATAATCAAAACAACCAAACAGGCATAATTGAAAATAAATCATTGTTATTTTTGTTTAGATTACATGCAGCAGATGGGAGGTCAAGCACATCTCTTTTTCTGGATAACAGTAGAAGGATACAGGGTTACAGCTCAAAAACAGCTAGAAGTATTGTTGAACCATCAGAAGGATGGAATGCATCAAACAACACAAACGAAAGGTCTGTTAAGAACAGCTGCAGTTGGAATATATGAACAGTATTTATCAGAAAAGGTAAGAATTGATTCTTTTAAAACAAAAATGATGTTTTATAAAACATCTATCTACAAACAGACTTGTAGAAGTAAATAATTTGAAAAATTTCAGAAAATTAAACAGAATCAAATGCACTGAATACAAAATTCAATGAATTTCAAAGCAGTTTGAGTACTTAGATATCACTCTAAAACTAATCAAAAGGTAGTGAAATCTGCCATACTAGGCACTAAACATCGTAATAATAAAAAGAATCACAGTTGTAGGAATATATTACAGGTAGTCTTCAACTTAAAATTGTTTGTTTAGTTGTCAAAGTTACAGTGGCACTAAAAAAAAGTAACATGACCATTTTTCACATTTACGACTCTTGCAGCAACCCCATGTTCACATGATCAAAAGTTGGATGCTTGGCAGTTGGCTCATATTTATAATGGTTGCAATGTCCCAGAGTCATGCAATAACTTTTTGTGACCTTCTCACAAATAATGTCAATGGAGAAAACATATTAACTTAACAATCATGTTACTAACTTAACTGCAGTGATTCACTTAACTATGGCAAGAAAGGTTGTAAAATGGGACAAAACTCATGGTCGTAAGTCGAGGGATAAATTTGTAGGAAAACTAATCTTGAATGGATATAAAATTGAACATATAAAATATATAGGGTAACCTATGTATACCAGAATCTATAGTAACTACAAAGTACATAAAACAGTACAATTGTTGTACTGTTGTGACTATTAAACATCTAGCCTAAACTAGAAAACACAGGTGACAAGCAATGAACTGCTGTGTTAAAAGAAATAAAGGAGCTTAGGAGAAATATTATTGCAAAGCTTAGTAAGAAAGATCAGTTTGAGGAGGAAAACAATTATTGATAACATTATGAAGAAATCAGAAACTTCCTGTTCTTACTGCCACGCAAAATTTTGCCATATTTTATAGAGAAGATTTCTTGTCAGAAAATAGCAAAGAATTGTAGAAATGTCTAGGATGATCTGGAAAGCAGTAGTGTGATATATGTACTTTCCACATGGTTAACATATTGACAAGCAAGTAACACATGCTCACTTGTTTCTATCTTCCCATCTCCATTGATACACAATCATTTAGGATTTTGGAGTTTTTTAATATGAAGGGGGCACCACATCTTGCCAGGATGAAGGTTATCCCATGATTTGAATAAACTAAATGTATAAGCTAGTTTTAAACACTCACATATATAAAAATGGCTTAGTAGAAAAAACTATAGTCACATGACTTACAAATATCACAATAATAAATATTTCTATAATTAATGGAGAAGTCCATGTATGCTGGATAACTATATCATAGCCAAATATCAGTTCATTTTTCCAAAAACCTTGAAATGCTTAACTGCAAAAAAAGCCTGGTAAATATATATATAAATAAATGGTTATTTCTATTTTTAGAATTCAGATTGCCTTTATATTTGTTTTCATTGTATATTTAAAAATTCAGTCAGAGAATTCTAAATCTTAAGTGTAAAGTTGTAGGTGTTTAAACTATCTTTTTACTTCTCCTTATCCCATCCCTATGTAATTATTTCAATTTGTCACTTGTAAGTATTCTTTCCAATAACTCAAAATGAAATAATATAATTTTTATGAATAAATTGCACTACTTGATTCTTTGCTTTTATTAAAATAAATGATAGTTTTTGTAGTTCTCTAGCTTTATTTTATCTTTAATAATCACTAATTTTAATTTTTACAAATAAATGAATTAAAATAAAAACTAAAATTATTTAATTCTCTATGGCAGGCTTCTCCAAGAATTAATATTGATGATCCATTAGTAGCGAAACTGGGAGAAAAGTTGAACAATGAGGACCCAACTCCTGAAATTTTTGATCAGATTCAAAGAAAGGTGAACTGTTTTATTCTTATTAACTAATCTGACTGTATATCTGTCAATATTTATGACTTTTTGTTGATTTCTAGACTGAAATGTAGAAGAATAATGCAAATACTTATTGCATTATTTACATGCACCTTTATAAAACAAGATGCTTTATTATTTAGATTACCTATTTTGCATAATATTAAAGCTTTAATTTCATTAAGGTATATGAATTGATGTTGCAAGACGAAAGATTCTATCCTTCATTCAAACAACATGCACTTTATGTACGAATGCTTGCTGAGCTAGATATGCTAAAGGATCCTAGTTTCAGAGGATCAGATGATGGTGAAGGGGGTAAGTTGACCACATGCAGTACCTGTAAGTATAAGTATATATACCAGTAAGTAGGTAGGAAATAATTTTTTCTTATCAGATAGTATTTAACTCATTTTTTTGCCTAGAGGCTTATGTAGATGCACTAAAAATGATTTGGGGAAAGTCTGTATACCTCTACGTATAAGAATTTGGAAGATTCCATTTTTTGGCATAATTTGTTTGCATTGTTGCTGTTCTATTGCAAATTTCCACAGTAACTGGGTAGTGTGCATGCTTTGATTCTGAAAGAGTGGTTCATATCCCATAGGTGTGAATTTGCTAATCATTAAAGGAATATGATTATTTTCATACTTATACAAGAATCTGAAAAACATGTTCCTTCTTTAAGAATAACTTTTAGGAGTAAAATTAAATATGTCCTCTTTAAGTTTATGCAGAAACTCTTAATGTATAACACTGTTGTCTCTTTAGAAGTAAATGTATTTTTACTGTTATAAACAAAATATATGCTTGGCTACCTCCTAGTGGCCTATGTTGACAATAGCATAAATTTTTATTTAAGTTTTAGCAGTCAGCAGAGCTAAGATTCCTTGCTAGTAATTAATTTAATTCGTTCCAACTTATTTAAAATAATGGATGGAAATTTCACTATTTCTTTTTAAATTTTGTAATATTATTGTGACTACAGAATTGTAATACCTTGGCTTTTTCTTTTTTTTATAATGATCTTAAATTGTAATAAAGTTTAGATCCTAGTGTGTTAAATAGTAAGATTATCCATTATAGAGAAATTTGTATATAGCTGTTTATATTTTTAAACACAGCAGGGAGCAGTCATAATACCTTCAATTCTAAAAAACAGGAGAATGAAGTGTGATTAAAAGCAATATCATAATTGAGGTGTTATAATACTTAATATCTAGGCAGTGTCCTAAATTCATTCTCAGTTCAAGCTTTCCATTTCTTATCATTACTTATCATTACTCTCATTACTTAACTGGCAACAAATTAAATGGATTTAAGGTGGAAAAAAACATGGTGATTAACTAGTTAATATTTTAATGTATTAACCAGTTAATCACTATCATTTTTTCATCCTGAATCCATATATTTTATGTGTGTACATAATTCTAAATTATAGCTTTAATGTGTATTTCCATTGTATGGCTTTTTATTAAAAACATTCTCTTTACACAGAATCATTTAATGGATCTCCTACAGGCAGCATTAATTTGGTAGGTGTGTTTTTCAACATTATAGAAGTTCAAAATATTACTTGTTTATTTAAGATAAGAGCAACCAAAGCAAAAATGACACTATAAAGAAAATTTTATAATTTTTTAAAAGCTTAATATATTGATGTTTGTTTAAAGAAGTGAAAGTATGTGTATATAAATAAGTGAGAAAAGGGGCCACATTTGATTTGATCTGTTTGGTCATCCTGGTCTTCATATACCAGAAAGAGTGGTTATCAATAAAAGAATTACTTTCCATTTATCTATTCTTTGTTGTTGTTTTTTAAAAATCTCTGAATCTTAAATAGGTAAATAGTAAGCACTTTTGCAAATTCTCCGTTTGCACAAAAAGGTGGCAGGTAATATATTTTAATTAGAATTTTAAGCTTTAATGGTTTTCATTATGACATTGGTAAAAGAAATGGTGAACAAATAATAGTTAAGAATATATAGTTTTGTTTTTGAGATTATTTTATTTTAAAAGTAGTTAAGCAGTTAAGTAGCTAGTTACAGAAAAATGTGCAGTTAAAGGCAAAAGAACAAAATATACATTGCAATATTTAAAAAACTAATAGTATCAGAATATTAAAAAGCATCCGTAAAAAAAGGTAAAACTCACAACAACGTTAACAAGTTCTCAAAATCCAGAAAGAATAAAAATGTCTCTGTTAAATATCAGAAAACAGAAATGATAGTACTAGGTATACCTAATTCGGATGAAATTCCAAAGTTAGAAGATTGCATTGAAAAAACAGCTTTGTGCAATAATATTTCTGGAATATAAATAATAACTGGCTTTCCCTTCACCCACTAGTCACTGGATGATCTTTCAAATGTCTCTGCTGATGAGTCGATACAACTACATGCATGCATTTCAGATACTGGTGAGTTTAGTATGGGAATTTATCTTTTTATGAAAAGGTAAAGTAACTGTAACTGATTACTCTTAGAATTAACTATTTGTTTAATATAATTTTTATCTATTATCATTGTTTTCTTGATATTATTATGCAGAAAATCCCAGAAGACTTACATAAAAGACTTATTATATATTTAAGATTAATTTTCCATTTACATCTAATAAAAATTCCTGTCTTCTTATCCTTTTCCATGTATCATTAGAGAGTTCAATTTCATATCTGTGGTTCTTTCATTCTCTGAACCTATTTTTTTTACCTGTGATATTGTTTTCTTTCCTTCAATCAATCATTCTATAAAATCAAATAAAGAATTAATAACAATTGTATTGGAATATGCTAAAAATACAACAATGCATACAACAATATGCATTGTTGTCCCAAATTATGGATTCTGCTAACATCTGATGCATATCACCTAGCTCAGTGCTAAATCACCTTTCAAACAAGCATTAGTAGTCTTTGAGGTCCGCCAGATCATTCATTTCAATCTACCTTCTAGAAAATACGCAGCTCTGTTTCAAAATTATGAATTCTATAGAAATCACCCAGTCATTTGTCCTTATGAATGACTGTAGAATTCTTCTGTTAAATGCTTAACTTTGCAAAAACACTGCACATATATATCGATTCCTTCCCCCATCCTGCCCTGGCAAGTCCCCAAAGGTAATAAGTTTTGCCTTGCACCATTGAATACAGGACATAGGTGGTGTCATATATCTCCCCCTCTGTCAGTCTTAATGTAGATGGCTTCTTTAATCCTTCTTTCAAACCAGCATTCTGTCCAAATTCTGGTTTTGAA
Source organism: Pseudonaja textilis (assembly GCF_049901715.1). Taxonomy (NCBI): domain Eukaryota; kingdom Metazoa; phylum Chordata; class Lepidosauria; order Squamata; family Elapidae; genus Pseudonaja; species Pseudonaja textilis. The sequence continues at coordinate 34,662,641 of NC_142008.1, read as the reverse complement.
AGAGGGATCAAAGAAGCTATCTATATTAAGATTGAACAGACTTCTCTTAACCAAGAGGTAGGAACAAACATCATCATCCCTGTTTACAACACAGTCCTTTCAACACTTCCAAGAAGGTTCCACACCCATTTGCACTAATCAGGTGACCTTGAGGGTTAAACCTTCGATGACTCTCAAAAAGTGCTAACAACCAAATAATTGCAAGGAGTTTAAATCTTTCATCCTCCACCATTAAGTCAGAACTGAAAAAGCTTCTTGGATGAGAAGTGAAACATCTTTAAGGGAAAAAAAGTCCAATTGCCTTTTGAAAGCATCTTTGAGTCAACCTACTGAAGGTTTCCAACTTGACTAGATAGTAATTTTGTGCAAGAGATTATTAAATATGGCTAGAAAAAGTTGAGCTTCCATTACAACAAATTATATAAATATCATTAATTCAGCTTGATTAACATTTATCTTATATAGATGAAGTGTAACATGAAAGTTTAATTAATTTGAATAAAAAAGTATTTTCTATTTTCCTTGCATCTCTGAGATGAGGAAGGAAAGTTAAGTTCCAGAAATTTATTTAAGCTTTTTCTTGTAACAGTAAATAATATGTATGTATATACATATAATACCCATCACATCAATTCCTTTTGAGATAAATAGGAAAAAAAAAGAGTAACAGTAAAGAAGAATTTCATGCAGCTTGCATGTCCATATTGATTTGACTTCTCTCATTTTCAACAGCTTTTCATTTCATCTCTCTTCCACTATTCTGTCTTTCTTTTCGCCTATCCATTATTGTTTGTTTTAATTGATAGTCTATGCTGATTATGACCCATATACTATGGCAGGAGTTTGTAATGACCATGGGAGGACATATGCATTATATACTATAACTGTTCAACGTCGAACTGCGACTGCTAATGATGAATGGAAAACATATCGCCGCTACAGTGATTTCCATGACTTCCATATGAGAATTACTGAACAGGTAATTTGAAATTATCTTGGTTTGTTTACTTTTTGAGAAAAATATTGATTAATTGAAATTAGCAATGGATAAATTTCATTTTACTTGCTTGAAATCAACTGATTTTGATTTATTTTATTCTTAAAACCATTTGACAGTATCCTCATTACACATTGAAACTGAAACTAACTGAAACTAATTGGAACCTGATCAAATTTGCATACCAGACTTTCTGATTCCAAATTCAACTGTTATTATTTTTTTAATCTTTTATAACCCACGTACATTCACTTCTTGCAGATATATATATATATATATTACAAACAATTACAAAATATTTCTTAATTGCGTTACTCTAGAAAGGAATATTGACACAATTTTGAAGGTTGACACAACTGAATGTTCCTACATGTAGAAAATCTTGTTAGCATATATGAAAAAAAGAGACTGGGCAAACATCTCTTCTTTTGATAGCTAATTTAAATACTGAGAAAATTTATACTGATGTGTTGTTACTCAAATCTGTGCCTTCAATATAGAGAGGTCGAGTCCAGAAACTGGTGATTATAAATTCCAGGTATAACTAGCCATCAATGTAAATATAATGTTTTATCAAAGTTAATTCTAGTAAACAAGGAAAGCAGCCTAAGAGATTGGGGGAAGACTTTCTAGCTGAGTAGACAAATACTTTAATCATGGTGAAGAAAGTAGCAGTGTGGAATCTATATTGGTTATGACATTTGCTTATTTATTAAATGTAAATGCCACCTAGCTCTGAGCAATTCTGTGTAGTGATGTCTTTCTGAAATTGATTAGTAATACTCTCTTTTGCTGAAATGCTACAACATGTGTGTGTATTTAGAATGAACTGCCACATCTATTTTTTTAGTTTGAAAACTTAGGAAATTTATTGAAGCTTCCTGGTAAAAAAACATTCAACAATATGGATAGAGATTTTTTAGAAAAAAGGAAGAAAGATTTAAATTCATACTTACAGGTATGTTCTCATATTCGGATTCTTAATTAAAGATGAGTGAATTTTTTAAAATTTCCCGACTCCATTTGACTTATAGGAAAATGCAGTTAACTGTATAGGTAATTTAGGATAGCATGCTTTGGGTATTACATAAATATAATTATGTACCCTATATAATATTTAAAATGCTTTGGTATTACATAAATATAATTATGTACCCTATTTAATATTTTAAAAATACTTCAGGCCTCATTTAATGTCCATTCATTAATGACTGAAGTTATGGTAGCACTGAACAAAGGGTATTTGCAATACGCCCTTATGGTTGAGGCCTGTAATGACCCGAGGTGTGGCACAAAGGCAACACAGTCAGACAATCAATAGGAGTCCCTTTATTAGCTCCAACTTTGCCCCCAATGTCCTAGTTACCTTCTGGTCTGGAGAAAAACTCTCCCAGGAACAGCCTTTGGCTGCAGAGATTCAAGTCCAAAATGTTATCAATAGAAACTTTTACTATAAGTCCAATCAAGGCAAGATGAGCTAATTAATCTGATAGGGCAAGATAAGGAATTTTAGAAGTGAAGGAAGGGCAGTAAATCAACCCAGTTGGAAGTAATGCCAGGAACTCATAACCACAATCAACACAAGATAAACTCACGTTTAGTCCCAGAAAACACCGCTCTCAGCTTTCAACTCTCTTCCCAGGAGTGCCTAATGAAGGGAATCTGGGTCCTTTCCTCCCCCGTAAGCCACATAACCCACATTGCTTTCTTCTCCATTCTTCCCTGCATGCCCTAGGATGAAGGGGGGGTGGGCCTGGGTCTTCCTCTGCACTGCCTCTCCCTTGTTCTACCTCTCACCTTCTCTGCCTAGCTGGACTTTGCTCTTCTCCAGTTTCCTCCACAGCCAACGGAGCTATACTCCTGCTCCCTGTCAGCTGTTCATCTTCTTCCTTTCTTATTGCAATGTTCCCAATAATCACATGATCACAATTTGGGTGCCCTGCAACCAAGTCACAGCTATAATATAACAGTATCCCTTGGTCATATGACTGCCATTTGACACTTTAACTGCCAGCTTCCAATAGTCAATAGGGAAGATGGCTGGGGATCACAAGTAGTGATCACTTGATCATGAAATGCTATAACTGCCTGGAACTTGCCTAATAGCAGCAATTGGGACTGCCAGAACTGTCATTGTTTGTGTGGTGATATGATGTTGTATCTTCACTCATGTTACTTAGCAGTGGAGTTCCTGTTACCACATCATTGGTAAAGACCACCTGTTTGGCTGTTTGAAGACTGGCATATTAAATTAGTTCACTTCCAGATGGAATCAAGCTACACTTACCACACAGAACTAATTGTTCTTAAAATTAGTGTGGAGTGTGCGTCTTTGGCAATGGAAAGCTGAGTGGGATGGGTAAAATTGTTCAACAATAATTCAATAATTCACGACACTTGTGTAGGACTTTGGGCAATACAAAATAGATACTGTAAATTGATTTAAATAAATGTATATTTTCCTTGTTTTAATTTCAGACCAAAATATTTATCTTTCTAAATGTAATTTGCATGTTTTACTTACTAGCTATTGTTAACACCCGAAGTGATGAAAGCTTATCCAGCTTTAGCACACTATGTATATGATTTCTTGGAAAACAAGGCATACAATAAAGAGAAAGGAGATTTTGCTCGGAAGGTAAGATGTATATAATTTAGATTATATTATATGATTACATAATATGATCAGAACTTAATGAAGAATAAATAATTTAGTCTGTTTTCATTTCATCAAAACTCTATGATACAGCCTTTTAATCAATATGATGTAGTTAATATATGAATTTGTTAGTTTGTATAAAAACAGTCTGAAAATAAGATTTCGGAATAGAACTGTTGTTATTCTCAGAGAACCAATTTTTCAATATAGAATCTTTGTAGTAGAATATTTTCTTTTGAAGAAATATGTAGAAGGTGTGGTTTATTCTAAACTTTATTCTAAAATGTAGTGTTTTTAAACATTTTAAGATTTCTGTTCTTTGATCTACCTTTAAATCTGCTGATCATTTCAGGCATCACTTGCTTTATAGTTTCCATTTGTCTGCTCTAAAGAGAGAATGCATGTCTCCTGCTGAACTTGCTTTCTGAGGCTGTGTAACATCAAAGAATCAAAGCACAGCTTTTTTTTCTTATACAGCCCTTTTCAACAGTTGGGGCAAAGTAAATTCCTTTGCAGATTTTTTGCATGGGTATCTTTTTTTGCCATGACCGTTCTTTTTAATAAATTATGCATAAAAGGCAATATTTAAAATTTAATTGAAGATTTAATTAATAGCAATTCTAAAAAATATTTCAATAACAGTAGCTTCCAATAAATGGAGTTGTTTGGTTCCTTTTAAAACCTTTATGGAATTAAGCAATAAAAATGTTTTTGTGTTATCACTCACTGGCTTTATTTGTTGGACAAGAAGAGACCAATAATTCCTTTGAGAGTAGGCTGACGACTATGTCTTGCAAAAATTTCCTATGTCTTCCAAAATGGTAAGCTTCTGCTTGAAATTGTAACAAAAGTAATATTTTTAAAAATTCATTGCAGACATTTCACAAATTTCATAAATAGTGTTTCAGTTAGTTTATTATATGTGTTAATTTAAATGATGTTTAAAGTAGTTAACCTTATAAGGCATTTAATGACACTAAAATTTAATAAACCCGTAACTTTTTAAGCATCAACATTTTTGCATTAATAAGAAAAAAACATATCATTTGCTTTCTGATTTATAGAAGGCTTTTCTAAAGTTATGTGCCCTAATTGTAATATCTCTTTATTTCTTGTTTTTTACCTAAATTAACTCAAAAAAGGTAGAAACATTCAGAGCAAAGCTTCCATATCGGAAGCACATATGAGAAAAAGTTATCTTTTGAATGTTCTACTTCTTGGCTGCTTGCAGTTTGATAAATTCAAGTTGACACAAAATAATTTTGGAGATTAAAAAATAGACATTGTATTTCCCTAAATTATGAGGCAGTATTCCCTTTAATTTTACAGTCACTTCATGTATTTGAATCAATTGTAGTTTTTGGACAGTCACTGGCAGCCTACTTATACCTCACTGCAAGAACTGAACTAAATTACATGGGTTGACTTGGCTTAATTGTCCCAGGAAAAGAAGCATATGATGAATCAACTCATCGAAAACAAAGTGGTATACTCCACAAAATTTTTGAAAATTTCCATTTGAAAAATCTAAATCTTCTTCCAAACTATAATTGGCTAGCTTTAATGTATATTTTATACTGTATTTTTCAAACCTTATATTTCTTTCTTTCAAGTGCTTGCATACAGGTACTCCTCAATTTGTCACCACAGTTGGGACTGGAATTTTGTCATTGAGTTAAGCAACCATTAAGTGAGATATCATGTGACTACCCATGTGATTTCTTTGCTTAACAACCACAATCTCAGCATTCCCAATTGTAGTCATTAAGGAATTATGCAGTTCATTAAGTTGATGGAATTGCAAACAGGGCATACTTTGGAAGGTTCCACTCATTAGCTGAAAATGCTTGCTGTCAACATGCAAGCTGTCCCCAAATGAAGAGAAGTAGTCTCTTGGATGTGGCCCACCTAAGGCCTTCCAAGGCCTGCCAACACACCTGAGGCACATTTGTGCTCCTTACTTTACTGCACTTACTACCCTCTGCTTGGATTTCAGCTTCCTTTTATCTATATCTATGTGAGCAAAGTTTTGCAACAGCCAGAAGCACTGTATAGGCCACCCTCTCCAAGGCAGTTATGATTCTGAACTGCTGTCAAACTAACTATTGGAAGTCAGGACTACCTGTGTACAACATGCTTGCATTTATCTTAACTACTATACTATGTCTTGTCCAAGCTGCATGGTTGAGAAACTCTTATGCCTGTTGTCTAGATTTCTATAACTAATGTATTGTACATTTGAAAATGTGGCCACTCTTTTCCATATTTGGAGTGGCAAAGTAATTTCATAAATGAACAGATCAAGAGACTCAGTAGGTTCTAGATACTTGAAAATGAAATGCAGAACTGAACAGAATACATGCAGATAAATGAATAATACATATAATGCTTTACTATAAACATCAGATAATTCTAACATTAGCATTCTGATTTAATAGTATTCTGAAAAATTCAGCTGATGTCATAACACATAGCATAGAATGCTTACTTGAAAGACCACCTGCGTCCAATAACATGTTTCCAGCCAATTCTATTTTTCAGGGTTGGTGCATTATGGTTTCCTTTAATTAAACAATGTCATTTATTGAGACCTTGGAAGCACATCTCCTCTGTAGCAGTCCCTTCCCTTTGGAAGGTGACTCCAAGGCTGCTTCCGACATCTGGTAGCTGTTGTTTAGAAAATCCATGAAGTCAGAAAGAGAGAGAGCTTTAAACTTTATCACATTTGCTATCTCTTAATTTTTATTTATTTTATTGTAATTTCTTTATTTGATTGTTAGGAGTTGTCCAAGTTGTTAAGAATTGGGCAGCATAAAGGTTTAATGATTCATTGCATAGTCAGCCCGATGTTTAGATGGATTTCAAATTTTTATCCTCATATTGAGTCCTTCCCAAGAACCTAGAATAGGCAGATGTTGCTGTTACATGCACAATTATGTGAAATCACAGCTGTCACTTCTTTAACAGACATGAGCCTTCATATCCATAAAGTTCTTCCCCAGAACCTAGGATGTAGAAGCAGTTTAGAATACACGCCAATCCGAGCATCCAATTCAAATGTTCCTTTTGTAATTCTAGATGGAAATTTTGTCAATGCACAGATTTGTTAAGTGGTAGTATTATTTATGATTATCATATTATGGACATCCTGTATGACAGATAAAATAGGCAATGACAACTATGGAGAATTAATTCTAAAATTATATTTTGCTTTCCTTCTTACCAGTGTTCTCTATATAGATCTGCCATTACTTACTACTATATGAATATCCTCTTGCATGAATATATAAATGTAAAATATGCATACAGTACAGAATTTGTCTGCGTTAAAATTTTCCTCATCCCAGTTATTGTATGAGAACTAATAGGCTAATTAGCCTTTATGATTCACAATTTCCCTTTTAATTTTCTGCCAACTTTCCAGAACACCCCTTTTATTTTATTGGGTTTTTAAAAAACCATCTGTTTATGATGCTATGAGCTATGATGTGGAAAGTTTCTACTAAAGAGGAAAATGGAGCTTCTATGGTTGGTGCAAATAACTCATTGGCTTCCAACTATTTGGCATCAGTTGAAAACTTTGCTTGGTAGCATAGCAAAACCCACATTTTGCCCTAAGAAATTTGCTGTCAGAATGTAGATTTGAGAATTGAATATAGAACAAAGAACAAAGAAGGAAATGTATCTGATGCAGTAATGCTCACTTCGAGTATGTGATTAGGATGTTTTATATTCAAAATAATTGAATATGAATGCTTTATATTTATACCATGTATTATTTTACTAATGATTTTGTGTTACTAGTCTCCAAAATAGTGTGATGTTTTCCAACATGCATTATTGGATGACTGCAATCATGTCCTCATAGATTTCTGCAAGCGTGGTAAATGTTTTCCTCTTCAGGTGGACACATTTGTAAATCCACTGCGTAACTCTATGAGAAATGTTTCAAATGCTGTCAAGTCCATCCCTGACAGCTTCACAGAGGGGATGACAAAAATGTCAGACAACATGGGCAAAATATCAGAAAGATTGGGACAAGATATAAAGCAATCATTTTTCAAGGTAAGAATGTACTAAATAAGACAACACAGTTTGTACTGTTTCGGGTTACTTCGGTTAAACAAATAAGAACAGAGCAGGTGAAAAGTTGAATGTGCTAATAATTGGTAAAATACTAGTAAAATATTTTATTGGAGGACTGAAAATATAATAAATTACCCCAAGAAGAAGCAGACCTGAAGATTAAAACAGTTTTTGAAATTATTATAAAATAGAAGATGCATCTGGGAAATCTATTAAGATATTCAAAAGAAATCTGCTGTAGGAACATAATGGTCTACCATATGAACCTTATTTTTTGAGTTGTCTGATGTTCTGTATAATACTTGAGTTCATACATTAAATGTTTATTTTAAATATTGTACCTTATTAATAATAAAAACACTAAGAATTTATTTGTTATTATTCCCCAATAACACAAGTAAATTCCAAATTTATGTTTTCTACTCCTAATAACCTATCTTTTTTCTTTAAATGAATTACAAAGTTAGTTATTTATGCTCTGCCTTTCATTCAGAATCTCATCATTTTTTTAAAAAATTACTGAAGTTGTAAAAAAAGGTTGAATAGGAAAAAATTATCTGGAAAAATGAATTTTATTAATAAAATTATGCCTTATATTAGCTACTTAATCACTCTGAGTTCACAGGTTAAGAAAAAATAAAGAAGAAAGCAGGGATAAAATAGAAGGAAAATAATTATTTTTAGCAGTGCAGGTATAATAATAAGGTATATTTCTGGTCAATTCTGCCATCCATCTCTCTTCATCTCAAGTACCATGATACCAGATTCTCAGAGATTCTCAGGTTTTAGCTGCAGCCCTTGAATACCTGATTTGCCTGTAAGGAAACCATTCCCATTTGTTATTTAATTGTGAAATCCATATTTTCATTTGTGAGACAGTTGGCATCAGTAGTCATCTCTTCTTAGATGACCGGTATGAAATCTTATTAATGCAGTTACACCTGAAGGGGGAATTAGATTTATTGCTTACATTCTATTCCCTTTGCTTCATAGTGACATGCCTGCCATAGCTGCTTAGTCTAGTTACTGGGGTAGTAATGGAATACCCCAAACTAGTGATACTGAGAATTTCAAACTGCCTTTTCTGGGCAGGGCTTTTGGAAGAGCTGAGAAGCCTGAACTGTCTAGCAACCATGGGCTTAACCAACTTATTGAGAGTCCAATGTATCTAAGTGATCCAGGCTAAGTGAACAGATACAATCTGGAAGTGGAGGGAATCAAGCATAGCCCATTTTCATGGACAGATCATTATGTGATTGCTATTTACAATGTGACCTCTTCCATTACAAAAAAGAACCTATTATGTTGGTCCTCCCCCAGTTTGTAATGGATAAAGAACTTTGACAGTTTCCTCAAGATGAGGTAGTCAGTTTGGTCAAAACTTTCCAATGGAATAAGGAAGTATTATAGTACTTGACCACATTAAATTAGAGCATCCTTTCTCTTCTCACATATACAATTACATCTTGTGTAGCAATTTCAACAATTCCTGAAGTGGGAGCTCTTGCTTATTGGAGTTATCTATTATTGCCTGAATAATCACATTTCATGAAAATGTAGTCGCTGAAAGCTTTTCAAGAATAACTCCATGTACATTGTATTAGAGTAATCCAAATGGAAGGTGAGTCACCTGTGCTTAACATTTGGATTACTTTAGTACAGTCTAAATGGGGTTACCCTTGAAAAGCTTTCAGCACCTACATTGATATAAAATGTGACTACTCAGGCAATAGATAACTCCAGTGCTTCAGAAGCTTCATGGTTCCAAGCCAGATTCTGATACAAATCAGGTTCTAGATGTCTTGTTAAGGCCCTACTTAGCTATAGACATAGGGATCTGAGGAATGCCAGATCTTATATGTATCTGTCCATTCAATCAGGTCAAATAGAGTCAGCTTCTTCATGTCCTGTGTACATAAGAAAGCCATCTAACAAAATCTTGGAAGTGGGCATTTTTCCATGGCTGTTCCTATATTTGGATTTTTTCCTCATGGAAACTGGTCTGTATATCCACTCTGGATTGAACTGAGCAGTTAAACCAAACCCAGTTAAACCTGATTAATTCCCGGCATAGGGTATTTTGTATTGAAGTGTGGAACTTGGCATATTACATTCCTTTTTAGAACATAATTTTGATTCCTTATATGGTTTATTTCATTTGTAAGTTTGTTATTTTGAAGATAAATATGTTTTTGGTGATCATTGCTAGCTTCCAGTACAATTGAGAACCAACAGCATAGAGATTAATTAAATAATATCTGCTACTTTGGAACAACATGCTTACCATCTGAGCAACTAGTGAACTACATAGGAGCAGGTTTTTTTGTATAAAAATCTCCTTTCAATACAAGTTGGGTAGGAAATAAATGTAATAAATAAATAATTTTCATACTTTCCTGATTATAAGCATTGCTAATTACATTTGTCTTAATCTTAGTTATAACAGTTTCTGAGATAAGTTGAAACTTTTTAATATTTTATAAGCATTTATATAAATTAGAACAAAATTTTTGTGCTACACATAGATACAGATATAATATGTGGGTGTAAGTGTCTGCAAAAATATATGCAGACATATACAATTATTATAATATGATTTCTAAGTTTGTTTGGTATTTTATAGTTACTCAGTTTAGATGTTTGCTTAGGTATATTTGATACCACAAATGAATTTTAGTGAGACTTTGATTATTTAGACCAGGGGTGTCAAACTTGCATCATCATGGTGATGTCACATGATGCATCTGGTCCATAAGCCATGAGTTTGACAGCTCTGATGTAGAGGAATCATTTATAAGTTTTTTTTTTAAATAAACTACCATATAAAAAGACACCTTGATTTATTTCAAACCTCCTTTCCTGATGTAACATATTTCCATTTAATCTGTCTTGGCAGTATTTCATACTTTTTAGAAAATGATATGCTCTGTATTCAGTGCCTGAATTGTGCACTTCAGTGTAGAAATAAATAGGTTAGGCTTAATTTTTTCACAGACTAGATATACACAATTCAAATCTATACTACAATTGCTGGATGAGACACATCTGAAGTAATTTTTTTGTTTCATTTTTCTAAATAGTCTTGCTTTCATCAATCGTTTACCTATCCCTGAATAAAATACTTATTTATTCCATTTGGGCTTGTCATTGCTAACCTACCTCTGCTCTGCACATATGAATGCATCTTTCTTTTTAAGGATTATTTCAATATTTGAATAAATAAATTTAAATGACTAAAAAGGAAGAGAGATGCTAATTGCAATTGAATATGTTTTCATTTTTCTCTTGCCATATTGAGTAAAGGTAAGATTTGTAAATTCACAAATACAGGTCTGTACAAATTATTATGGGATAAATGGCACTAAAATGAAAACATAATGTAATTGATGTCAATATTACATTATACTTTGTTTATAAATTATAAAAATATTGCATAATGTCATGAATGCTACATGAGATTGTATTTGATAAATTAAATTTTATTTGTATGTTTATATGCTGCTATATGTTAAGTATAAAAATGTGGATGGTTATCTGACTACATAAAATCAGCATTTCAAATTGTGACTTCTTTTAACTTCAATTTAAATATCTAAGACTTAAATAAGTAAGACTTTTTAACATATATATAAGTGTTATAAAATACAATCTCAAATTATATTTTGTTACCCTGTATTCGTAAATTATTCTGTCTTTTATAACTTCTTTTCCCTGTCTGAAATATTTAGGAGCCTCCTTTAATGCAGAAGACATATGTTGATCCTAAACACTGTCGGGTTTCACACCTAGATGATAATGTGAGTTAATTGTTTGATTAATTTCAGCAATCAATATTAATAACAAAGTAGCAAGTTGTATTGTCTTTTCATTTGTTGAAATGTATCCAACCTTTCATTAGTATCTAATTATTTTATAAATTCTTATTGTGCATGAACAATGTTTTTTTTTAACTTCAAATCCCTATGTCTTATATTGGATTATATTGGACTCAGTTGTCAAAGCAGTCCATCTTAGCAAGACAGTTTCTTCACAATGTCAAGCCCTGAATGTATGAACATTATATCCTAGATCAAAACATAATAAGATATGAAAACAAATATCAGCAGAATAATTTTTTGTATTTCAGAATTTTGATAAAAATGAACATTCAATTTCAAATAATTATTGTATATTTATAAAGTCAAAAATAATATTGTGAATAATTTATTCATGGAATGCTTAATACAGAGTCCCTTGGTTGAATTGGACAGCTATAGTAATTTATCAGCTAATTATTTGACATGCAGGTAGAAATTTATGACAACCCCTTTTAATCAATGGGGGAATGGTTAAATTTGTAGCCTGTGATTCTTTTTACAACTTTTGAATATTCTTCTTCTTCCTGTGGTTTGGTTGTGTTTCCTAAAACAAAACAGATCCTTGGGCCAGGTGTAAAATCCACAAAAACATGCAAGATTCAAATAAGAGTTTGTTTAGGCCTCTGTGGTAGGCATGCAGAACTGATTGAGCATTTCTTTTGATGTTCACTTGTATGACTATACAAAAGAAGCATTTTCAGGATATTTATAATCGATCAGCAGTTGATTATTCCTTTGTCATTTCTATGATACTTTAGCTAAGACAAGCTACTTTCCCAAATTCGAAATATATGAAATAAATTGAAGGCATTTATCTTATTGAAAATACAATCCACAAGATTATCAGTGATAATGGATACATTTGTCATGGTTCAGATATCTGCACCTGTGCTATACTTCACACTTTTTACTTGCCACATCAAAGCATTCCAATTGGTATTTCTGTTTACTTACTTTGACTGTGACATTGCCAAATATCCTTACTTCTTCCCAGAAGCTTTATATGTTTATGTGCTTGTATGTTATTGTTTTTAATATTATAGATTTATCTGTATACCTTGTTTAAATTAATTTTGAACTCTGTAATTTTCTCTGTTCTGACCTAATCATTGGCATATTCATTCCCTAATTTATGGTATATTGGTATAATATGGTATACCATATTATAATGATATATATGGTAATGGAATAATAGCATATCATATTGGTCAGATTGATGGGTGCTTATTGTATTGGATTTGTATTACAGCATTTCACAATCCATTGTGCATTTCAATGGTTCAGAAAATGCTTTTGTAAAAAATGATATTTTATTTTATTTATTTATTTATTTGATTTGTCAATCGCTTACAAGATATAGGCATAAGAATAAACATAGTTTTGAATACATGAGATGGATACTTATAAGAAAAATAAAAAGAAACAATAGAACAGGGATGGTAGGCACGATTGGTGCGCTTATGCACACCCCCTACAGGCCTCTTAGGAAGGGGGTGAGGTCAATAGTACACAGTCTAAGGTTAAAGTTTTGTGGGGTTGGGGAAGAAACCACAGAGTCAGGTAGAGTATTCCAAACATTGACCACTCTGTTGCTGAAGTCGTATGTTCTGCAATCAAGTTTGGTGTGGTTTACCTTGAGTTTGTATCTATTGTGTGCTTTTGTATTGTTATGATTGAAGCTGAAGTATTCATTTGCAGGTAGGACATTGCAATGTATGATTTTATATACTATATTTAGATCAGTCCGAAGACGGCATAGCCTAGGTTTTCTAGGTCTAGAATTTCAAGTCTGGTGGCATAAGGTATTCTGCAATGAGTAGAGAAGCGGAGAACTCTTCTTGCGTAAAGGGGCAACAGAATGCTAACAAAAATGTGCCTGAAATTAACATTTCTAAAACATTTTTATATTGCAGATTCAATTTGCAATATGCCACAGTGCTGTGCTCTTTAAAGGTGACAAGCAAAGTAATAAATTCCAGTAGATAATTGCAAAGCCATGAGATACTTTAGCTCCCTCATATATTTCAAGACATATTTTGAATTCAAAACATATTTCAAGACATATTATATTTCATCAGTTTTTCAGAGAACATACTGGTAGAAATATAGGTGAACTATTACTAAATGTAAAATTGTTAACATAAGAAATTTTAAAAGTAATGCTATAAAAGGAATTATTATGAAGTTTTTATAGTTATCTCAGATGGGATCCTTTTTCAGTTTTTAGCTGTTAAATATTAGTTATTATATTTTGATATATTTTGAATCCTTACAAACATTTTGAATGTAAAAGACTGTAGTAAAGTTTTCTACCTATAAATGTTTTGAATCTTTATGGTCCTACTCCATTTCACAAAATCTGCTTTATAGCACTAATGATCCTCTCAAATAGTGTGAGGCTATCATCACCAGCACTGTATGGGTTTATGGATTCAGTATGCCAAAGTGGTTTGTTGAAAAAGAAAAGAATAACAACTTTTATTGAAAAACAATAAACATTCATGTCCATGGCCATAAAATGAAATGTTACAACATCCAATAGAGGAATGTGAAAGCAGATCAGAATCTTACGTTGCTCTATCCTTATCTAAATTTCCTAGATTAGATCAACTGATGGATAGCCCCTTTCCTAGGTGGGTCTGTGCTGATGCTTATTCTAAGGAAGGGGTTCTGAAGTCTACATACTAATAAAATCGTTTGTACTTCTAATTAATCAGGTCTTAAGGCCTTGTCCAGTGGTCCTCTGCATGCACAAATAGAAAGAAAGCTAGTTATGCATGAAAGTGATAAAAGAAAATAAGAGCTATCATTTATCTTTCCTTTGCCATTACAGTATTCTACAACAGTAGCCTTACAGTGTCAGGAATCTTTGGAAAGAAAACATGTGGAAAATTATCTCCTTTTTGAATCACTATCTGCGTTTCTATTTGCAAGAATAAATATTACTGGATCTAATTCAGTATAGTTGTTTGAACACAAGAATTCTAGTATTAATAAACATTTTAACAAACTAGCAATTTAATGTTTAAGCTAAGTAATCTTTTTCACTTTAAACAATAAGTACTCCATTATATTTTATTAGGTAGAAGACAATGTGCCTCTTAAAATAATGCTGCTACTCATGGATGAAATATTCGATCTGAAGGAGAGAAATCAATGGCTACGGCGAAATATCAAAAATTTGCTTCAGCAGCTTATTAGAGCAATGCACGGATATACAATAAATAAGTACTGTCTTTCGTTTCCTCATTCTTAAAAATCTGTGCATTAGTGGAAAAGATACAAATCTATGCTCCTAGTTTTAAACATCAATTATTTGAAAATGACTATACAGGTAATCCTCGACTTACAGCAGTTCATTTAGTGACCGTTCAAGGTTACAATGGCACTGAAAAAAGTGATTTATGACCATTTTTCATACTTATAACTATTGTAGCATCTTGATGGTCATATTATTTACATTTGGATGCTTGGCCACTGAATCATGTTTATGATGGTTGCAGTGTCCTGGGGTCATGGGTTCTCCTTTTGCAACCTTCTGACAAGCCAAGTCAATGGAAAAACCAATTTCACTTAACAATTGGGATTCTAATTTAACAACTGCAGTGATTCACTTGACAAATATGGCAAGAAAAGTTGTAAAATGGGGCAAAATTCACTTAAAAAATTTCTCACTTATCAACATAAATTTTGGGCTCAATTGTGATTGTAAGTTGAGGACTACTGGCATTGTGAACTAGGGAATGAATATGACGTGAATATATAACTGCTTTTCTCATATTGCTGGGCCTGCAGAGAATAGACAAGAGAAGGAAAGAGTTGCCTGTCTGATTGAATACCCTGGTGTTTCACAATTATTTCATCAGGCTCCATGCTTCACATCAGCAATGTTTGCAGTGTGAATAAACAATATGGCAATATAATCAAGCTTTACTTTTTGTACATATAACCAACACTAGTACAATGCAGAAGGGTGGAGCTTTGCCATGCTTAATGTTTTTAATGTCCCTATCTACCATAGATTCAGCTACTTTATACCATACATGCAGTTACTTTATAATGTGTGTGTATGTATGTGTGTGTGTGAGAGAGAGAAAGATTTAACATATATATATATATATTAAAAATTAAAAAGAAAAAAAGAAATAATAAAATTCACACATCTGCAAACCCCACCTTTAGCAATACAACATCATTCTCCTTTTCAAGAAGAAACAAGTAGTTCTTTTTATAAAACCGAGGAAAGATGAAGCTGACTAAATATCTGCACGGAGGAAGAACAAGCAGAGAAGCTTCTAAAAAATTTCTTTTTAAAGAACCTATCAGATGACGTACTTGTGTGGATAGGACTTGGAGAAAGTTGATAATATTTTATGTCCTGGGCATGCAGATGAATATAGAAGAAGGTGATCCATCAGCTAATGATGTCCAGAGGACTTTTAATTGTGCCCAGAAACTAACTGGCAAACAATTCAATTCCCAAAGCATTGAGAATACCCTTAGAATTCATCAATCACTATTTGAGTGCTGCGTTTTTGTAAAATGTCTTCAAGAACAGCTCCCTGTAGAATATATTATGATATTCTTTAAAAAAATGACTAGGGCATGAGTAACTGAACACTCTGGACATCTACTGCTTCATCTTTCTGTGTAAGAAAATGCATAAATAGATGTTCTGTTTTCTTTTTAGAAACAGAAGTTGAGATTCCATTGCTTATTATGTTCCAGTCTTTTTTATCTACTTAATAAAACTAAAATATCAAGTTGTGCCCCATTTCCTATCTACCTGGTTTCGTTTAGATGGGAAAACAAGTGAAATTATCATTAAATTAAGTTTATCATAATTATCAGGATTAGCTGTTTCTGATTCTCAAGAATTGTATGACGTTATTAATAAGCCACAAAGACTTCATAGGAGCTTTCCCTAATCTGGATACTCTGCAAATTATGTTTTCAGCCAGCATATTTGAAAAATGTAAAAATATTCTAGCAATTGTATCAGCAATAAATTTGTTACTAGAGAGAGTATGTATAAATGTATAAATATCCTTTTCTGTTCTCTTCTTTTTACTATTGTTGTATTTTTTATTCTTTGTCAAAAGGATTTTTTTAATTATTGTGAAGTGGGTTGGAGTCATTTGTAGTTGACCTTAGAAATGTTCTTGTGACTTTAGTGGGACCCAGGTTCAAGTACTTTAGTTTGGATACAGATATATGAAAGCAAATATTTATTTCAAAAAGATTAATTCAGAAATTGTATTTCTTTCAGAAAAATAGTTGATCATGTTGATTGGATGACATCTCCTGAACAAGTAGCAGATGCAGTTAAACGGTTTAGGTAGGTCTTTAAAATAGGGGAAAGTTCCCTTAAAATTAATTTTAGTGGTTACAAAATAAATTAC
The DNA here is from genome assembly GCF_049901715.1 of Pseudonaja textilis. NCBI lineage: Eukaryota > Metazoa > Chordata > Lepidosauria > Squamata > Elapidae > Pseudonaja > Pseudonaja textilis. The sequence goes on along the minus strand of NC_142008.1, from coordinate 34,645,640 downwards.
TCTTCATTAGAGCTTATTAAGGCATAGGATATTATTAGCCATTTACAAAAATATTTACTTTGTCGAAAGCAAGTGATTTACAAATAAATACAAAAAGAAAAGGTGCAGTAAAAGTTCAAAGCTTTTGCTTCTGATTAAATGGGAAAGCTGTACAATCATTCCTCATTTGGTAACTACTTTGGTTAGCAACATTCACAAATGCAACATTCATAAATATAGTAATTTAAAAATCATTCTCTAGCCAATGTATGCATTTATCACTAAATTTCTGGTACCTGACAACAAAAGTCTTCAGTGTGAAACTGATCAATGTCTGGTCAGTTTCAGGCAATAGCAGCAGCTGCCCAGAGGGTTCTATAAGTTAAAGTCATAAAGATGAGCTTGTTAATTTGCGGTTTTAATTGAGAAGCATTATGCTGCTGAAAAAGGCAGCTCAGGAAAAGTTGGCTTTTTAAGCAATTAATCTGCGTGTGAAGAGGCAAAAGAGGTAGAAATGTCACACACAGGATACTCTAGGACAGAATTTTATTGAATGAAGTAGCAACAACCAATGATCTTTGCAGTCTCCTTATCACAGTTATCTGTTCATGTAATAACCAGTCTTTGGAAAGAGAGTCTAAATGAGAGAGTGTATGTAACTTTGCATCTACCACCTAGCTAGATTTTACTGATTGCTGAGCTTAATATTGCTTTATTGGGCTACACCTTATAAGCTGGAATACAGTCATAGGTATAATGCCAAAAACATTATAAATTCAGTAAATCACTCAAAAGCTTAGCCTGATAATACACATACATTTATCAAGAAAAAAAAATCATTCAAGTGCTGTGCATTTATTTCATACAAACCTGTCATAGGCAAGATGCATTTGGTAACAGCACTATTTCAGATATTGTAATTCTAAAATGATAGTCATTTTAATAAATATATTTGTCTCCTTCTAGAGATGCCTTTTGGCCGAATGGCATTTTAGCTGAAACTGTTCCACACAGAGATAATGCAATCAGAATGCGAACACGAATTGCTGCAAAAACAAAACTGCTGGGAGTAATGCCTGGTACGTGGAATGTATTAAAACAAATTACTTCTTGAAGAAAGATAGGAAATACCATCAAATGTAATAATTAAATTCAGTCTTGTTTTCCAGCCGTATAAATGATGTTTTATAAAACAATTTGAGAAATAATACTTATATAAAAAGTAATCTTTCTTGAATGTAATATTAAACTTTTTATAGAATCCATTTTAAACAGTATTTTTAATAATTTATAATCAGAAGTTCATTCAATTAATGTGTATGTGAAAATGAAGATAAAGCTTCTACTGAAGTTTTTTTCTGTGTGGTTTCTATAGATGAGTTGAAGCATATCCTTGGTGCTGAGACAACAAGAAAAGGCATTCTCCGAGTCTTTGAAATGTTCCAGCATACTCAGCTAAATAAGAGAATGGTATATGTTTTCCTGGAGGGCTTCTTGGAAACCTTATTTTCAGAGTATGGATTCCATGATCTCTTCAAAAAATTGCATTCACGTTCGAAGCAGATGCAGATATATAAAAACAAACTACAATCTACACAATCATCTTATTTACAGAAAAGGTGACACTCCTACTGTAAAAATTTGCTCAAAACCTGGGCATGTTCTCTGGGGCTTAAAACTCAAGTTTTAACTCATGGTGTTTTATTCTCACACCAATCTTTTAGAATCTTACATTAGATAATTAATATATACATTAAAATGTGGTTCTTCTCATTTCATCACTAATGCAACCATTATCATGAACTGGATTCAAGTGTTTTAAATGATTTGGTGTATCTTTATGTAACATGAGAAGATTACTAGTCTGCTGTGAAAATCTCTGTCTCTTCCAAATCTTATAGATTGTGATTGCCAACAATGAAAAATGCTACATTGGGTACATTGATTAAAGTAAAGCACAACTTCTAGGATAGAAATAGAGGCTTGACTGCTTTTCTTGCAACTAGGAGATTGTGCAATGTGAGAACCAGGTGTGATTTGATTTGTATTATGAATATTCCCTAGCTCTGCAGAAGTTGGACTAGCATGATAAGAAGTTTAGTAGACAAATGGTTATTAAAAAAAATCTATGCTTTCAAATTATTTTTCCAATTTGTTTAATATGTAGAAAACCTTTATGAACTTATTAAGAAACAATTTATTCAAGTTTTACTATTCAGTGGAATAGGTTAGGAAAAAATAGGTTTAAGGGTCTTGATATATTCTTCAAATTAGTCCTTTCAAGGGTACATACAACTTTTAAATGAGACAACTCAAAACAATATTTAAAATTAGACCAAGAGTTAGTAAATTTACTTCCTTATTAATAATGTGGGACATTGGGAAAGAAACAAACAAAAGTACTATGCTTTTTACTTTAGAAATTTCTTTTAAAAAATTGTCCTATTTGACCTTAAATCACTCTAATATATTCACTTCAGCTGGTAAATTACTAAAATGAGTTGTTACTGATATAAAAATCTTACGGACTTCCTAAACAGTTATCTGTAAAAAACAGCAAGTTCCTGAATATATAATATATATATGAAGGAATATAAGCAGCATTATCATAGCTTTTAATATTTTTTTGCATATTATAAATTTTAATAAATCTTTTCTACATGGAATGCCCCATCTGTTTTCTTGACTTCCAACATAATGTCTAATTATGAATGAATTGTTTGGACTTGAATTTACTTTTTTTTTCTTATTTATTTTTTTCTTATCAAGAATCCCTGAAACTATCAAGAAAGTACAGTTTATTTGTTTCAACTTCAAAATAATATATTATGTCATCTATTTAAAAAGATGTTTAAATCTCTAAGAATAACCAAACTACTATATTAATGTACTAGTCTGATATTGAACATTTTTATTAAAAATATTTGGTTCATTTCTTTTGAAGAAATGTTTTTTGAGTGTGAATACTACTGTATTTGCAAAGATCTTGTAACTGACGTTGCTATTTATAGTCAGAAGAAAATAATCTGCAGCTTCAAAATAAACAAAAGATGAAAGGAGCAGCATTGTTTCAACAATATGAAGCTTGCTTAGTACTGACCAAACCGAAAAAGAATTTTTTACATGCTTATTATAATAAGCATGTAAATTGCAATTGTGCTAAATTGCAACTGTGGCTTTTTACAAAAAATATTATTATAGAACTATATACTATATGTGTAATACATTTTAATGGTAGCAGGACAGTTTAAGATAAAATACGTGAAGTATCATTTCCTGTCTATTATGCTCCATGCTTCTAAATATAGATAACAGTTGGCCTTCTTTAATACATTTCTGATTTTTTGTTTTCTCTTTTTTCCCATTTCTTAATGAAAAGATAAAAATAGTTTGGCTATACAAATTATAATGAGATTTAGATATATAAATGTTTCTATTTTAAAAAACAAAAACAAAAAATTACATAGAAAAATAGGACACCAGTACTTCTATGGTTAAACTTGGTCCTGGCATTCTGGTAGTCTTTGCATTTTAGCTAAAGGAATATTGAGTCCTTTAAATAACTCCTGAAATTTAAACTTTCATTCTCTCAACAGGTCTATTGACCTCTAAATGACCCTGTGTTCCAGGCAGTTGATTTTTCAAGTGGTGGGCAACCAGAATCTACACAGACTATTGGACAAAGGAAGCCCAGTGGGAGACAAATTAGAACTTTCCTTGGATTTCTTACTTGAACTTGAATTAATTCTTGTTGATTATCCCAGGTCTAAAATACAAATGGACAGATCTCTGTCAGTAAAATAGAATGTATCTCTTATCCATGAATATCATCTCTAGGTTTTAGGATTATTCTTAGTAGTTGACTTTAGAAATTTATTTCTTAGCCAATAAATCTTTGCATTAAGGAAACACAATATGCCTTTTATGTTCATAGTTATTGTACCATAGTGTTTTTTCATCTGTATTTAATTTCAAATGAGCCTATAGGAAGATAGCACATGTTATATACATTGCCCTAATAAATTATTATAATTAACTCACATCATTTTATACCCTTTAAAGCAACCATACAATTTACATTATTGTTGAATATAATTAGTCACACACATCCTAGCCTGTGAACGCTACAGCTAGCCTCTGAAAATAAACGTGCCATTGTCCAACAAATGCACTTATTTAGCCTTAATTTAAGAGAATGGATAGTAAGGTTGAATATTTATATAGTTCATCCTCAAGCTTCTGTTTCTGGTGTTGCTACAACTAAACAATTTTAATGCTACCAGAAAGTGTAATCATTTAAAAAAATAAAATAGGAATTCTACTCTCAATTCTAACTTTAGTGCAATATTTTCATGTAATGCATGTGTATTTGAATAATTGTAAAAACACTTTCAAGGTTTTGAGATCAAGGGTAAACTATATTAATAATATATTCAGTTATTGCTGCTGTGTTGGCTTATCTAAGGACTTGTTTTAAAAGTCTGGTTTGTCACTCCTTGGAAAAATTTTTCTATGCTCAAAAAAGCATAGTTCTTACTTTGCAAGGAGAAAAATCTTTAAGAGCACATCAATATGTAGAAGATATATAAGTGACATGTGCATAAAATTGTATGATATGTGTCAACTGCGTGCCTAATGGTTCTATCAATATGTTCTTTAACAAAAAAAATGTGTGAAATGGAATGCCATAGTTCTCTTGTTCTGAACAACTGAAAACTCTAAATTTTTATTTGGAGTTTCCATTATGTTTGTCCAACAAAGGAGCTTGGAAAAAAGTACACTAATAAAACATTAACAAGAAATATTTGAGTTTGACCCATTGATTTGCCTTGTGTAATAAATTTACAGTGTATGAGGTAACAACAATATATTTGTACTAATAATAAGAGTGAGATTCTATCTCTTAATGAATTTTGATTCCTGCTAAAAGAACAAATTGGTTTAGCTATATTCAGAAATCATTTATTTTGGCAAATGAACTAAGTATGATAGTTATTTAGAACAAACATATGCAAGCTTATGAGTACCTATAGTTCAATTACACTTACTATAAATAGTGGTAGACTTAGACTGTATTACCCTTTTAAGAGCAAGCAAAGATCCTTTAGTTGTTTTTTCCTCTTAAGCTTTATTTTTAACAGCTGTGGATTTGAGTGCTAGGATTCTTGCTCTGCTTGGTATCTATAAACACACCAGCTATTTCAGATTTATCTTAGAATCAATAGTAAAGAGTCATTTAAATCAATCAGAATAGAGCTGGAAGGGACCTTGGAGGTCTTCTAGTCCAACTCCCTGCACAAGCAGGAGACCCTATACCATTTCAGATAGAGGGCTGTCCATTCTTTTATTAAAAACCTCCAGTAATAAAGCTGCTATAGCTTCTGAAGGCAAGCTGTTGCACTTATTAATTATCCTCACTGTTAGGAAGTTTCTCCTTAATTCCAGGTTGCTCTTCTCCTTGATTAGTTTCCATCCATTGTTGCTTGTCTGGCCTTCTGGTTCTTTGAAAAATAAGTTGACACCCCACCCCACCCCGCTTCTTTATCACAGCCCCTCAAATACTGGAATAATGCTATCATGTCACACCTTCTTTTCTCTAGACTGGCCATACCCAATTCCTGCAATCGTTCTTCATATGTTTTTGTCTCCAGGCCTTTAATCATCTTAGTTGTTCTTCTTTGCACTTTTTCCAAAATCTCAACAACTTTTTTGTAGAGTGGTGATCAAGTATTACTTGACCTTACTAAAGCAGTACTAATACTTCATGTGATTTTGATTCTATGCCTCTTTATACAACCAAGGATTGTATTAACTTTTTTGGCTGCTTCTGCATATTGCTGGCTCATGTTTAAGTGATTGTCCACTAGGACTCCAAGATTCCTCAGTTATTATTTTGAGCCAGGTTTCACCTACGATGTCTGCCAGCTTAGTGTCATCTGCAAATTTGATGAGTTCTCCTACTATATGTCTTATCTAAGTCACGTATGAAGATATTGAAGAGTACTGACCCTAAGACGGAATCTTTTGGTATCTACCCCTTGCTTGCTTCTCTCCATGTAGATGTAGTACTATTAAGGAGTACTCATGGAATATGTTTTGTCACTTAAAAATCCATCTGGTTGTCATTCTGTCTTTATCAGGGGTTGTCAATCTTTTGGATCCCAGGGCCCACCAAATTCATACTTTTAAATCCCGAGGACCACTAATATGAATTTTTTGCAAAAGCTAATATATTTAATATATTAAATATATATATTAATTATTAAATTAATAAATTTAATTTATAAAATTTTAAAAAATATCTACCATCCTAAGAAACCCTAAAGACAAAATCGAGTTAGAAAACCAAGGACTATATGAAATCCCTTGCACCGCCTGCCCCACCACATACATCGGACAAACTAACAGAAGAATAAGTGCATGCATTGAAGAACAGAAGAACTCAATCAAAAAAGAAGAACCGACCTCCCTGGTCCAACACCTCAAAGCCGCAGGACATGAGATTGACTTTAAAAATACCAGAACTATCACCAAAACCGAACACTTCAACAACAGAATAATCAGAGAAGCCATAGAGATAGAAAAATGCCCACACAGCATGAATAAATGAGATGATACCTCCTGCCTACCAGCCATTTGGAAACCCACCCTCATTAACAAACGAGTACCTAACATGAAGAATGATACCAGACCCACACCCATGAGGGCCACACAAGATGCTACCACCACACTTCCACGTAGAAAGATGACTCACACCCACACAGAAGATGAGACACGACCACGGACCAGAAGCTGTACCGCAGCTGCATCACTACCCGCTTCAAACCCCTCCGAGCCATACATGAAGCGAACTGACGCCCACCATGAAGATGTGGCACGACCACAAATGCGAAGCCAAACAACAGGCTCACAGCTCACCAGTTCAAGTCCCCCAGCAACTAAGACTAACCTGAGCACAACCAAGCCCCCACCTGAACAGAACACCCCCACCCAATCAGAACACAGCCAAGCCCCCACCTAATCAAGTCACACCCCCACTAGCAGTTAAAAGGAAGAAGCAGCTGCAAGCTCACATTACTCCCAGAAGCACCAAGCCGAAGACACAAGCCTGAAGATGATGAATGAGACTTCATCGAAACGTCGCCTAGATACTTCCAATTTTACGTGGGAGAAAACCCGAATAACCAAAGATACATACATACACACATACATGTATATATATATATATATATATATATATATATATATATATATATATATATATATATATATATATAGTATTCAGCTTTGTTCGGTATTTTCCCACGTCATTATAGTTGTGCTTTTAAAGTTGTAGCAACGTTTCAGCAGAATCTCATCTGCCATCACTAGGCTTCTGTATTGTGTTCATCTGTGAGTCAGACTTTTACAGTTGTTTCAGTTTTAAATTTGGGGCTAGCCTACTGCTGTGCCAGAATGTTTTTTTCTTCATCCTGATTGGTTGGGAGTCTTGGTCGGTGTTTCTAATATCTTCTGTCTGTTTTGTGGCTTTTTTTGTTTTGGTTGGCTGGCAACATTGTGTTCCTGTATTGGAGGCTTTTAGTGCAGCTTGTGCATACAGAAGCCTGATGATGGCAGATGAGATTCTGCCGAAACGTTGCTACAACTTTAAAAGCACAACTATAATAACTTGGGAAAATACCCAAACAAAACTGAATACCATACATGTAAGTTCCCATGAAAACTTAAGAAAACACACACACACACACACACACACACACACATATGGATGGATCTTTGGTTATTCGGGTTTTCTCCCGCGTAAAATTGGAAGTATCTAGGCGACGTTTCGATGAAGTCTCATTCATCATCTTCAGAGACTTCAGAGACTTCATCATAACGTCGCCTAGATACTTCCAATTTTACGCGGGAGAAAACCTGAATAACCAAAGATTCACATACAAATACCCGCAAGAATCTCAGAAAACATAAATATATATGTATGTATGTATATATGTGTATATATATATGTATATTTAATATAAAAATCATACACACACACCTATTTAATTATAACAACAACATAAATGCATAATAACAAAACGTTCCGGGCTGGAAGCCTCCCCCCACCTGCACCTTCCAAAGAGACAGAAGAGCCTTTCAGATGTTAGGTGGAGGATTGAGAGAGCTCAGATCTGCAGCCGAGAAAAAGCTGGGAGGGTAGTTCTTCCAGCCTCACCTGGAGGCAAGGAAAGGTATCCCTGGGGCACTTCGCTCACTTTAGCACTTTGCTGCCAAACCCAGCCACAGCCAGTGATTATTTGGGGGTGGGGGAGTGGGGAGAGAGAAAGAAAGCATCTCTCGCATTATAAGAGGAGGAAAGGAGATGAAACAAAACTCACTCTTTCACTGAGACCTACAAAACACCAATCTACCGCGTTCCAGAAGATCTTAAAAACCACCAAATGCTCCCACTTGCAGTTCCCGCACCTCCCGGCTCAGGTCCGAGATGCACGCTCCCACACATGGCGGCAGCAACAACAGTCCCCTCCCCCAGTGCCGGCTGTCAGCTCTTCCCATTAGTTCTCTAGCTTTGAATTGCTCCCGGCTCTCTTTCCTCCCCCCTTTCCCTGTGCTCACATACAGGCTGGAAAAGAAAGGGAGACGGAGATGTGTGCAGCTCTCTGCTTTTCTAGCCCTCGCTGCCTCTCCCAACATCGAAGCCTCAGAAATGCAGGCAAAGCTGCCGCAGCAGTAGCATCCTGAGTTGCTTGCTTCTCCACTACTGCCCCTTCCTCCTCCTCCAGCACCTCCTCCTCTGGGTAGGGCAATTCTTAACTATCCGAGCATGCTAAGGCAACTTAGGGCACTACTGCGGTGGCTTTGCCTGCATCTCCAAGGCTTCAATGTTGAGAGAGGCAGCAAGGGCTGGAAGAGCTGAAAGCTACGCATGGCTCTATGTAGGCACGGGGGGAGAAGGAAAGAGAGGTGGGAGCAATTCAAAGCTAATGGGGAGAGCTAACAGTGGGTGCTGGGAGTGTGGGAACTAATTGTTGCCACTGCTGCCGCTGTGTGTGGGAGCTGGTTGGCACATGCATCTCAGGGACCTCACTCCGGGGTTCCTCGAGCCGGAAGGCGAGAGAACTGCGCGACCCAGATTAATTGCTTTGGGGAGCCATTTCTTCTGCGGCCCACCAAAATTTTTCCACGGCCCACCAGTGGCGACCGCTGGTCTATACCATAGTTTTCTACTTTAGAAGTATATTGTGATCTACTTTGTCAAATGCTAATGTCTATACTAGGTCTACTAGTACTGTATACTAGGCCCACAGAATTTCACTACTTTATTAATTTAGTCATTTTGTCAAAAAATGAAATATGATTGGTTTGGCATGATCTGTTTTTAACAAACGCATGCTGGCTACTAATTATAACTTCATTTGTTTCAAGTTATTTACTGATCTGTTTTTTTTTTATTTTCAGTATCTTCCAGGTAAGGCTGATTGGTCTGTAGTTTCCTGTGTCTGTTTTTTTTCTTTTTCACTCTTTTCCAATCCTCTGATAGTTCCCTGAGCTCCATGATTTTTTTAAAGATATGGTACAATGGTTTTGAGATAACATCTGCCAGCTCCTTCAGAATTCCAGGATGTAATCCTTCAGATCCCAGTTATTTAAACTCATCAAGGCCAGACAGGTGTTCTCTTATCATTTTCTTGGTTATTTTCATTTCTATTTCTAGTTTTTTACAGTTATGTTTTGGTAAGTTGGGTTATGGTTTCTTTTTGCATGAAAACTGATGCAAAGAATGACTTAAGCAGACTTTTCTCTACTGCCTGTTACTTCCTTGCCGTCTTCTTTCTTTAGTGAACCAATTATTTTTTGTTATTTATTTGTTGGAAGAAATTATTTTTTACTTCGGTTACAAGTCTTTGTTCCTTCTAAGCCTTTGCTTTCCTGACTTCATCTTTGCAGATTAAAACTATCTGCTGATATTCTGCTTTAGTTATATGTCCTTCTTTTCATTTTTTTCTGTTCATCCATTTTGTCTTTCAGATTTCAAAGAGATCTTTGTGTGATCATGCTTCTTGGATTTCTTGTTTTTCTTTTTTTGTTGGGATGGGTTTTTATGATATTTTTCAGTGTTTCCCATGCTTCTTAAGTTGTTTTCCCCTTTAGGATTTTATCCATGAAATTTTGTTTATGCTCACTCTCAGTTACAATTAGCTCTTTTAAAGTTTAGAACACTGATTGTATTATATTCTGTTGCTTATGTTTGCATTATATTGAATTACAATATGATGTCACTCTTGCCCAAGGTTCAAGCAACTTCCTTCTATCCCTGCCTCTATCACTTCTTCTCTATTAGGTCTATTTAGAATGGAATGGAATGGAATGGAATGGAATGGAATGGAATAGAATAATTTATTGACCAAGTGTGATTGGACACACAAGGAATTTGTCTTGCAAATGCTCTCAGTGTACATAAAAGAAAAGATACATTCGTTAACAGTCAAGCATCATAAGGTACAATACTTAATAGTCATAGGATACAATAAGCAATCAAATCATACTAGGAAACATCAATATAAATTGTAAAAGATAAAAGCGACAAAGTTACAGTCATACAGTCACAAGTGGGAGGGTATGGGTGATAAGGAGTGATGAGAAGATCAATAGTAATAGTAGTGCAGACTTTGTAAATAGTTGGACAGTGTTGAGGGAATTATTTGTTTAGCAGAGCGATGGCTTTCGGGAAAAAACTGTCCTTGTGTCTAGTTGTTTTGGTGTACAGTGCTCTATAACGTCGTTTTGAGGATAAGAGTTGAAACAGTTTATGTCCGGGATGTGAGGGATCTGTAAATATTTTCACAGTCTTCTTTTTGACTCATGCAGTATACTGGTCCTCGATTGAAGGCAGCTTGGTAGTAATTGTTTTTTCTGCAGTCCTAATTACTCTCTGAAATCTGTGTCCATCTTGTTGGGTTGCAGAATCAAACCAGACAATTAAAGAGGTGCAGATGACAGAGTCAATAATTCCCTTTGTAGAACTGGATAAGCAGCTCCTTAGGCAGTTTGAGTTTTCTGAGTTGGTGGAAAAAGGACATTCTTTGTTGTGCTTTTTTGATGACGTTTTTGATGTTAGGTGTCCATTTTAGGTCTTGTGATAGGATAGAATCTATAAATTTGAAGGTCTCTACTGTTGATACCGTGTTGTCTAGTATTGTAAGAGGTGGTAGTGTGGGCGGGTTTCTCCTAAAGTCTACCACCATTTCTTTGATTTTGAGTATGTTCAGTTCCAGATTGTTCTGGTTACACCACGAGGCAAGTTGCATAACCTCTTTTCGGTATGCGGATTCGTCATTGTCTCGAATGAGACCGATCACTGTTGTATTATCTGCAAACTTCAGTATTTTAACAGATGGATCGTTTGAGATGCAGCCATTGGTATATAGGGATAATATATACCAATGACTGCATCCAATATATGGTATATATTCTCCCTATATCCAGTGTAGCTTTTCCTCTAGTTCCCTCCTTTACCTTTTGGATGACAAAGTTGTCTGCTAGGTTGGTTAGGAATCTGTTTGATCTTTCACTTACTGCAAAGTTTGCCTCCCAGTTGATATCAGGATAGTTAAAAGTCTCTCATTATTACAGGAGTATGTTTCTTACATACCTTTTGTTAATTGATTAGCAAAGAATTCACCTATTTCTTCTGCTTGGTTGGGTGGCCTATGGTATACTCCTATAGGAATGTCATTTTTTTCCCTTTTATATTGACCCATGTGGATTGTAGGAAGTTTTCATCCTTGATTTTGTATATTTCTGTAGAGCTGTACTGACATTTTGCACCAAGTCAAATTCCTTGTGTGTCCAACCACACTTGGCCAATAAAGAATTCTATTCATAATGCAACTCCACCTCTCTTTTGCTTAAACGTAGAAAATGTTTAAGTTATATTTTTTCATCCTATGTCGGTGAATAATAGGCCTGATTAATGTTATCATTAGGATGAGAGATTGCTTTAGAGGTAAATAGTGAAGACAATTCACAGACTGGAGTCCTTGGTGCTCTCTGAGCTTGGTTGCCTTCTTGCAGACGTTTTCTTGCTAGCATTGATGATGATGTTACCTGCAAATATTCTCTTGCTTTGGTACAGTTCCCATTCTTTTGGTACAATTGCCATGTTATGCAATTTCCATAGAGTTGCCAAGAAAATGATATTAACATCAGTTAGAATCAAGGGTTGATTATCTAAGGATCTCTTTTAAAACTGATTCGTCATTTTTTGTAACCCCACTGTGTTCTAAAATGATAGTGCTTATTTAAAGAGAAGCAAACTTGAAATAGCAATTAAATTTTAGTTATCTAGGCAGTAATTGAAATTAATCTTTAGATATAATTTCATAAGAACAAATCTGGTGCATTAGGATTATAATGCAAGGTTTTTATAACTAACTTCTGCCGAACTATAGAGTTGTACAAGAGCTTAACAGGCTTCCAAGAAACTAAGGGTGCACAATACAAATTCATTCCACTGCAGTTATTTATTTATTTTGTTTATTTATTCATTTATTTTGGTTTCTTAATCAGGAGTTTCAGGAAATATTTTTAGCTAGCTGGTTCCATGACTTGAAAAAAGGTGTAAACATCTGTTGTAATATCATCCTAAGAAGTTTTGAAAACCTTGGAAATTTTCATTACATGCAACACCAATGACAAAACCTTATGTCAAGGTACAATAAAACAGAAAGATTTTGTGATCAGATCATTTAATTGCATCATGCTTTTAAACCTAACCAAGACATATTCCCTGCTTTGCAAAATAAATTATACATGTATCAAGGAAGTGATGACAGTAAACTAATGAACAAGTAAACTAAAGTTCTGTATACTCAAATCAGTCTTCCACTTTAATTTCTATTTAAAAATCAGAAAGTGCTTACATAAATAATAATAAATGATCATTTATTTCTGTAATTTGCATGATAAACAACTGTACATAAGTTAGAAGCAATTTTTAAAAATTAATTCCCCTGAAAATTTTAAGTATGTGATATTTATTTACCACCTTGTTCTAAGATGGATTCTAGATTAATTAATTTTAGAACAAGTAATATAAAATCAGATTGTTTTTAAAAATTATGTGAATGTAAGTTATATTACTATGGTGTTGCTTTTTTAATTCCAACTAGCATATTCTGTTATCCACAGAGTTCAATTATTGCTGAGTATTTCACTGCTAAAAAATAAGTTCCTGCTTATTTTTTTTCTTTATGGGAATCCATAAGGGTCACAGCATTAAATCTGCTGTAATTCAACCTAGCTGCTAATCATACAAAGAACAAAGAAAGTGCAACCGAATATGGAGTAAATGTCAGTTGGCACCTGTTTTCACCATCTTAAATTGTTTTTATTCTCACCGCATTTTACGCCTCTTAATTTAATTTGTCTGGTCCTCTCTCATTTCAGCTGTTCAATGTTATAAAGCATCTACTCCTGCCAGTATTATCAAGGGTATTGCAGATTCCAATCAGTGAGCCAAGAAATTCAAAAGTGTTAACGCAGAGCCTGCAATCCCATTGTATTTCCTACTTGATGGTAATTCAATTCCCAACCTGAAATGGAACTAATATATTTTAATTCTGCTGCCAATTTTCCTATTGTAACAAAAGAAGCTATATATAAACTTGAAATGAAAAATTACCCTCTTTGGTTTTGTAGAGAATAATGATACTTTGGTGTTGCTTTCAACATCTTGATTACCTATTTATTTGGAAAACATTTAATTGCAGTACTACCATCCAATATAATGATTCTATGTGGATCATTATAATCCATAAAGCCAACATCCTTCTCTCCCCCTCCCCCCCAATGCCAGATATGTGTACGATTAGTCTAAATTTCAAACAAAGGAATTTATTGTAACTATTGAGATTCTGGTGGTTGTTGGACACTAATTCATGCAATACAATCAGCCTTTTCCACTTTGGAATTCTGGTCTTTTATGACTCCAACTATATAATGCTTAGACAGCAGGAACAAATTATGTGATGACAATACAAAAATATCTATAATTCTGGAAATTACAGTTTCTGAAATTCTGAAGGAATGCCAGTTGACAAAAACCATCAAAAATTGATGGTTTGAACTCTAGTTATTTTCTCAAGTATCTGCCAATTTAAAATAAGATATAGTTCGATTATTAATAAGATTTCTTTTTATAAAACTATATTAGCAGTTTCAAAATCACATAAGTGAGACCATCGGTTTATCTAGCTATGTATTATCTATTAAGGATTTTGAAGAACCAAAAATTTTCACAGTCTCTGATATTTTTGTTGATCCTAATAAACTTTTTGTTCAAATAAATGTGTGGTTTTCCATTGTTGAAAGTGTTAGAAATGTTATTTTGATATGCAAAATGTGTTGTATCACTTTTCCATAGTCTTTAATGTGGTATCGTAAGAATCTATTTCAATTTAAAATAAATTTAAGCTTGTTCGTGTATATGCTGCTGTGGTTTTATAATTCCAGATTTGATTGGCCATGTTGAATAGGGACATGTATTATCTGAGAAATATTAGCTGAAATCTCTCAGCATCCAGTCAAACGTGCATATATTTGAAGAATTAGCTATATTATTTTAATCTAAGTTATCTTATTATTGACTTTTTATATGTTCCATACATGAAATCAAATGATTGTAACATGGAATTAAACTTGATTAAGCAAAACATAGGAAGCTTATATTCCAGTGTGAATATTTAGGAAAATTATGAATCATTTTCCTGATAGTGAGGAGGGAAGTGAAGACTAGCTAGAACTCTTTGGGGTACATTAAAAAAAGCAAAGTAATCAACAATGAATTTACAAATAATAACTTTAAGGATATCAAAGTGGCTAAGTTTGAGAGATAGAATGAGCACAAAAGCACAATTTCAGACCATCACTTTTCCCATGAAGTTCATTGGAGATTAAATCACTCTGAAACTACAGTCAGTGGTTGTCAGGAAAACAGACTGAACAATTCTGCCTTCCTTTGAGGAAGGAATTGAATGAGGAAAACTAAGCAGTATGATTTTTCTGGCATGGATACAGAAGAAATAGGTGATTTTTTTCCCCTGTGATGAGAAAATTACAGCTTTCTTTTAAGTGATGTGTAAGGATGGTGGCAAGATAGATTGTAGAAATGTATGGTACTTTACATGCCATTTTGTTTTATGCAATCTTATGAAAGTATTTTAATTGCTACATATATTTTCATTATATGTTGGTATGGTCTTATATTATAAAAATGAATTAAAGGAGGACATCTGATCAATATAACTTCATGCATATGTGTACTAGGTCTTGTACTCCTGTCAGTTAAATATTTTTTTAAAAAATTTAGTTTGCAAATAGTGAAAATCGAGATTCCCTTTTTCTAATTATTTTTCACTAGCACCCTGTTATCTTCTACACAAATTAATAACTAAGGTGTTAGTAAGTGAATCAACCGGGAGAAATTAAAGTGTAACTAAGGAACCATTGTTAATGAAATTCATTCTTAATGAACTAATGAAATAAGAAAAGCAAGGAAAGCAGAAAGTATACAAACTTCTAAAATTGCAGTTCTTGATATTTCTCCCTAGCCAAAGACATGAAGAAATACTAAGTAAATATGTAATTAAGAAGCAGGTAACAAGGATTATTAGCTTACATAAAGGAAGGTAAACAGCAAAAAATAATGATAATAAATAACAAAAGTTTAAGTGTGATAATTTACATTTCACAACTGAAATTTGATAATTTCAAACAAATGTAACCATTGTCACAATACAATAACAAGAATTCTCTAAGTTGCTGAGTTAAAATTTTAAATTTTAGATGTATGGAAGTAAAACTGGGAAAAAGATGTATTTCTATTTGTTGGGTTTATAGGCTAGTTCAATTGTTCACAAGTCTTAGCAAAATAATGTAAACCTTTTAATGTCTCTGTCCATTTAGATAACTTAGATCTTCTGTGGAATTGCATTCATTGTGAAAAAGCAAAAGAATCTCATAAGGAATTATTGGAAATTATCAGCTACATGAAAAGGAGACAGTGATTGTGCACAATAGCTATCTAATTCATCTTCAGGCAAAGCCAATCAAAGCTTTAGTGAAATGATCATTTTAGGCTATTTCTGCCAGAATTACAGTTACCTTAGATTGGCCCAGCATCTGAGATTGCAGTCATGTGATCTTGTCCTGAAAAAAAAATGCATATTTTAAATCATTTATAGAGTATCTACTGGCTTCTGATAATCTTTGCAATTACCTTACAATTCTGTTCTCTGCAATATCCAATCTAGAAAATGGTATTATTAACAGCTTTTCTACCATCTTTTCTTAATAAAAATAGACAGCATGTTTTCTTCAAAAACTGCCAAAATTATCACCATAATAGCAATAAATGGTGGCAGAACTTCTCTAGATATTGCATTTACGAATAATTTTAATATATTTAAAACAGTATAATCACTAGTTTCTGATTCCAGTTAGTATGACAAATAAAGAGTTACCAAGATGCAAACTGTAGAAATTTCTGTGATATGTGATACCCACCTTAATAAAAAGCGATCAAAGAAGTTTCTCTTGAGAAAATGACTGTCCATCAGTAATGTCAGCTTATTTCTTTTCCTTCTTAATGAGCCTCTGCCTATCTGTCTATATTTGTCTAAAGCACATCTATTGGATATAATTAAGAACAAGTAATTGTCTAGTTTTTCAGATATATGCCACATATATGAATTTGCAGCAGTACAAAACAATGTTCCATGGTCATAAATATCTGAGATGTTTGTAATTCCCAGATAAGATTGCTTCATTTTTCCAACTGTTCATTATTATTAATAAAAATAAACAACCTTTAGTGATGCCAGACATTAGAAAACATGTTTTCAGAGGAAGTCATCTTAATATTATGCAACCAAAACAAAACAAATTGAAAGCAATATAAGAATCAACAAATATATGAATACAAAACATTTCATGTTCATTTCAACATTTCTAAATAAAAAGCATAGTTTAAAACTACAACAAAATCATATAATTGCAATTATTTTATGTATTTATCAACATTTTTAATGTTCTCTTGTTTATCTCTTATTTTGGAGATAAATTCTCAAAAAATCAAATTGTTTCAAATGTTAAATCATTATTTTTTATGAAGTCGTCTGTGTGTATAAATGTGTGAGAAAGAAAGCATATACACCTTTCTCAGCTGCTTAAGTTTCTACAAACAATAATTGGATTTTGAGACAGAACTGATTGAGGTGTGACCTGGAATTTTTGCTTTGATCATTCAATACACTATTTAATGGAAACAGCACTTGCAGATGTAAATTCCAGCTGCTGACTTTTTGGTTATATCTTATCCCCAAGAGCACTTGCTAAGGGTTGAGTAATTATTTTGAAGTGACATACTAAACTGTTAAATGAGAGCTGATTCCAATATATTTGAATTAATACGAGAAAACCAGAATCAAGCTTAGTTTGAAACAATTCCATTGCATATTTAAGTTATGGGAAATATAAATGAGTTAAATAAATAATTGCTGGTCAATAACATTTCAAGCTAAGTATGTTACAGTGAAAGTATTTCAGTGTTTCACTATTGCTACAGTTATCCATTATATGTTAACTTATACAGGTAGCACAGATTGACATTTAGGCATATCCTAAAAACATATTCTTTTTATTTAGTATAAGCTAACATGGAATTTTATTTCTTAAAGTACTTTTGCTTCAAGAGAAAAGGTTGGATATATATATTAATTTATTCAAAGGAAATTTAGGAAACATAGTTACAGATTATACTAATTATTTCTTGGACCGTATTGAAGTTCTCAGAAAACTTCTTTTAAGAAAAGTCAGATACAATGATCAAAGTTTTAAAAAATTATATACCCTAGGAATACAGTGATCAATTCCAATTCCCTTTGGGAGTGGTCTGAAAACCCCTGAACATATATCTTCCTCTTGGCAGTTCATTTTTCATACATGGGTTTTAACTTCACCTTTTGAATCTTCTGTGTTAGGTTTTTATCCTTAAAAATTGGTCAGTTGGGATGGATGTTGATGAATGTTGATTTATTTTAACCTCCTGATGGACTGGGTTTTTGCCCTTTTAATTTATGTTCTTGTTTTGAATAATTTTGGTTCTCCATAAGAAAGTACGGGCATGCCCTTGGATAGTGAAGTGTTAATGCATTTTGATCTAAGGGGCTGCCAACCTGTTCTCCAAAGCACTTGAAGATAGAACAAGAAGCAATGGATAGAAACTAACCAAGTAGAGAACCAATCTAGAAATAAGCGAAAGTTTCCTAACACTTAGAACAATAATCAGTAGAACTATTTGCCTTCAGAAGTTGTGGGTGTTCTATCACTGAAGGTTTATAGGAATACATAGCCAACCACTTCTCTGAAATGGCATAGAGTCTCCTATTTGAACAGGAAGGATAGAAGATTAGAAAATCTCCAAGGTGTTTTTAACACTGGTTCGGTTCAATTCTAATTTTTGTGAAGCCTATTTTAGGATGTATGTTACAGTTTTCATGTATATTTCTCAAAATAGCTTGAATAAATTATTTTTGATTCTCAAAGATTTTGACATCATCATTAGAAGGGAATACCACCTTGGCATATACAGACCCAACAAATTTTAATGCAAGTTCTCCTTGCTTAATTCCACATTTGTATACCTTTCAACATTTTTAGATTTGAGAAAATCTGTAGCAGCCTAAATCTGTGTATTATATACAGATTTAGGCTGCTACACAGGACTATTTCTTTGCACTTAGAAATTTTGAGGAAAGTAGTCAACTAATTAATACATGGAATCAATTCTGCATCTCTGATGAGCTGCAACACTATTGAGAATATTTAAAGCTGACTCCCAAGATACAGGTCTGCTGAATCTTTCATCAAGTTTGATACTGGTGAAATAACTTCCCTCCAAATGCATTAATATAAATACTGGGAACATTTGGAATTACATTAAGGCAGGTGTTAGAAATATGCAGCTGAAAATAAAGCCCACCTGCTAAAGTTTTAAAATATACCATGGATAAAAATATTACTTAAACATATATTTATTTATTTTGGAAAAGGAGATTAAGGGAATCAATCTACATAAGTATCCTATCATCAAAGAATTTCAAAAAGTAATTTTTCTTCTAAGTTTTTTATTCTTTTCATCAAAATGAACAATCTATTATTTGAAGAAAATATTTGAATCACTGTAAAAGTTCATTAGTACGCTATATACATTAGGTGGAGTCCTAATAGGCACTGCTTGCCTTTGAATGTAACTGTGATCTATAGTTAATAAACAGTTTTTCAAACCACTGCTAAGCATGCTACTACTTTTAGAGTAAAGTGTGAACCCAATTTTGTTTGCCTCTTTCTACATAGTTTTCTAGACCTTCATCCTGTTTAGTTTGATTACAATATTAGAATTGAAAATCGAACTCTTCTCCATAAAAGAAACCCTACAAAATAAGTTATAAAGGAAGCCCTCATCTTACAACCATAATGGGGACCATACTTGTTTTTAATCACCTTTTTGCCACAGTATTAAGCTCCACTTAATTAAAAGAAAGCCTTTTCTATTCTAAGAAGGCTTAACAAAAGAAAAGATGAATTCATTATCACTTTTTATTATGTCATTATGTATCCAGACCAACATCTGAAAAGACTGAAGACTTGAGAATAAGACTTCTCAGTTTATCTAATCTATTCTCCCATTAGCTGTTCAGAGCATCCAGTAGTGGGAGGTGCTTCAGTCTCTGCATGTGTAGGCTGTGCTTAATTTGTGGAACGCTCCTCCTCCTCCATGGGACTCCTCCCCAGTGTTCCCCAGTTTTTGCTCAGCCTTGTCAGAGATAGGCAGTGCTTGTGATTCTTCCTTGGCCAAAACAGGAAAAATTCTTTTGTTGATAGCAGGTTTGACAGTTAATCTGCTCATCGCTAGCCTGTATTCCATTATGATCTCTCAAATTGGCTCACATTGTTAATATTGCAGCCAGACAGCTCTGATTCAGGGAAGTGCCGATTCGCGCCCCAAAACGGCGGGAGGCTCCAGTGCTGCTCCGCACTCCCTCCCCACAGCCAATAGCCCTACCCCTGCCATTTCTATTGCCACAGCATTTCTTTCCCTTAGCCAGACAGCAGCGTGAGCCTTTTCACTCCAAACCGAGACGTATTGCTCTTTCCCCCTCAGAACGCCAGTTGGAGTGGAGGTTTTTAAAAAAGAAAAAAACCCTTTTACCAGGGATCCCTTTCAGGGTAACTTCCACCCTTTTCCCCTCCATTTAGCCTCACTGAAAGAAAAAAAAAGACAGCATCGGAAGCTATTCAGTCACAAGGCGGGAGTTTTGCTGCTGAGGAGTGTGCCAAAAGTTTAATGGCCAGAGGCCATTTTGTGCTGTCAAAACCTCGTGGCCGCGTACCAGTAGTCATTCTCAGCTGTGTGAGGTAGTTCTGCTCGGAGCAGAACTACCACCCTTCAAATATTCTGGGAACTATTATATCCTCAGCTTGGTTTCATTCGAGGCTATTTCTTACATTTTAATTTGTTGGCTTAACCCTCACAGTGATTATAAGAGCAATAATAATAATAATAATAATAATAATAATAATAATAATAATAATAATAATAATAATAATAATAATAATAATAATAAAAAAAAAGATTTCTCTTTGGGTATAATATTTTAATTTCAATAAAATATTACTGAGATATGACTCATTTTAGATAGGTATTATATATATTTTTAAAAATGGGGGGGAAGAAGGCAGAGCCTCCTCACCGACGGACAGTAGATCGCAACTCTCTGTGGCTATCGTCCATGCTCTTTCGTCAGAGAGCCCCAATCATTTTGATTAGGGGCTGAAACTGCCTTGGAGTGGCAGCGGAGTAAGAGGAAGCAGCAGGCCTGATTGTGGGGAGCCGCATCTCCCCCCCGGGCTTGTTTTTTTTCCTCCTGAAGACGACTGCAGCGGTGGTCTAAAATGGCCACCCCGAAGAGGATGACTCAGCTGGACTAAGATTTGTGCAGGAGGGAAGAAAGAGGTGGATAACATCTGAACCGGGACAACTGGGCAATTTAACTAAACAAAAGTACCCCGGGACTAAGGTAACATAGAATTTTTAAGAAAAGAAAAGTGAGCGGCGAAATTACAAAGGGACAGAGAAAAAAAAAGAAAATATTTTTGACAGCTAAATGGGGCTTCGAACCAGGAAAGGAAGAAGCTGTAATTAAAGATTTAATAAAATTGGACTAAAATATTTTGGGAATAAACAAGTATAAAACTAAAGCTGGACTTAAGATTGTCAAAGAATAATAATAACAAAGTTTACAAATTGGATACTGGACTGTGCTGGAATATTGAGGTTCGAAAAACCTTAAATAAAAAATAGGGGAAAAAAGGTGAAGACTTTGTATAATGGAGAGTGTCACCTTTTGATAAAAATTTGGCTCAAATAAAAGGGACAGCATCCTGTTTTTGAATGAACTGGTGTGGATATAACATTACAGAAATATTGAAACAAAGTAAGAATTTTAGAAAGTGAAAGCAGAGCCGGAATAAAGGAAAAAGCAAGGAAAGACTTTGTGGGACTGATTGATGTTTGTGGTATAAACCCTGGACTGGAATAACTGACAACCTTAAAAAACTGAAAGAACAAAGAAGGAAAGTAAAAGTGGTTTCTTTTTGTGGACTTTAATGATCATAAAATATAAGAATGATAATATCTCTTCTGGAATTAAAAATGGAACTTAAAAATATGAGAGAATTACTATAGGAAAGAGGCGAATCACTTTGCTCTGTGCTAGAAAAAATGGAAATGGCGATTGAAGAACAAGAAGAAAGATTTTCAGAGGAGGAGGAATTGACTCAAGGAGAAGACATTTTAAATAGACAATTAACACAAAGAACGCTACAAAGAAGTGGGGAAAGAAGGAAGGTTAAAAAGTTGAGATTTAAGAAGGCAATTAAAAGAGGGAATACCTGTGAAGTCAGGAAAGGCAGGAAGACTCAGCAGAAAAGGGGAAAGGAAGATATTAAGAAAGAGAGGGATATAAACTGGAATGAGAAAAGATGTGGGGAAAAGGGGGAGGAGAAGCAGTAAGAAACAGGCATGTGAAAGAAAGAAATACAGAACTAGTAAAATGCTGAAAAGAAATTGTTTTTTCAGAGATAATGGTTGATGAATTAAAAAGGGGATTCTGCGGGGTGACAAGGGGTAATAAGAATATTTCTACAATTAAAAATATTTAGAAAATAGTGTAATATAGATACTGATAACTCTTATTAAAGGTGGGGGGATACGCTGTGGAATCCAATTGAAAAGATGTAATGATTAATGGTTTATTGGGAATTAAGATGAGGGAATAAAGATATATTCTAATCATTAAGGTGTCCCACTCAAAATAGTAAAAGGGGGGAGACCTATACTTGTTCTTTTTTCTTTGTGTGTGTGTGTGTTAAAATTTGTATTAATTTAGAATTCATTAAAAAAAAGTGTAACGGAAAGGGAATATGACAGACTAAAGAACCAGCTAAATTAATAAGTTTAATATAGACTATTAAAAGCAAGGAGAGACTTTGGTAACTTCATTATTACTATTATTAAGTAAATATATATTTTTTATTTTTAAAATAAATATTAAAGGATTATATTTGAAATAATTGAAATGAAATAAAAAGATGTTTAGATTGAGATTAATGAAAGAATTTAGAATTAAACTTTATTATTATTATTAGGTAAGCATATATTGTTTATCTTTATTTTCAAAAATAAATATTAAAGGATTATATTTGAAATAATTGAAATGAAACAAAAACATGTTTCGATTGAGATTAAAGAAAGAGGCTAGAATTAATGTGTTTGTTTCTCTCCTTACTGAAAATTTGGAATGGAAAAGGTAATAATAGAATTAAGTATGCATATATCAATGTATAATTGCTGTCATATTTGTATGTAAAGGTGATGACACGGAAATATGTTGTCCACTAAAAAGAGATTTTTGTTTTTAATGTGAAAAACTGAATAAAGTTTGTTAAAAAGGGGTGGGTGGGAATAAAACAATTATCAGGGCAACCGGTCTTGACTCAGATCTGGTCCCTGGGCGTGCCAACTGCCTTCACAGCATTATATAACAAGCATACTGTAATTCCAATTTGAATCGAAATGGCAGACGGTAGCACCTCTCAGACCTCATCCTTGAAGGCAAAAGCCAAATCTCAACACAAACATAAGCACACTAAGGGGAATTCTAAAGCCTCAGAAAGGGATGCTATCAGGCGGCATAAAGCTTTACAAAAGCAGATAGATAAGCGCTCTTGGGAGGCACACAAAGTCTCACAGGATTTCCACTCCTCCAGCCCAGGTCCATCTACCTCTTCTCACCCTCCTCCTCCCTAGATCTCTCCCTCTCATCCAGGCGCACCTTGGCTCCCCAAGGCCAACAGGCCCAGGTGCCTGGGACACTGACTGCGTGAGGGGCTCCCAAAGCCACATTCGCCCCAACACGCAGTTATGACCAGGGAATATCCTGCAATCACCGATCATGATTCCCAATCGCTGAGGTCATTGACCAGGTTGGAGCACCACCATACCCAAGGGCCCCCCTCCAAGGGCCGACAGAGGAGGAGGAGGAGGAGGAGGAGGAGAAGGATGAAGTGGATCAAATTGATCAACTGGAAGAGATTGAATCAGAATCAATACATGACAGCATGCCCCTGTCAGAAACAGACCCCTTAGAAAGGGGAATGAGGATGAGGGACTCGTTCCTGACCAACCTGTTTTTTACAGGCTTATTCCACCCACAGCTTTTCAGATCTCTCTTGTTTAAGGCAAAAAATATTGCACGCCTAAACAAGTCGACCCCCTCCACCACCCCTACTCCTTCGGAGAAGGGACCAGAGGATCTGATTTTCAACCAACCAGTTGAAGCAGAGGTGATTCCAGTTCCTCCTATTTTTCGGACCTGGTGCAGAAGCAATGGGCCTCTGCAGTGGTGTATTCACCCCCCCACTGGATATGACAGGAAATATTTCAATTTGTCCCCTGATTTTTCAAAATTATTGAATACTCCCAAGGTAGATCAACCTATAGTGGGATTAGCGTCCTCCCCCATTCCCAGTGATGCACTGGAGGCATTAAAGCCGGAAGAAAAATGGGCTGAGCTAGCCCTCCACAGAACCCATCAGTCTGATGCTTGGGCCATCAGAGCAGCCACGGCTGCCTCCTTCTTCACTCGTTCGTCTCTCAGATGGCTCTGCCTCTTATAGGAACACGTCCCCAATTCTATCCTTAAAGCGCACCAAGATATGGCTAAACTTATTGCAGCTGCTGAATTCTCAGCTGATGCAACTTATCATGCAGTCAATCAGCCAGGGCCATTACTTCTCATGTCACAGCACGACGCTTGCCAAGGTTAAAACATTGGCAAGCCGACTTTCAGCACAAATGCAAGCTGGCTTCATCCCCAATCGTGGGAGACAGACTGTTTGGCCCTTCCCTTGATCTGCTACTAATCGAAACCTGTAACAAAAAGAAAATTCTTCCTTCCCTTTTCGGAAGTCAGAGCCTAGAAACCCCCAGTCCTTTCGGAGGGGATCCTTTTGACCCTTTCACTAGGGATTCTTTTCACCCAGATACCAGAGTTCCCCATCATTTGGACCAGGACAGCAGCCAGATAGGTCCAACTTCGGGGATAGGAGCAGAAGAGGTGGTAAATTCAAAAGATCCTTTCGGTAAGCAGGAAACAGGTTTTTTCGGCATCCAAGATAACTCCCGGGACCCGACCCCCGTTGGTGGACACCTTAAATTATTTGCCGACCAATGGGACTACTCAACCTCTGATTCTGGGGTCAGAGATATGATCAGATTTGGCTTTGTGTTGAAGTTTCAATCTACTCCCCCAGATTTTTCATGTCATCTCCAGAGACCCGGTTAAACAAGCTCATGGAATCGGCTGTCCCCCACCTACTGGATATACGAGCCATCCAACTAGTAGCTACCACTCAATGAGGGTGAGGTTTCTATTCACATCCTTTTGTTATTTCCCAAAAGTTTGGGGGGTGGGGTTAGAGAGTGATATTAAACCTGAAACATCTAAACCGTTCCTTAGTATGTCACAAGTTTAAAGTGCATATCCTTCAATCTATTTTACGTCCTCACATCCATAGACTTGACGAAGGCGGACTTGCATATTGCTATTCAACCTTCCCACTATAAATTTCTGATATTTTGTTATAATAACCACCATTTTGAATATGTGGCCCTTCCTTTCGGACTAGCTTCTGCCCCTAGGACCTTCACGAAGGTTCTCGCAGCACTAGCTGCTTGTCTCGGGACATCCCTTTACAACTCCAGTGTTATCTTGAGGACACCTTGACTTTGTCATCGTCCGCCCCTCAAGCAGTCAAGGACACTCAGACCACATTACAATCCCTGCAAAAACATGGCTTCTCAATAGATTGGAAAAAGAGTCAATTAACACCATCGACTCGGTTAACCCACTTGGGGGCTGTCATAGATATGGTGGAAGGCAAGGTTTATCTGTCACCAGATAAACTAAACAGCATTCAGTGATTAGTTAAAGAGATCAGGGGTTTTGAGAGGGTCTCCCTACCTGAACTATCAAAATTGTTAGGCAAGATGACTTCATGTATCTCTATCATCCCTTGGGCACGGCTTCACACTAGATCTCTCCAGTGGTTCCTGCTTCCGTACCAGCACTCCAGCTGAAGCAACTCCAAACACAAGGTCAGGGTACCACCAAAGGTCCTCATATCTCTACTCTGGTGGACCAGACAAATCATCAACAGAGGCTGCCTCTTCAAGGAGCCACACAGCTGGTTCACCTTAGAACAGCCGTGCAGCATAAACTAGCTAGAGCTTTGAGCAGTGCACCTGGGTCTCCGCAGCTTCCTTCCTCAGGTACGCAATCAGTACATACTAATCCTGACTGACAACGTAACAGCCAAAGCTCACATAAACATACAGGGGGGCACAAAATTGAAACATCTCATGCGAGAAGTAGAGCGCTTGTGTCATTGGACAGAGACCAACTTCCTTTCCATCAGAGCAGAGCACATTTCTGGTCTGTCAAATACACAGACAGACTGGCTGAGCAGGGCCATCATAGATCAATTGGAGTGGTGCCTCCACCCCTTCCTGTTTCAAGAAGTGGTCAGGGCATTAGGCTAGCCAATGGTGGACCTGTCCACTTCCCCCCTCAACACTCAGCTCCCGAGATTTTTTCCAGGTACCCCATGCAAGGAGCAGAGAACTTCAACTTGCTCCGCTGTTGTTGGCACCCGGGACTCCTGTAGGCACTTCTGCCTCTTCCTCTGATTCCCAAGGTCATCCAGAAATTACCAGACGAGAGGGTGGAACTACTTCTAGTAGCTCCTTACTGGCCCAGATGGACATGGTTTGCAGACCTCCACAGTCTCTCCAAATCAGCTCCATGGAGAATCCTGCCAGCCAGTGTTCTGTTAACTCAGGGGCCCCCTCAACATCGGACCCTCAATGGTTGCATCTGACCGTCTGGAGGTTGAGCGGAGTTGTCTGATGAGTGAAAAGTTTTCCAACAGAGTTAGCGCCACTATCCTAGCCGCTAGATGCCCCTCAACAACTCACATTTACAATGCCACATGGTCCAGTTTCTGCAGATGGTATATCGAGTATCAAATTGATCCCACCTCTCTCTTTGTGGCTCAAATTCTAGAGTACTTGCAAGAGGGACTTGACAAGGGGTTATCACCTAATACATTGAAAAGACAGGTTCTCACTTCTGAAGGCCTATTTTCTCTTTCCCATCATCTACACATACGGTCTCTCCTTCGAGGAGCCACAATCTTATGCCCTCCAGCGGTACACCGTTATCCCACCTGGGACCTTAACAAGGTCCTTGTCGCACTCACTAAGGGCCTTTTGAACCCTTGAAATCATCAAGTCTCCACTTTCTGACGTATAAAGTATCTTTCCTTGTAGTGATCACTTATGCTTGTCGTATTTCAGAGTTTGCAACCTTGTCTATCAGAGAAGATCTTTGTATTTTCCATGCTGACCAAGTGGTCCTTCGCCCTGATCCTACATTTATACCCAAAATTAACTCTGCCTCCCATAGGGCACTGGAGCTGATACTTCCTAATTTTTTCCCCAGACCATCCCAAGGGATGGAACTACAATGGCATAGGCTCGATGTGAGGTGAGCATTGCAAATATATATCAACCAATCGCACAGCGCCTTTCAAAAAAAAAAGAAAGAAAGAAAATGGAGGCCTTATTTGTGTCTTTTCAGCCCAAAACTCAGGGATGCAGCGTTTCGCCTTCTACGATAGGCCATTGGCTACAGGCTGCGATAGCGAAAGTGTATCAGACTCAATCCCTGCAGGTGCCCAGGGGCATAACAGCTCATTCAACAAAAAGCGCTGCAACATCGGCAGCATGGGCCACACAGGCGCCAATAACTGAAACTGTCGAGCCGCAACTTGGGCCTCCCAATCGCCATTCATTAGACATTATAAAATAAATGTATTTGCATCCGCTCAGGCTTCCTTTGACAGAAGAGTTCTGCAACGGGACCAGAGGGACCAGGAGGAGATTCAAGGCCAGACAGAGTCCCTCCCGTAGGACAGGCCAAGCTTTGGTATGTCCCACTACTGGATGCTCTGAATAGCTTATGGGAGAAAGGGCATTGTACTTACCTGTTCTCTTTGAGCTATGAAGATCATCCAGCCCCACCCCTTTTCCATCTGGTGGGGTCCTGTTTCGGCCAACGAATTGTTAGGGTCTTGAAGATGAGGGCGTTTATTTCTCTCATCTTTGCCAAAACTGGGGAACCCTGGGGAGGAGTCCCATGGAGGAGGAGGAGCGTTCCACAAATTAAGCCCAGCCTAGACATGCAGAGACTGAAACACCTCCCACTACTGGATCTTCTTCACAGCTCAAAGAGAATGGGCATGTCAGGTAAGTACCAATGCCCTATCTCTATCAATCATTATCTATCATCTGTTTAATATATTATTCTCATCTTATCTAGAAGTGACTCTAGGTGGCTTATAATCATAAAATCAACAAGGCAAAACATTAAAACTTGTCCCACTCTTTTGGCTTCTGACAGGCTTTGAAGACAAGGCCATGCCAACTAGCTAGGGGCAACAATGGCACATTGGAGGTGGCTTATGGAGTTCAGGACAGCCCACCTTCTCCATCTGCACACTTTGCTCCTTCCCTCTCCATCCTGCTTAGTTTTATTTTAAATTTAATTTTTTAAATTTAAGATCTATATTTATTGCTTTACTGTTTTATATGGCATTATTCAATATCTGTAATCTGTCCTGAGTCACCTTGGTGAGATGGCAAATCCACTGTGTTTGCTAGTTTACATGCTGCCAATATGATACACTAAAAGGGAGAAATCTTACGTCAATCTATATTTGAGCAAGTGATATTTGTCCATTGTGTTTGAAGAGGACCTTGATATCTAACGAGTTGTGAGTTGTCCATGGTGTGTCTGCAGATGGCTGGCAGAATGTTCTGTCACATGTCGGGAAGACATGTGGGCACCACTGTTGCACCATTTGCAGCTCTGGCTTTTGGGAGTGCTCACTTCTCTTGTGCTGTGGTTGTTCTTTTGTCTTCAAATGTCTGGCACCCTTGGTGGATCAACGTGTGCCAAATCGATCAATCTTGTACCAGGATTTCCCAGGAGGTGGTGTCGATGTCCAGGGACTTGGAGGCTTTCAATGTGTCTTTGTATTGCTTCCTATTTCCCCCATGTGAGCACTTTCTTTGAGATAGCACACCGTAGAGGAGCTGTTTAGGGATGTGATGGTTTGGCATTCTTGCAAGATGGCTTGTCCAGTGTGTCTGGGCTTTCATCAGCAGGGTGTGAACTGATGGCAGGCCTTTGGAGAGAACTTCTGTGTCTGGTATCTTGTCCTGCCACTGGATCCTCAGAAGTCTGCAAAAGCAAGTTGTGTGGAAGTGGTTTAGTTGCCTAGCGTGCCTCCTGTATACAATCCAAGTCTCACTGGCATACATCAGAGACGTTAGCACTACTGCTCAGACTTTGAGCTTTGTAGCAAGGCTTATTCTACGGCTGATCAGTGTGGTCTGTTTTCTCGGTAGTGCAAGATGCAGTTTCATGAGACGGATATTCACAGCGTTGCAAAAACTGGCAAGTTTGTAGATGAGATGATTCTTAACCACAAACCAACTTCAGATTCATGACATTCATCACTGCTGTGTCCACACCAGAAGAATGTATAACCACCTCCTGTTTCTGTGAACCGATCTTCACTGGCTAAATGAGTTTCATACAGGACTGCAATATTGATGTTAAATCTTGCAAGCTCTTTAGCAACCAGAGATTTGAGCAAGTAAAGACTCCAAGAGTGCCAAACCTATCCCCTTGCAGATTTTGGTAAGGATTCCTATTCTGCATAAGGAGTCTTAGAGAAGCTCAGAATTGTTACACAATAACATTGGGAGAATCGTAAGTAATGCATTGTGCCCATTTCTATGTCCGGTATACATTAATCCAACTACTTAAAGAATTTGTTCTCTTGATTCCTCAGAAGATCATTATATTCTTTTCCTTAGCAGTGTTTTGCTATGGAGGACCTACTGCATTCATCTTACAGTCCTTTGTATACCTGTTGAGAAAAGAACCAACATAAAGAAAAATATAGCCTTATTGAAATGTCTGGGCACCTTTCAAGCTTCAAACAATGCAAAGTAAACTGTCCCTTCTTGCTTGCTTGTTTTTGGAACAGAAAGCTTTTGCTTTAGGCTTATACTGCCATCTAGTGATCATCAAAGAAGTCAGCATACAGATAAGCTAAACAATCTTATCTTCTCACTGCCACTTTTTTTGAAAGTAAGTTGAGCTATGATTTTGGATATGTTCTGTTGAATATGCTCCTTCTCCTTCTGTTCTGCTGAATATGTTCCTTGTCTACCTACCTGCAGTAAAACATTCAAACAATCATAACAATGTTGTCTTTACTATAGATTCATAGAAATGTAATAATGGCAGTTTCTAGTTGCATCACTCTGAAGATCCAGCTTTGGAGTCTACAAAATATTCAACCATCATCCTTTATGAATTATGATAATCACATAACTGTGTGGCTGTCTTATATGTAGGTTATATGGTTAGCATACATGCATACAATGAATAGAATGCATACTGCATTCTATGCATATTATTGGTCACTGATACATTTGCAAAATACTGGATGACTGACACCCCTAACTAGGAAAAATGGAGGCTTTTTCATGATTTTAAACAGATTTGGCCAAGAAACATTTCAGCGAGAAGATATACTTTCCACCCCATATGCATATTTTCCAGGAACACCTGTTAACGAAAGTTTGAGTCAGCTGCTGTATACATTGTTCATATCCCAAACAAACAATTCTAAACATGTTTTTGTTTGCATACAAAAGGAATTGGAGGTAATTAAGACCTTGTGTATTTGATTCAAGTGCTGGTATGATATCAGTTCTAATCCAAATCTGACAAACCGATGTTCTCTCCGCGATGGTAAAGCAAATCTATTTATTTAACTTGCTGATTAGATTTATTACTCACTGTAATCAAACAATTCTTATTGGCTTATAAGATTATATGTAAGTCTTATTTGTTATTAAACTAACAAAATATATGAAAAACAGCTAAAATAACCATAATAATAAGAATTCCAATAAATAGATGGAAATAATCACAACCCATAAGCACTTTCAAATTAGTTCTGAGCAATCTACAAAATACCAATAAAGTAGAAACAACTGTATCTCAACTCAAAAATAAATGTGCAGGTATGACAACAGAGATACAATACCTGTAAACTTTCATAGCTTCATTCAAAAAACCATGAAACGCTTCTCCTGGGATATCCATGTCAAATGGGCCAAGAAGGTTCTGTGTTAACTTTTGTCAGCTTGTGTACCAATTTTACTTAGCAATTCATATATAATTAGAGCCAGAATCTCTAATGCTACAGAGCATTTTCAATGTGCAAGTTCTTTGTAAGAGAAGCAAAAGGTTGAGTGTACCCAGCACAATCAAACCAAATCATCACATTTCTGGGCATCTTTCTTCCAGAAAAAGAAATAAATAACAAAGTATACACTATTTCAGCATAATATATCTATTTACTACTAAAACTCTTGTCGTGACCTTTTAACTGGATGAAACAGCACCTTGTAGGGCAACAGTTTTGGAATCAATATATTTCTAATGGTCTAGTTTAACGAGACTAACTTTAACATAATGTGTCCAAAATTGGTAAACAAGTAGCAACTTTCAATTGCTTTCTATTCTGAGGCTGAGTGTACAATAGCAAAATAATGGAAAGTACCTTGGAGGTCTTTTAGCCCAACCCCCTGCTTAAGCAGAACAGAAAAATTGCTGTCCAACTTCTTAAAAAACTCCAGTAATGAAGCATCCATAACTTCTGAAGGCAAGCCTGATTAATTGTTCTCAGTAATCCTCAATTTACAAACTGTCTCTTAGCAACCACTTAAAGTTATTACAGTCTGCAAACTACTTAGGATCTGGTTTTGAAGTTCTGCTGGCTGGACTGCCCTCAGTCGAGTGATTTTGTTTCAGGTTCTTGGTAACCACCCTGCATTTATGGCCATTTGTAGCATCCTGCAATCATTTGACCACAATTTACTAAGTTTTGGCTGAAAATCAGCATTCTTCTTCTTCTTCTTCTTCTTCTTCTTCTTCTTCTTCTTCTTCTTCTTCTTCTTCTTCTTCTTCTTCTTCTTCTTCTTCTTCTTCTTCTTCTTCTTCTTCTTCTTCTTCTTCTTCTTCTTCTTCTTCTTCTTCTTCTTCTTCTTCTTCTTCTTCTTCTTCTTCTTCTTCTTCTTCTTCTTCTCAAAAATACCTTATACTGAACAATGGGTTTGCTTGCTTAATGATCACCATAAAGAAGAAAGTGGGTTGATGGTGTAATGACCCCCTTTATGACTGTCACAACTTATGAGCATAATTTGCAAGCCCCATAAATCAAAGATTACCTGAAATGATGCACTTCCTCATGAAAGGACCGATTTCTGATAGGTCTCAGGAAATGATGAAAAACTATTGTTCCTTCAATGCTTCACTGAAAAAGCTAATACAACTAATTTATACCAACCAAATTCCATGGTTCAATTGAACCCTCTGGATTGCCACCAAATAAACTATAAATGAACATAGAATCTCTTATCATTTAATAAGAAATAATGATCTTCTAAGGCTTTGCAATAAAATGCAGGTGATTTTGGAAGAACTCCACAAGAGGCTCCAAGATAAACATTGGTGCATTTGAAGCTACCATTGTCATGAGTCAAAGAATTACACTCAATTTTTTAGAAAGGTTTTAAGCCAGGGAAAAACAAGTGAAAATGTTACAATATTTTTTTAAAAGATAGATCAATGCCAAATTTCATAAAATGTCCTCTGTTAAATGAAAATTTTTCTTGCTCTGTATCTTTAATAAAATGATGTTTTCTTCTTTAATTTTCTTCTTTGTGGCAGCCCCTTAGATATTAGAAGACTGCTGTCACCCCTAGTCTTTCTGTCTATTAGAATAGACATAGCCACTTCTCATAACTATTCTTCATATGTTTTAGCCTCCAGTTCCCTAATCATTTTTGATGCTCTTTTCTGCACTCTTTCTAGAGTCTCAACATCTTTTTTGCATTGTGGCAACCAATGTCAGTTGCAGATTTCAAGTGTTGTTTTACCAAGGAATAAAAAGTGATACTAACTCTTCATGTTTCTTCATTCTATCCCTCTGTTAATGCAGCCTAGAACTGCATTGGCTTTTTTGGCAATTGCAACATACTGATGTCTCATATGGATGACCACTACAGCTCCTGGATCCCTTGCACAGTTACTATTATTAAGCCAAGTACCAGTATTCTATATCTGTACATTTCAGCTCTCTTGTTTGTGTATAAAAGACTATTTTTCTCACCACTGAATTTCATTTTATTGGATAGGGCCTAGGGTTCAAATCTGTCAAGATGCTTCTGTATCTTGAGACTGCCTTCTGGAGTATTGGCTATTCCCGCCAGCTTGATATTGTCTGCAAATTTGATAAGTTTCCCTTCGATCTTCTCATCTAAATCATTTATGAAGATGTTGAAGAGTACTGAGCCTAATAAAGAACCTTGAGATACAGTACTGCATACTTTCCTCCATGTATATGTCACCACCAAGTGGTGTCCCCTGGATGCGCGAAGCCGTCAAACGCTGACCGTAACTGAGAGCAGACCCTCCGACGACAGGCCCACGCGACAGGCCGGCTGGAGTACTCAAATGCCGCATCAACATGATGGAAACGTCCACTACAAAACACACGTCCAATGCTACCGCGTTCGGGGGAACCGACGGGCGCAGGAGACCATTGGCCTGCGCCAAAAATCAACGAAATGGTCCACGCGGAAAGCACGGCCGTGTGAAAAATGCAAGCGGGGAACAGAGGACTGCCAGACGCTCAAGGTGGCCACCTGGAACGTGGATTCGCTGACTGGACGCTCGACCGAGATCGTCAGGGCCATGCGGGACAGGAAGCTGGACATCTGCTGCCTCCAGGAAACTCGCTGGAAGGGCAACAAGGCTACGACTATAGACGGCTACAAGATCATATACACCAGCTGTAAGGAAAACCGCGGCGGTGTAGCTGTGGTTGTCAGTCCAAGCTGGCAAAGTTCCGTCGCAGAAGTTAAGCGCCTCACAGAACGACTGATGATAATCGTCGTAGCGACCGAGAGGCAGCGCCTACACATCTTGTCCGCCTCACGCCCTCAGACCGGATGTCACGAGGAGGAGAAGGATACCTTCTGGGAACTGCTCGACATCCAACTCAGGCAGATCCCACACGAAGACGA
The DNA here is from genome assembly GCF_049901715.1 of Pseudonaja textilis. Taxonomy (NCBI): domain Eukaryota; kingdom Metazoa; phylum Chordata; class Lepidosauria; order Squamata; family Elapidae; genus Pseudonaja; species Pseudonaja textilis. The sequence goes on along the minus strand of NC_142008.1, from coordinate 34,611,739 downwards.
CATCATCATCTCGGGCGACCTGAATGGTCATGTAGGGCGGGACAAAACGGACACCAGTGCCACGGTGGGCACGGCACAGGCGATACGAATGAGAATGGCCAGAGGATCCTGGACTTTGCCGACTCCCATGATATGACCATCACGAATACCTGCTTCATTAGGCGAGAATCTCAACTCCTCACCTACCATAGCAGAAACGGGAGCCACCACACACAGATCGACTACATCATCGCATACGAAGAGCCGCTAAAAGCGTGCTCAACGCCAAGGCGTGCACCTGCATTTAATCGAGCAGTCAGCACAGGCCGCTGATGGCGAAGATCAGGATCAGCAAGCCCAAGACCAGGATTGACAAAGAAATGCAGACCAGCCACGAATCAAGTGGTGGAACCAGAAGAAGATGGCGGACCCCTCATCAAACCGGAGCAGTTCCCGCAGATGGTCGACGGGCCACAGGAAGCGTGGTCCATGCTGAAGAGCACTGTTCACACTGCCGCTGCCAACAGCTTGGTGCACCAAGCCAGGACGGAGACGCATCGAACGAGATACATGGCTCTGGACACCGGAAGTACAAGATGCCGTACACCTGAAGAAACGGCTCTACAAGGCCTTTCTTCAGGACAAGACCAGCGAGAAGCTCTGCGAATACAAGGCGGCCAAAAAGGCAGCCAAGAAAGCAGTAGCGACAGCCAGAAGCTCCCACTACGATGACATCTACGAGAAGCTGAACACGCGAGAAGGCGAGAATGAGATCTACCGCCTAGCCAAAAGCAGACACAGGAAGACCCTGGACATTGACCAGTTTCATGGGATCAACGACGAAGGGGGAAATTTGATCGTCAACCCCAGAGACGCTGCGGAGAGGTGGCGGCAATACTTCGAGAAGATCTCCACCGAGGAGTTCCCACACCCACGAACCCCGCGAGGTGACCCAGTTGAAGGCCCAGTCTCAGGCATTTATGCCAGCGAGGTCGCCGACGCCATCAAGGCCATGAAAACGGTAAGGCAACAGGACCAGACGACATCCCTGCCGACTTCTGGAAAAAGGCACTACCGGCTCGGCATTGTGGCTGTGCGAGCTGTTCAACAACATCGTCTCCACGGAAAAGTGCCACACGACTGGTACCGCAGCACCACTGTTCCGATCTGGAAGGGAAAGGGCAGCCCAGCGGACTGCTCCAACTACAGACCGGTCAGGTTACTGTCACACACTATGAAGATCTTTGAACGCGTCCTTGATAAGCGCGCATTCGGGACACCGTCGACATCAGCGTCAACCAGGCTGGATTCATCAAGAACTGCGGCACCACCGACGCCATCTTCGGGTGTGCGGATGCTGATGGAGGCTCACAGAGAGAAGAAAATCCCGCTCCACACCGCCTTCCTAGACTTGGAAAAGGCCTTGACCGAGTCCCGACGATCTCATCTGGTACGCACTGCGAGACCACGGCGTGCCTGAGCTGCTCGTACAATGGGTCCAACTCCTATACAGATGTCACAAAAGCCGTGTAAAGCGGCAGCTGGGATATCAGAGGAGTTAATATTACCGTCGGCGTACACCAGGGCTCTGCTCTCTCACCACTGCTGTTCATTCTGGTGATGGACACAATTACACCACGACCTGTACACGCCTGCCCCATGGACGCTGCTCTCGCCGATGATGTGTTCCTGGCCAACCTGTGCAAGGCTGAACTAGAGCACCGAGTCCAACAGTGGCACGACCGCCTCGAGCAGTTCGGGCTCCGGCTGAACCTAAAGAAGTCCGAATACCTGACCACTGACAATGAAATGACAGGCTCCATCCACGTGAACGGGCAGGAGCTACCGCGCGCCTCCACCTTCAAGTACCTGGGAACTACTCTTGGGGAAGAAGGCCTACTACAAACTGAGGTGGCAGCCAGGATCAATGCAGCGTGGGGCAAATGGAAGTCCGTCACGGGCGTCCTCTGTGACAAGAAGATGCCGATGCGCCTGAAGGCGAAAATCTATAACTCTGTGGTGCGCCCGTGGCCATATACGGCGCAGAGTGCTGGCCGACGACCAAAGAAGTCGAAAGCAGACTCCAGATAATGGAGATGCGAATGCTCCGATGGTCGGTAGGCCTCACCCTACTCGATCGCGTCAGGAACGAAGAAGTGCGTGACGGTTCAACGTCGTGCCCATCCCCACGGTCATGAGGCAGTCCGCTCGATGGTTCGCCACGTGAGCTGCGCCAAGGAAGAATCCATCATCAAATCTGTAATGAAGGTGACTGTCAGAGGAGCGAGACCGCGTGGTAGACCTAAACAACGCTGGATGGACACGATCAAGGCCGATCTAGAGATCGCGAAGGCAGACCCGACACACGTGGCAGACAGAGAGGTGTGGAAGCAGTACTCAAGGACATTAGCGGACCTCGCCTGAGCGCGAGACAAACGCTGAAGAAAAAGAAGAAGAAGATATGTCATTCTATTAAAGACTGTATGTTGAGTGTGGGTCATCAGCCAGTTACAAATCTATCTGGTGATGATATTGTCTAACCCACATTCTTCTATTTTATCAAATAGTAGGTTGCAGTTTATTTTATCAAATGCCTTACTGAAGTCCAGGTATATGCAGTTCACTGGTCCACTAATTCAGTCAGTTTTTTAAAAGAATGCAATAAGATTTGTCTGGCATGATCAAATCTTGTTGACTTCTAGTTATAACTTTGTTTTTCTCTAGATGTTTGCAGATTCATTGCTTGATTAGTTTTTACAGGATCTTTCCAGGTAATGTTGTCAGGTTGATAGCTCTTAATTTTCTGGATCCATGTTTTCCTTTTTTGAAGATGGGAATCACATCAACTCTTCCTGTCCTCTAGTAGTTTCCTGATAGCAATGGCAATAGCAGTTTGGTTTCAGCCAAACCCCAACCAATGAGAACACACCCCCCCACCCAATCAGAACACAGCCAAGCCCCTACCCAATCAAGCCACACCCCCACTAACAGTTAAAAGGAAGAAGCAGCTGCAAGCTCACATTACTCTGAGAAGCACAAAGCCAAAGACACAAGCATGAAGATGATGAATGAGACTTCATCGAAACGTCGCCTAGCTACTTCCAATTTTATGTGGGAGAAAACCCAAATAACCAAAGATCCACATACAAATACCCGCGAAAACCTCAGAAAACACACACACACACACACACACACACACATATATATATATATATATATATATATATGTGTGTGTGTGTGTGTGTGTATATATGGTATTCGGCTTTGTTTGGGTATTTTCCCACGTCATTACAAAGCCGAATACCATACGTGTAAGTACCCACGAAAACTTAAGAAAAAAAAACACACACACACACATATGTGGGTGTGTGGGTGTGGTATTCAGCTTTGTTCGGGTATTTTCCCACGTCATTATAGTTGTGCTTTTAAAGTTGTAGCAATGTTTCGGCAGAATCTCATCTGCCATCATCAGGCTTCTGTATTGTGTTTGTCTGTGAGTCAGACTTTCACAGCTGTTTCAGTTTTAAATTTGGGGCTAGCCTACTGCTGTGCCAAAATGGTTTTTTCTTCATCCTGATTGGTTGGGAGTCTTGGTCTGTGTTTATTGGTCTTGGAGTTTGCTGTGTTCTGCTTGATTGGTGTTTCTAATATCTTCTGTCTGTTTTGTGGCTTTTTTTGTCTTGATTAACTGGCAACATTGTGTTCCTGTATTGGAGGCTTTTAGTGCGGCTTGGCTCCGAGTAAATGGATGGCTATCATTTATTAGGAAGCTAGGTTTCATCTGGGTGCCTGGTTGGGGTATGTCTGAGCTGGAAGTATCAGGGGAATCTGTTTGTGCCCAGTTGTTTGCCTGGCTTGTGGTGTGGAGATTTTTTTGTTTGTAAGTGCAGGCTTCCAAATAATTGACAGTCTGGTGGAATCATTTCTTCTATTCATGCTTCCAGGTCTTTTTTCAATCTCTATGGCTTCTCTGATAATTCTGTGGCTGGGTTTTTCTATAGTGGCTAGGGTTTTGGTGCCATTGAAGTTGATGCTATGACCTGTTGCTTTCATGTGTTGGACTAGTGAGGAAGTGTGTTCCAGCTTTTTTACTGCATTTTTGTATTCATCCAGGCGGGTACTTATTCTTCTATTGGTCTGTCCAATGTATGTGGCCGGGCATGATGCACAGGGGACTTCATATATGCCTTGGTTTTCCAGGTCAATTTTATCTTTGGGGTTTCTTAGGATGGCTGCTATTTTTCTGTCTGTTTTGAAGGCAGTCTTGATGTGATGCCTGTGTAGTATCTTACTGATTTTGTCTGTAGTACCTCTTATGTAGGGTAGGACAGCTGTTCCATAGGTCTGTTCTTCTTCTAGGTCTCCATTATCGTCTCAGTGTGTTTTTGTGGATCAAGCCGGTGATTTTGCTTTTGTGGAAGCCGTTAGCTGTCAGTACTTTAGTCAGGATGCATAGTTCAGTCTTTATGTGTGTCTTGTCTGCCAGGCGTTTGGTTCTGGTGATTAGTGTTTTGGCCATGGAGTTTATCTATGCTGGGTGGTGGTGGGATTGGGCGTTGAAGTAGCGGTTGGTGTGTGTTCTCTTCTAGTATATGGTGTGTCCTAGTGTGCCATCTGGTTGTTTTTTTTTGTACATTAGTACATCTAGGAATGGTAGTTGTTTGTTTGTTTCTGTTTCCATGGTGAACTTGATTTTGGGGTGTATGCTGTTTAGGTGTGTTAGGAAATTGTTTAGGTTTTCTTTTCCATGGGGCCAAATCACAAATGTGTCATTGATGTATCTTAACCATAGTTTGGGTTTGTGGGTGGCATTAGCTAGGGCTCTGGATTTGAATTCTTCCATGAACAGGTTTGCAATGACGGGTGACAGTGGTGATCCCTTAGGGGCTCCTTCAATTTGCTTGTATCTTTGTCCTTTGTATATGAAATATGTGTGGTTAAGCAGTGTTTTGTTAGTTCCATGAGGTGTTTAGCTGGTTGGTATTTATTTTTGATGATTTCAAGGGTTTCTTTTATTGGGACTTGAGTGAATAGTGAAACCACGTCGAAACTTACAAGCAGATCTTCTTGTTCTACGTGTAGATCTTTGATCATTTCCAAGAAGTGATATGAGTTTTGTACATGTGAAGCTGCTGCTTCAGCATGGGGCTGTAGCTGCTTTGCTAAGTGTTTAGCTAGGTTTTGTAGTGGTGCTTCTCTGGAGCTGACTATGGGTCTGAGAGGTATGCCTTCTTTGTGTATTTTTGGGAGGCCTTATAGTTTGGGGCATCTGGAAGATTTTTCTCTTGGGATGATCATCTGTTGGATCTTTTTGCTCATGTGGCTGGTTATAATTTTCTTCTTGGTTATTTTTTCCAGATATGTGGTGGGGTCTGTGTTTATGGGTTTGTATGTGGAGTCTTGGAGTAGGTGTGTCAATTTTGTTTTGTAGTCTTTTTTATCCATTTCTACTGTGGCATTACCTTTATCTGCTGGAAGTATGATTTTGCTGCTGTCATTTTTTAGGGCTTGCAGGGCTTTTAGTTCCTCTTTGTGCAAGTTGCTTTTGGGTGGTTTGCTTGTGCATAGGATGTTAGTAACTTGGTGTCTTATTCTATCAGCTTCATCTGTATTTAATTTAGTTAGGCTGGATTCTACTGCACATATGATGGATTCTGTGGGGATTTTTTTGGGTGCTATAGCATAATTGAATCCTTTGGTTAGGACATCTGTTTCTGTTTTGGTGAGTTCTCTGTTGGAAACGTTATATACTTTAAAAGCACAACTATAATGATGTGGGAAAATACCCGAACAAAGCTGAATACCATACATGTAAGTACCCGCGAAAACTTAAGAGAAATATATATATATATATATGCAGGTCTTGGCGTGTTTGGGTCTTTTCCCATGTAAGATTAAGAATATCTTGTCAATGTTTCAACAAGGTCCAACTCACCATCTTAAGGCTGGTGCTTTCGGCTTTGTGCTTGTGCAAGCAAAGCCTGATTGGAGCTGCCATCTCTCTATAAATACTGGTGGGGAGGTGTGGTGTGCTGGCTCTGTTGTAAGCAGGCTGGTTGGCTGTGTTGTTATTTCTTGATTGGTTGATGGAGTTGATGTTTGCAGATTGGTTGGCTTTTTCGTAGGAACCTTTGTGGCTGAGGTGCTGGCTGTGTGTCTATCAGCCTCCTGTGTTGTAACGACCTGTGTCATGGGCTGTGTGATGACCTGAGTTCTATTGTTGTGACATCCTGGGTCTTGTGCTGTAATCTCCTGGGTCGTTGACTGTGTTGTAACATCCTGAGGTTCTGTGGTGTGACCTCCTGAGTTCCGTGATGTGATATCCTGAGTGGGTGACTGTGATATAACATTCCAGGTTTTGGTTTGGCACCGAGTTTGAGGTCTGGCTATGTGTTCATAGTGTATGTCAGTTTGCTGGGTTTGGGGTTGGGGTGTGTGGCTGCTGGTGATGCAGCCTTGGTCTGGTTTCTGGATGGTGGTTGCTTTTCATCTATGGGATGGGTTTGGGTTTGAGTCTGGTGAGTGAGATTGGTGGTGGCATCATGTGTTGTTTTGGGTCCGGTGTTGGTTTTTGTGGCTGGGATTCATTTCTTGATAAGGGCTAGTTTCCAGATGTCTGGTAGGCAGGAGGTATCGTCCCATTTATTCATTTTATGGGGGTGTTTCTCTATTTCAATGGCTTCCCTGATTATTCTCTTGTTGAAGTGTGCTGTATTGGAGATTAATTTGGTTCCCTCAGAATTAATTTCATGTCCTGTAGCTTTAAGGTGCTGGAAAAGGGAGGAAGTATTTTCTTCTTTTCTGACTGCGTTCTTGTGTTCTGCAATGCATGCATTTATTCTCCTGTTGGTTTGTCCAATGTATGTGGCTGGGCAATTGTTGCATGGTATTTCATAAACTCCTTGGTTTTGTAGCTGGATCTTGTCTTTGGGGTTTCTTAGGCTGTTGGCTATTTTTTGGTCAGTGCCGAAGGTTGTCCTGATATTGTGTTTGTGGAGAATTTTGCTGATTTTGTCCATGGTGCCTTTGATGTAGGGAAGGAGGGCGATACCGTTGTCCTGTTCTGTGTCTCGGTTTTTTTTGGGTGTCTCCCTTAGGATTAGGTTGGTAATTGTGTTTCTTTGGAATCTGTTGAAAATTGATACGTTAGTGAGGGTGTATAATTCTGCTCTCAGGTGGTCTTTGTCAGCTAGGTGTTTGGTTCTGGAGATGAGGGTCTTGGCTATGGAGTTGATTTGTGTAGGATGGTGATGGGATTGTGCGTTTAAATAGCAGTTGGTGTGTGTTTTCTTCCAATGGATGGTGTGTCCTAGGGATCCATTGGGTTTTTTGTAAATTAGGACATCCAGGAAGGGAAGTTGGTTGTTGGCTTCTGTTTCCATGGTAAATTGTATTTTGGGGGGTAGGCTGTTGAGGTGTGTGAGGAAGTTGTCCAGTTTTTCTTTCCCGTGGGGCCAAATTACGAAAATGTCATCTACATATCTGAGCCAGAGTTTGGGTTTGGGTTCAGATTTGTCTAGAGTGTTGGTTTCAAAGTGTTCCATGTATAAGTTAGCAATGATGGGTGAGAGGGGTGATCCCATAGGTGCTCCTTCTATCTGTTTGTATCTTTGTCCATTGTAGATGAAGTATTGGTTAGGCAGTGGTTGGTCAGATCTAGGATGTGCTTAGGGGGGTTGTATTTGTTTTGGATAGCTGTCAAGGCTTCTTTAATAGGTACTTGCGGGAAGAGGGATATGACATCGAAGCTCACGAGTAGGTCTCCGGGTTGTAGATTTTGTTTCTTTATTGTTTCTATGAAGTGGAAAGAGTTTAGTACGTGTGAGGTGATGGATTCTGTGTAGGGCTGGAGTTGTTTGGTGAGAAATTTGCAAGATTCTGTAGAGGTGAGCCTATGGAGCTGACTATGGATCTCAGTAGTGTTCCTTCTTTGTGTATCTTGGGGAGGCCATAGAGCTTAGAGTATCTGGATGATTTTTCTCTGGGGATGACATAAGTGTGTCACAGACGAACCCAATACACAAGCCTGATGATGGCAGATGAGATTCTGCTGAAATGTTGTTACAACTTTAAAAGCACAACTATAATGACTTGGGAAAATACCCGAACAAAGCTGAATACCATGCATATAAATACATGTGAAAACTTTATATATGTGTGTGTGTGTGTGTGTGTGTGTGTGTGTGTGTGTGTATGTATATGTATATGTGGATCTTTGGCTATTCGGGTTTTCTCCCGTGTAAAATTGGAAGTATCTTGGCCAAGATACTTTCAATTTTACATGGGAGAAAACCCGAATAACCAAAGATCCACATACAAATACCCACGAAAACCTCAGAATGAAAATATATATATATATATATGTGGCATTCGGCTTTGCTCGGGTATTTTCCCACGTCATAGTAGCTGTGCTTTTAAAGTTGTAGCGACGTTTCAGCAGAATTTCATCTGCCATCATCAGGCTTCTGTATAGTGTTCATTTGTGAGTCAGGCTTTTATAGTCTTTTACAGGCTTTTACCACTATAAAAGCCTGACTCACAGATGAACACTATACAGAAGCCTGATGATGGCAGATGAGATTCTGCTGAAACGTCGCTACAACTTTAAAAGCACAGCTACTATGACGTGGGAAAATACCCGAGCAAAGCCGAATGCCGTACATGTAAGTACCCGCGAAAACTTAAGAAAATATATATATATACACATACATACATACTTAAGTTTTCGTGGGTACTTACATGTATGTTATTCAGCTTTGTTTGGGTATTTTCCCACGTCATTATATTCTGCTTTTAAAGTTGTAGCAACGTTTTGGCAGAATCTCATCTGCCATCATCGGGCTTCTGTATTGTGTTCGTCTGGGAACACTATACAGAAGCCTGATGATGGCAGATGAGATTCTGCCGAAACATTGCTGCAACTTTAAAAGCACAACTATAATGACGTGGGAAAATACCTGAACAAAGCTGAATACCATACATACATACAAAAGTAACCTATGTAGTTACTTTTGAAAAAATAGATATCCAAACCAGGAATATGATCAGATTGCTAAGTCTAAGCAGATATTATGTGGTGTTGAATATTATTGCTTTCAATGATTTGAAACACAATGTTCTGACCCAACCTGGTTCCAAGAGAGCAAACACAGGGCAAAGGCAGCAGACCCCACCTTTTAAGGTTTCATTCATGAATTTTGTTTCTTCACAGATAAAGGGCTGCTTCCAACTTGCTCTGACAAGAAGGAGCCTTGCCAAGTTGTTCTTCAAGGCTGCCAAAAACCCACAGATAAGAAATAGTTTACAAGAGTTTTCAAATACTAAGTAAAATGTTTCAGAGCATCTTTGTCTTCTGCAAAGAACGCTTCTTCAAACCTGGCTTTTATCCTCTTGAGGGAGGAGCCATTACCTTGCAGCCTTACTTCCAAGTCGCCCATCTGCTATAACTGCTCTCTCCTACGAGCAATCCTGCAGCTCCTCGGGAACCTCCTCATCACTGCTGCCAGCCCCCACAATCTCTGAAGGCAGAAATCCACTCTCTAATGGTCCTGGCCCTGATCTGAGTCCTCGCTCTGCTCCACTGTTTGCACCTGCTGCCGGCTAACCACAACACACAATCAGTCAATGTGCTTAAGTAAATATAAATCATAAAAATATAAATCAGAAAGGAAAGCTTTTGTCTTGTTTTGAAAGCAGATCCTGTTTCACCTTAGCAGAAAAAGCTTTGAAACCCTTGTTACTCTTGTCATTGTTATTCGCAGAATATCTACTATCATAGGATCCCTAATGTGAAGGAAAAAAGGAGGCTTAAACTGCAAGTTGAGATGTGTGTGTGTGTGTGTGTGTGTAGAGAAAGTAAGACTCACAGAATGAAGTGGCATGTAACCCTACTTTTAGATGGTCTCTGGGTGTCAACTCTTATGGAGAAAAAATTTAGCCCCCTCCTGTTCTGTGTAGGCTGTGATTTAAAGTGGATTGATTTAGAAACAAAACAAATAAAAAGAAATACTTGATGTGAGTGGAAAGGATCATCCTAAGATCTTTTTTAAAAACATTTTATGGTTTGAATCAAGAAATATAAAGATGGCTTTCTTTAGGCCAGATCTCCACTTAAATTTTCATTTATTTATGCACTGAGTTTTTCACCCTGAAGACATGTACTCCCCCCGCCGCCCCCAATGATGCAGTAGAATTCTTGAGGCGTGGGAACATGGTTTAAAATTTAAAAGGAAATCATTTCAGGATAGTTTTATAATATTTGTCACTTGTCACAATGACCTTGTTTAGTTAATAGCTGCCAACAACCTTTCAGATGTAATCTTTTATAAATAAATGTAAGAGGATGACTTTCTCAGGAAAAGCCATATTTTTTAAAATTGGCAAATGTAAAAAGGCTTGTGTCAGAAAACTGCTGCAGATGGAGTTTTATATCATGGAATGGGCTGACATGTAAAACTTGGATGTGCATGAGAAATCACATTTTAAATAAAATGTATAAAGACGTTATCTATCAGCAGTGAAAATTATTTTTCAAGCAATAGCTGCTTAGTTGAATTGTGCTCATTTTAAACAATCCTCAACATATGTCTGGAATTGAGTCTGGAATTATGTTCAGAATTTGTTATAGTCATAAGTCATGTGACCATAAATAAATTTCTGGCTTTTTTCACAGTGGTCATTAAGTGAATTCCATAGTCATTAAGTGACGCCATTCATTTGAATGGGCACTTTTTGGCATAAACTGGTAAAACACATTGTAAATCAAAGTCATGTGACCATGGAACATTGTGACAGGCTGTAAAGCAAGTCTGCCTGACATGCAGTTTCTTGACTTTGGGTGGGGTTGGATTAGTGTAACCATTTGCCACAATCAGGGTGCTTTACAGGTCATAAACCACCACAGCTACCATAAGTTCAAAGTCATAAAATGGTTATTCAGCAAAGATACTTTGATAACTGAACGGTTTGAGTATTGTTCTTTGTTGGAAACTGAGATTTCATCTGGTGGTTAAGGCACCAGGTTATAAACTAGGACATCATGAGTTCAAGTCCCACTTTAGTCATGAAAGCTAGTGAGTGATTCTGGGAAAATCATTCTTTCTCAGCCCTACAACCTCATATATTTATTTTTGTGGGAAAAATAGGAGGAGGAAGATGTGTTGGATATCTTTGATGCCATGTCTTAGTTGTAATATTATTAAAGGCAGGATTCAAACAAATAAATATTAAACAATCAATGGTCCCTGGTCATGATAGCTGTATATGATGTCTAGAGTTAGGAATATGTTGTCTTTGTTGTTGTTTGTTGCTGGGTTGAAACAACAGAAGGGAATTGTACTCTGGTTTTGTTTATAAATGCCCTTTTTCAGGGACAGGGATCAGCCCCCAAGGTCAGCCCTGCAAAACCTGTTTTTTCTGCTCTTAGGGTATATCCTCTGGGATATTTGCAAGGTAATGTAAAATGGGAAAGAGACAAACCTTCAGCCTTTTTTAAATCGGCACTTTGGTATGAAAAAAGGAAAAAAAAGATTGGAGTTTCAGTCACACAGCTGCAGTCACCATCTTAATCCTCTTTTTATACCTGCAGAGAATCCCAGACCTAAGGTCATAGCTCTTTACACAATTCATCTTTTCATCTTTTCCATATCGCTCACAGTCCAAGGAGGAGAAACACGCTGGTTTCACATAAATTTATGCTGGTAATCCAAAGCATATGGTGAGATTCCTCACAGTAGCTGCCTAGACCAGATTTATTTCACCAATATGTTGCTTTGTGGATCTCCTTAGACTGATTCCCACTGAAAGGGCATGTCAAATAGATTTTTATATAAATTAGGCCTCTGACAGGAAACATATAATTGTATCCCTCTTTCTATCTGCCATTCCATTGTTTGAAAAGATTATTTTGCTTCTGCTTAATGGGAGGCAAAGACCCTTCAATTCACTATTTCTTCATTATCCCAGCATTTTTCCTCAGGTTGCAGGATGCACTTTTCAGATCAGTGATTTCCATTTCATGTGGTCAAACACAGCAATTGGGTTCTATGGAATGATTCTGATGTCTATGTTAATTGTGACTTTCCACCTTTGCTTTGATCTTCTGCGCAGGATTTGGCATTGATGTTGAAGTGATAGGCAATACAGGCAATTATATGGATATTGCTAATAGAATATGTCCATACCATTGTAGAGGATTTCCTCACATTTTTCTGTTATTAGTGCAATACCCATATGCTGCCACATTGTAACATTGTTGAACTGATTAAGAAAAGAAACTCCTAATGACTAGTGGAGCGTGCACCTCTTCATGGCATATAGTAATATTGAGCAGCCCATCATTTTATATGCTTTTAATATTAGGTGACTCATTTAACAATGTCTTGTTTAACAATGAAAATTCAAATTGTGGTTGTACATCATGGACTATCTGTAGAGAAGGAATCAGCTGAATTAATTCGCTCTCAGATTCCAAAATTACTTTTCTTGCATTGTACACGGTAAATCTCAGTTAATCAAAACACATTACTAAGTCTATTACTGAGGATCTCAAGGGGCAAATCTCATTTCAGGTTCTTCAGATCACTCAAGAAACCATTTTCTTTGTTTAATGATAATGTTCTTCATTTCAGTTAACTTCTCAATCAGTTTGGTAATTTCAAGCAAGTGGTTTCAATATGTTTTAGAATGTAAAGTGTTAAATAAATTAGTTTGGGGAAAAAAAAGAAAGAAATGTGCTCCTCTGTTTAATTCCATGGCCCTAGCATCAAAGAGATGGATCACAATAAACCAAATATTTGGAAATGTAGTTGTCCTTTGAAAGGCAAACATTTAATAAAAAAAAGCCCAAGCTTGAAAATGTCAAGCGTTACTCATCCTCATCAAAGCTATGTTTTTCTGACTGTTTCAGCAGGTATTACATGTTATTTGAATCTAAATGCCTAGGCACATGAAAGATGACTAACAATTTTCTGGAATTTTTTTTTTTTTACTATTTTTCCATTAAGGCTCTATTTCCTTTTTCAAAGTTTACAGTAAAAGCAAAATAACAACAGATTCTCTTTTATGCATTAATGGGGTAACACTGTTACCTCCAAATAAACTCAGTTTAGGCATTATGTTAATTTCTTTAGTCCCATGTTCCTAGAATGTGAACAATCTTTTCCAGAGTTGATCTGATAATATAAGTAAAAAGACCGTCACCACACTTACATGCAAGGCTCTTATCACTATTGTCATTCTACTTTAATTTGTACAATTAAACAATATCTACAAAGGAATGCCTACCTTTTCTTCTAATTTGGCATAACTTTTCAAATTTGGAATTTGCCCACAAATTATCCTTTCATTCTTGCTGCCTCTTTCTATTTCAAACACTTGTTTTTAAATTTGCATTTTTCTTAACTGACAGTTCTTTTCCTTAGATTCCTTTCTAACTAAGACAATTCATCTTTCATTACCCCCACTCTTCAAAATGTCCTTTCTTTATTTCTTTGTTGCCTAAGTAACTGTAGAAGGAATAGGGGATGACCTGGAAAAAGAGAAGAAGAGTTGTTACCAAGACAGTGGTGAGATATAAGGGGCACGGGCCTGCTCTAGGAAGCAACTTGAGCAAATGTGTCAGACTAGCCCCTCCTTATTTCAAAATAAGTTAAAGGGAGGGAGGGACTGAGACATATTCAGACTTACAGGATACTGTTACTGTAGCTTTAATAATAAAAGTAGTATTGACTGACATTGCATTGGTTTTCTGTTTGGTCGACCTTGAAAAGCTGAGAGTACCAGAGGAAATAGTGTTTCTTCTTCTGTTCCCAAGTCTTCTGACCACTGGGGACATTGCTAATTTAAGCTTCTTGGATCTCAGTCTCCCCTCTTGCCACGAACTTTCTCTTTCTGCTCTTCTAACAAGTATGACAGAATGATTGCCCTATACTGGCTCTGTTAAAAATGAACTTTGGCCTCCCTTAGAAAAATTGTGAGCATAGATGTTTTTTGGACTGATTTCTCTTCTTAATTATTTAGAATGTTTATAATCATTTTGTGAGAGTGCAACAGAATAATCAGTTCTTTCAGGAATTCACTACCTAAGTTAATTTTATCTCATATAAGATGTGGAACAATAACAATCAGCCTTGCAATCTGTTTATATAAACATCCTTTTAAAATAAAGTACTCCATTTCATGTACTCTGAGAGATTTTCAGTTAGCTGCTATTTTTGGAAAACTTCCTACCATGAGTTCATGGTTAAGCCAATGACAATCATCAGCTTAATTCTAAAATTTATAGTTAGATTTTTTTCATTGAACACCTGTTCAATGCAGTCTAGACCCACTCTCTCTCTGTGTGTGTGTGTGTGTGTGTGTGTGAGTGAGAGTGTGTGTAAATAATGCTATCTCTACCAAATTTTAATCAGTAACATTAATACTTCTAAAAATACAACAAGACTAAAATGACAACTTCCAGCAGTAAACAATTTCCAGTTCTTTAAATTTTACAAGTAGTGAGAAAAATATTTTTTACAGGAGGAACAGAAACCTCTGCTCCTTTCATTTAACGGGAGAGAAACTGAAGCTTGCTCCATGATGCACCTCCTACCACTGGAAGTCTTAAAATGAAGGTCCAGTGTACTTCCTAAAATGTCATGCATGCCCATCTTTGTTTACACTCCACTACAGTTTAATTCTGAGTGTAAATTCTCATGATAAGCTTCAATGAATTGATGGAAGTTTCTTTTAAGAATCTGAAAGCACGGTTGTGTTTCTGTTATACTTCTATAAATCTAAGAAGAATTAAACAAGGAAAACTGTGATAAATGAGAAGAGAAAAATGCCTTTCAGAAACCATAGTTTATCATTAGGAAAAAGAAAGGCAAAAATCATCAACCTATACTGTTCAATCTATTTTAAAACAGTTTTTTCATATTTTAATATTATGGCTGTGTCTTATCATGTCATTTGCCAAGCAGCGGTTCTAGATTTTTTAAGTTGTCCAGCAAAGGGCCATGCTAGCCTTGCCCATTTGGATGCCTCCTGTTGTGTTGGAGTTATAACCTAAAACTTGAGAAATTACTATTAAGTTTTATGTAATTAAAAAAAACAATACAAATTTAAAACAGAAAAATATATATAAAATATATTTTTATCGATTTTCATCACAAAGTCCATACATTTTTTCCAGTTTTTTAAACTATTTATTATTGTTCCTTTCCTAATCAAACCAGTTAATGAAATTTCTATAAAGTGTACCATCTTCACAATACATTTGTCCATTAGGGGTATTTTTTTGTACATCTTTGTATACGTACATCTTTGTGCACGTACAATAATGGCCTCCTGCATCTTCCCTCCATTTTGTTGGATTGGTCCCGGATCAATGTATTGATATTTTTTATTTGCTTCTTCTGGCAACTAGACATTCCTTCTGTACAATGGAGTACTTCTTCCATGGTGATCTTCTCCAAAGAAGAACACACAGATTGCCATTTTTTTTTCGTTTCTAAGAAAGTAGCTGTTTATTGCAGCAAAAACTATCCAACAATTCTTCAAGAAGGAAAAAAAATAGAAAATCCTTCCATGCTGAGCAAATCTGGTATCTCTTGCAGCTACAGATTCTTACTTCATGCTGCTGACATTGAAACAACAACAAACCTTGCTCTTTAAGAGGAAATGTGTTACATGAGTTCTGTTTTTAAATCTTGAGTGTTTCTCAGAGCCCAAATATGGGTCAAACCATCATTAGTATTTGAGTCCCTATGTCCCCCAAAGAGACCTAAATCTATAACCCTCTTGAAGCCCATTGATTAATAACTATTTCTTGTATATAAGTGATGTAGAATAAAATCACAGTGTTTTTGAACTCTATCTTGGGTTCTGGCTACTTATGCCTGACATCTGATTATCTTAACAATATCTACTAATTGGAAATTAAATGAAAGAAATGCTTTCTCTTGAGGGCTATTTATTAATGTACACAACTGTACTACAAGACCCATAAAAGAAATGTTTAAATAAAATTAATTTCTTTCTACTCAGGTTGCAAATGAGGTCAGAGCAAAGCGGTTTTCTCATTCATCAATATTATTCTAATTTGTATAAAGGATAAATATATCTCTAAAGAAAAAAGATGAATATCTAAAGAAACACAATTAATTGAATATTACCAAAAACAGAAACAGATTATGAACAGATATATAATAATAAAAGAAGTTTCTGAATCTATAAAAAAAATTGAACTAGAAAAGTGAGTGGACCAGATGGATTATCAGATTCAAATTTTTTTTACTACTGGTTCTGTGGGCGTGGCTTGGTGGGCATGATAGGGAAGGATACTGTAAAATCTCCAGTCAGAAGTGGTATTTGCTGGTTCTCTGAACTACTCAAAATTTCCACTACCGGTTCTCCAGAACTGGTCAGAACCTGCTGAATACCCACCTCTGGGGTAGACTTTGACTTACAACAGTTTGTTTAATTATTGTTCAAAGAAACAATGGCACTGAAAAAAGTGTGAGATTTTTCACACTCAATGACCATTCCCATGATTGCATGATCAAGTAATGTCAATGGGGAAGCCAGATTCATTTAATAACTATGTTACCAATTTAACAACTACAATGATTCATGTAACAATTTTGGCAAGAAAAGTCATAAAATGGGGCAAAACTACTTAATAAATGTATTATTTAGCAACATAAATTTTGGATTTCCAGTTGTTTAAATTTTACAAGTAGTGAGAAAAATATTTTTTACAGGAGGAACAGAAGCCTCTGCTCCTTTCATTTAACGGGAGAGAAACTGAAGCTTGCTCCATGATGCACCTCCTACCACTGGAAGTCTTAAAATGAATGTCCAGTGTACTTCCTAAAATGTCATGCATGCCCACCTTTGTTTACACTCACTACAGTTTAATTCTGAGTGTAAATTGTGGTTGTAGGTTAAAGACTACCTATATTGATTCTGGAAGACCTTTTAGAAAAAATGGAAATATTAATGGACATTTTTAAAAAATGGGTGTATTGGTTGGATTTAAGATTAATAAACAGAAGACAAATACGTTAAATATATATAAAAATCGAAAATAAAATAAAACCGATTTTAAGGTTGAGAAGAAATTAAAATATTTGGATATCACTATGACAAACATTGTATGAATTATATCTTATTTCAAAATACCAATGTTAATGGAATTGAAGAGTTATGTTAAGATGGGAAAATTGCAACTGTAATTGATGTAGAGAATTTCTGTGATAAAAATGAATGCCTGAAAACGCTTTTGTGGATCCCAGCACAAAAAGCATTTTATAGATGAGAAGTAATAGGCAAATACAAATGGCTAACTTATCATGAGGAATTTTGTCAAGATACACTCATTAGTATTACAGGTGCCTTAAATTTTCTAGCTGCACAATGTTTCCAATGTGACTCAGAATGCATTTTTGGCACAAAATGGAATGTTCTTGAAATTTTAAGCAGGACTGATGATAACTTGCTAAGTCTTGTATCCCTGCATGAAGCCCACTAATGGCAGAGTGTTTGCATCTTTTGATGTTTTCAGTGGCTCAATTTCTCAGAACTATTGGCAAGACAGGAGGGGGAATTGCCTGGCACGACAGGAGGCGAAATTCCAGAAATCAAAGCAAATGCCACGAATAAATATCACTTGCCATGGCTTGTCCTGTTCATTCTGTTCCTTAACTCTAACTCTTTCTGGGTTAGAGGTAAATTTGGGGCCAGAGGCAAGGACTTGATTTTTTGCAATGTTATTACCCCAAACATGGCCCTTGCTTTCTGTAACTAATTAAAGCATGCAAATTCTTTGCAAAATATGTGTAAGTTATAAATTGGACCAAGTCAAAATCAGTTTATTTTTGTCATTGGCCAGCCTTATCAACTGGACTTGAAATATTATTGTGTAAATTCTCATTTTTGCATTTCTTCGTTAATTTAGCTTTGGGAGTATTTTCTTTTCTGCAGCAATCAAATACAAAAAAATTAAGTCTTTACTGACATATATTGGTGGTCTAGTGTTTGCTAGTCAGAGATTTGCCTGCCTGCCTTTCTATCTATTTATCTATCTATCTATCTATCTATCTATCTATCTATCATCTATTATTGTCATGATGTTTGACAGCCATTGTTGTTCTTAAAAACAACCAAGAAGTTCATAGTGTCACTCTGTGAACTGTTTATGCAGTTTAAAATTGTATCTTAGTAATAACATTTAAAGGAAGCAATGAAACATAATGACATATAACACCTTTGTAACAGAAGAACTGAGAAATCATTTTCATTCTGAATTAGCATCATTTTGAATATTGTAATAACTCTGAAAAGTGTTCAAATTTTGAAATTTGTACCTTATTATCTCTAGTAATTTACTTTAAAAGAATACCTTGACAGCTATAATCTGTACAATGTGAGAGTTCATAGTAATTGAAATCAGGGAAATGCATTCTTTGCAAAGGCGGGGAAATTAGCTTAATATTCCAATTACTTCTGCCTACTCCATACTGCATTTCCTCAAATGGTTAATTCAACTAATTATCTTATAATTAGAGTAAACAACTCCATATCTCTTAATACTGTTAAAAGAGAATGGTGATTATTTTGTTAAAGACCTAATTGGAAAAAAGTGATTGAATGCTTGCTGTGAATCATTAAGCAAAGCTCATAATTGAATTATGCAATCCTTAGAAAGAAGGCTTCTTGCCAGATATTTTAGTTGGTTTCCTGCATCATTAAACTAGGAGCATTAGAAGTTGATTCTGAAAGGGGTTTGTTACCAATAAATTAATGCACAGTTTGCACCAGATTTTTAGGTACCTTCTGAAAGCTTCAAAGATCAGTCCTGAACAATCGCAGTAGCTGGCAGTTACATTCTGTACACGAGAATATTTACTAAAAACAGCTATGTAGAAAATTTTACAGTTTCTCTATCAAGTTTCATTCAATCTGATGAAAAAGAAATTTCCTTCATAGTTTTTTTAAAAGAGAGGAAGATTTCAGAGAAATTTTGGAACATGTAATTGTTACATTTATTTAGTTATGAGGTGGGTCAATGGTGCATGTGACTATATGATCCATTTCTAACTTACAGATCTGAGCTTGGGGCTCTGAAAGCAAAGTCCACTTTGCCTTCTTTAGTGAGTAGGCTTCTCAACTTTCATTCAGGCAAAGTTCCTTCTAACTCCTTCTCTTTTCAGCCAGATATACGAAGCACGTATCCAAGACACTTGAGTGAATAGGCAGGAGAATTTAGAAAGGCTTTAAATACAAAAATGTATTTTGGGAGGAAGGGAGAGATCTTGAGAACTTTAAGTTTAAAAATAGAAAAATGTGGGTCACCACCAGATGGATTTATAACTGATTGACCAATTGCACTCTATTGAACTGCATCTACATGGAGGGAAGTATGCAATGGAATACTCCAAAGCTCTGTTTTAGGCCCAATAATCTTCAACATCTTCATCAATGACTTGGATGAGGGGATAGATGGGCAACTCATCAAATTTACAGATTACTCCAAACTAGCAGAAATAGCCAACACTCTAGAAGACAGGCTTAAGACACAGAAGGATCTTGACAGACTTGAACATTGGGTGTTACCTAACAAAATAAAATTCAATGGTGAAAAAAGTAAGGTTCTACATTTAGGCAAGGAAAATGGACTAGAAGACTTCAAAGGTCCCTTCAAATTCTGTCATTCTATTCTATTCTATCAGCAAATTTAGCAGATGAGGAGGAAGAGGAAGAAGAAAAATATTGATTATTTTCAGTCAGCTTAAAATCCAATCTCATGGATATATTTTATAATATATACATATATATTATATATTTAAGACACACAATTTTGATTAATTATAGGAATCAAACAGAATTTTAAAACCTTATAAAGCATGTTATTAATATGAATTAATTAATCTTAATATATTAAAAATCACATTATCAAAAAGAATTCTAAAACACCTTGAGCATGATGTAGAAAAACATACCTCATCAAGTGCAGGAAATTGAAATGGAGATTTCAGAATAGCATTGTTAAATGCATGAGGCAATCATCTTTACCATTGATTATAATGTTTCTATTCTATTTGCCAGCTTGCTAAGTATTTTTCATTGATCATTCTTTGTATCCTTTTTCTTTTTATTCATATATCATTAGAATACAAGTAGCATATTGTAGATATATTTCTGTAATATCATAATTACTTCTAAGATAGCATACAGACTGATTGTGAACTGTACTATAAATCCCAGAAGATACTTCATCAGGAAGGTAGACTAGGGAAGAAGATAATATGGAAGTTGCTGAATTGGTGTTTCATTTCATCATTTCGTAGGACAAAGAAAGAGCTTACTTCAGAGTCTGTGTAAAGAATAACTGAAAAAGGATTACAACACTAATAATGCTTAACCAGACTTTTTTGCTAGATATTTGAGAAATAATTTTAAAATAAATACTATTACCACAACATTGTATTGCTGTATTGTTGTTCTTTGTGTTGTCTCTTCTTGTGCGTCAAAATTAAGAGGATTATCATCCTTCTGTTCCTCTCTCTTTAGAATTCCATTATTAAATGGAACAGGTGAAAGTGTTATAACCCATTTTACTAGTGAGGCACTTAGGACTCAATTCCCAGGAACAGTTCTGCAAGTTCAACACAACAATGTCAGATTCAATACATCTAACAGGCTACAGTAAGTTCATTCATCCAGAGCTGTCGCTGTGTATTTCTCATTTCTGAAGTTTGTTTTCTTTTGCAATTTGGATTACTTTTCAGTCCAATTTGACACGAGTTATTTAATTTGGGCAAAAGACTTTGATCATTCAGGAAAGAAAAAATAATTTTCAGTTATATTAGAGAGTCGCAGTGGCAATTTCTTGCATTATTCTTTCAAATATTTAGTTTTTAGGAGATAATTGTTCTTAATAATGTTGTATAGGATTAAAATAAGCACAATAAAAGAAAGAGAAGATAATGGATGTACTATTCAAGAATACCAAAATGCTAAGTTAACAAACAAACAAAAGACAGAAATACCCAATTCATCTTAATTGTAGTTCAAAATTTTTGAGGCACAACATCTGTAATTCAACAAGCAATAGTGATAAGTAGGATACAGAGGAGGTATTAATTGAAGCTGACGAAAGCGTAGTCAGATAATTTATCCTGAATGGATTTAAATCTCCAGGTCCAAATATTCTTAGAGTATTGAATAACATTGATGAACACTGATTTTATACATGATTTTTGAGGCATTCTGAAGTAAGGGTAAAGTGCTATAGGACAGGGCGACAACAAATATTGTCCCTGCCTTTACAAGGGGGAAACAAGGCAGACCCAGGAAGAATTCAGGAAAAGATTTAGAGAAGGAAAAAACAAAACAAAGCAAAGAGAGTGAATGGGAATATTTAGTATTGAGAAAGCTGTTAAGAAATAACAGTTTAGGTTCTACAAAACCTAAATTGATATTAAATAAAGCAAAATTAAGAATATCTCACAAACATATATTAATGTTAAATGAGATTTTAGTTGAATGTTGGGGGGGGGGGGAGGAATCCAAAACTCAGAAAAAATAACAAAAGAATCAGTTGCCCAAAAGATGGTGGGCTGGATGTGTTTGTTGGAGGCTAAGAGGATTCCTGAAATCAGATTCAATAGCAGAAGTTACCCTTTCCAGCTGCATGAAGTTGTTTTATTTCAGCTATTCAGGTGGGAAAGCAGTGAAGCATATGAAGCAAAATGAAGGTGGGGAACAAATAAATAACTAAATTGGAAACCTCTGATGTTATTCTCAGAGACAGTAGTCAAATGGAAATGATTTTTAGAAGAAAAGAAGAACTTTTTGCAAAAAAATTATGACACACCAAGCCTAAACTATGACCACCAGCATGTCGTACAAATTTAAGCTTTTGGTTAAGAAATAGTTCAAATACTCTGAAAGTCCTTTTGGGGTGTTGTTACACTTAAAAATTCCTTTTGAGAACAGGCAGAAACAGTTGCATTGTTTCTTATCTCCTTATTTAAAACTATTGTATTATATTGAAAAATGATGAAATATTTCTTCTATAAAAAGAAATCCCTATTAACCATATTCTACCACAATTTCTAAAGAAAGCACCAACAAAGAAAAACATGAGCTATGAAATTATTTATATTTATATTTTTCTTCAAAATAAGAGAAGTTATGAATGCATTCAGTAGTCTGTGGAACAGAGAAATGTGCATACTTTATCTGAAGAAAAAAATGACATAATATTAATCTGAATGTTGCTGGATAAACTAATAGTTCTGAACCTAACATACAGCACCTTATACACTACACTGCAGCACATTTACTGTAACAAAATACCTATAATTTTGGTTTTCTGGAAAATTGACATGAGAAACCTCAGCAAAATACCGTCCTTGATTTGCATTCTACAAATTGGATGTTTAGGGCCAACCAAAGATCCCTTCAGCTCTTCCACTCAGGCTTAGCATTCATCACAATAAAATGCAGCCATCTACACAAATGGTGATATGTGCATGCGTATGACTTGATATACATACTTAAATCCAATATCATAATTACATAATTTCAATGTTTCTATGAAAATATTTTGTTTTTAAGTTGTCATTTTGTCATCACTGCCATTTGCTATAGATGCCTCCTTATTGAGTGTCAGAGATTAGGATGGCCCGAACCTGTCATCTTTTGGGAGGCCTTGAAAATCTGGCTATGTGCTTCTACCTCAAGAGGTCTCAAGAGTATGAAAGGGCCCCATTTTCTGACTGTGCTGACATCGACAGATTATAATACCCCTTGGTTTCCATTTGTGTTTAATTTCTGTTTTACATTGTTATGTTCTGATTTTTATGGTTTTTCATTACCTAGAATGAATGTTTTGAAATAGGCTGCTATACAAATGGAATAAATAAATAAATAAATAAATAAATACATACATGCATAAATAAATATTAAATGGCAAAATAGTCTGCTTCCACACATGCTGAGAAGCAAATCTTTACAGGTACAGCCTGGACTTTTAGTGTTGAGTAAGGGTTATTTTAACTGCCAAAGAACTTTATATGTCATGAATTGCTTCATCAAATCCAGATTCCTGGAAAATCCTAACCACCAAGTAAGTAGGATAAATGAGTTCATGATCACAAATAATAAGACTGTCTCCAAAATGAAAAGAAAAGTCTGGATTTCATTTGATTAAGGATAGTTTTACAAAAACTATATAACAAAATTGTTTACAAAGGAAAGCATATTATGATTCACATGAATTTGATTTGGATGTTAATATGTAACCTAAGGTGACAATACCTATTGATGAATAATTGTGCTAATTACAGTTCAAAAGATAAAGGACTGATTTTTTTTTTACTAATTGAGGATGATGTGCCACTTTCAATGCTATTACACATATACTTTCAAGAGTCTATTATATACACCAGAAGGACTATCCTTGAACACCGGCTCTAATACTTTCCCTTTTTATTTTAAGATTCACCTTTAAAATGTACTCACTGCAACTGAACAATTACCAACAGTGCAAATGTCTTCTTCATTTCTTGTATTGCTACTTTGGCTTACAAACAAATAAGGAAATGAAGATGTGAAGATGGTTATGCATCTTTCCACCCTACACCACTTATTTGGAAGGAAGGGGAAGGAAGGGCAACTGCTGCAGCTATTCCCCTTCTTAGCATATAGGTATAAAAAAACAGGATAAGGAAATGGAAGAAATATGTTCCTTTAAAAAAGAAAGAAAATAGACTAAATCTATTAATTTTTTTACCCATTAGAAAGCTAGATCATGCACTCAAAAAGTGAAATATAAACTCCACTTTTTGTATTTTATTGTTTCTAAAACAATAAACTTGTAAACATCTGACAAATTATGAACCATGCAAATTATTATGCCTACTTGATAAGTGGAAGACAGGGTGTGAATCAATCAGTGCTTTTCCTTTCTTTTAAATAAGTTGGAGAAAAACAAAAATTAGAAACCTGTATATGACTGGGAAACTGATGACAATTGATGGGAAAGTACCACAGAAGATATTGAAGCAAGAAAGGCCTGTTTAACCATAGCAACATCACTAAATTTACAGATATTGTAGGGTAAGATAAAAATTCAAAATGAAATGTTAAAACAATGTAAAGGCATAAGGATGCTTTGGATGTAATCGCTAGTTCACCATCTCTATAGGACAGGATTTCTTAATCTCTGTTACTTTAAGCCATGTGAAGTTCAAAAACACATATTGACTGTGGGAATTCTGGGAACCTGATAGAAACCAAAGGACTTTCTTTTGTGCGACGTATAACATACAAATTTCCATCAAAGCATATTGTGAGTAAAGCATATTTAGAAAGAATCATCAAGGAAAGAATAGTTGCAGAAGAGATAATTTCAAACCAATTGCAATCTCCAACTACTCCTTCCCAAGTCCTTAAGTAGGATAGTTGGGTAGAACCCTTTGGAGATAAATGTGCAAACATGTTTTTGTTACTTTGGACAATTGTTGTTCCATGTATGTTGTTGTTTTTACTTTTTTATGTTGGCCATAGTTATTTTATATTTGGTGGAATGAATGAAGGAATGAATTTTAGACACTAACAGATGAAGAGGATAGGCTCAGGATACAGAAGGACCTTGACAAGGTAAAATTCTATATTTAGGTAAGAAAACCTAATGCACAGGCATAGACTAGATGATACCTGGCTTAATAGTAGTACTGCAAAAGGGGTCTTGAAGACCTAGACATTCATAAAAATAAAGATACTTTATAAGAGTTGTTCTATCTCCAGAACAAAGTAGACTGGAGACCAGAGTTGAGTTCAGCTCTTTATTAAACTGTCAGTAACTTCAACTAAAGTCGAGCTGCGGCAGCCCCTTTTATAGCAGGTGCTTGTGGCTCGCAACCAATGGCATTTATTTAAAACTCCCGACGCTTAGGCGGCCAATCAGAACTGTTGTTATCTACCAATTGCTAGGCGGTGGTATCCATCCAATAGGAATGCAGTATTACGAGTATGCAAACAAGTACACTACAAGAGTGTCTTTATATTCTTATAAGGTATTTTTATAAGAATTATTAGTCTTATAAAGTGTTACTTTATTCATACCTATTACCTACTATATGTCATTTTAGGCATACTGCATATGATACATTCTATCTTCCTAAACTTCATCCACTCAAATAATTGTGTATGACTTTTTCTAGTTTCCCATTTTAGATATGTATGAAGATGCATCTTTTATCTGCAGTATTCAATAGCAAACCAAATAGTTAATTTGCTGGAAAAAAGAAGCTTTCCATTTTTTAAAATTTATGGAGCATGTTTCTAGAACTATTAACCTAGATATATAAAAATTATATAAAATTTTATATAATATATAAAAATTTCTACAAGAAAAGAGATTTTGCTTTTTTCATTCATTTTATGCTTTTCTCAACAGTTCAATTGGTTATATTTTATATTATTTTTTAAAGAAAACCTCATTTCATTCTTTATAGTTATAACATTTTGTGTTTCCTACTTGAGGAAGGTTTTAATGGAAGTTATTAAAGTGATTTATGCATTCAGAAATTCAAAAACTGAAACTATAATAGAAAGCCAGTGAAATAAAATGTTTATTAAGTTATACTTGTGTTAACAATATGTATAGTTATCTGATATTCAATAGTTAGAATTTGAAGGATAATGCAGAGATCTTCAAATAAACACACCATAATGGCCATGAGACTGAATGAAGAAAGACAAGTGGCTAAAACAGATTAAGGGCATTCAGAGACAAAAGGGGTAAAATTTTACATCATCAACCGTTGGCATGCATGCAATGGAAACTCTTTCCATTTTCCTCTCTTCCCTTTCTCCTTCCTTCTCCCCTTCCTCTTCTGTTTATTTTCTTCTCTCCTTCCTTCCCTCTCCTCCTCTCCATTCCCTCCTCTGAGAGAAACAAAGAGGTCAAATTTTGTCTTTATTAGGATAGGATGGGATGGGATAGGATAGGATAGGATGGGAAAGGATAGGATGGGAAAGGATAGGATGGGATGGGATGGACCATGACAGAATGGGACAGAACAGGACAGGACAGGACAGGACAGAGCATAACATAACATAACATAACATAACATAACATAACATAACATAACATAACATAACATAACATAACATAACATAACATAACATAACATAACATAATAGAACAGAATAGATTAACAAAGTTGAAAGGTCTTCTAATCTAACTCCCTGCTTAGGCAGAAAACCCTATACCATTTCAGACAAATTGTCCAATCTCTTCTTAAAAACTTCCAGTATTGGAGCATCCACAACTTCTGGAGGCAAGCTGTTCCATGATTAATTGTTCTAACTGTCATGAAATTTCTTCATAGTTCTAAGTTGCTTCTCTCGTTGATTAGTCTCCATCCACTGCTTCTTGTCCTGTCCTCTGGTGCTTTGGTTAACTCCCTCTTCTTTCTGGCAGTCCCTGATATATTGGAACACTGCTATCATATCACCCCTGGTCAGTCAGTTTTGCTATTTCTTTGTAAAATTTAGAAAATTAAAAAAATATCTCAATTCTGTATTTGGCAAGTCATCAGTAAAATATCAGTCAGAAATTTAAAAAGAAAAAACTACTTTCTAACATTTCTTTTGCTGTAAAGGGCAGTGCTGGGATTAAAAAATGTTTACTACCAGTTTTGTGGGCATGGCTTGGTGGGTGTGGCTTGGTAGTGTGGCTTGGTGGGTGTGGCAGGGGAAGGATAGTATAAAATCTCCATTCCCACTCCACTCCAAGGAAAGGACACTCCAAAATCCCCGTTCCCTGCCCACCCCACTAACCTGCTTTCCAGCTCCATTCTCCTGTACAGGACAACAAAAGAAGACTTAGCCAATCAGCTAGGACTCAAGAGAATAGATGGGGGTGGGTCCAGTCAGAGATGATATTCTGAACTACTCAAAATTTCTGCTACCAGTTCTCCAAAACTGGTCAGAACCTGCTAAATACCACCTCTGGTAAAGGGGCCTCTTTAACAAATTTTGTGGAAGCTTCTTAATATTTCCCTTTGTTGTCAGCAGGAAAACATAAACACTGGAGTCTTTACAATCTATATAGGGAAATAAGGTATGTTGCCACCAGTGGTGGGATTCAGATTTTTTTTTTACTACCGATTCTGTGGGTGTGGCTTAATGGGCATGGCATGGTGTAGCGTGACAGGCGTGACTTGGTGGGCCTGGCAGGGGGCGGATACTGCAAAATCTCCATTCCACCCCACTCCTGGAGGAATGTTACTGTAAAATCTTCATTCCCTTACCACCCACTAACCTGCTTCCAGCTCTGTTCTCCTGTGCAGGGCAACAAAAGAAGACCCAGCTGATCAGGTGGGATTTGGGAGGTAGAGAATAGATGGGCTGTGGGGCCAGTCAGAGGTGGTATTTGCTGGTTCTCCAAATTACTCAAAATTTCCACTACTGATTCTCTAGAACTGGTCATAATCTGCTGAATACCACCTCTGACTGCCTAGATGTCTAGATTTCACTGTGCTCTATATTCCATACATATGAATGCTTCAGCCATCAAGCAAAATGTATCTCCCTATCTCCTCTAATCACTCTAATCACATGGCCAATATTATCACAATGGAATTAAGTGCAAGAGAGAAAGTCAGGGGGCTATTAAAGAAAAGTTTAAACCTAAATTTAAATTAATACAAATCTCATACAGTTCGATGTATGAAGTTATTTACAATAAAAGTCCATTGGTCTAAAACATATACATCAAAATCCAAAAAAAACCCAAAGTAGACAGCAGTAGGACTCATTCAGAATCTAAAGGAACATGAATTAAAATGCAGCTTGAAGTCAATAGAAAGGTTCTGATGTAGACCTGCAATGATGGTAATGCTGAACCTCTCTGGATAGGGAATTCCATATATGAGGCTCAACTCAGTTTGTAGTCTAGAACAAGGCTGTCAAACTCTTGGCCAGATGCGTCACATGCTGGCCACACCCACACCTAATTTGGCAGAGGGGTAAAAGTCCTGATACATCTTGTGATGCTGTCTGACAACCCCTGGTCTGGAAAATTCACTTCATCTTCTTTGGTGGGAGAACCCTGTGTTACGAATTACAATATATATTAGGTTCCAACCAAAAAGTTGTCTTTAATCAGTGGCTTCAATTAAAATATGATTGACTTGTGATTTCATCATCTTGTAATATTGTCTCTCTTCTTAATTATTTTAGCTTCACAGCTTTTGCTGCAAGGAACATGGGGAAGGCAAGGACTAAACAAATAAGAACTGGTATGGAGCACTGTGAAAAGGCTGTTCTGTGATGTGTTGGCCATTAGCATTTAGAAGTTTTAAAAAAGCCCCCAGTATTATAGGACAAACATAATTACAAAAAATGATTACTAACAAAGAGAATCATATATTGAATGGTCATATCCTTACGGGGGTACATAGGAGAGTCCAGTGAGCTTTATCAGTTAATAGCTTTCTTGCTGGCAAGAATAAATAACTTGGTATTTGCTTATGTTCTTGAGTCTCAGTAAGGATTGGCAGAAATCTCTGATGCAGGAATTTCCTGTTAAATATGTTATTTTACTAAGTTCTGAGCAACTGCTATGTTTCTTTTTTAAATTGTTGAATATTTTACATTAAATAATAAATAGTACTTCCTGCTAACTTTCAAATAGAAAAGAAAAAAAAGCCCCTTTATAAGCAATTTAAGAGCAAAAGGTTGTTTCTTTATGAGTATTAAGAATTTGAGACATTGTATATTATTAAAATATATTTTATTGAAAATTACATTTTTATTACAGAAGATAAATATCTTAATAAAACCTAAAAGTGCAGAAAAAAGAAATAAAAGGTAATCTCCTTACAGCCATTTCTTAAAATACAACAAGCCACATCTTCATCCCATATCCCATCTAATTATCTGTTTATAAAGTTTCAAGTTGTTGTTGTTCTTGCTGTTGCTGCTGCTGCTGTTCTTCTTCTTCTCCTCCTCCTCCTCCTCCTCCTCCTCCTCCTCCTCTTCCTCTTTTACTGCTTCAGGTGTCAAGGGAAAAAAAATCTTCTGGCTCTTGCTCTTCTGATGACCTCAACCATTGTTAACTGATGTAGTGTGTGTTTGATGTTGTCTCACCATCTTCTTCTAGTTCTGCCTTGTGTTCTTTGACCGTTTTTATTGTATATGCATTGTGTAGTATGAAATATATCTGAATACAAGTATTTTTATTTATTTATTTATTTAATCAAAAGCTTACAATATAACAGAAACAAGAATAAACAAGTTTAAACACAAGAAATAGGAACTAATAATTGGGGACAATAGGACAGGGACAGTAGGCACGATTGTGTGCTTATGCACGCAAAAGTAGCTTAGGTTGGTAGTTGGGCTGTTGGTCAGAGCTCTAAGCTTGGCAATTTAGTTGCAAACATTTCATCACCATTTGAGGAAACATCATCTGTGCACTTTGAACTGTGCTTGTCTGTCAGAACAAGGTCTTTAAATACCTTTTTATATGATGCAGATTGGGCTACTTCTAAGTCATGGTCTGACCTTGGACTGTTTGATTGGCTGTTGTTACTGAGGCATGGTCTTTGGTTTTAAGTACCATTTGTGTGATGTAAATCAGTGTTGTTTATTATGAAACTGCTGAGTCATTGTCTGGTTTCAGTCTGTTTGAATGGCTGGTTATTGTTACTGAGACATAGTCCGATTTCCTGTGAACTGATTATGATTTTTGTTATTGCATAATGAGGAGCCTTTTCATTTTAAATGCTATCCAGACTGAAAATACCCAGGCTGCAATTGACCTAGTATTCTGTTTTCTTCCTGGGCTTCTTTCTGGAAATATCTGACTAGACCTTGGTGCCTAGCCTATGCACAGTCTAAGCATTTCAAGCATGAGACACTGTTTTCCTGCAATAAAGCATAGTTTTGCTTTTACTGTACTTCAGTTTGCCTTTAGCAGATTTTAAGGGATGTATCAATGCTGTCCCAACTTTCTGCTGGAATAATTGTGATATTATACTAGGAGACATCCACTCACCCAAAACCTAGGAATGTCCCTCTGAGTCTCCCACATTTGGCCCTACCCTTCAGGCACATGTCCATCAGAGTAAAAAGCCAAGGAAGCCCAAGGATGTTTCTTCCAAATCTATGCTGAAAACATCATGAGAATTCAACTAGAAACCTAACCCCCTAATACTTTTGATATCTATTTGGATCGGTCTACTAAAAGTAGCCTTGGTCTATTTATAGTGACAATCACTGTTAATTTGGACCTAGGATACCATGCATGGCTCATTCAATCCTACATTCCAGCCCTTCTCAATATGGTCTGCCATAACGTTTAAGCTACAGCTCTCTAGTTTTTTGAGTAAGATATAGCATGAGATCTAAGAATCAGATTAGTTACTTTTTAAGTTAACAAATGGCTCTAAAACTGAGCGTTTAAAATTTCATAAATAATTGCAAAACTCCTTGTCTTAATCTGAAAGAATAGAAAAAGAGGACAGTAGGGCATGGGGTATTTCTAAGGAGAAATGTCTTCTTTTCTTAATTCTGATGTGATTCTTACCCTTCCTTTTACTTCATAGTTTTCTCAAAGCAGGAAAGAAAAAGGACAGTGATGTGGAAATATCTGAGAAGGCCAGTTGTCTTCATACTTTTTAATTAGATGTTCAGTGCTCCTTTTAAAGGAGACATTTCCTCTTATTCTTAGGTGGTTCCCTTTTTACTTTTCTAAATATGAAGCAAACTTGCTGTTCTGTATTAACATTCTCGTAAACCCGCATTCTGATTGGTCCACCCAGACCGCGACCCGATTGGTTCACTGAACACCCGTGATTGGAGCGCTGAGAATCTACCGCGATTGGCCGAGCCGATCGCGGGAGATTCAAAGCGCTGCCATTGGCTGCCGAGCCGCCGGCCGGCTGTATAAAGCCAAGCGGCTCGCACACTTTAGCTGTCCTTGTTCTGAAGTCACAATAAAGAGCTGATTGTTCACTTTCGCGTCTCGCCTCTTATGTGACCCGATCCTCCGATCTAACACTTGCCATCTTCTTTCAAGCATTATTTTATTTTTTCAAATATTTTTTTCCACCTGCACAGACATAACTGGATGTCTGCTTGCTCTGTTTGCTATTGATTGTAGTTAGATACCTTCTTCTTGTTTCTTGCTTCTTCTGACAATTCCGTATCTAGAATCAGCTTTCCTGTAATATCTACAAATGAGAAGGCAAGGAAAATAGAGCAGGTGACTTACATACTTTTGTAAAATTACCAGTCTCTCTCTCTCTCTCCCTCCCTCCCTCTCTCTCTATCTTCAGTAACTAAGACAGCCAGCAACATTATCAACAAACAATGCAATAACATCATTATACAAATACTGCTATTATATTTTTGCAACCAAATATTTAGCACAAATATGTAAGTCATAACATTTTTGTGATTACATCATCAAGCATATATTCCCATTTGTCCCTTCCAGTTCTCACATGGATGCACATAAGCAGCTGCCAATTGGGGCTTAGTGACATTGCAGCATTGATGTAATCCCTTGGCCTCAGAATAGATATCTTCTATAAAATTCTTCTCTGAATACATACACAGTTCTTCTCTGTAGCATGAAGCTTTTTCTCCAGCTGATATTCACATTTATTGTTGATGAGCCAATCTAATGTTGGAAACCTTTAAATAAACCTGTTAATTCTTTTTTAAATAAAGAAATTCACATACAATCTGACTTGTAAAGACTTTTAAACAGCAACACTGCAGAAGTGGCTTGTATTCAGAGCCAAAAACAATTTCATATCAAAATGTCTTTCAAAGTGGAAGGATTTTACAGATTGTCTGAACTTACAATTAGTTGCTTAATGACTTAGTTGTTTAATGACTATGAAGTTATGACAGCCTTGGAAAGAATGCTTTAGAATCTGTAAAAGACATCCAGTATTGTACCAGAGGTGGTATTCAGCAGGTTCTGACCATTACTGGAGAACTGGTAGCGGAAATTTTGAGTAGTTAGGAGAACCAGTAAATACCACCTCTGACTGCAGATTTTACAGTATCCTTCCCACACCCACCAAGCCACACCCATTTGAATCCCACCAAACAGTACAGTACCACCACCCCAGCAGTCATGTGATCATAATCTGGGTGCTTCACAATCTGTTCATACTTACAATTTGTCAAATGCTTACTATTTTCTCTGCTGCCTTCCAAAGAAAGTCAGTGGAAAAGCTGACAGGAAGCTGCTGCTGCTGTCTGCTGACAGAATTCTAGAGGCTGGCTAAAGGGACTTCTTGCTGAGGGGAACTGAATTCCTTTAGATCCTGAGAATCTGGCAAAAGAAGTTCCCTTTAGTGCAAAGACAAGAGCTCATGTGTCCATGCACATACACACATGGTGCAGAATTTAGATTATGATGGTTTGAACTCCATTTATGCACTCTATCAAAGGAGTTCCATTATGCATGTGGAGGGGAGCTGAAATTCTTTGGCAGGGTGGAGAAACGCAGCTCCTCACCCCATTGAAAGTGTTCTCTGCTGCACATGGTGGAAGCTGACCTTTGGCAGGCAGCTCTTTTAGCTAGCCCCTGGAGATATGAACAGAGAGTGAAGAGGCAGTGCAGTAGCGTAAGGAGTAAGGAGTGTCTCAGGCAGATACGGGAGGCTCTGGGCGGTTTAGTGCACAAAGATCTTGCCACCCAGAAGTTTGAAATTTTGCTTAGTTTTTAGCACGGAGGATTTAAAGCTCTTTGACAGAGCCTCCCAGGGTCTCTTCCTCTGAAGCATCCCTATACTTCTATCCACCTAACATCTTACAAATCACTTAACAGCTGCAACTGGGAGTGTCAGGATTGCCTTCAATGAACCAAGCAATCACATGGGCACTCACGTGCTATCTTACATAACTTACATTGACTGATTGCTTCAGTCAATGACTGATATTATGGGTTGTAAGTAGAGAATCAACCTGTTCTCTCTTGCATAAATTCATTAGAAAAGGAAAATATGGGCTTTTTTTCCAGTGAAGTCTTTGGGAACAGCCATTAAAAGGGTACCTTCCTGAGTTCCACGTGAATATCTTTCAAAAAATGTTGAAATAGGCATTAAGATTCTTAGCAAGTGAGTAGGCTAACAGAGGAGAAGAAAGAACTCATTTCAGAAACAGAAAAAGGTTTCTCCTTTCCTCATTAGGAAATTGTAGCCCAGGACAGAACACATTTAAGTAGAAGGGTCCAAAGATTTCCGGACCCCTAGATTGCCTCTGCCCATCTAAATCTGTCCATCTTCAGTGAGTTTTGGCAGATAGATTTTTATCAAAAACAAGTACTGAATAAGATGGGGAGCCATCTTTAATAATAGAGTTTCAGTCATGTAGCCCATAGTGCTGCCTAGTAACCTATGGAAGTGGAGGAAGTCAGATTCACTTCTAGATAATATATAATACTGTATACTACACTTGGAAGTTATTATATATTCAGGAATGGGTTATTGCACCAAACTAGTCCAGTATCTATAACCAGCTATCTGTGGGACCAGTAGCCTCTTCTAGAAGCATACAAAAAGTTCAAGATTCCTTTCAGTTGACTCTAGGATGGAACTGTCACCTCACCCCCTTTTTTTTGTACATAAAATGCATATAAAAAAGATGTGACTGATTTCTTTTCTTAGCCTAAAGGTCATCAGATATTTATTATGCTTGCACGTATAAAAATGTTGTGTATCTTGAATCTTGGATGAAACCATGGTTGTAATTGTCCAATTATCCTTGTCTAATTATTCTAATATGAGATCTAGTACAATACCAATTTTAGAGTGTATATATATTTCTGACTCTAGGTTTTGAAATATGTCCCAGTTCAAGCCTCAAACAAATGATCTAGTGTAACTGTTGTGTCTTTTTTAGTACCAAATGCTGCTACATTTTCATCAACCAAATTTTGGTATAACCTATCTTTAATTTTACTTTTGCAGGATTTCAAGCTGTTTATGTAGACGCTGTTCTTTCCTGTTTACATTATTCTAGCCATTCTGAAGGATCATCTTGGGAAATTCCTTAAACAGTTATAAAAGTCCAGATTGATTTTTTTCATCCAAAAGAAAAAAATAAAAACATCTCATTTAGAAAATTAGAACTTACCTCCATTGTTCAAAGCCTACATACACTAATTTTCTTTTTCTTTTTCATTTTTTTTAGCAGAATACCAAAGATATTTCTGGTAATCTACAATTGTACGAACAGTTTTTGACAGGGAAAATACTTAAGAGTTTAAATTTGCCTTTGTCAGCAGTAGAAATGTCAGCTACTTAGTATAATTGAGTAACTGGTTTTTCTTTTCTTTTTTTAACCCCCCAGCAAATTGCTTTGCCATACGGCTTTAATTCCCCACCCCCCAAAAAAATAGAAAAGTAACTAAGCTACATATAGAAATCTTAGTAATTATTTTCTTGAGGCTCAGTTCTTCTGATAGGAATTCCATTTTATTGAAAGAAGCTTTGAGGAATTCCACTTACAGCATACTCCTATTTATACATTTATACTATATGTACTATTTTTTCATTTATACTATGTATTCAGTCCAGTGTAAAATTTCAGATTGAGGTTATTCATATAATTTATATTATAAAGGTCTCCTAAAATATTAAATACAATATATTTAAATCCTAATGTAAATGCAATATAGTTTTTAAAAGCCATAATTATTCACATGGTAAGTAGCTTTGCATTGTAAATATGCACTCAAAGATTTGAATATTTTTGCCTATTTAATAATTCAAATATGAAATATGAACACAGGAAACAGTCAGAATATTATTCAACTCATTATGGCCTACATGTGTGGTGAAGACTGGATTAATACGAATACCCAAATCATATTTAGTTTATGAGCTAAAATGTGTAGGTTCATATAAACAAACAAACAATAAAGTACATTCAGACATATATAGGTGCATACACTCAATCACAAGAAGTAAAACATATTTTGGATTTAGTAGTACTGAAACTTTAGATTTCAGAAGCAGATTTTGGTTTCCTGCTCTACAGATTCTGGTCACTGAATCTAGATCCCTCTCTGCGCCTAAAATTTTACAAATAATATTAAAATTAAAAATTTACAAATTAATAAGGATTTGTAGCATGTTTGGTGGATTTGAAATGTTAAACGAGTGCCAAATGCATCAATGATAAGTATTGATGTATTTGAATCCTGGACAATAACTCTCCCTCTAGTAATTATGTGAAGAAAAGCTTACACAAAACTATAATATATGGATCTATTGAATATACAAGCAAAGATCAAGGCTATGTTCACATGCCAATCACTGTCTCAATCTTCAAAACAGCATCCATTTTACATCTCTGAGAAAAGGCAACCCACTCTCAAACCTATAATTATTGTTGATTATTGGCAGAGTATCCCTCCCCCAAATGTTTTTGGAAGTCCAAAAATGCATTCATTGGAAAACTGTGTTTCTCACACTATTTAGAACAATAATGTGATCTGAGATTTCCTTAGCACAAACCTGACATTTGGAAATTTGTTCCAAAAGATGATGGTTAAAACAAAACTTAGTTTAACATATTATATTAATTCAGTCTGTGTGAACAGAAGTTGTTGTTTTTAAATATAATTTTATTAATGAACAACAAACAGAAAAAAATATTAAAAACAATGAACGTGGTGCATACATAATAAAAAATACAAATTTACATATGTACATAAATATTAATCATCTTTGCTAGAGTTACTCCTTTCTTTTTTTAAACCAGTGGTAAAACTTCTCCCAAATTCTGTAATAATCAGATTCAGTTATTCTATCCATTCCAGCGCACAACCAAATTTTTCTAATTATTTCCATCTCTTCTGGCATATCTTTCCTTTCCATCATGGCAGTGGTGACATGGATTATTAAATATATTATCTCTTTATTTTATTTCCCCACATTGATTCCCAATAAGAAAATTTCAGGTCTGAACTCTATTTTAATTTTACATATCTCTTCTTCTTCTTTTTAAATAGTTTTTATTCAAGAAAAAAATATTTTAAAAAGAGAATCATGTTCTCACATTTTACAGTGTTTTCATAACATTGTACATCTCTATTAGTGTTAATTGAGATCATTTACTCCAAATTATCTTAAACCTAATTCCTGATTTCTTACTTACCTATGTTATTAATACGTCGTGATACATTGTTTGTTTTCCTATGTTATTACACTACTACATCTATATACATAGCTATACTATACATATATTCATAGCTATACATTTATCCTTATTTCTGTTGTTCCATAATATTTCTTTAATCATTTTCACTATACATCTTTATTTCCTTTTCATTTAACCATTTGTACCATGTATTCCAGTTGTAAAAAATTCCCTCTCTTCCTTGTTTTTTAATATCATAGTTAATCTAATCATTTCTGTGCATTGGTAAATTTTGTTGATTACTGCTAAATCTGTGGGTACCATTGTTAATTTCCAATTTTGGGCAAAGGCTATTCTTGCTGCTGTGATGATGTGTAGTATTAGATGCTGTTGTTTTTTAATCCATGACAGTTCTGATATTCCCAATAAGAAGGTCTCTGGGTTGAGTTTAATATTTAATTTTGTCATCTCTTCCAGCCATCCCTGTATCCTAGACCAGTATTTTCGAACTTTGGGGCATGTCCACCACATATGAAAATATGTGCCCTGGCTATGATTGCACTTCCAGCATTTGGGTGACATATTGGGAAACATTTTTGCCAATCTTGCAGGTGGAAGGTGCCAGCAGTAGAACATTTTATAAATATTCTCTTTATATGATACTGATAACATTAATTTATAGTTGGTTTGCCATATTCATTCCCATTGTTTTAAGTGGATGTTATGACCAAAATTTTAGCCCATATTATCATATTCTCCTTAACCGTTTCCTCTTCCATTTTAAATTCCAATAAGCAGTTGTATAATTTAGTAATCTTTTTTTTTCACTTCCTTGTAATATTTTGTCTAGTTCCTGTTCTTTGTTGTAAAATCCAAATTGTTCCTTGTCTTTTTTATATTTCATTTAAATTTGGAGGTATGGTCACCACCCAATTTCAATTCCTTGTGTTTTGAATTGTATTTGTGATTTCAGGTCACCTTCATTTGTTATGAGTTGTTTGTATTTTATTGTTTTATTCAGATCCATGGCATTAGGATATATTAATGCCTCCATTGGATATAGCCAGAGAGGTATTTTCACAAAGTGGTTTTTTTTTTTATTGCCTCCCATACACATAATAGAGTGTCTCTTATCCAATGTTTTTGAAAGTAACTATGGGTTCTGTTTTTCTCATCCAAAGAAATGTGTGCCAGCCAAGCTGTAGATCGAAACCTTCTATTGTCAATATTCTTTTATCCTCCAAGTTAATCCAATCCTTAATCCAAGTACTCACTGCAGCTTGGTAACATAGCTCGAAGTCTGGAAGAGACAGTCCTCCCTTGCTTTTAGTATCCTGCATTAATTTATATTTTACTCTTGCTTTTTTCTTTTGCCAAATAAATTTACTAATTCTTCGATTAAAGTCTTTGAAAAAAAAATTCTCCAGTTTGACTGGCACGGTTTGAAAGAGATACAACAATTTTGGTAATACATTGGTTTTAATGGTGGCTATTCTTCCCATCCAAGAGATTTGTATAAATATAAATAACAAAAAAAAAATCAAGGAAACAGTTGGTCCACTAAAGAGAGAAGATGGTAAGGAAGTAACAGGCAACACAGAGAAAACAGAACTGCTTAACTCATTCTTTACATCTGTCTTCACGCAAAAAAGATACTATAGCTCAACCCACCAAAAACATAACTGTAAAAGACAGACCAGAAATAAAAGTTAAAATAAGCAAAAAAATGGTAAGATAACACCTGTCTGATCTTGATGAAAACAAATCACCGGGACCTGATAGATTACATCCCAGAGTTTTAAAGGAGCTGGCAGAGGTCATCTCAGAACCACTGCACCATATCTTTCAAAAATCCTGGAGCACCGGGAACTACCAGAGGACTGGAAAAGAGCTGATGTGGTTCCCATCTTCAAAAAAGGAAAAAAAACTATCAGCCTAACATCAATACCGGGGAAGATAGTGGAAAAGATAATAAAAAAACAGATCTGCCTACATCTAGAAACAAGTAAAGTAATAACTAGCAGTCAGCACAGGTTTGTTAAAAACAGATCATGCCAAACCAATCTTATTTCATTTTTCAACACAGTGACTGAATTAGTAGACCAGCAAAATACTGTGGGCATAATATATTTAGATTTCAGCAAGGCATTCGACAAAGTAGACCACAACCTACTTCTTAGTAAGCTAGAAAAAAGTGGAATAGATAGCACCACCACTAGATGGACTCGCAACTGGCTGGCAAATCTTACTCAACGAGTAGCCCTTAATGGGTCTAAGTCTACATGGAGGGAAGTAAGCAGTGGGGTGTCACAAGGTTCAGTCTTAGGTCCAGTACTCTTCAATATCTTTATTAACGACTTAGATGAGGGAATAGAAGGGGAACTTACCAAATTTGCAGATGATACTAAGCTGGCAGGAATAGCTAACACCCAAGAAGATAGGCTCAAGATCCAGATGGATCTTGACAGACTAGAACACTGGGCCGTATCTAACAAAATGAAATTCAATGTAGAGAAAAGTAAAGTCCTACACTTAGGCAAGAAAAACCAAAAGTACACATATAGACTGGGTGAAACCAGGCTCAATAGCAGTAACTGTGAGAGGGATCTTGGAGTCTTAGTGGACGACCAGCTAAATATGAACCAGCAGTGTGCAGCAGCAGCCAAAAAAACTAATGCAATCCTAAATTGTATTAACAGAGGGATACAATCAAGATCAAGGGAAGTACTAATACCACTCTATAAAGCCTTAGTAAGACCACACCTAGAGTACTGCATCAGTTTTGTTCACCACATTATAAAAAGGATATTGAGACTCTAGAAAAAGTACAGAGAAGAGCAACCAACATGATTAGGGGACTGGAGACTAAAACATACAATGAACGGTTGCAGGAACTGGGCTTGGCTAGTCTAGTAAAGAGAAGGACCAGGGGAAACACGATAGCGGTCTTCCAATATTTGAGGGGCTGCCACAGGGAGGAAGGGGTCAAGCTATTTTCTAAAGTGCCTGTAGGCCAGACAAGGAATAATGGATGGAAACTGAACAAGGAGAGATTTAACCTGGAAACAAGGAGAAACTTTTTGACAGTGAGAACAATCAACCAATGGAATAGCTTGCCCTCGGAAGTTGTGGGAGCACCATCAGTTGAGACTTTCAAAAAGAGATTGGACTGCCATTTGTCAGAAATGGTGTAGGGTCTCCCACGGAGGGTTGGACTAGATGACCTACAAGGTCCCTTCCAACTCTGATTACCTGTTATCTGTTATCTGTTATTTGTAGGTTTGCCCATCTGTTGAGGTCTTTCTGTATCTGATCTATTAATCTGTTATAATTATCAGCCTTTATTGTAGAACACTTCACTGTGAGCCAAATTCCTAGATACTTTATTTTGTTTGTTGTCTGAATCCCTAATTCTCTTGTTAATTCCTCATTTTGCCTTTTAGTACATTTTTTTGTTATTATCTTAGTCTTCTCTTTATTAATTTTAAGTCCTGCTACTTTGCCAAATGCCTCTATTTCTTGTAGTAAGTTTTTGCTTGACTCTTTTGGGTCCTCCAGTATAAAAACCATGTCATCAGCGAACACTTGCAGTTTGTATGTTTCCTGTTTGATTGTTAGCCCTTGAATGTTTCGGTTTTTCCTTATCTGCATTAACAGTACTTCCACTGATAGAATGTATAGTAATGGGGCAAGCGGATACCCCTGTTTCACTCCTTTGCATATTTTTATGTTATCTGTGGTTTCTCCATTGACTACTATTTTTGTGTTTTGTATTGAATATATTGTTTTAATTAGCCCTATAAATTTTTCACCAAATTTCATCCTGGATTTTTGCTCAATCAGAAATTGCCAGTTTAAACTGTTTAAACTTCTGGGCATCTAGAAATATTAACGCCATCTGATTGTTTGATTTGGTTTCATAATACTCTAGGACATCCATTATTATCCTTATATTTTTTTATATATCTGTTTGGGAGAAAGCCATTCTGGTCTGGATGAATAATATGATTTAATATTTTTTTAAATCTGCAATTATTATTGCTAGAATTTTATAATCACATTCAGGAGTTTAACACATCTCTTCTAACCAGTTTCTGATTTTCAGCCAATATATTTGGGCTTTTTCACATTTCCACCATACATGGTTGTTATGACTCCCCTTCGAAATTCAAACGAACAAAACAGAAAGCAGCCGTTTCACAATTAAATCAAATGGAAAAAAGTTTTATTAGATAACGGCTGGCAGAAACCACAGCATAAATCTTACTCTGTCCGGCAAACCAGTCCTGGCAATAAATCCTCAGCCTCAGAGCTCTTTGCTGTAACGTCCTCACTCAAATAGTCATTCATTTTGTTCCTGGCGAAATGCACCAGCTCAGCTGTGTCCTTTTATACCCATTAAGGCAACGTGCTAATTAACTGGCTTGCCCTTCAGATTAACGCTTCCTGGTTCTGACGTCAATCCACGATCTAACAGTCATCAGAGTCAAAACTCCCAACAGGACCGATCCTTCCAATCACAACACTATCCCCCACCGCAGGGCCCTTCCCCGAGTCTGATGATTAACTTGACGATGTTTCGACAACCCCACTCTGTCTCCCACAGCCAATGGAGGCGTCGCTCGCTCCAATTGTCTCAGGTGGTCTACACATTGGAGACTTGGAAAGAAATACCATTCTGCGACCAAGCCACCAACGGATTGTGAAAACGCAACCAGGACATTCCGAGCACCAAAGGGAGATGAAGGTTCGAGGTGATATAAAAACTTATTGCCTCCTCATGATCCCCAATGATCATACGCACTGGCTGGGTGGCGAAACGAATGGGCCCAGACTTGAGCTCACGCCCATCCACGGTTTCCACCTTAATGGGTGGATGTACAGCAACCAATGGGATCCCATAGTGCGTAGCAAAAGCTCGGTCCATAAAGCTGGTTGTAGCCCCTGAGTCCACCAATGCAACAGGGGAATTCCCTCCTTCTGTGACTGTAGAAAAATTCGAGTGTCCAAAAGTAAATGCCGAGGAGGGCCAGGATTTACTTCAGCAATTTGAGGTGGGGATGTGAAATGTGTCCAACCTAGG
Organism: Pseudonaja textilis; assembly: GCF_049901715.1. NCBI lineage: Eukaryota > Metazoa > Chordata > Lepidosauria > Squamata > Elapidae > Pseudonaja > Pseudonaja textilis. The sequence goes on along the minus strand of NC_142008.1, from coordinate 34,570,503 downwards.
GTTTCCTTGAGGTCAGGTCTACCCTGTTTTCCTGATGAGCCAAGAGTGGTTTCAGGTACGGGTCTGCGGGTCCCTTTCCGCTTTGCAGGAATTAACAAAATGTCCCAGACCCCCGCAATAAAGGCACAAGCCTTCCTGGAACCTTCTCGAACGTTCTCGCACTGTTAAGCGAGGGCGGAGTGCGCCTAACTCCATCGGCTCCTCAACATTAACCGTGGGTTGGAAAACTCTCAGTGGCGTGGGTTGTGCACGAGAAAACGAAGATGGTTCCATATCGAGCCGTTTGCATCCACGTTGTTGTAAACGAGCTTCAATTCGTAAGCACTGAACTATCAATGCATCCAAAGTTAAAGCCCTCTCTGCATGGACCAGCTCATCTTTGATGGCATCAGACAAGCCTTCCTGGAATGCAGCCATATGAGCCGGTTCATTCCAGTTGGAGTCCATACACAGCAAACGAAATTCTGCCACATATTCCTGCAGGGAACGTTTCCCTGATTAATGTCCCGTAACCGTCTGTCCACAGTTTGTATCTTAATTGGGTTCTCAAACATCACTCTCATTTGTTGAAGAAAACCCTGGAAATTATTCAACAACGGGCTATCTTGAACTAACAAGGGAGTAGCCCAATTAGCAGCCTGCCCGGTTAATAAACTGATCATAAATCCTACTTTAGACCGGTCAGTTGGGAAGTCTTCAGGCCTCAGAGAGATAAACAATTGGCATTGACCCATAAATCTGGGAACCTGTCCATTTGCCCAGAAAATTCTCCGGCATGGATACTGGGCTTTTCCTCACAGGAGGGGCAGGGGGAACAGCAGCAGGGCTTGGTAAGCTGGAAACATAATTCAGCAATTGTGTTACCTGATTCTGAAGCATCACATTGCTTTGCAGTAGCTGATTAATTTGTTGTTGTTGCTGCTCTACCAAACGCTGCAGTTGATTTGAATCCATCTTGCTTTAAAGATGGTTTGTTTGGGCCAGGAACAATAATGTTATGACTCCTTCCTGAAATTCAAATGAACAAAACAGAAAGCAGCCGCTTTCACAATTAAATCAAACGGAAAAAGTCTTATTAGATAACGGCTGGCAGAAACCACAGCATAAATCTTACTCTGTCCGGCAAACCAGTCCTGGCAATAAATCCTCAGCCTCAGAGCTCTTTGCTGTAACGTCCTCACTCAAATAGTCATTCATTTTGTTCCTGGCGAAATGCACCAGCTCAGCTGTGTCCTTTTATACCCATTAAGGCAACGTGCTAATTAACTGGCTTGCCCTTCAAATTAACGTTTCCTGGTTCTGACGTCAATCCACGATCTAACAGTCATCAAAGTCAAAACTCCCAACAGGACCGATCCTTCCAATCACAACACATGGTAATATGTTCTTATTTCTTTATTGCATTTTCAGCATTTAGGAGATAATTTCGGATACATTTTTGCTAGTTTTGATGGCGGGATGTACCATCAATAAAACATTTTTAGTAAATTTTCTTTATATAATGCCAACAGGGTAATTTTCCTATTCCTGTCCCATAAAATTGGCCAATCTTCCAGATTTATATTATATCCAAAATCTTTCATCCAGGCCAGCATCATTTCTTTCACCTTTTCTTCTTCCAATTTACATTCCAATAGTACTTTATAAATTTTTTAATCAATTTCTCGTCCGCTCCTAATAATATTTTATCTAATTCTGTTTTCTGTTTACTAATACCCCATTCTTTCATATCTTTACTATACCTTGATTGTAATTGTAAGTAGGCCCACCATTCTATCTCAAATCCCAAATCTTTCAGTTCCTGTCTTTTTTAAAGTTTCCCTTCTCATTTAATATGTCCTCGTCGCAATAAATATGGGTACATTAATGCTTCCAATGTAGATAGCCCAGTTGGTATTTCAACGTAGAATTGAGATTTAGTTTTGTTCCATGCACTTAGTAAGGTCTGCCTAATTTTATGCCTTTGGAAATAACCATGAATTTGGTGTTTGTCCTGCCACAAAAAAGCATGGCACCCTGCCTGTAAGTTATACCCTTCTAATGTTAATATTCTTTTGTTTTTAACACTTATCCAATCTTTAATCCAGATCAGAGTGGCCGCTCTATAGTATATTTCCCAGTCTGGTAAACCAAATCCTCCCCTTTCAGTAGCATCCTGTAACAATTTCAGTCTAATTCTGGGCTTTCTTTTCCCCTGCCAAATAAATTTTGATACTAACTTATCCAATTGTTTTTTAAAAAATTCTAATTTTACCAGAACATTTTGGAATAGAAACAGTAATTTTGGTAATTTTTATTGATGCAATTCACCCCATAAGAGAAAGTCTGAGATTGCTCCATTTTCTGACGTCTTCAGCTATTTTTTTAATTAGTGGGTATAGTTATCCTCTCTAAGCATTGTATATTTTGTCAAAATTACAATTCCCAAATATTAATTTTTTTATCGTCTGGATGTCTATTATCACTATTAAGTTTTCTTTGAACAGAAGTTGTTTGAAGACTTCTGTGAACTTGATCAAATAAAAATTTCTATGATCCCTTCATTTAATGGGCTTTCTGGTGTATTTACTTACTTACTTATTTATTTATCATCCTAGTGGAGGGTCTATGGGGGCATACAATTTAATCAATGAAATAAAACATTAATAGGCAAATAATTTAGGATTGTAGAAATGTAAAACAAGATTATAAAATTACAAAAAATTCAGAATTCTAAGATGGGAAGATTAGGAGTTGTTAATAGACTCCTAATGGGGGAGTTCTTATGGGACCAATCAACCCCATAAGTGTTTCGGTCCCTGTGTCCTGCACTCAAGATTACATAGCTATGTTTTGACCTCTTTATGGAAAGCTAAATGATTCTGAGGGCAAGGTGTTCCATAAAGCAGGGGCAATGGCAGAGAACATCCTCTTCCTTAACCCCACCAGTCAAAATTCTTTGACAGACAGGATCTTTAGCATGCCTCCCCTGCATGGATGAATGAGGCAGCTGAGGTGAAGCTGGTTCCAAAGGTAGCCCGTTTTATACTATTATACCAGAGGTGGTATTCAACCAATTCACACCAGTTTGGGCGAACCGGTAGCAGGGATTTGGCATGGGTCAGCAAACCAGTGGCAACCCCTGGCTGGCCACGCCCCTGACTTGTCACCTGGTCGTCTGATTGCTCACTTGCCCCATTGCTCTCCTAGCTTTCCCTACCACATGGCAGCCGTGGTGCAGCTCAGGCAGATGTCCCAGGGCTGCTGTACATGCACATTGCATTTGCAGCTGCTACACATGCAGTGCGCACGTGCAGCAACCCTGGGACATCCACCCATTGTCCGCCTTCCTGGAACACATTTCCTTCTTCTCCTGGCAGACGTGCCTCTTCCAGCCCAGCCTGGCCTGACCAGCCAGCAGATGGGTGGGTGGATGTCCTGGGGCTTCTCGCCCCGCCTTGTCGCGAGATGCCTGCAGCTAGTGCGTACCATTTTTGGTGCAGCTGCAGTCCAGCAGCCTCACTGAAAAAAGCATGCCCTGTTCTTGTGCTGGGCCCAGCAAGTCCGAGTAGCTGGCACATAGAACAGGATGGTGCAGACCATTGGAGAAGTGGAGAGAAGCCAGATATCAATAGCCGCCTCTTTTGCAGCACAGAAATCCTCCTTGAATTGGCCAGCTGGTCTCTTCCTTCTCTGCATATTTGTTCTGTATGGCCAATGAGGAGGAGGCCAGCCAGCTGGTTGGGGGAGGATTTCTGCCCGAAAGAGTCAGCTGGTGACCAAAAAAGAGTTGCTTCCAGCAGCGGCCCCTTTGGCTAACTGGTCTCCTCTTCGGCCATACAAAACAAACAGGTGAAGAAAGAGGAGACCAGCAGGCCAATTCAGGAAGGATTTTTGTGCTGCAAAAGAGGCGGCTACTGATCTCCGGCTTTGCTCCACTTCTCCAATGGTCCGGTGCCACCCTATTCTATATGCCAGCTGCTTGGACTTGCCAGACCCGGCAAAAAGAACAGAGCATGCAGCAGCTACAGGCAGCTCACAACAAAGGGGACGAGAAGCCCTGAGACATGTGGTCACCTGCTGGCTGGCCTGGCTGAGCTGGAAGAGGTGCATCCACCAGGAGAGGAAAGAAAGTGTGCTTCAGGAGGGTGGGTGCCAGGAAAGTGGGCTCATGTCCTGGGACCACTGAAAGGTTGACTTTAAGAGCACCCCCATGGAAGAAGCCAACAACCTAGAGCAAATATAGTGGCAGCGGGTGTGAGGGCGTGTTTGTCCCTCCATAAGGAACATGAAGGGAGGCAGACACTGCACTTCTGAGGAAAAGAGGAGGTACCGAAGCCCTCACTGTCACCCAGAGGGGACTGCGGAGGGATCCATCACACGCCTGCATCAGTCCCACTGCTGCTACTTTTGCTCTCGCAGACGGCCACACCAGCACCCGCAGCAGCATCAGGCAGTGCTGCAACAATGTGGTACAGTAAGTTTTGGCAGTGCAAATTTATCTCCGAAGGGCTTCTAACAAAAAACAAAACAAAAACCACCCCAAAACAAAACCCATTTGGCAGGCAGACTCAGCAGTCAGTCATGATCTTTAGTTGGCCTTTTTTTTTTTGTCAGTCCAAGAGTGGAGGGGGGGGGAAGGTATGTAGGAAGTCACCCTGTCTCTGTAACATCGATCATGTGACTGAGTGGGCATGGGCAACTCAATATCACTAGCAGCAAGGTGACTCACCATCTTGCTGAGTTGGCCACACCTATCCCATCACATGACCACCGAGCCATGCCCACCAAACAAGCCACACCCACAGAACCGGTAGTAAAAAATTTGAATCCCACCACTATATATTAGATTGCTAATTGTGCTAAAAAGCAAAACTTACCAGAATCCTTAACTATGAACAAAAATGATTGTACATTTCTAAAAGACAGTTTGGATTACAGTTTAGAAACTTTTGCATAGTAATTAATAACTGGATGAGTGAGTGAGTTAGTGAATGAATGAATGAAATTCATTGAATGCACAATTACATCAGTAAAAAGTCAGATTATGATTTCTTAGTTTTGTAAAAGAGGCCTCAATGAGTGTAATTGGCCTGTGTGAAGTTATAAAAATGAACTGGAACATAAGCACATGAAATAAAACTCACCTTGACTGGATTTCCATTTCATTAAATTTGTTGTAGCAAACTGGTGGATATACTGGATAAAGAGGAACACATGTCTGTTTCTGAAAACAGAGAACAGATGGTAAGTCTACTGATAGAACTATTATACAAGAGCATTTTGTATAATTCAGAATAGCAACAGCCTTTGAAAATTAAACATGCTGGAAAAGAAATTTGCAATAATGGAGAATTTTTTAACTCATTTTGCCTTCTTGAGGTTACAGAGCTTTACGAAATGTTTACATATATCTGTGCATCAACAATATAAAGGAAATTGATTGAGTAGAAACCTGCCAGCTCTCAGCTGCAATTACATTTTCAGCAATACTGTGCAAAATTTATTTTAACTTCCTCATCGTGTATATGATATGCTAGGAATATACTTCATTTCTACATAATAATGGTATATGTTATTTGTAATTCCTGGTACCTCAAGTGTTAAAAACTGATACAATCTAAAATTGGGGATTTCATAGTTAGAATTTTATCCCATGATTTATATGATGCATTGAGCTGCTTCCAAACAGAAATACTGATCTTCTAGAATTGCAATACAACCAAAATTATTATTTTTTCAACCTGCTACTTTCAGTTGACGCTCGTTGACGCTAAGAGAAACAAAGAAACAGACGCAAAAGCAGAGGCCCCTTTCACTGATCTGTTTTTCCTTTTCTTTTTCTTTAAACTATTTGGATAGAGTGGCAAATAGCACTGTTAATATAAAAGACTTGATCTTTGCAATTCCTTACTTGTGGATATTACTAAGAAACTTCTCTTTTGTTTCCTATTTTATTCTGAACTATTTTTATTACTCCCCCCGTCTCTTTTGATATTGGGCTTATTTTTTTCCTATTGCTTCTGGATTTTGGAGTACCCTTCCTTCTTTTTTTGGAATAATATTGGAATTAATTTTTCTTTCCTTTTTCCTTTTTAACCTTTTCTATTGGATGTGTTGGAATTATTGGATTTGGATTGCTCTCCTTTTTCATTTTTAAGGCTTTTTATTTTTTGAATTTAGTTTTCCTTGGTGGTTTCTGCCCTTCCCTCTTCATTTTTTTTTTACTCTAATTGGTGTCTCTTCAATGTGAATTAAGGTATAAAAGAACCTGCAGATTTTTCTTTTTTCCTTCGTTTCCTCCCCCTGAACCTGGGGAAGACTTGGTGGATTACAAATTGAAAAGATAATAGCCGAAGATGGAAAACAGCAACATCTGCACCAACCTCAGCCTCATCATCAGTGGCATCCAGCCATAGAAGTCAAAGTACACTTGATTTGATTATCCAACAGGAAAAGGCAGTGACAATGCAACCTGAAATGAAAGCAATACTTCAAACAATGCAAGACCAAATGACAAGGATGGATGATAAAAAAGGGAGATTAGATGAAAAAGTAGGGAAGATAGAAGGAAAAGTAGATAATATAGAAGGGAAAATAGAGACTATCCAAGAAATGATGGGAAAAAAGTGAAAAACGAATGGGGAAGATGGAAGAAAAAGCATCAGTCATGGAAAAAAGAGTAGGAGAAATGGATTATCAATTATCAAGATCAGAAAATTATCATGTTGGAAATGGACAAGGCCGACTATTATTTAAGATTTCAAAACATGGCAGAGGAAAAAGATGAAAATTAAGCAGATATAATGGCAGATCTACTTGCAGCTGCTAGAGAGGAGACAAAGGGGAGAATGATATATGATATGGACAAAATCTTCAGAGTTCAGACACAATATGGAATGAGACATAGGTTGCCAAGAGAAGTTCATATTAGATTTACAAAGAAGGCTATAAGAACAGAAATACTAAATGCTGTGAGAAATGAACCACTAAAATATAAAGGAAAAGAAATAATAGTGTTGAAACAGATACCAAAAACCATAAGAGACCTGAGAAGAGAATATCAATTTCTAACTAAATGTTTGATTAAAAGAGAAATTAATTTTAGATGGATGATACCAGAAGGAATAATGGTGACTTGGCGAGAACAAAGACATAGAATAAATACAATTGAAAAAGCAGAATTATTCTATGATCAATACTTCAGAGAATATGAAGGAGAAAAGAGAGGAGAGACAGAAGCAATAAAACAAGAAGAAGCAGTAGAGAGAAGAGAGACAACAAAGAGGAACAAAGAGACGAGGAGGTAAGAGCCATCAGAAGAGGAAAAAGCATAGCTTTTTACAGAATATCAAAGCAGAACTTTGCTCAGGTTGCTTATCTTTGCTTAACTTTGGCTGAATCATATACTTGATTTAGAAATGATTTTAAATGATTTGAACAGAATCTTTGGACTGAGTTATTGCAACATTACATAAAAGCTGAAAACTCAAGTCTGCAAAGAATTAGCTATGCATTCCAGAAAACATCCAAAGTGGAAATCTGGAATCTGCTCTTTTTGGTTTGCCCAATAAAAATATATTGCCCAACCAAACAGGAAGTAGAAACCCTCTGATCTATCTCCCATATTCTGAAAGCCTCAAATTTATGACATTAAATTTCTTAAATTTTATATTTATCACTGATGATAGTGAAAAACTTCAGTACAGTAGGCAATTGTAACAGGAATTGTATTTGGCAAATCTATACAAGAACATTGCAAGTGCCAGAATTTGAAATAATTCATTCATGTACTCTGGAGATTGCAAAAGCCAAGAATGCAAGGGATTCTTTTCTATTAACTGTGGTAGGCAAACTCTGGTTCATTGCAGAACAACTCACCCATGTTAGATTTTTTTTAAAAAATTGCATCAGTAACTTGGTGGTTGCATTCATTGTTCTGGGCAGCACAGGCTTGATTAGCTGCAGAACTAGCAGAAATTCACACCACATGAACAAAGAAAAAATTCCAGTAGAAAGCACAAATGGGGTAAATTGAATTGATCTGCTGTTAATGCAATGGAGCCAAACCATCTGATTATTGGCCACTAGTCCAAGGCTCTAAAGGCCAGATTCAGGGCCAACCACAACTTCTTAATTCAATAGAACTTTCTTTTCTTCCTCCAGTGAAGGCCCCTGGATAAATTAAGATGTCAGTGGTTCTTCTAGCTTTGCTCTACAGAGCATCTATACTGTTTTAAAACTTAAAGAGAAAAGATGTTCAGGAATAATGCAGGAAGAAGAAGAAAAAAATACACTGAAAAAGAATGTATGATGTGGCTAGAAAAAAGTTAGAGGAAAGGGATTCAAAGGAGGAGAGGGTTGAGTATCCAATAGTGAATATGAGGATCTTATGTCATTTAAGATAAACTCAGGGGTATGCTGCTTTGGGTTCTCAGTGGTTCAGGAGAGCCCCTAGTTAAGATTCTGTTCAATTCAGAGAATCCTAAATTCCACGCCTGGCTGGCCCTGCCCACCTGTCCCCTCCCAGGAATCCCATGTGGCCTGTTTTAGATGCAGGTAAGTGGAGGACATGCGCGGAGGCTCGAGGAAGATGAGAAATGGGCCTCCCCATTTGGGAAGTTTTGGAAGGCCCTAAATGGGCCCATTTCTAGCTTCCAGAAAGCCCCCGGAGCCTGGGGAAACCGTTTTCACCCTCCTGGAGACTCGAGAAAAGCCTCTGGAGGTTGGGGAAGGCAAAATTGCGCCCCCCCCCCCGCTGTGGTGCAGGAGGCTAACTAGGCCATGCCCACCATGGCCAGGCCCACCCATCAACTGGCAGACAAGTCCTTGCTAAATATTTTGAAGCCCACCCCTGGATAAAGTGACTTGGACTGCTTGGAGCAGATGAATAAAACATATAAAATGGCCTTCATTTAATACAATCATGCTTAGTTCTCATCCCATGACCAACTGACTTCCCATATTGCTTGTTATATATTGTTCTCTTACTGGTGCCCTTTAAAACTGAAAATATTTATATTCAGTTCTCTCTAATTTCCTTTAAAAAAGCAACTTATAGCAAAACCTTGTGACAGGTTATTGCTAGGCTAGATGAATATGTTAGATCAGGTACGAAAGAGACGTGAGCCCTTCATATAAGGATTGCTTGTGGCTCGCCGGCCAATGACAGGTCCTTGAATCTCCCGCTCGGCCAATCGCGGTTGACTCCTAGCAAACCAATCACTGCCGTTTAGTTGACCAATCATAATGCTGTACATGTGGACCAATCAGAAGTCAGTATTTGGAGTATGTTAATACAGAACACCCCTCCCCTCTTGGTTCAGTCTTACGGAACATAGTCCCGTAAGTAGGCGGGGCTCTATGCTTGCCTACTTGACCTGCGCAGCTCAGTTGTTGTTTGGTCTTCGGCCGGTTCAGACTGATTCCTCTTCGCTCCCGTCCTCTTCGATGGAACCGCCTGGAAGGGTGAGTCAAGCCTATCGCTTCAACTCCTACCGGGTCTACCTGGGTCGGTTGAGTTGTCGGCTCTGCTGTTCCCACCTAGTCTTTCTGGGCTGGTTGAGCTGGCTTGGCTGCTCCTTCCAGGTGAGGCTTCGTGTTGTTCATCCGCCAAGGGTTCCCTTCTATGGACGTTGTCTGCCGGTAAGTATTGTTGGTTTATTTTGGGTTGGGGGTGTTCGGGTTGTGTTTTGGGATTTTCTTTTTCTCTTTGATTATTGTTTGGGGTCCCCCCACTCTGTTTTTTTTTATTAATGTTTGTTTGTGGTGTTTGTGTGCTGGCCGTGTTGTCAGTGGTTGTTCTCAACCTCAGTGGTCGATGTGTCATTTCCAGCTTCTTCCGTCATCTGTTTGTAGCCGGCATGACTGGGGGCCCGCTACCTGGGTTATTTTTGCTGGTACCCAGAGCGGGTCCCCTGTGAAGTTTTTTGCATAGACTGCATCTCCTGGGGTAAATATTCGGTATCTGCTAGACAAATCTGGTGGTTTCTCGGGGTTGTATGTGGGGTGCAGTCTGTCTAGTTGGGATCATAATTTTCTGCCCATCAGTAGCTCTGCTGGGCTCTTATTCATCGTTGTGCTGGGTGTTATGTGTTGTATCAGTAGCATTTTATTTATTTTGTCAGGTATGTCCCCGGTTTCAATTTTTTCTATTGTGTTTTTTGTATAACGAACCATGCGTTCTGCCTGCCCATTTGCTGCCGGATGAGCGGGCGCTGCCAACGCATGCCTTATGCCCCGTTCAGCCAGGAATTTCTCGAAGGACAGTGCGGTGAATTGTGGCCCATTGTCTGACACTAGTACATCTGGTAATCCATGGGTGGTAAACAGTTTGGTTAGTTCTTTGATAACGGCCTCCGTGTTGGTGGATTTCATGACGCTAACCTCCAGCCAGTTCGAGTAAGTGTCGACCGTTATTAGGAATGTGTGTCCCTTTGTGGGTCCGGCAAAATCTATATGGACCCTAGACCACGGGCCTCTGGGGGTCTCCCATTCTAGAATCGGCACGGAGGGAGGGTTTGGTCTGGATTCCTGGCATTTTCTGCATGATGCCACCCAATCTGCTTGTCCATCCCTGGCCATCAAGCATAACTCCTGGCCAGGGCTTTCATCTTGACTATGCCCGGGTGCCCCTCATGCAACATAGCCAACACTCTTTTTTGTAATGTTTCAGGAACCACAACCCTGTCCCCCCATAGTATGCAGCCCCTCTGTGTGAATAGTACTGTCTGCCATTTTCAGAAGGTTTTAAACTGCTTGCTGCCGTCGGTTTCCGGCCACCCTTTCTCCACCCAATTCAAAACTCGCGCCAGTCGCTTGTCTTTATTAGTCTCTTTGGCAATGTCTGACGTGGTTAGGGGTGGATTGGGTAATGTCTCTATATGCAGCGTAGATGTTGTGGGTGCCGGGTCGTCTTCCAGGTCAGGCAGGGGGGAGCGGCTCAGTGCGCCTGCATATGCAATGCTTTTTCCGGCCGGTGTGTCAGCTGGTAGCTGTAGGCAGCAAGGAACTCGGACCACCTTGTCATCCTTGTCTGGCAGAGTGTGGCTTAGGATGGCTCCGTCACCAAAGGGTGAAGCGTCACAGGTCATGGTCAACGGTAGGGTTTCGCTGTATTGCATGAGGACTGCGTCTGATGTTAGCAGGTCTTTTATTTTCTGGAAAGCGCTTTCCTCCCACTTTCCCCAGGCTGTTGGTGGCTGTTTTGTCCAGCAGCCTATGTAGGGGTTCCACTGTGGTCACCTTCTGGGGCAGGAAAGCATTGAAAAAATTAATGAGTCCAAGAAAAGCCTGCAGCTCCGTTTTATTCTGAGGTCTAGGGGCTTCTTTGATGGCTTTAACCTTTTTCTCTGTGGGGTGGATTCCGTTTTTGTCAAGTAGGTACCCCAGGAACTCTGCTTTCTCTGTGCATAGTTGGCATTTTTCTTTTTTAACCTTTAGCCCGGTGTCTTTAAATTTCTGTAGGACCTCCCTTAGGCGGCTCTCTAGTTGGTTTTTATTTTTAGCTGATACTAACACATCATCGAAGTAGGGCACCACCCCTTTTATTCCTTGCAATAGTCTCTCCATCGGACTCTGGAATACCCCTGGCACCACGCTGACTCTGAATTGGAGCCTCTTGGATAGGAATGCCCCTGGTGGGTCACGATGGTTTGCGCCTCAGCAGTCTTGGTGTCGACGGGCAGCTGCTGGTATCGACGGGCAGCTGCCTGCACCAGATCTAGTTTTGTGAAGACTTTTCCTTCCCCCAGTGAGTGTAGGAGGTGCTGTACCACCGGAACGGGGTAAGCACTTTGCTGCAGCGCATGGTTGAGGGTGGCCTTGTAGTTACCACAGATCCTCATGGACCCGTCCAGCTTAATCGGGGTGACTATTGGGGTTTCCCACCGGGCATGGTCTATCGGATCTAGGACCCCTTGTGCGATGAGCTTGTCTAATTGCTTGTTGATTTTGGGTTTGAGCGTGAAAGGCACTCACCGTGGCTTAAGGCAGATTGGGGCAATATTTGGGTTCAGGTTGAAGGAGATTGGGGACCCACGATACTTACCTAAGTCACCGTTGAACACCTCCTGGAAGTCCCTCACGAGTGTCTCCTCCCAGTCTGCTTTGGCGATGTGGTTGATGCCAGTCACCTCGATCCCCAATGGCGCGAACCACTCCAGTTTCAGCAGGCTTGGGAGGTCTTTATCCACAATGGTGAGTGGAAGCACCTCTGTATGCCCCTTGAAGGCCACCTTAAAGTGTCCAATCCTGACCACAGGAATCCGATTTCCCTGGTAATCCTTCAGGGTCAGTTTCTGGTTCTCTAATTCGCGTCTCCTTCAGGGTCAGTTTCTGGTTCTCTAATTCGCGTCTCTGGATGGTGGGCACCAAATGATTGATCATACGCCATGAGACCATGGAGAGGGAGGATCCAGAATCTACCTCCATCCCGCATGGCTGACCCTCGATGCTTACCTCCACATGCATCTTCCGGGCATCGATTGTGTTTGAGTGCCCGATGATGACCGTCTGATGGGTCTCTTCTTTATGCCAGGTTTCGCTGAACCGATTGTTCCTTCCTTCTCGCTCCACCGGCTCTCTGTATGTTGGTCTCTGGTCCTGGGGGGGGGTGCCGTCTCGTCGCCGGGGGCTGTGATTTCTCTTGTTCTGGCATACTTTGGCGATGTGTCCCCATTTGTCACAGTGCTGGCAAATGGCATCTAGGAACCGGCACTCTGAACAGGGATAGTTGCCTCCGCACCCGGCACACTGGAACCCCGACTTACGACCTCTCTGTTCTCATCGGTCCCATTCCACTTGCAGTCTATGGATCTCCTCCTCCTCATACTCAGTCTCAGAGAAGGAGTCGATGTCCCCGTGGTGTGTAGTTGTGGCTTTGTGGCTGGCCTCTGGTCGTTTTTCCAGGGTTGGCATCATCTCTGCAGTTGTTGGTCGGTCTATCTCATTCATCTGCCGCATCTTTGCCACTGACTGTTTTGCAGCCTCGGCTGTGGTTGCTTCGGCGATGGCCTCGGTGACTGAGACGTCCTTTCGTGCCATCAATCAGCTCTGGAGTATGGGGTCCCTTAGCCCAAGGACCACGCGGTCTCGCAGGGCTTTGTCCATGTCAGAGAACCCGCACATGCCCCCGAGGTTTCTTAGGGTGGCCACGAAATTGCCAATGTTTTCGCCCTCCTTCTGATCCCTTCTGTAGAACTCATGCCACCTGATGAGGTTGGGCACGGCGGGGGCATAGTGATTCCTCAGCAGTTGGTCTAGGTCGGTCCAGTCCATCTCCTTCGCATCTCGGGGCTTGGCTAGTGCTTTGGCCATTTTGAACACTGCAGGCCCACAGTGTGTCAGGAACACCGCCCTCTTTTTCTGATTGTTGGCATCTTTCAAGTTACTGCTCTTGAGGAACATGAGGAATAGATCGATGTATGATTCCCAGTCCTCGGCTGCTTGATCGAAGGGTGCGGGTGGTGAGTTGCTGCCAGCCATCTCGTCGGGAGTTCAGCGTTGATTCGCCACGTGCTTAGCTGGTCTCTTTGTCTCATGATCCCACCCTCGTCGCCAGTGTTAGATCGGGAACGAAAGAGACGTGAGACCAGTGTACTTCAAGCTCTTTATTTCATGTATAGATCTATGAAAGATCTTGGAGCCGCGGCAGCCTTCATATAGGGATTGCTCGCGGCTCGCCAGCCAACAACAGGTCCTTGAATCTCCCGCAATCGGCTCAGCCAATTACGGTTGACTCCTAGCGAACCAATCACTGCCGTTTAGTTGACCAATCATAATGCTATGCATGTGGACCAATCAGAAGTCAGTATTTGGAGTATGTTAATACAGAACAGAATATGTATTGATATCATTCTTGTGTCTTGTTTTGTTCCCATTCTGAATCATTCCACAATAACTTTATAAAAAACTTGAAGCCAATGAAAACCTTAGCACTCTCATTAAACTTGTGTCTATTCATAACTAACTATAAAAACAACAATATAATGATAACTTTAAGAACAACAATATAATGACAACCTGTCATAATAATAAAATCTAATCTTGGTTGTTTTTTTACACTTGTTGCATACATGGCAAACTTTACATTGCAATGTTACAGAACACATTTTTTGAATTCTTTCTACTGAAACTTCTGGAATAATAATAATACATGAAATAATTTCCTACAATTGTGTATTTGTTGAGTTTTACTTAATCCTATCAACTGCAATAGTAGTTTCACAAAACAGTGCAATAGGGACAGTTTTTGAGAGTGTATCAAGCAACATGGAGTACTTGTGGCCACAAGTAGTGTCAGGTGACATTTTTATGTTAGATTACAAATTGCCAATTTTTAAAAGATATGTGTTTATATCATTCCTTAGCTTTATTACTTTGAGTTATGAAGTGTCAATGCTATTTTCAAGAACTTTTTTTTGTTTCATGTAAATTGACATTCATATGGTGGGGAACATTTAAAAAGAATCATGGTATTTGCCATTCTTGCTTTCACTGCTGCATTTAGTTGAATTCGTAACTCAAATTTTTCACTAATCTAATCCAACATTAGAATTGTGATTCGTGAATATTTGGCTGCTTTGGAGCTAAAAGTGTAGCACATCTGCTTTTAGGAATGTGAAAATATGACCCCCTCCCCTCACATTGTTCTCCAAATCTGGCAATAAATACTTTAGGGTTGGAGGAAAGCTTAGCAAAAATAAGTAATAACAACTGGAAAGAGCTTGGTAAGCCACAAAAGTGGCTGATCTGAAAATTGAGAACTGTTCTCAAAAGTCATAGTTTGTTCAGGGAATGCAACAGCAAAATAAAAACTTTCAATTTGTACATTGCTACTTTCTATTTATACTTACTAAATTTAAATAAGACTTATGTGATCATGCTAGGAAGCAATAGAAAACAAACTCTACTACTATGCAAATTGGAGGGCACTAACAAATGGTAAGGTCCAGAAGACTCAATTCTTATAAATAGCTGATAAGTTGATTACCCAATAAGATCCAATATTGTAAGCCAGCAGAGAAGCTCTATCCAGAAGGTGTAATTCAGCCTTTGTAATTTCTGATTGAGCCATGCATTTTTTTGAAGACTTTACCTCCATTCAAAATGGACTTCCATTTCCTATCCTGATCCCTAAATTTTCTACTTCTATCTTTATCTCTGTATCTTGTGTTCTATGATAATATAACAAAACATTAATAATAAATAAGGAAATTTGCTTTGTTTTTGCACTAATAATTCACTTCCTTTTTTCCCAAAGTTTTTTACTTTTTAATTTTTACACATCTCTTTATGTGAGCAACGAGGTCCCAGATTATAACACTTGGACATAATCATACTTTTATTTCCACAAATCTTATATAATATCCACTCATATCATTATCCATTTTGCTTATCTTCAAATACATTTCCATTTCATATTTCAATTCATTGATTCAATATCAATATCATTTCATCCAAATATAGATTCCCAGTTCTTTATCATCTGTTATTTCCGTTTTCAGCTTACCACCTATTTTATTTAACATTACACATCATTATTATCCTTAATTTTCCCTAGACCAATTATATGATAAACAATCTAAAAAGGGTAAAAATAAAAACCAATGTATTTAGGATCCACATGGTATATGCCCTCCATCTATCTGATTTAATAATTCATTCCCCAACTTTAAACATATTAACATTAAATAATCAACTGTATATTTTAAAACATATATTTTAAGATATCCCCCCCTGAAATCGCAAAAATGGCTTCTTAATATATCTCATTACATCTTCACTTTTCTTCTAATCATTAATAATTATATTTTTTTTCCTTTTCTACTTCGCCAAAATTTTTACATTTTAGTATATTTCACTTTTCTTCTAATCATTAATAATCATATTTTTTTCCTTACCACTTATCCAAAATTTATCTATATATTTTAATACATTTCCATTCCCCTGTTTTAATCCTCCAATGTAAGGGTTCATAACAGCACATTTCATATACAGTATATATATATATGGATCTTTGGTTATTCGGGTTTTCTCCCACGTAAGATTGACAGTATCTAGGCAACGTTTCGATGAAGTCTCATTCATCATCTTCAGGATTGTGTCTTCGGCTGCCAATCTTATGCGGGAGAAAACCCGAATAACCAAAGATCCACATACAAATACCCGCGAGAACCTCAGAAAATGTATGTATATGTATATGTATATGTATATGTATATGTATATGTATATGTATGTGTGTGTGTATATATATATATATATATATATATATATATATATATATATATTCATTCTTAAGTTTTCGCGGGTACTTTGTTCGGGTATTTTCCCACGTCATTATAGTTGTGCTTTTAAAGTTGTAGCAACATTTCGGCAGAATCTCATCTGCCATCATCAGGCTTCTGTATTGTATTGTTTGTCACAGACGAACACAATTTCTGTCACTATAGCCACTATAGAAAACCCCAGCTACAGAATTATCAGAGAAGCCATAGAGATTGAAAAAAGACCTGAAAGCATGAATAGAGGATATGACTCCACCAGATTGTCAATTATCTGGAAGCCTGCACTCTCAAACAAAAAAATCTCCACACCACAAGCCAGGCAAACACCTGGGCACAAACAGACACCCCCAATACCTCCAGCTCAAACACACCCCAACCAGGCACCCAGATGAAACCTAGCTTCCTAATAAATGATAGCTGTCCATTTACTCAGAGCCAAGCCGCACTAAAAGCCTCCAATACAGGAAACACAATGTTGCCAGCCAATCAAGACAAAAAAGCTACAAAACAGACAGAAGATATTAGAAACACCAATCAAGCAGAACACAGCAAACTCCAAGACCAATAAACACAGACCAAGACTCCCAACCAGCGAGAAATTTCATTCTATTGGACAGTGAGTTTCCTCCTCAAAGATGAGTTATTCTAAACTAAGTGATTACTTTTTATTAGCAATTTAAAGTAAGCTAACTGAGAAATTGAAACGTCTGTGGTGAAGAGATATATGGATTTTTCTGATGACAGATTCTAATTTAGACAGATTGTTCAGTGAATGTAAACAAAGCTACATTATTTAAATATGTTCTTAAAACAAAATGTGCGATGTTTTGAGCTTAGAACTTAGAAAAAACTTTTTTGAGTTTTTATTCCCACAAGATACCCATTTTGATTTAAGTTATATTTTAACTGAAGTAATTTGAAATTTATTTGTTGAATAATAAAACAATATTTTCATTTTTATATTTATTTGTTGTATAGTAATAAAACAAATTCAGAAGGTAATGCCCATGTTTAATTAGAATAACATTAAAAACATTTCCAAAGTTTGATCATTAGAGACAATAGAAATTGGGAAATTTAATCCATTGTGACATAATGCTTATTCTACTGGTTGAGAGAGATCCAGGGGCAATTCTTCACTGTTTCCTGAAGTTCACTTTATGACTTTGGCTCATTCCTACCCATTCATCACTAAACTGATTTGAGGAATTTGATCCACCAGATGCATTGAAAATTTTAACTTTGAACATTCAGCACAGCCCTGAAAATAAATCTCAGAGTCCCCTTTATCCAAAATGTTTGCTAAGATGTTAAACTGTTTCCTATACTTTATTTATTGAAGCATGTACAGTCTATCTGAATTATTTTGTTTTTACCTGTTAACCAAATATTGTGCTTTCTACATTTTAAGAAAGTTATGAAAAAACAATCCATAATGAGTATTTTCAAGTAAATCAGCACTCTCAAAAATTTTGATGCTGGTGATATGCTTTAAACACATTCTTCTCCTTTCTTCTTTGAATTCAGATTGCTGAACTGTGATTTCTTAAATTAGATAATAAACATTTTGAAAATTTTCACTTTGAAAATATGATATTTGAAAATTGGGAGGGTTTTAAATTTCAGATTGCTATTTGACAGAAGAATATAATATGCAAATGTGCATATGAATTAGGTCTGGGTCACCTAATGTTAAGTGTGAAGAACCAAATCCACCAGGAAGAGTTCCATTAACTACTTTACTGGCTCATGTCTATTCACAGGAATCTTACCAGACTGGCAGTTTGCACCTTTCTTTATCATAGCAAAGTAATTTTGGGAATGCAAAACAGACTATGAGTCATAGATACTCAGATTTTTAAAAGTATTTTTTCATTTGTTATGGAAGGCAAATGCCTCACTCTCTTTAATTGTAGGCTGGCTCTGTGTCCACACCTCCTTTCTTTTGTTCTTGTTATTAACATTGGAGAATTTAAGCTGACTGCTCTAGTTCCCTATGGGACTACTAAGGCTGTTGTTCTGCTAATTTAAGTTTGTGTTCTGATGCAAAGTTACAGAGGAATGAGTTGAACTGAGTTCAGCATCTGAGTTCAATATTCAGAACAGAGTTGAGATGATTCCTTCATTCAGATGACTTATATAAACCACTCAAAACTTATAATGTCTTCTTAGCAACATCCAGGAGTTACTGAGATGATATATAATGTTTTTATTACTGTTCTCAAAAATGGTTGGAGAGGTCTATAACCCTGTAAGATGTCAGTCATTGCTAATTTACAACATTTTTGCAGAGAATTTTCTCTTGGTTTTTACAAACAAATTCCCCATAACAATGGGTCTGCTTCATTAACATTCACTTAACAACTGCAACAAAGCTGGGCATGGTTACATAATGTTCACCATGACTTGACGAAAAATGTAGGCACAATATTAGTCAAAATCAACTGTATGTAGTTTGGGGAAAGCTGCAGAAAACAAGTTTCTTATGACCATCAATATTCTAGGACTATCTTTATGTCAATATTTGTGTATTCAAAAGGTGCCATGTTTGCAATTTGATTGTACATTATCTGGTGGTTGGTTTTTATTTAACCAAGGGATTAATAACTTACAGTCAAAAGGGGAAAAATGCAGCAGAGCATTTTCAATTGCTATCCTGGAATGTAGGAAAGAACAGTGAATTAGAATAAAATGATCATACTCTGCATTCAGAAGTCCTTGGTGCATAAAAAAAGGCTTGGAATATCTAAGAGAATGGTGTTTGAAAAAGGCTGCAAGTATAAAAAAGCAAGTAACTTCCTATTGTAGGTAATATTTAATAGTATTGCAGACCTTGATCAGTTTAAGAAATATATTCCCTAAATTTTGATTTGATGATGATTTATGCCTTAAAGTTTAATCCATTGTTAAAAGGAAAATATTTTAAAACATTGTTTTGTTTCTGTGGTGGTACTAAAAAAAAACTGAAAAAAAACCCCTATTATATTAATTACTATTAAAGGGAATGAAATTATTAACTTTTTTTTTTTCTTCTGTTCAATTGCATCTAATTCTTAGAGACTGCCTGGACAAGCCCCCGCTCCTTTCTTGGCAAGGTTTTTCAGGAGCCATTTGCTATTGGTCTTCTTCCTAGGACTGAGAAAGAGGGATTGGCTCATGGCCAGTCAATAGGCCTTCTAAAGCCCAATACCTTAACCACTGTACCAAATTGGTTCTCACATCAATTACCAACATATAATAATTAAATCTATGTTTCTGGAAAAAAATCAAGGCATCTAACAAATTAAGCAGTAATGACATATCAAAACAGCAATTAAATTACTCAGAAAAGATATCAGTAATGGTTATGACATTATGCAGATTTATTTAAATCTGATTAACCAATTAATCTTTTGGCATGCTAGACAGTTGCTCATCATACTGCGTTATTTGAATTATTCATGACAGTTAAAACACCTTCAAAGAGCTTTGCACCAACTTGTCTGATAAAACAAATTCCTATGACTTTTAATTCCTTCATGAAAATTTAGGTGGAAACCAGGATACATTCTGAAAACACCAGTGTCCAAGCTTCAACATTTCATTAAGTCATAATGTGGTATGGTTTTGTTTTAGTAAGCTGCCTGATCAATAGTTTCATAACTAATGTTTTCTGGCTTATTGTTTTGAGTATATTTGAATCAGTGGTGGTATTCAGCTGGTTTGCACCGGATCAGGTGAACTGGTAGCAAGAATTTGGCGTGGGTCACTGAACTGGTAGTAAGTTCTGGCTGGCCACGTCCCCCACCCAGTCTCCCTCCGGCCCGATGCTCACTCACCCTGCCCACCTGCCTGACATTCACCTAAGGTATTTCTTTCTTTTTTTTCCCTTCCAACAATCAGCTGTAGATAAGGTCAACTGTGTTGAGATTCCCCCTTGGGGAGGCCCAGGAAAGCAAAAAATAGAGGAAGGAGCTCAGCCCCTTCCTCCATTTTTTGCCTTCCAGAGCCCCAGAGGACCCTTAGGGGAACAAAAGCGCCCTCCCCGAAGCTTCTCTGAGGCGAGGAAGCTCCCAAAACAGAGCTTGGAGGGGGGCTGCATGCCCCTCCCATGCTCTGTTCCTTTTCTTCCAGAGACACAGAGGAGCTTTAGGGGAGCAAAAATGACCCCCCACAGGCTCCTCTGTGGCTAGGAAGCTCCCCAAAATGGGTAGGGGCTGCAAAAAAGCCATGCCTATCCAGTCACATGGCCACGCCCACCAAGCCACGCCCACAGAACTGGTAGTAAAAGTTTTTGAATCCCACCACTGATTTGAACAATATCTTTGTAAGAAAAAACAGAAAAAAACCCTATAGACTATATGTACACACCAGCTCTGATATAATCCATGTTCTTTATTATTATTCAAAGAAAAATATTAAGACTTTTTAATATTGGGCAATTGTTATAATCATTTTTAGTACAACTACAGTTATTTTGTACTAAAATTATTAACGAACACCTAATTCTAGACATATTTATATAATTATAACCAAGCTTGGTCTTCTATCATGTTTCCTTTTAGTTTCAGTAAACCATCATAGGAAACTATAATGTGGAATAATTCTTCTTATTTTCAATCCTTCATTAGGTTTCTATTTGTTTATTTCACTGTCTTTTTTTTCAATTATAAGAGATGCATGAATATAGGACTATGGTGATTTCCTCCCTGTCTTTTTAAACTTCTCATAGTATTATAAATTCCTCTTTATTACATTCTGCAGAAAATCTTGGAATTTTTTCCTTTGAAGTGTTACTCTCAATAGAGGCCTGAGCTCTGAACATTGGAATATTGGAAACCTTGCCATAGGAACACAAATATTAATCTAGAAAAGGTCATGGAACCTGTTAGATCTGGGAGGATGG
This sequence comes from Pseudonaja textilis, assembly GCF_049901715.1. NCBI lineage: Eukaryota > Metazoa > Chordata > Lepidosauria > Squamata > Elapidae > Pseudonaja > Pseudonaja textilis. The sequence goes on along the minus strand of NC_142008.1, from coordinate 34,549,353 downwards.
TTCAAGAACGGAGGCAAGACTCAGATAATAACAACAGCTCTTTATTAGTGACTTCAGATCTGAGCGAAGAATCCCAGCTGCAGCAGCCCCTTATATAGGGCTGGCTGTGGCTAGGCAGCCAATGAAGGCGATATGAGTTTGCCTCTCTTGGCTGGGCCAATCGCGGCAGCCCGTTTACTAGCCAATTGGATCAGTCTGCGGTGACCAATCACGATCTGCTATTCGTGGGCCAATCAGAGTTGCAGGCTTTCAAGCCTGCTAGTCCGGAACACCCCTCCCCTCTCGGTTCGGTGGAGTTATATAGTCTCGCAGGTAGGCAGGTCTTCGTACCTGTCTGCCTGACTTACATGGTTCCAATTGACCGTGTTCAAATTCGGGTTCAGATGGACTGCTTGCTGGATCTAGCTGGAACGGTGAACCAGTGCCATGGTTGGGACTCTCCTCTGATGCCCTCGGGGTGATTGAGTCCTCAGCTTCGTTGCTACTGCTATGGCTCCCCAGGCTCGCTGAACCTGCTTGGCTCCTGCTTCTTGGTGAAGTGTTCGTCTGCCCAGGTTCAGCTACAGCTGGTGAGTATTGCAAGCTATGGTGTGGTGATCTCGGAGTTAGTTCTGAAGGAACAGGTGTTGGTTCTATTTCCGGGCTCACGGCTTCCCCTCCCCCCCCTGGTGTCGAGGCTGGGATCAGGGATGGAGGTTGTGGTCAGTCTGGAGCGTAGCTGGTCAATATGGCGTTTCCACACTCTGCCATCAGTGGTCAGTAGATGGTAGGAGCGGGGACCCGTAACTTGAGTTACTTGAGCAGGAATCCAGAGGGGATCCCCTAAAAATTTTTTTGCAAATACAAGGTCTCCTACCTTAAAGGCACAATGCTTGCTGCTGGAACCCAGGGGCTTTTCTGGGGTGTAGGCAGGGTGCAAGCGGTCTAAAGGCGATCTGAGTTTCCTGGCCATCAGGAGTTCAGCTGGGCTCTTGTTAGTCATGCTGTTAGGTGTGATGTGTTGAAGAAGCAGCATTCTAGTGACTTTATCATGGATATTACCTTGTTCCATTTTCTGTAGGGTTTTCTTTGTCAACTGAACCATTCGTTCAGCCCTACCATTCGCCGCTGGATGAGCCAGCGATGTGAGTGAGTGTCGGATGCCCTGTTCAGCTAGGTATTGTTCAAAGGCTAAGGCAGTAAATTGGGGCCCATTGTCGGAAACCAGGACATCGGGAAGGCCGTGTGTGGCAAAAAATCTGTTTAATTTCTTGATGACTGCCTCTGTAGTGGTTGTTTTCATTTTATTGACTTCGAGCCAGTTAGAATACGCATCTACAGTTATTAGGAAAGTGTGTCCTTTAGTAGGTCCCGCAAAGTCAATATGAATGCACGACCAGGGACCTCTGGATGTTTCCCATTCTGCTGGTAGAGCTTTTGGTGGGGCTGAGTGGTTTTCCTGGCATCTGTTACAGGAGGCGACTCAGGTTTCAATTTGTTTGTCCATACATGGCCACCAGGCGTAGCTTCTTGCCAGCACTTTCATACGCACGATGCCCGGGTGTCCATCGTGTAGCATTTGAAGGACTTTTTTTTGTAGTTTAGTTGGTATGACGACTCGGTCTCCCCATAATACGCACCCTCTTTGTGAGAAGAGTTCTGTCTGTCTGTTTTTGAATGGTTTAAAGGTTTCCTTGGGCTCGTATTCTGGCCATCCCCTCTCCACCCAGCCAAGAACTCGTGCCAAACATGAGTCTCTTTTGGTTTCGAAGGCGATGTCCTGGGCCGTTAGTGGAGGTGAGGGAATTGTCTCGATTTGTAGTATTGGGAGTGTGGGAGCTGGGTCTTCCTGCGGCTCGGGTAGTGGAGAGCGGCTCAAGGCATCAGCATGAGGAATAGATTTTCCCGGGCGATATCTTAGTTGATAGTCGTAGGCAGCTAGGAATTCCAACCATCGCGTCATTCTGGGGGAAAGAATATGTGGGGTAGGTTTGTCGCCCACCAGAATGCCAAGTAATGGCTTATGATCCGTGATAATGAAAAATGATCTCCCATATACATATTCATGAAACCTTTTAATCGCAGAGACAATAGCAAGGGCTTCCTTATCTAGGTGGCTATAGTTTCTTTCTGTTTTTGACAAAGTTCTTGAAAAAAATGCAATTGGTGCTTCTGAGCCATTTGGTAGGACATGGCTCAGGATGGCACCCACCCCAAACAGTGAGGCATCACAAGGTACAGTCAATGGGAGTGTCTCATTATATTGTATTAGCACTGCATCAGAGGAGGTCCTTTACTTGCTGGAAGGCATGTTCCTCCCGACTTTCCCAAATCCAGGAGGCCCTTTTATCGAGTAGTCTATGAAGGGGCTCAGCAATAGTCGCCTTCTGGGGTAGGAAAATGTTATAAAAGTTAATGAGTCCCAGGAAGGCTTGGAGGTCAGTTTTGTTTTTGGGTCTTGAGGCATTTTTGATAGCTGCCAATTTCTTTTCTGTAGGGTGGATTCCTTGTTTGTCAAGAAGGTAGCCAAGAAACTCCACCCTTTCTGGGCATAACTGGCACTTTTCCTTCTTAACCTTGAGGCCAGCATCTTTGAACCTTTGTAGGACTGTTCTGAGGCGTTTCTCTAATTGACTTTTTGTTGGAGCTGCTATCAGTACGTCATCAAAATAGGGCACGACCCCTTTTATGCCTTGTAATAGTCTCTCCATCAGGCTTTGAAAAATGCCTAGGGCTACGCTTACTCCAAACTGGAGCCTGTTACATTTAAATGCACCACGATGTGTAACTATAGTTTGGGCTTCTGCAGTTTCGGTATCAACTGGCAGCTGTTGATATGCTTGGGCCAGATCTAGTTTTGCGAATATTCTGCCACCCCCAAGTGAATGTAGGAGATGCTGAACGACTGGTACCGGATAGGCGCTCTGTTGCAGTGCGTGATTGAGGGTGGCCTTGTAGTCACCACAGATTCTCAAGGACCCATCAGGCTTTAAGGGGGTGACAATTGGTGTCTCCCATCGGGCGTGATCAGTGGGCTCTAACACGCCTTGTGCAATTAATTTGTCCAGTTACTCATCAATTTTGGGTTTGAGAGCAAAGGGAACTCGGCATGGCTTTAGGTGAATGGGCGCAAGGTCAGGGCAAAGATTAAATGAAATAGGGGACCCCTTGTATTTGCCTAACTTTTCGCTGAAAACTTCTCAGAAATGGTGGGCGAGGGCTGCTTCCCAGTCATCATCTTCAGTATGATGGATGCCAGCCATTCCGATTCCCAATGGCGCGAACCACTGAAGGCCCAATAGACTTGGCCGGTCTCTGTCTACAATGGTGAGTGGTAGAATTGCATTATGTCCTTTGAAAGAGACCTGGAAATGGCTAGTACCTGTGACTGGAATCTGGTTGCCTTGATAATCTTTCAGTATGAGTCTCTGACTGCTGAGGTCTTGGCATCGGATGTTGGGAATCAGTTGCTTGAGGGTTTTCCAGGATACCATGGATAGTGAAGACTCAGAGTCTACTTCCATGATGCAAGGCTTATTTTTGATGGTGACCTTTACACGGATTTTCTTTGCATCTAGCGATGAAGTGTGGCCAATGGTGATGGTTTGATGAGCCTCTTCTCATCTGGGCATGCCATTAAACCTTCGGGGCCTGCTGTACTGGTTCCACTGGTTGCTTGGGTGGTCCCTCTGTGTGGTGGGGTTGCCATCATTCCTTTTCGGGCTGCTCCCTCTCCGTCTGGGGCTGGAATTTCTTTTGTTTTTGCATACTTTCACAATATGCCCTCATTTTTCGCAAAAACGACAAATGGCGTCTAAGAATCTGCACTCAGATCGAGGATGGTTTCCACCGCATCCGGCGCATTGGTAGTTGGATTTACGACCCTTCTGGTCCCGTTGCTCACGTTCTGACTGGAGTCTGTGGACTTCTTCCTCCTTGCTGTCTGAGGATGACTTGACATCTTCATGATGGGTGGCCGATGTGTACTTGTCTGAAGGTTTCCCAGCATCGTTGGTGGGTTGGCAGTTGGTCCCACTGGTTCGGAGCATCTGTGCTGCTGATTTACGAGTGGCTTCAGATGCGGTGGCGTCTGCTATGTAATCTGCAAGTGAGATGTCTCCCTTGGCCATGATCTTGCTCTGGACAGTTGGATCTCTAAGGCCAAGGACGATTCGGTCTCTCATGGCTTCTTCGAGGTTGGCGAAGCCACATAAACCGCCCACGTTTCTCAGGTCTGCCACGAAATCCCCGACACTCTCACCTTCACGCTGGTCCCTCTGATAGAACTTGTGTCTGCGAATGAGAGTTGGTACTGCTGGGGCATAGTGGTTGCGCAGGATGGGAGCAAGGATGTCCCAATCCATCGTTTTAACTTCAGCTGGTTTCGCTAGTGCTTTAGCCATCTTAAAAATGGCAGGTCCACAATACGTGAGAAAAATGTCTTGTTTCTTGCTGGGCGTGGCATCTTTGAGGTTGTTGGACTCTAGGAACATTTGAAACCTATCCATATATGAGTCCCAGTCCTCACTAGCTGGATCGAATGGGGCGGGTGGTATAGTGCTGCTGGCCATGTCGCCGTTGTTGCTCTCTGTCAGCCACGTGCTCCTTCAGCTAGCCCGAGTTCAGTAGACTTCATTGCCTCTGCATCCCATCCTCGTCGCCAGTATTAGATCTGGGAGGATGGTTCAAGAATGGAGGCAAGACTCAGATAACAACAACAGCTCTTTATTAGTGACTTCAGATCTGAGCGAAGAATCCCAGCTGCAGCAGCCCCTTATATAGGGCTGGCTGGGGCTAGGCAGCCAATGAAAGCGATTTGAGTTTGCTGCTCTTGGCTGGGGCAATCGCGGCAGCCCATTTACTAGCCAATCGGATCAGTCTGCGGTGACCAATCATGATCTGCTATTCGTGGGCCAATCAGAGTTGCAGGCTTTTGAGCCTGCTAGTCCGGAACAGAACCATAAAGTGAAATAGTATTAGGATGGCTAGAAGAAGAGGACAATCTCAGTAAAATCTAGCTTTTCAAACTGCATTGAAAATTGATTACAAACACTTGCATTTGTTATATTTAAAACTAGAGAAAGGACTGAATTACTGTGTTTCCTCCTCAAGGAAAGCAAGATTTCCTATAGATATTTCATATTAAAAGGAGATTCTGTATATGCAGTATTATAGGTTGGGTTGTTTCTCATTGAAAATGTTTTATAAAAAACCTCTGTCTGGGTGGAAATGAGGACAAATTCACATACTAATTCAAAACTCAGTGCTGAGTTCAGTGAAATGTACTCCCTTGTGAATAACAGGTATACATTATCAGTTCAAATACTTTGACTTGAACAAACTATATAGAATCTGATCTGAATGAACAGTGAATTATGTAAGTTATTTAAGCATAGTAGTCTACTAGTTATCTTCTAAATAAAGTTCACTTCAGTGGAGTTTTTATTCAGGTTTTGCACAAAACGGGAAAATTAGTAATATCAGTTAATACTTAGGTCACCACATGTAAAGTAAGATTTGTTTATAAATAGGCTGAGGACTTCATTTACTTGCTTGCCACCTTAGAAACTCCAGCTTTGTAACCATGTACCTCACAAATACTGGTATAATAAACACCTTGGACACAAAATATAGTAATCTGCATTCAAAGGAGAAGAGTGATTTGGGTGACATATCTTTTAGGACCTCCTAAAATCAATTGTTATTATTCTGTATTTGGGCCCTTACTGCCATGTAAGCCTGGGAAAAAGCAGCTGATGAAAATTGATTTCTCCTTTCATTACAGTTTAACTTGTGTATTTACATAAGTTCAGCTTGACCTTATAGGTTGATATTATGTCATTCTATAAAGCAGAATTGCATGCTGCAACTGCTGAGATTTCTTTTTACACGTAAAATTTACAGTTTACATTCCCTGGAGCCTTGTTTGAACATGATTGCTGGAAACTGATGGTGAACTGCTTCTATTTTGAAACAAGAAATACATTACTCTAAATTTATAATACATATAGCATTCAGGGATCCATAGACTCTGGTATTTTCATTCAAATATAAAATGAGCCTTCACAGTTTGAAAAAGCTACATGGATAAGCAGCAACGTGTCTCAATCAAAAAAAAAAAAAAAGGGGGGAGTCCATTTGCCATGATTCCACTTTCAGGAAAATCTACCTGGTTGACTAAGAATCTTCATCAACATTTGCAAGCTATATTATAATCAATGATCAAGTCAGCCAGATGAAAAATATGTAATCAGTAAATGCACTCATTTGAAAATAAATTGTGTTTTTCCACTTTAAATACTTTGCTCTTAAATAATTAAAAAGGCATATATCTGTTTCCATTTTTTGTGATGACCTAAAGTCCTGATTTGGGATGCACTTTAGTTAAATTAACTTTTTAACAAGGCACCTGCAAACGTTTTACTGTATAGCTTAGCTTATCCAAATTCAGCACTCGGGAAAGAAAAGTGGATTGCCTTCATTAACCATGCCCTCTCTTTCTCTCCATCTTTCTGAATGTTCTGATTACAAAGGACAAATTAAACAAGCATATACCAAAGCATATGGGGAAATTGTGACACTGTCTGAGCTTGGTGGTTTTCTAGCAGATACTTCATTGCCAAACTACTGTAGGTAACATCATCAGTGTCTAAATCTATGGATCTTGGGCTTTCTTATTCAACCTGCCTTTGGATTATGGATTTCCTGTCTGGCTGCTGCCAGAGGGTCATATTAGGTAATCATATTTCTTCAGCCCTTATTCTTAACACTGGTACATCAAAGGGCAGTGTGTTGAGTCCCTTACTCTATACTCTTTATGTGACTGCATTCCAACTTATGCCAGTAATACTATTATTAAATTTGCAGATGATACAACAGAGGTGGGACTCATCTCCAGGGGGGATGAATTTGCTTATCAAG